>NC_041720.1:2110927-2734854 GCF_900700375.1 Denticeps clupeoides | reverse complement strand
CTCCTCGTGTCACCGCGATCTTCGCCACGTTTCACGGCCCAATTTATTTTTCCAACAGCGCTGTGAGTGAAGGTGAAGGGGAGCTGTGTTGTGTTCTTGTGGCCCAGGGAAGAGCATCAAAACTTGAATTGTCCAACAAGCAGGGGTTTGGGTTCGAATGTCTACATACCGGTTTCACACATTAGTGGACTTGTTCTTTGCCGAGTACAATAACACACATTGTATCTCATCTACTTGACTTGACTTGACTTTGTAGGATGCATTATGGTACTGAAGGTTAGCGGCAATGTTGAGGTAGAGTGGTGGTAGTAGCCAGGAGACCCAGGTTCAAACCCCACTTACTACCAACGTGTCCCTGAGCAAGACACTTAACCCTGAGTGTCTCCAGGGGGGACTGTCCCTGTAACTACTGGTTGTAAGTCAGTGCCTATTAAGGTTATTTTTTCGGGTCGCCAACTGTTGGGGTTTTAGGTTGGTGACGGGGTGCAACTCCTCCATCTCGAAGCTGGAGCTTGTCCAGGTGCTCTGTGGGTGAAGAGAGAGGGAGAGAACAAACATCATGCAGGATCTGTCATGGTCCTGTCACATCAACACCGTGGTGAAAAAGGCTCGGCAGCGTCTCTACCACCTCAGACGCCTGAGAGACTTCAGACTGCCCTCCAAGGTGCTCAGGAACTTCTAACTCCTGCACCATAGAGAGCAACCTGATGGGAAATATCTCAACCTGGTTCGGGAACAGCACCGTGCAGGACAAGCGAGCCCTACAGAGGGTGGTTCCATCAGCTGAACGCATCATCTGTACCAAGCTCCCTGACCTTCAATCAACCAAGCGGTGCTGGACCAGGGCCAGGAAGATAGCGAAGGACCTCAGCCACCCCAAAAATGGACTCTTCTCTCTGCTGAGATCAGGGAAGCACTTCCGCTCCCTGAAGTCCAACACAGAGAGAATGAGGAGGAGCTTCTTCTTCAGGCTATACGAGCTCTCAACATCAACACTACATAGAACTCCAATACACTCCAGCACTTTCACTTTCACTCTCAATCAGTTCTGGACTCAATCCCTCTTTACTCTTTTTTTACTCTTGCACATTTTTTTTCACTTTATATCTTGTTGTTACACACATTTTATGTTTTAGTTTAAAGTCATAAAAGTGTAATATTTGGTTATGGTTGCAATATTTGCATATTGGTTCATGGTATACTTGCAATATTTGCAATACTGTGGTCTGTAGCAGCCGCTAAAGCATTTCACTGCATATCATACTGTGTATGACTGTGTATGTGATAAATAAAGTTTTGAGAATTTGAGAGGTATGACCGAGGTTCGACCTGGAACATTGTTCCTGGATATTGATATAATGTATTTATATTGTGTTCTAATTGCGTAATAAGGTGATACAATGACTATAAAATCATTGACTATAAAATTTAGACATTAGCCGCTAATTGAAAGGTGCATTTTACTTAATGCACCTGTTATTTATTTAATAGGCGAGTTTTATTTCACGCGGCCCTTGCCGGTGAAGTTTCAGGACCGCCTGTAAAGAGTTTTATGTGAACTCGTAAAGGTAATGAACACTGATTACTATAAAACTGCAGCCCTCGCTGCTTTTACGCGCCCGGTCATATCTCACAATAAGCAGAACCGAGAGCTACGGTCCGCCGGGGACGCTTCCCTCGGACCTTGACATCTGGGGGGGTAGAAGGCTTCAGAAGAGTCCGTCATTACTGTCGAATACGAAAACAATGCGGGGCTGGAGATTAGAGGCCATTCAGCCGTCGTTGTTGCTGGAGACGGTGTAATGACGTGTAATTACACCACGATAGTCTCCATATTGGCCTGATTAGAGGCCTCACGCTTTCGGCGAGTTCATATAAGCGAGTCACGGCGTTCGAGTCTTTTTTTTTTCCGGCATAAATTGAATTGACAACTGAAGCGTCCATAAAGCACTTCATATTTCATAAATGGGAGATACACACCCGCACATCGCTTACCCTAATATTCTTATGAGGAATTCAATAAGCGGGCGGCACAATGGGCGCGTGATTTATTATGCGCGATCCATGTCGACAAAGGCGAGATGAAGACTTGTCATTCGCCATTTCCGTTCCGTTGTTTGACGTGATTTATCACCGCTTATACGGGGGGAGGGGAAGAAAAGAAATGTTTCTGCCGTCGAACAAACAGAGGAAATAAGCTTCCTCTCTCCCTCAAAATGCCACTTGTCAGGCAGATTTGAGTGACAGAGATTGCGGAGGATAAAGTTTCACGACCACATATTTCCGGGGCAGAGCTTCTTTGCAAATCGGGCTTAGCGCAGAGGCGTAAAGAAGCGGTGCGACGGTCCGTGGAAGTTTACTTTTCGCCACGGGAGGGAGGGAACTTTCCAGACTAAACTTTCTGTTAAATGTGTATTGAGTGTGTTCTTAATGTCCCATTAGGCCCTAATGCTTTATCACTTTTTCAAGTTTTTTTTTTACTTGTTTACGAAAGTCGCACCGCAGCCCCGGCCCTCGCCGCATTAGCGCTCTTCGAGACGTCTGCATTGTGTAAACTGTCACGTCCGAGCTCCTGGTAACTGTGAAGCAAGATCTCTGCCAGATGGCAAACTCGTCCCAGCAGCGCGGGGCGGGAGGGCGCGGCACCGCGCAGCTTGATTTACTCGGGCCCGCCGGAGCCCCTCCGGGGCCCCCGCCGACTCGTCTTTTTAAACCCTCTCTGTCTGAGGGCCCGAAGTCCGGCCGAGTAGAAAGGGGACGAGGCCCCCCCCCCCCCCCCCCCCCCCTCGCGCTCCTCTTTTGCCGCGTCCGCCATTAAAAACCGGCCGGCTGTGAGGAGAAAACATCTCTCGCCGGTCGTGACAGGAGCTCCGAGGAGCGCGGCGCTCCAAGGGCAGATAATGACATCAGTGTACGGCAACGCGCGAGGTGAAGGTCAGCGCCGGCACCGGCTCCTGGCCGCGGCCGTTTCATGTTTCTGTAATAAAGGGCAATGTTGTCAGGACTCTGCAGCCTGCACAGCGATGCGGTGAAAGACTTGGAAGTTTAAGTGACCAGAATGAGTTCAAGCGATTGAAGCAAACGCTTCAGACAACGTAGCACGAAAGAGGACTGGCCGAACAAGGTATTACAGCAAGTTTACTATTTTAATTTAAATTATTTTTAGTTTTTTGTATTTAGCTGTCCCATAAGAAAACTTAATTTCCAGCAATTTGAGGCTTCCAGTTTTACCACTGCATTACTGCTATAAAACAAAATTGTAGCTAAATAAACCATGAAACATATCATACGGAACAGAAAACAGTGAGAAAACAACTTGTTATCTCGAAAAAAAAAAAATTAAACTGATTTGGTTGGTTTGAGCTAAGCCGTTGCTACGTCCAGCATCGTGGAAGACCGTATTCATTATTACTGTAATCAGAAGTTGACACGCGCAGAAATAGCACTGAATTTAATAGCAGAGAATTTTTTGATAACAGAGGAGAAGACTTAAGGGTTTAAATGTTTAGCAACGTGTTTACGTTCTTCAAATGCACCTGCTGTGTTCCGTAACGTCAAAAACGCTGGTCTTGAGTGAAATGATGAGAAAATTCATTTGTGATCTCAACACAAAAACTTTTGTTTTCTGAAAATAACTTTTTGTTACCTCCAGATACGTGTTATCCACCATGTGTTCGGGGTTATATGTCAGGTTGGAGTTGGGATCTAATACTTCACAAAAAAACTGCTTTGTCGTCCCTCATGACATAATTTAACTCAGGAACCCGTTTTAGAAAATAATCGTTCTGGACCCCTGAAATGCCGTCTCCGTTGGACGCAAGGCCAGAATGTGTAGAAATGTTTCCGTTTGTTAGCAAAACGTTCTCATGTGGACGGGGCCTAATACAACCATCTAAGTGGGCTTCTTTTGCTCATAATTTGACACTTGCATATTCTTCCTCCTTCCAGCACAACATCTTCCAGAACTTTCAATTTACTTGAGATCATTTATAGTTTTCCACTGGTTTTTAGTGCTGCTCCATTCTCATCCAGTCATCCAGCTATTAATACTCAGCAAGTGCGTGGTTTTTTTTTTTGTCTGGGGCACAGTTTTGTTTGTTTGCATTTTCGCCCTTTATTCACACAAACACAAGAGGCTTCTGGGATATTACCGTCCCCATGTTATAAATAAAATAAATACAGCTGCATAATCTAATTAGATTCACACCGACAACCGTAAATGTGCGGCCCCTCCGTTTGACCCAGTTCCTCCAGAACCAAACCCATTGCGGAGTGCCATCTTCTGATTAGAACGTATTAGGCCTGGGAGAGCCATAAAAGAGAAGTCCTGTTGTTCGGGTTGCAAACACAAGCATTTCACGAGAAGTTATCCGAGGTGAACTAGAAAGAGCCTGGAAGTTGTTGGGTTTTTTTTGGTCGTTGTTGTCTGCTTTTATTATAATGGACAGGTACTTCGTTGGAGATTCACCTGGCTCTTCAATGAAGCTCTCTGTATTTTGAAGGGTTTAAAAAAAGTGAAGTAAATGTCATTGTGATACAGCAGCAGCACACAGTGCACACAGTGAAATGTGTCCTCTGCATTTAACCCATCACCCTTAGTGAGCCGTGGGCAGTCCTTTGCTTAGTGGCACCTCAGTGGCACCTTGGCGGATCGGGATTCTAACCGGCAACCTTCCGATTACAGGGTCGCTTCCTTAATCCCTAGGCCACCACTGCCTCAATTGAAGTTGAAGTTCTACCATAAGTTGTAACCATCTGATTAATACATCCATGCTAATCTCAGGCTTTAGCTCTCAGTAAAAAAATATATGCTTGAAGCCCTGATCCATAACTGCATCTGAGCCGTAACCTATTAAAAAAAAATTGCTCAACAATCTACCAAGCACAAAGCTGGCAATTTTGTGGAAGTGAAAGTTAATGAAAGTGAAGTGATTGTTGAACGCTGCAGCACAGCACACGGCGACACGGTGAAGTGTGTCCCCTGCATTTAACCATAACCCTTGGTGA
This sequence comes from Denticeps clupeoides, assembly GCF_900700375.1. NCBI lineage: Eukaryota > Metazoa > Chordata > Actinopteri > Clupeiformes > Denticipitidae > Denticeps > Denticeps clupeoides. Next base: position 2,729,847 of record NC_041720.1, on the reverse strand, counting down.
GCAGTGGGCAGCCATGAGGGGAGCAGTGTGTGGGGACGGCAACCTTCCGATTACGAGGTCCACAGGCCACCACTGTCCTGAAAAATTTCCGAAAACGGCGCCCGCTTTATAGAGCTGTCCTGCTCCCAGCACCCCCGCTTAAGGGTCTCCTGACAAGGTAATCAGCGTCGGGCTCTCTGCCGCGGCCCTGTACTAACAGCGCAGCGCAGTTATTACCTCGTGTATGGACGGTCCACCTCTTTCGGCGCCGGCTCCTCCAGTTCGGGGTGTAAGTGCGCTGATGAATGAGAAAGACGAAATCACCTTCGCCCGGCTCCCTCCACACCTCGGATAATTCACCGCTGCTCGGTAATGAAGCTGGCAAGGACTCTGGAATTGACTCTGAGATCTTCACTCGATTCAAATTCAACACTTTTTTTTTCCCTTCATGCCTTTTCTGAGGACATGAGGAAGGAACAGCCATCACTCATCACGACTGTGAGTGTGCAGAATTCCCATCAAGTAAACATGGCAGTTCTAGCTCTGTGAGCTGATTGAAATACAGCACTGCAGAAATATTCTGAGAACTTTTTTCTTTATATATATTTCTTTATTGCCTTAAATCATGGTAATAATTGGTAATTGTTATATATATATAAATATATATTATATATATATATATATGTGTGTGCTGTGTGTTGATGTGTGTGTGTGTGTGTGTGTGGTGTATATGTGTGTGTATATATATGTATGTATATATATCTATCTGTGTGTGTGTGTGGTGTGTGTGTGTATATATATCAATTACCAATTATTACATGTTTTAAGGCAATTGTGGCTGTTCCTGTACCAAAACTCCTCAACCAACCTCAAGATGCTTTGTGCGTCCATGAACAACAATGGAAAATTTACGCGATCAGTGTTAATCGCACCATTATCAACAGATGGGTCATATTGTTACGTCCCGTGTTTCGGTTCTGTGTCTGTGTTGTGTTTGCAGGTGTCACGTCCATGCGGGCATGACGCGGCGGGTGAACGGAGAGGATGACGAAGAGTGACGAGGAATGACGAGGAATGAAGGACGCTTCACCTGACATCATGGAACAGGGGTTTAATGGTGAAGCACAAGACAGGGGAGAATCCGAGACATTAGGACACTGGTGAACACGGAACATAACTTCAAAGACCCTGACAGCGGACAGAAACGAACAGGGCAGCTTTATACAATTAACACAGGTGAAAACGATTAGGGAACATTTCACAGGACAACAATTAAACTCCGGTCCAGATCCTGATCCTGATCCTGCGGACCGGAGTAACCCCCATTTCGGACCGGATCCTGACAGCAGGATGCCTGGTGATTGCCCACCTGTTCCAGCCCAGGACAGCCAGAAAAAAAGGGGGCCTCGGTTTCCTTTTTCGGGGCTGCGCCATATACCCCGCCCGCCTCGCTAGCATTTCCTGATTGCATCACTTCCGGTTTCCCCTGCGCTTCCCCTAGGAGGCGACGCAGCTTGTTGTGTCTGTCTGCTTTTTGGTGTTTGTTTGTTTTTATGTGTTTGTCATTTTTCGTTGTAATTCGCTTTGTATGTATTTCTTCTTTGTTTATTAGTTTTTTTGTTAATAAAATACTTGTTAAATTTCTCTGTTTCATAGGTAAAAGGTTTTTGTATTTTCTTTTCTTTTCTTATGGGCCGTACCCCTAGACTGGCTCGTAACACACATACAGAACAATGTTTTTTGTAAAGCTTTTGTAAAGCTTTTTTTGGTCTTAAATGTCTCGTCTTCTGTCCATTATTAATAACAGTTTAACAGGGCCAGACATCACCCTTGACATCTCATCAGCGTGACAAAGCAGGAAATTATCCAGAGATTAGAACTGAACTGAAGTGAAAACCTGACAGACACAATTCTGAACCTCTTGTCATACTTCCCTGGAACACCTGGAAGAACCAGAGTCGCGCTCTCCTGAAATGCTCACCCTCACTTCTGGGCTGTATGCCTCGCTACTGGGCAAAAGACCAGCCTGGCCTTTGAAGGCACTTCAATTACGACTCGGCTAATTGCGGCATTAAAACCGCAGCCTTCGGCACTTTCTCCGCCGCTGTGTCAGTCGTACGGCGAGCTAAGAAGTGGCTGCTTGTTTAATTTTAATTTCTAATTTCTGTCGGCTTTAACGGGGGATCTGAGGAAAGTGGACTACATGCATTATGCAGTTAATGGAGGAGAGAAGCGGGGAACTGTTGCGGTACGTTTTCATGGCCGTGGTCGCTCTGCTCAACGCATGGATCTTTTTTGCACTCCGTCACGAGTCTGTGAATGTAATGCATTCAATCAATTAGGGGGAATGTTTTCACTCGTGCAAAGTGACTCTTCGTCCTGACAACGAGGGAGTGGTGAGGGAGGCATGTTGAGAAATAGCCCTACAAAGTGTGCATCGGTATTCCCGCCACTCAGGTTTCAGCCACAGAGGCTCAGGAAAGAACCCTCCTCTTCCCCCAAAAGCCCGCGACTTTTCCTCGGCCATCTACGAAACTAATCCAAGGGCCATTACCACTGTCGCCCACAGACAAAAACGCTGGCGTAATGTGACCCTTAAGGGTCCGGTTGTCCGGAGACACCAGGCTCCTCTCCAAGCAGCTTGGGCCCGTGGGTCTAGTGTGAAGAATAATGAAGGTACAGGATCCCGGCCACAGTGTACTGGCCGCCCTTGCTGTCATTGGCCTTTTTTTTTCCCTGTACTGATTGGCATGTGGCCCTATGAAGGTCCAGCCAGCAACCTGCCATTTTAATCAGCGTCTCCAGGGGCAACGGCCATGTTCGCTGTCCAAATGTACGGTCGAAAGAATGTAAGTCACATTTTTTCATGGACAAAGGTGACCGAAGGTGACTGGAAAAGTCCAAAAAAACGGTGTTTATTTCTCTACGGGCTGTTCTCTACAGTGGGGGGTCAAGGGTCACGCCGGCTGTTTGAAAGGGCCTCTGGGCATAGGGGCGGCGCTGATGGATGGACAGATGTACTGTACTTCACCTTTTTTTCCCCTCCTTTTTCACATTAACGGGCAGGGACCACATCTGGGGGCCGAGTGCTGATTACTCCCAGCAGATCCAGCGGGAAGCCCACTCAGGAGGTGTTATTTTCGCCCATGGTATGGAGCTGAAAGGCACTTTCTGACTTGTGAAGAGAGGGTAAAATTAAACCCTGCTGACCTTTTGGGCTACATGAAATACCACTGGTCTCATTATTTCGCAAGGTAATGAGAGACGGAAGAATCATTCTAATGGTCCCGTCATACCATCACTCACCAGTATCTTATACAGTCTGATTGTGTGTGTTTGTCATCCACAGTAATGTGCGGGCGACCAACAGTGATTTTTTTCTTTTTAATATGCTATTTAAAGCATGATCTAGAGAGAATCTCCTGGTTAGACGCACAGAACAAGGTCTTATATTAGTAAAAAAGGAAGGTCAGCGAGACGTATGATGGATTAAATGCTCAGAGTGACTTTCATACAGTGGATAGCCATTACCGGCACTCATTTCTTCTGCAGATGGGAAAAGACAGGCCGCCCGAACGCCTAATGCGCATGATAAAAGGCAAAAAAAAAAAAAAAGAAGGCGAAGATCTTAAACTATTTCAAAAGCATGGAGAGGGAGCCTGGTGTCCTGCTATTATTATTCGCGAGCGTAAATATTCGTTTAACACACAATCTCACAGATCCGTCATTGATGAGGTCGCGGTGATGATGAGGTGGTTTTTGAGGTGGAGGAGTATTTTTTTCCTACGCCGGGACGCCAGACGCAGAGTCGCCGGGAACAAAGTGCTCGCAGGTGGACAAGACAAATGGTTAGTGGCGGTACGTAGAAGCTTAATGTATTATTTGTGACCCGGTGGGTTTTTAAGCTCACATTTCATGCCGAATGACGACAACGATGAGTGCTGCCAGGCATGGGACAGATTGGTTCTCCACTCCAGAGACACCGGAGCGACCGTAAAACTTTCGACGATATCGTGACGGCTTTCGTTTACGTTGTGCAGCATAATAATGGAGATTTTATGCTTCCACACTCCCAGTCTTTTTATTTGAGAAGGTGACGGCTGAGCACTGGTTAAGAGCCGAGACCCCATTAAGAGAGGCACATGGGCGTGTGGTGTATTAACAAGAGGGGCTTTAAATCGTCCAGACTGAGGAAGTAGGGTGTGTGAGAGCTGTCAATCATGGCTACAGGCTCCTCCCATTTTTAAACTTAATCAAAGCGTAATTAAAGTTCATCTTCTGGGAGTCAAAAATAGATCAAAAAGTTTTGGATGGGTACTTCCGCTCCAGGATACAGATAATTAGCAAACAGTCTTTGTTTCTTTTCATTTATGTAAATTCAGCAGAAACAAATGCAGTGAAGCGGAAGGATTCCCCATCGGCTCCATGCACACCCCCCACGGGTGTCCCAGAGGGCCCGGTACATGGTCCTGCTCTGTACTCCAGCTACACTGGATCTCCGAGAGGTCATGTCCCAGCGTGGGCCCCAAAACCCCTGCTATGCTGACAGCGATCAACTTCTCCTGCCCTTTCCTCCCTCTGATTTCATATGTTTCCGCCCGGATGCATGCAGGTCTGGCAGACAGCTCAGCGGCTGAAGCTGAAAGCCAGAGAAAAAACAAGCTGATCCATCAGGATCTAGCGATCTCCCCGAACAGTCGGATCGCTGCTTCTGTCACCAGTTCTGTAACCGTAAGACAATCTACGGGGGCAATTGTACTTTATGTAGCCCCGTTTTTTATTACATTCAAATTCAAAATTCAAATTTTATTTGTCACATACACAGTCATACACGGTATGATATGCAGTGAAATGCTTTTAGCAGCCGCACAGTATTGCAAATTATACAATGAAAACCAATATGCAAATATTCCAAACATAACCAAATATTACAAATTTTATGTCTTTTACATAGAATATGTGTAACAGGTAGGGTGAAGGTGTGCAAATGAGTAAAAGTCTATGTATAAAGATTAAAAAAGCAAAAAAAAGAGTAAAAAGAGCAGAAATTTTGTGCGAAGAGTAAAAAGCGCAGAGATTTCGTGCAAAGTGATTTTGTGCAAAGAGTCCAGAGTGAATGAAAGTGAAAGTGCTGGAGTGTATTGGTGTTCTATGTAGTGTTGTGGTTGAGAGCTCGGACAGCCTGCGGGAAGAAGCTCCTCCTCATTCTCTCTGTCTTGGGCTTCCCTGATCTCAGCAGAGAGAAGAGTCCATTGTTGGGGTGGCTGACGTCCTTCACTATCTTCCTGGCCCTGGTCCAGCACCGCTTGCTGTAGATGGATTGAAGGTCAGGTATGTTTAAAATGTAACCTTACATGTAGCACCCGGTTCCTGTAGAAACATTGTTTCATTTCACTGTGTACTGTCTAACATGTATGTAGCTCATTTAATCCTGAACTGTCCCTTTCTGCATATATTACTAATACGGGACCCACCATTACATTTTACATTTATGTTTAAGGCGTTTGGCAGACGCCCTTATCCAGAGCGACTTACAACGTGCTTTCAAGTTACAATCGATGAAGTGATCAGTTCTGGTTCACTAGGACCCCCAACTATGAATACAATCTTTTTATTCACTCTGTTCTAGTTTCTATACAGAAATCAGACAATAAGAAGGTTACAAGGTCATCTAAATCTTCTCTAAAGAGGAAGGTCCTGAGCTGCTACTGGGAGCCGGTGGAGGGAACGTAGCAGAGGGGCGGTGTGGGAGAATTTGGGAAGGTCTATGCATCCTTCTATATATGCGGCCTGTCCCCCTGTTTTATTACTATGGAAATTTGACGGTATACTTTCTAGAACATATTCAGAGACAGTGACAGAGTAAGTTGCTACTCACATGAAACTCAAATAAATTTCCTAGTTTTACTTTTAAAATCTCAGTATACTGCGAACGCCCCCGCACCGTAAAACCGGGCTCTGTATCATTACCACAGCTAATTGCGCCTCTCCTGTAACACGGCCTATTACAAATGAGGAAGCGGGGAAGTTGGGGCTGCGCGCGGCGAAGATGCATTGTCTTCTTTTAAATGCCCCATTAGGTCGCAGCCAAAGGATTATGGGAGTGCTCATTAGTTAGCCTATTCCTCACTCTGACACATCATCTCTTATGGGCAACTCCTGTCAAGGCGTTGTGAACTGTGTTTAAATGGGGAGCCCGTTAGAAACGGGTACTGCCCCCGGCAGCCAGCTCCGAGGTTAATCTAATAACCGAGAATAACCGAGTAATATGTGGGCTAAGGGTCAACACTTTACCTGTCGGTTCCAGGTTCTTGCTACGAAGTAGTGTCTTCCTGTCCTTTTTATTCTAAAACCCTCCTTTTTTTTTTTTGCATAGACTGCACTACTTTTTCCGGAAAAAATCTGTTTAGGTCTAAAAAAGAAAAGTTGTATTTCTCTTTGCCTTCCTGCCATCCGGAAACACAATACAGCAAGGTGCGCGGATGTGAAGCAGGAATAGCTATTTCAGCTGCAGGGCAGCAGTAACGATAGAAAGGCATTTTACCGTTTGAACGATTGATAAAATGAATGCTGAGGCGCTTAATGTCCCTTCAGACTGGTCAGATGGTGAAGTCCACATCTTTGTAAAGAGTCACTGTGCTATTGCAGTGACAACACCCATGTTTTTCCCCTCACCTGCTCAGCCTAGGGCATTTAATGGCAATGGTCTCGTATGTGGGCCATCCACACCAACTTTTGGGGCACCCATGTGATCTCGGGCGACATTGATCACTGCCTGTGTGAGAATACTGGCAAATCAATCAGCCAGGCAGGATAAAGATAGCATAGACAGCCGAGATCATCCCCTCATCAATAAAGGAGCTGACCCGATCGATGTCTGCGGCCCAGAAGCTGGGCGGAGTGGCGGTGGCCAGGTGCTGAAGGTGTGCCCTTGGAGGGACCGAGGCTGGAAGAAATGAGTCTGTTGCTTGGGTGCGCTCCCAAGAATCAATAAGGCTGTGATGGATAATAAATGGCATGGGCGGGGCATAAATGAGGTAAAAATATTTCCCATCTTGTTTGTTTCCTGGGTCAGCCCTCGGCATTTATCGGATTTTATTCCTCGAATTGAGGGCACATTTGTTTACTAGCATCTTAAGCAGCAGACACACATGGAATTTACAGACTATGAATGCCTTTTCAAGGTTCAGCAGTAAGTGGCGTATCGCTTCATCTTCCTGTCTTGCAAGAACATGGAGTGCCAGTGTAATCTGCCAGTGACCTTTCATCCTGGTGTTGTAGTTGCATTGGCTCCTAACAATGAGGTTAAATTCTAACAATGCAAATGCTATATTCTGGTTGACATATCCAGAGAAAAATGTTTGTAGGTTCTTTTAACCGAAAACAAAATGTCATGAATGATGACCGGTAAATGTCAGTGAGGGTGGCAGTGAGGGCGACAAAATGTTTAATTAATTATCCTACACATACGTCAAACACTAGAGGACATTATTCTAATAATGCTCTTTATCATAAGCAAGCACAGCTATAATATGCACAGTACAATATACAAATAGTGTAGGTCAGTATAATATACAAATAAAGCAATAAATGATTTCAAAAGCAGTACAATGCTGCTTAATATTAAACCAACACTGCAATATTATGATTATGAGTAACAACATTATGGTAATATATAGACAAATATAGACAAATTTGATCATGTTTTATTGCTGAGGGGAGGTGTGTTTTGTAAGAGAAATGCGTTTTTGCCTATCACTTGTCCTTTCGTAATTGGAACAGCACCGAATATATGGCCACAGGCCCTTTACGAAAGCCTCTGCATTATTCTTTCCATGAATATGCACGAAACCAATTAATTAGAGTGATTAAAGTCCTGGCAACTAGATTGAAGTTAAGAAGATTGAGGTCAAACTGTGTTCATTTTTTTTCTTTTTTAGACTCCCTGTCTCTGACTTTTCATACACAAACTATCAAAGGCACCCCGGCGTGCACAAAGTGATTAATTCCTGACCTTAATTGTTGCGTGCAGAAACAGTTTAGATGGCACGGACAAAGATTTACAAAAGAGAATGTGGCCAGGATGCGTTTCGCCGGCCTCGCAGCCGACTCGATAATGTCAGCGCGTGATGCGGATGACAGGCAGGGACGTGAAAACAAGTGGGATGTGAGCGAACGGCGAGGCGGATGGCACGTCAGTCTATAAAGTCAGCGAGATAAACAGCTTGTGATGTTCCTAATTGTGAGATTTCATACTCATTTAACATCACAGGCTCTGACAAAGTGCATCTCGGAGATGAAACGGCGTTCTACCCGCAAAACCCCTCGGGCTAATTACCAAATAACACACGTTTTCCTCATTTTTTTCAGCCCACAGTGCGTTTCAGACTGAAAATCCTTTGCACTTCGCCATCCTGACACTCTGGTTGAACCCGTCCCCCATTAATACTGGATTACGGTGGCAAGGCCGCATGCTTTTTTATCCCCTTTGCATGGCTGGGGAATATGACAAAATATTCCAGCGAAGATGATATCATCTCTCATTTTTAATTGCTGCTGTATCCACACATGCTCTTTCAAGACCTGCCAAGCCGCTGGATTCCCAGCGCCCTGGGAAAAGTCAGAGAGTTCGGTATAAATAGACGTTGCGGCATGCGAGCGCAGCATTAAAGTTTAATGGTCCTGAAACTTCGGCATTGTCTGTGTTGAGCTCGTTCTTTCTTAACACTTTTATCAAGCCTGGACCAGTGGCTGTAAATCAAACCTCTTGGGCCAAAATGGCTGTGACTTTTTTATTTCTTTAAGCGGTTCAAATTACAGAAAGGTGGGGATCCTAGCCGCCCTCATGCCGCCCTTGGGTGTTAATGTTTCACGCTTCCTTCTGAAAGGCAAATGGTCCCACTTTAGTAACAATGCAAAGTACAGCCAGGTGCAACCCGGACAACAAATACTGTGTGGATGATGAGGGTAAAATCAGGATTATTTGACTGATGCACCATGTCCAGATTGACTTACAGCATGCTTTCACGTTACCATTCAAAGATGGGACATTCTGCAGGACCACGATGTTTCTGCAACTTATGTCTTGTGGAGAGGCCATCACCTCTTTGTTCTCCATATCTTTGTCAAATGGCATTACAGCATTTAGCAGCCTTCCCCCGAACAAAAGGTGTGAAACGCCAGCCATGTGTTTTGTCTGCTCCAGACAGGAGACACCAGGGCCGTGACAAGACAGAAACAACTAATTCTGATTGGTCTGTGACAACTTCCTGTGAGTCAGATGTATAAAAGAATGTTCACTTGTGGTCTCTGGACTTCCATTTTCTTTTCCATCAGGAGCTGAGGGGAATCTTCCCATTCTTTGCAAAATGTGTGATTAATAAGTTCACATTAATCATTATTAAACACGATACATTGTTAAGACTTCTTAAGTTTGCTAGAATATTTATTACATAGGCTCAGTCAGTGTTTGCAGCACATAGTGAGTTGCCAGTCAAGCAGGTCCATTTTACGCTGTCTTCCCAAACATAAACACCATGGCCAATCAGACTGGGTTATTTGTGGGTGAAGTAGCTATGTGGTTGTGACATTTACATTTACGGCATTTACAGTCCCTCCCTGTAGACACTCAGGGTTAACTGTCTTGCTCAGGGACACAATGGTAGTAAGTGGGATTTGAACCTGGGTCTTCTGGTTCATAGACGAGTATGTTACCCACTAGGCTACTACCACCCCACAACCCCATGGTTGTGAACAAGAAACAACAATTGGTTGCCGCTGATGTGCTCCCTGCATGGCAGACACACCAACCCTCGAGCATTACATTTACTACATTTATCAGACGCCCATTTCCATAGTGCCTTACAGTCAGTGGTGACCGGGACAGTCCCCCCCTGGAGAACCTCAGGGTTACGTGTCTTGTTCAGGGACACAATGGCAGTAAGTGAGGTGAACCTGGGACTTCTGGTTCATAGCGTTTTACCCACTAGGCTACTGCCACGCTATTGAAGGTGAAAGAACGTGTACGTGTGAAGGCACAGCAAAAAAAAAAAAAAACATTTTAACGTATTAAATAATTAAGTTGCATTTTGAGAGCCCTAAATAAACTGCTGGACCTGGCGTGTCAGCTTGCTCTGTGCTGGACTGTTTCCAAATGACCATGACTGACCTGGATAATGAGGTTTAAAATAGTGTCTGGAAGAACATTTCCAAATATTTACCTTTTTTATTCATGTCTGACCTTGGCCAGCAGCACATCAACTTTTTTACCCTATAATTACATGGCAAACTGTGCCGAATAGTGTCAGTCAAATGCAACATGATTTAGGTAATTGTAACTAGAATATGTTAAGGATGCTGATATTACTGATTTATTTTCATTGTTTGAAAATGAAAATCTGCCTTTAATAACAACATGGTATGGCAAAGTTTAAGGTTCATTTTAACATTTTTGTAATGATCCAGCAGGGGTTACTCCAGGTCCGGAGTTCGGACCGGAGTTTCATATTAGTCCTGTGTTATTATGTTTCCTGATTGTTATCACCTGTGTCTACATGTATAAATCTATCCTATTTGTGTCTGTTCGCTGTCGGGTCATTGTCTGGTGATGTTCCCCCTGTCCTGTGTATTATGTATTAAACCCCTGTCCCGTGACGTCATGCGTATGCGTCCTCCTTCCTCGCCATGTCCAGCCATTGTGACAATTTTAATAATTCTGATATTGATTATTCACTTAAAAAGAGTTCTTGATGCAGCAAGGTTGGTTATTTTGATGAAACTCATATATAAATGTGCTTTTTACAGTGTGTGTTGGCACATTATTCTTCAACAGTGAGCCACTTATATTCACTTTAAGTATTTACTTGAAAGAAAAGCGTCTGGTTGACTGTTAATCACACAATTGGAACACCACACGAACATCACATTCATTTTATATTTTGTTCTGTGGTTTGATGGTCTGCTGGTCCTTTGCTTTTTTTAAAACTGTGCCTCTGTAGATAGATGTGACTCTCATGAAGGTGAATTTTGTCACTTCTTTTTTTGCACACGGCTACAGGATCATTGTTGCTGCTGAAGGACTTTTAGTCTTTGGTCGTGACCGTTTTCTTTTTTCCTATTTTTTAATCCCACACCCTGGACAAAAGAGAGAAGGAAAAAAAGACCCCATTCTGCAGGCCTTTAATTTGAAACAATGTCCCCGCGTGCTAAAACTGGAGAGCCAAGTCACCAGGAGCCATTATCCCCCGAGAGGTGAGGCAGGGAAGGAGCGAGCAATTCGTCATTCGCCACCAGATATAGTACAGCCGTGGCAAAGTGCAGCACATGAATTACACGGCACGTCGTCAGGAGCGAAGGTTCGGGTGCGTTCAATGACACCGGGGGTCTTTTCCGTCGCCAACATCCGGACAGGTTGGGGGTTCTACTTCTCAAGTAGGGAGGTTGGTTTTAAATTCAGAGAGGGGGAACGAAATAGAACGTCAGCGAGGCAGACCCTGGCGGGGAACAGAGGGCGGCGTTCGGCTGCGGCCTGCTGCACCTTCTGCCAAAAATCCGCTTGGAGAGCGGGGCGTCTGTCTTTTTTGGCTCTCCACACATGCGTCTGCGTTCGCTGCCACACAGAGCACAGAAGATTAAAGCTCTGGAATAAACATTTTCTGCTTGTGTCACTTGATGATGGCCTAGTGGTTAAGGAAGAGGCCCCGTAATCAGAAGGTTGCTGGTTCGAATCCACTGAGCGAAGCGTCGTCCCCACACACTGCTCCCCGGGCGCCTGTCATGGTGCCCACTGCTCACTCAGGGTGATGGGTTAAATGCAGAGGACAAATTTCACTGTGTGTGCTGTGCTGCTGTGTATCACATGTGACAGTCACTTTTTTTTTTTTTTGGAATTCACCAGATAATGGACATGGAAAGGCTGCCATTTCTCTCACTCTTTACTCCAAGTCCGTTTTCTTTCTTCTGTGCAGAAGAAATAAATCGTATTAGTCAGGTTTGCTGTGAAGGTGTTCATTTTCTGTGGTGTCATTTTCAATTTTTAGGTATCTGACTTGCCAAAGCGAAACCAAAAGAGCCTGTGGGATGCGGAATATGAAGGACACTTTTATGAAGACAGGGCATTCGTGGGGGGAAAAAAACTCTCGGTAATAACGTGGACGGTGCCGGTGCCGACGCATGTTCCGATTGGCCAGTTATCAGGAAACATTAAAACGGAAGCGTTTATGGCCTAACTGCCCGCAAACTGAAGGTTGAAAGAGCATTTTGGCCTGACTGCCACTGGACAGACGTGCATTTTGAAAAGCCCGACGGACCGTTCCAGGACAACGTTGGCACTGCTTTTGTGCTTAGAACATTTTAAAATAACCTCAAATAGATACGGGGCTTTCAAGAACTTAAGAGGGAACGGAGAACGGAGGGGAAAAAAAAACATTAGAGAACATATGACGATTGCTTTCATCCCTGCTAAATGATAATCTGGCCTGGTGTTGAGCCGCTCTGTTTGAAGAATGAAGGTACGGGGACACCTTCCCTGTTTGGGAGCTAATCCGCCCACATCTGAAGACCACTGGCTTCTCCCAGAACAGAGCCCGGTCCCACGGGGTGGTAAATAGAAAGGCGGTGGGCGTCCCCTGTGTTAATGAGCAGATTTAAAGCAAAAACTGGTGCGAGTGCAAAGTGGCGGCTTTGTTCGCGGTGGGCCCGCTACCTTTGAAATGGCAAAGCCCAGGCTGCGGTGGACCGAGTTTCAGCTTTAGTCGGTCAACCCGGTAAAACTGAATCATAAACCGGCTTCTTTCAGCAGGGGAGGGAAGAAAAGGCCTTTTAAAGAGTGAAGAAATGCTCGAACTTTCACCTTCTTCACTTTCCGGACGAGTTTGGTGTAAATTGTGCAGTCAGTGGGGAAAGAGCCGGCGCCTTATCCTCTCCTCATCCCGTCGAACGTCTGCAAAATGAATACATTTATCACACCAACTGAGGAGTCGGTGATAATGAACACAGAGCCAAATTTATTCATTAGGTACTAATCACCCTGAGTCATGCGCACGATGTGCAGTTTTTGACTGATGGAAGGTGGCCATCGCTTGGGAAGTGGCTAGTGCTAAAAATCCTGCCATACTGGAGCAAGATAAGATATGAAGATAAGAAAAAACTTTATTTATCCCAAGGGAAATTCTTTTGTCCCAAAAGCATGCTCAAAGCAACAAGAGTGAGATAGTGTTGTGCCATAAATAGAGGGAGAGGCAGCAGCATGTTGAGGCGGATGAAGAAGCAACATTCAGTTGCATACAGGGGGGCTATACTCGCACGGTCCCATGAAAACCAGACTTTAAAACTGATCCCGAGAAGATCACCTACAGAACGGGGAAGAGTCCTATTGCCACGAGGAAGAAGGGCTTCCTGTGGAGCTCAGGTCTGCATTTAGAGGCGTGTGCTCTGATGGTCCATCAGGGAGGCCTGCATGGGGTGAGAGGGGTAGTCCATGATCCTGAGAAGGTCCTCTCAGACACCTATGCCAATTGGAGGAAATAAAATACATTTATATATTTTTAAGCAATGATTGACTATTTAAACATATTAGAATATCTTTAAAAATGCCAAAAAGTATTATTAAATACTAATTCATAAATTATTAATAAATGATTATTCTAAACATTCTAAAATATCAAATTTGTGTTTATTTCAATAATGTATTCTTATTTTTAAATAACAGTTCTATTAAATATTACAGTATATGAGAGCCTATACCTAATATTATAGCAAATTTGTATTTGTTGTTTATTGCAGTGTAATAATCAAATAATAAGCCTTTGGAGAAGGTTGAGGGAAGGTTTGAGTAAAAGCTCCATCTGCTCCGGCAGATCATTTTACCGCTCCCATAAAGAGGGACCAGGGGTCCGGGGCGCAAGAAGGATGTGGGAGCGTTTGCGGCCGGTCTCGGGGATAATTGTGTGTCCGCCCTGGTTTGCTGGGAGAGCCGGGCTGGCGGCAGACATTTTGTGATAAAGTGCTTGGGTGAAGCAGCTAAAAATGATCAGGTTTTAAGGACCTGACAAGCATCGGTTAACAAGAGGCTTGAGACGTTTTTTTTTTTTTTGGGGTGGCGCACGGGGCTTCTACCCCCATTCAGGAGTCTGGAGTCTGTTTTATTATGGTCTGCGGCAGATGGATTTTTGATAGGCCTCACTTATCAAAGTGGTGCATTGCACAGCCTGAAACATGACACACGTCCAGAGCGAGGGGACCTCAGACTGTGCCATCAATTCATTGGCTGACGTATCGTCCCGCTTGTTATTTATTGGCCGTGTTGCAGACAGCCCTGATCACGAACTGTAACATTTCACAGAATCCTTATTTGGAGGTTGCTTCATGTAGGCGTCATAAATATTGCCATGTCACTGTCACAACGAGGCTAAATCTTTGTTGCTAAATCTTTGAGTCCTTGTTTTTTCAGCTTAATTTTTTGTATATCACACCCATTTTAATAGCCCCAGGAAACAACATCTGGGCCATGCCAAAGCCACTGTACACTTCCCCAAAAAAACTGATCAATTTAGTTGCATAGATCCAGATATGCATGTTGCTATGCAACCGAAACCTACAATCTTATGAACTTTCATGATCACAATACAATCAAAATATCAGCTTATTCTGATGGAGCCCAGTTTAAAAATAGTGCTTGTTCATGTCTAATGCAGATTTTACATATACTGCATTTATCAGACGCCCTTATCCAGTAGTTACAGGGCCAGTCCCTCTGAAGACACCCAGGGTTAAGTGTCTTGCTCAGGGACACAATGGTAGTGAGTGGGGTTTGAACCTGGGACCTTCTGGCGGAATTCAATAAGCTGAATTATTTTTGCCCTTGTGATCAAATGCAGCACAGCACACAGTGACGCAGCGAAATGTGTCTTCTGCAGCAGGGTTGCAGACATTATTTTATGAAGCATCTCTGTAGAGTCTCTAAAAGCCTTTTGTTTAGCTACAGAAAGCCGAGTACAGAATGAAGTATGAAGTATGCTCGCGGGCTGCCCACCATAAATCACGGCACCTGAGAGGAGCCCACCCACCCAGCGGCCCGAATATATCAAACCGCACGAGAAAATGAAGGACCTATTGATAAGCCCCTCCCCCACACCCACATAATATGTCACTTTGACTGCCACTGTGTACGCAGACGGCAGAAATGTCCCCGTTATTGGATCCAAAAGTCGCGCTGAGGCAGCGGCGTCCCGAAGCTAGATGTCCCCAATTTTTAGCCTATTTACAGTTAATGTAATGAGCTGAGACCACGAGGGCCTTGTAAGGACCTCAATACGCCGCAGATTTTCCCCTTCCCGACTGTGCATCACACCCGCCGAACCCATAATATCCCCGCTCTGTCAATATCCAATTGAATCTCATAGTGCAAGATAATAATATGGTGGCCTAACCTTATCTCACTTGGACATAATAAATTACATTTTCTGCAGTCGCTCTGCTTTAAACAGTTGGAAGTGAGAGAGAAGCAAGAGAACCCCTCCCACCTCCCCACCCCCTCATCTCTCTGCAGTTTATACAAGATATGAGTTTCCATTCATTTGATCTTTCCCTCGTGGAATTTCGTAATGAAATTTATTTTGCCTCCAATATGGGGGGGGAGGAAAGGAATAATCACCAAATGAAACACCTGCTTACATGCAAAGTCTCGAAACACACAACCCACAGGCGAGCGGCACGCACACTTCCTGCTCTGCCGTGCCAAAAAAACAAATAGCGGCACGGCACAGGAGGAATGGGACGTCAATTTCCCATCAGCCCCGGAGTCTGCGGTTTAATTTGCTCTATGGTGCTGCCTCCGCACCTTGGGCCAGGGGCCAGCGTTCCGCTCATTTTCTGGAGTGCCGGGAGTCAATATTACACGGCAAAGGTCTGAATTCGAGCTCAGAGCCACCGCTCAGCATCTCCTGGAACCAAATCTATGAGCCAAAGCTTCTCGTTGCCACAATCTGCCGTCAGGTTATTGTTTCTGTGGAGAAAAGGTGGAATAAGAAGTCAAATATAAATAAATAAAGTAAATAAAGTCAACAGCTTTGAGCTTCTGTCCAAAAGGATGATATAAAAACATATATATGATGTCATTTTGACTCGTTACTGTTTAGTTAGAAACATATTTAAAGATTTCATTACTTGGCTGGTGCAGCACTGCTGACCATGTTGAAAATCTCAACCAGGTTGTCTCCCACAAAGATATGCTGGTTAGGTCACTGAGAGCTGGACACCATGTGACCTGTGATGCCCCTGTTACATGCACTGTACAGTTCCTGCACTGTACATCCCATGTTACCTCTCTACTACTAACATGGAATCCATGTCAGTAGTCTTTGGGTGCAGCGCATTGGGTGCAGAACATCGACATGAAGAACCCATGGGTTACAAAAAGATACCCAAATTGAGATTTGAACCCTAGAAGTTCTAGAAATGCTGAGCCCTTTTTAAATCCATTAAGTTCCTTCATCATGCCTTGATCACCCATCCATCATCTAGATTAGGGCATTTAGATGATGAATTGATGGAGGCACGTGTGCAGTGCTCTTCATAACTTCCATAACTGTTCAACTCCAGGCTAAAGCTTATGTATTGCCATGACTTTGATTAAAAAGGGTTCAGCACTTCAGGGTTCGATCCAAATTTAGGCATGTTACTGTAGACCATTGATAACCCCAATGTAAATCATACATTTGTGAATGAAACCCAAGCCTCTCAACCCCCAAAAGAAACAAATCTCTTAGATTTCTTCACCTTTTCAACGGTTCTCCCAGAATTCTCCCAAGCAAGCCTATACTCTTTATAAAAAGGAGACAATTAGCCCTACTGATTACCTGGAAACCGTGCCATTGTGCCCTTTCAAGCACGAGCCATGTCAGAGGCGGCGGTGAGAACAACTATTTCGACCCTGATCGCCACCGCACGTATTTCACACAGTGACGCGTGTTTACCCACAAAAGCAACACATGGCAGACTCGCGTGGTCGGTATGCACGGTCACGTCCCCGGGATTTAGTCACGCCGCAGCCATTACGCAGAGCCGCCTCTCTGACGTTATACAAGCTGGCAGGACACCGCACCTCCTTTACGACGGCCGCAGCAGGCTTTTATTCAGCCTGGCCTCTGCTGGGATCCTCCTCAAATCTGCACGCCGCTAATATGTTTGCCATGTTTAATGGCGCACAAAATTTTCCTGAGTAGAGACTATTCATCTTTATCAGAGTCCTCTCAGAGTCCTCTGTCACTTAGCAGACCGCGAGCGAACACAGTTTTATCAGTCAGAGCGACAGTGGCCGACGGAGGCAAAAAATATATATATTTTAGAGCAAATTAAAGGAGGAGAAATACTAGGTGAACTGGCGACTGAATTTTCCGTATGTGTGAGTCTGTGAGTGAGTGTAGCTATACATTGCCTATGTTGTTATATATTGCCTATATTGACTGCCTATATAGTGTAGTTAGTCTTTAAATCAACATATATTCTGTTCCTGTACGTAGGAGTTAGTACAGTTCACACTATGGTTGTATTTGTGCATTCAAAATGTACCAATCTGACAATTTAAGGCATAATATTTTTTAAGTGAAAGTGGGCCAATTTATTCACAAGAGGCATTGGCATAGTACATTTCAAATTAGTCTACTTACTGCACAAGATGTACTTGAACTGAAGGTCATTTCATTTCCAGGCTTATCAACCAGTCTCTGACACTTATGTGGATGGGGGTTTCATCATCACCCTGGAAAACCCACCAAGACAGAAACATTTCATCAATGAATAAACATCTTTTTATGAAAAAAAAAAAAAAAGGTTTTACTGCTCTTTTTCTCAAGTTCACCCATTTCTGCCCATGGCAATAACATGACTGACTATCTAATCTCACATTGGCCAAATAACATTATATTAATCGTGCCCTTTCAAACAAAATGAACCTATGATTCACTGATGTCCGCTACGTAATCAGAGAACGTGCCGTTGGTGAGATGAACGGTCCGGGACACCTTTGGGGTAAATGGATTACACAAATTTTTTGACACACAAAAAAAAGAAGCCTTCATTCCTGTTATAATGCACATTTTATCTTTCAAAAGCCATGGGAAGTGCGAACCAGGGGGAAAAAAAAGAAGATAGAACCAGATCGATAAAATGTGCAATGTTTGAACTCTGGCCCCGTTCCTCCTCCTGGGAAAAAATTGGAGTTGACGGAATTTCAACTCGCCCAGAGCCCGCAGCTGTTTTTGATACTCACTGCAGGTTAAAAATGCTAATGAGCTGGAATTCATGCAGGAAATAATTGATCCGGTGTCCACAGTGCAAAGAGCGTGGATATAAACGAATAACATTTAGTTTCTTGCGTAGATGAAAAACAGAATACCAATGCATTCTGCAGATGAATTATTTGCTGTACATGTTCTATACATAATGCACAGGACGATGAATAAACTATAGTGAATGTATCTAAATATAAGCCTAGCTGATCATGAAATATAATATAAAAAATATACATACGGTATATTCCTTTTTTCCGCTTGAAACCCAGACCCACCACTAGGAGATCAATAGAATCCTATAAACCAGTATGGATTTTTTCAAGTAATGAACGACAGGATTTATCCCATCTCCTGCTATCAGTGGCCCGAAAATCTTGATGGCTGTGTTTCTTAATGTTAACTTGTATTGCCTTGTTAAGAAGGTGCCGTTGTTTCTCAATCGCAAAAACATAACCACTCACCCAGACATAAAGCCGACTGTTTGGCCAATGACATTCGGTAAGATTGTATAAATGACTTTTATTGGCTGGCGTTTAAACAAATCCACTATTTTTAGCTTTCTGACTGTCTGCAAAGTGACAAACCCATAAATCGATATGGTGGCACATGACGTCAGTCCATTTAAAGTAAATGGGAAGTGCCTGCGTTGACATCTTCAGCACGAACGTTACAGCCTGAGCCTCTTTCCCACACTTGTCCCTGTGATCATTTTTAATATTTGTCCCAAACCTGAGTTTGTGGGGTGTTTCAGACCGGAGTTTTGTGTTTGTCTAATGTAGCCTAGGTGTCCTGATTGTGTTCAACTGTTGTTAAGTTTATAAATGTACCCGCATTGTGTCCAGTCCTTGTCAGGTCATTGTGTTTTTACCATGACCTGTGCGTCCCCTGTTTTTGTCATGCGAGTCATGCGAATGTTTTTTTTTTCCTACCTTGTCCTGCCATCATGACAATATTATAACAAGCTTAATTGCAAATAGTTGTGTTTTTTTCCCTTTTAATCACTGGACAAAACATTTTTGATCAATTTATATTCCTAATATGAATATGTTAAAAGTGTCTGACATGGCAGGATAGAGTGCAAAGGATAAAGGTTTTTTAAGGTATATTGAATGCACTAATGGGAATGCGCTATGCGGTTCCAGAACACGGCAGTGCTTGTTGATGGATAACTCACAGACACACACACAGAGTTCAAACTGGTTGCTGTTCCCTTTTTTGATAATTCAAAGCTTCTTGGAAACGCAACATACAGTATGCAGCCGGGTTTCTGGGTTTTTGGATCGCGCAGCTTAATCTCGGCGTGGTTCGAGTGGTGTGTTATTAGTTTCTTACTCACCATAACAAGAATGTGGCCCTTTTTACGAACGGACCGCTCACTTCTCCATTCTCTTTCATGTCTTTGAAATAAACGTATTGCTTTAATGCCGGTTTTGCAGATCGGACATTGATTCACGTCCCCCTCCGGCTCGTCAGGAAACATCAGATGGAGATGAAACGGCGGAGACGAGGACGCAGCTTTAAAAATGCACACGTCTGAACTCAGACATGGGCTAACAGACAAGAGTTCAAACAGGGGTCGCCACAGAACTCAGCGGTTGCCGGTCACGGGCAGCTGCTGACATCGGCGGAGGCTCTGCGGCTAAGGTGACCATAACGAGGCGCCATGCTGCGTCTGATAGAGCTGCGGAGCCCTGCGTAATCTTCAGCAAAACTAATAAATACCTGCTGGAGCATGTCAGCCTGGGCTTTTCTCCTTCGCATCTTCTCGTAATTGTTATCGGCCTCAGAATCTGCTGGTGCATTTCTACATTATCACTAATGAAAGCATGGGCATGCCAGTCCTTGCGCTGGTGAGAGGACAAGAACATTCCTGACCATGCACTACCTGGCAGACATCATTCTAATAAAATATAATAAAAATGATACCTCACGGACACATAGACAGTAGCACTGTCGATTGTTAAACGAGAGGATATAATCTCGTCTATTGCTTGTCAACGAAAATTTTTTTTATTTGGCAAAGCACATTCAGTTTTGTTTTTATTTGTCAACAATGTTATATATTTTGTTATAGTTATTGTCACATGACCAGCATCAACTTTTTTTTATCCCTTCATAAAGGTTTGTTGACGAAGATATTTCGTCCAAAATTTCGTTGACAAAAACAACACTAGGTGCAAGTGAGCATAAATATTTTGAATAAGCAGAAAATGCATTTTGAATAACCACTAAAAGGCCAAGAGAACATGCATTGCTCAATGAGATGCTCAGGCCTATGAAAAAAATCCTTCTCAGCAGCTGACCTGACCCAAAAATATAAATCTGTGCATTAAATTATGGTATAGAAAAATGTGTCAGCAAACCTGGCCAATGAACTTGGTTTGGATCCAAAATTGCTGTATTTCCTGTAATAAAGGGGCGGCATCTCTTGTGTGATGCCGGATGTCCTGCCATTCACTTAACATGCCACATCACATACGAAATGGCACACCGTGTAATATTTTCATTTAATGTGTCCCACTTTAGATACCATGCGGTCGAAAAGCAGGCTCATTGGGTTTGGTGCCGGACAGTTAATGTTACTCTGAATTGAAAAAATGAGCTGGCAATTCTCTCCCCGGAGGCGATACCTGGAATGCCAATACCAGCTGAAAAAGGCAGAACTTTCTCATTAATCCTCTCTGTGTGGCTGCCTGGGCTCCGGCCATTGGTCCTCGGCCAAGTCTCGGTGTTGGGTCCCTCGCCCCGCGTGTGGGGCCAAAGAATGAGCGGCTTGCGCGCATGTCCCTGGTCTCCTGTTGCCGCAAATTAGGACCTCACCTGGGATCCATCAGCGTCCAAGAAGGGGGGCACAAAAAAAAGTCAACTGTGTCAAACGCAGCCAAGTCCACCCAACATCAGTGCAGAGGGCTGCGACGCCCCGCGAGGGAGGCCTGAAAGGAAGTGTTGGCCAGGGCACTGGCAGTATGGAGGCTGGCACTGCATGGTAATCGTCCTGCTGGGGTTCCTCGTAGTCAACAGAACCCTCTTGAGAAACGATGGTCGCCCGATGGGAGCTCTTTCTAACTACTGTTAAACAACACAATTGCCCCTTTCCCTCTGTTACTACTAAAATACTGAGAACGCTGCGGAATAATTCCCACCAAATCCATAAAAAGAACACATTTGTCGAGCCTAACATGCATCGTTTGGACGTGGTTGACTTGTGCAGAGCTGTAGTTCGGGTTGTTGAAAGTGCGTGCTCCTTGTGCAAAACTGCGAAATTCGCAACATTTGTCTTTTTAATACTTCTTGTGTTGTTCTCTGGGGAAACTAACAAAAGGAATTCATGCCTCCCGGGTTTGTAAATTCCACAGAAAATCAGGCTTCCCGGGCACTCTGCCTCCTCGTCACAGGGGCTTTCTGAGAGTCGAGCGCCTTTTTTGTCACAAATGCAATACCAGCCTGTCCAGAATTATTGCTTTGTGATGTGCCATAAATTGTGCCATTTTCCGAGGACATCATGGGGACATTTGTCTTTTGCAAAAATGTATTAATTTGCAGCTGAGGGCGAAGCAAGGGCCGGGGAATCGATATCGCCTGCACAGGTTGCAATTAGGTAATAATTAATCAGAACCGCGGGGTCTGTGAGTCGTAAATAATCCTGGGGAGTCACCAGGGGAAACATGAATTTTTCAGATCAATCAAAATGCTTTTATTTTAAAGAGGGAAAAATAATTAGGAGCACTGACGCAATGGAGTGTGGCGGCGATCGATGCCTTTTGGGATGATTTATATCCGAGGGCTGGTTCTGGAAAATCTGCCAAGCTCCCATAGGCTTCGCACTATGATCATGTGCTCGTTCGGTCCTCTTCCACAGTCGCCGGAAGAGGCAGGAAACAATACTGTAACCCTGGGCAACAACCGGGATTTATTCTGTGTCTCATTTGTTTATCCACACCAAACCACAATCGATCTGTCAGTGGAAAAACTCAGTTAGGGCCTATTGATCACTAATGTTAATTTGATTCCTTGAAAACCATAATAGAACCACACAGAACGCAGGCATTATATGTGGTTGATTAACCCTCAAAATGAATATTACACACATTTGTAAATGTAAGAAAAAAGACTACTTGTAATATTACGTTTTGTTGGTACGGTTGTATCACCTAGCAGTAATATAGTCAAGGCAAGAGACGGTCTTGGTTACAGAAATATTGAATTAAAGTACATTTCAGTAGCTCAAATGAGTGAATTACACATATGGCTAATTACACGTTGTGAGTTGATTGATCTCTTCCAGCGAGGAGCCTGTAAGAATTACAATTTACAAGAAGCTATGATGTGAAGATATTTTCAGAGCACATCAATGTTCTACTTGGATTGTCAATATTTTGGAGTAGCACTAGATAGATTAAGCTAGCCTTTGTGCTAATTATATGTAGCATTAACTTAGCAAGGGATGCAATCTTGTTACATTAGTGGAGAGGGAAGTGACTCCTGGCGTGCAGATGAAGCAGAAATCCTTGGATTTAGAAGACATTCCCGAGATGTCAAAGGACTCGGAGTGCACGGGGTCCTTTGACATCTCGGGAATGTCTTCAGCCGAGTTCTTTGTAGTTCTTTGAGTTACCGGCAGTTTCATCACCGCTATGCTATGGCTGGTGGACGGGTGACAGGACAGTCTGGCCAGTTTGGCCTGATCTAACGAACATCAACCAATACTACAGAGAAAAAATACACTTTCTGTACCAGCAGAACATTTGTAACCTGGTTGGCTCCGACTCTTTAGGCGTTTTATTCACCGTAACATACAGACAGCAGCGTATCATGAACCAGGTCGTCACTCATGTTGACAGCGACATCTTCATATGGGGGTGAAACGTGACATCAGATAAGAAAAATGGCGGGTGTGCAGACATTTAATAGTATCGTAGGTGCCGTTGACAAGCAGAAATGACGGCTCCGTGTAAAAAAAAAAAAAAAAAAACGTGTCAAATCCGGACGCTTTGGTGGATAATGGTCTATGTTGTGAGCATTTTATTTCTTGGCAGCACAGGCTCTTGCCGCGTCACTTTTCCCCCCCCGTCATGTTAGCCCATGGCCAGACATATTTGGGCAGCCCTCCTTCCGTATTCAGCCAGGTCTCCGGAGGTCCTGGCGGGAAGGGCAGGTGTGACTCGGCAGAATCGTCCTTCACAAGAACTTCCTGTGTCAATCTGAGGTGAGGCTCCAGTCAAGGTGAGGCCCTCTGGATTTTTAATGCGGTTCGATCGGCTTTTCCTCCGCACAAGGCAGGAAGTTCTCCGCTCACCTTTCGCCTCTTCTCGCAGTTGACCTGGTCTACCGCCGCTCCCGTTATTTCCCTCGGACTCTTTGAAATTCAGCATATAACCCGGTGCGCGGCGGATTTCTTTTTCCTCGTGCTTGTTGCCTTTTTTGCGGATTCGGAGTGACAGGCGGTTTGTATAGGCCATTTAAAGAACCCTCATTTCCTACCACTGCCTTGGCGAGACCTCATTCTCCGCACCGGGTTCCTTGTTCCATGTCAGCGTCTGCCAAAATGAGTGGGCTTTAAATGGCTCTTTCTGCCACGTTCCAGAGGCTCGGCGCAATTTCATCCCCAACAAAACATTTGTCCTTTTCTCTCACGTCGGCTGCGGCGGATGTCGGCAGCTTTATCGCAGCTCCGCGCACACCCGAGGGAGCCTGCGGTGAATACAAATATCTCACTTAAACTCATCTGTTTTCCCAACACCTGCAAATCCTCGCCAAATGTTGGATGTCCACGGTCACAAATTCTTCGAGGGTTCTTGGAGAGAACGAAAGTTCTGTTGCATGAAAGTTGCAGAGGGAAAAATTCACCAGATATCTCGGGCCAACATTACTTTTTACGTGTGATTTCTATTTGCATCAGACATTAAAAGTTGGGCTGAAGCATATAATCAGTTTGTTGCATGCAAATAACAGCCGCTCCCACGGGTCAATCAGCATTGACATTAATAAAATGTAAGTAACAATGTAGATTTTGAAACATTCAAAGTTACATATTACTTGTCAATACTGTCAATTATAGCAATAACCCAGTTATTATAGCCCTAATATCAATGTTTGTGTTAGTTTTGTTGTCAGACATTATTTGCATCATGTCTCAACACAGGGAGAGAGAGACATTTGGAGGTAATGCTCAAGACAAAACAGGGTTTTCTGGACTGACCACTGCTCACTAAATACAGAGGACACATTTTGTTGCATCGCCACGTGCTGTGCTGCATTTCACAATGACAATCACTTTTCTAAATATTACGTGTGACATATGACCTAATTTGTTTAGCTTAAAGTAAAACATCTAGCTGCACTTGTGGAGCTAGAGCTGTGTGGTCTGGTTACAGTCATGGTGTCAAGATGGCAATGATCGCATGAGGCGCTCAACATGTTCACCATAAAAAGGGTTTTAATAATGAAACATAGAGCTCATTAGGATAAAGTTCAACAGGGAAGGGTGTGCTGAGCATGATATGGGACCCAACACGGATGGCTATCCTCTGGTGCTCCAGGAGCAGCTCCTCGTTGCAAAGCGAACGTTAACAGAGATGGAGGGAGGAGACAGTAATGTGTGCTTGGTGTTGCCTGATGCTTTTGAATTACTGAATAATTATGTGATACTTCTGTAAAAAATGCTTGACAAGAATGGGGTCTAGAGGAACCCAGTTATAATTTATGCATTATGTAGCTGTGGCACCTAAATACCAGATTTTGTTGTGTGTTTTTTGGTGCGTTGTGGCAGCTTTGGACTTAAACAACCAGGTATCTGGCAAGGTTTGGCCATGTTTGCCCCCGTGTGTTCCGCCGCATCTTCAGCACCGCAGCAGATTTCTGCCCCGTCTCCCAGCTCCCCTCAGTTCCCCCTCCAAGCACTTCTGCAGCCCCTGTCATCTCTGTCTGGGCTCATAACAAGTGGATGAGCGAGAAAGCCCACTGGTGATTGGAGAAGGTGTGGGTCTCCTCCGGAGCGCCGATCGTGCCTCCCGGGACACACGTGGCTTGCGGCCCACCAGCAGGCCGAACCCTTGCGTATCCTGACCAAGATTGGCCTCTGGCGACCAGGCGGGATGACAGGTTTCGCTTTGTGCTCGTGTTCTTGTGTATTGAGCTCCCTTGATGCCCTGGCAGATTTTGCGGTAAACGTATCGTCCAAACAACGAAAAAGAGGAAGGAAAGAAGCAAAGGGAACATCTGCAGATGACAGGCCGCCATTGTTGGCTGCCGGCTCTGTCGTTGGCGATAATTACGCGTGATCTGGGGCAACGATTCGACGCATTTCACCACTGACTCCTGCCCAGCCGTTGTGGCTTTAGCAGCAGTGCCCTTAATAAGGAAAAATTAAGCAAATTACCTGTGAAAAAAAACGGCTTCAGGGCCTGGGGCTGTTGGACACTCAGAATCGGCTGCGTTTCATGCACCAGCACATCGCATCGATTGGGATCTCCACAACCGGCACTAGATTGTTCATTAATGCTGCCAAACGCTAACAGTTGGCCATTTTCTTAATGCAACATCTACGATAATCATCATCTCTCACACATTCATAACCCGCAGCATGCCAGCGTACACAAACAGGGCTATCTGTGTTATCTGTTCCTGTCGACGCTGACAAATTGTTTAATGGCTTGTGGTCTGGCCACGGACCCACACTGACTGATACCTTTTATATTTCCTGCTTGGTGCACATGGTCCCGGCTCCTTCTGGGAACAGGGGAATCAGACGGGGGAGAGTCCAAACCAATGAGAGATCACAGGAGGGATGCATGCAGGAAGGCCTGTGCACCCCCCGCCAAAATCTGGCGAAGCCCACCCCTTTCCCGGTACCTGGCTCGCCTATCGCATACCTTGTGCACAGTGTGCCACCCATAGGACGGCCGTGGTACTGCGGCTCGTTGCACGGTGAGTTATGGGGCCACTTCAATTGGTCATAAAACTCGATTTTCGCCCAGATGTTAAGTCTGCTGTGTTGAATAGGATTCGCCCAGTTATGAGACAGCAGTCAGAGGGTAAGAAAAATCAATCAACCTTTTGGAATTTTCTTTATTTTTTTCGAATTCTTTTTTTCCCCGTCTCTCTCTGGCATGGGGAGAGAATACAGAGCAGCCCCGCAGCTATTGGCTTCAGACGTCGTGGGGATAATGCAAATGTTCACGTTTGTGATGGAGCACGCCCAGCACTGCAGGACCCATGTCTACGTCTGCCCGCTTTAAAGGTTATGCCGATAATAATGCGACCGAGATTGATAGAGATGCCAGCAGAATTGGCCTCAAGCAAACAAAAAAAATCTCTGAATAAATAGAATAAAATGTCACTTTTTAAAGTGGATACTGTCACTTTAGGAACAAATGCTGTGGAAAAAACGATCAATTTACGTAATAGACACAGGATCTGCTTAGCTGGCATGGTTTTACCTTCTTTTTTTTTTTTTGAGAGAGAGAGATGGGGGGGGGTTGCAATTATTTATTTCTTTTCCAGAGGAAATAACAAGAAATTCCCAGTGAGGAATGTATCAGCCATCCCCCGGAGTAATTGCTGTTGCCACCGATTGATCTGTCAGTCAGCCGGTGGAGAATATTTACATCTTTTTTACCTGTCGGCCTGATTCCCCTGTCGTGCCCCTCACCGCCATCATTTTACATTTCAATACCACCCAGAGCCACACACACACACACACACACACACACACACACACACACACCCACACTCGGCACATCGCCGCCCACTGCAACTTTGCGGCTCGTTGAGGGAAGGGAAGGGAGGGCCGTGCGCTGGGACTGATCCACCTGATATTAACTGTGAGAGCGACTCTATTTCTCTCTGTGATTGCATTAGCAGATTTCATTAGCAGTGTAATGGAATCAAATGGTCAGTAATTATCTCGTTTGCTTTGCTGAGGTTTTTTTTTTTTTTTTTTTTCCTTTTCAAAGCAAATGCTAAACAGAGTGAAAGTGCTATTCTACCACAGCGCTTCGGACCATGCAACAGCCTATAGTTCATTGTCATTTGTTCAGTTTCTTTATATATATAGCAATAAAGATAATAATATAATGTAATGGACTGGTCAATACAGTATTAATATAACTGAAATAATGTTGGCTATGGTGTATATTAGAGATGTAAATGTAAATGCGTTGATTATTTCTAACAATAAAGAGGAGCATTCGCCATTTCGGACGTGCTACGGTTGGTGGCTGCGTAATCAGCATCAACATTCAGAGGAGAAACCGGCAGCAGTCTATAATAACACCGCCCCTCTGCTACGTTCCCTCCACCGGCTCCCAGTAGCTGCACGCATCAGGTCCAAAATACTGATGCTGGCCTACAAAGCCAAACATGGAGTAACACCATCCTACCTCACAGCCCTTATTACACCTCTCACTGCACCTCGTATACTCCGAGCCTCCAGTACTGCTCGCCTGGTCCCTCCATCTCTGAAGGTAAAAGGAAGACGCTCATCTAGACTTTTCTCAGTCTTGCCCCCTCGGTGGTGGAATGAACTTCCCCTCGAGGTCAGAACAGCTCAGTCACTGAGCACCTTCACACGGCAGCTCAGGACCTTCCTCTTTAGAGAAGATTTAGATGAACTTGTAACTTTCTTGTTGTCGAACTTGTGTACAGAATCTACAACAGAGTGAATAAAAAGATTGTATTCATAGTTGGGGGTTCTAGTGAACCGGAATTGATCTCTTCATCCATGGTAACTTGAAAGCACGTTGTAAGTCGCTCTGGATAAGGGCGTAAATGTAAATGTACTCCCGTGACCATCCCGAACAAGCCCAGAGTCCAGTCGTCATTGTGTTTTGGGGCTTTCATTTTCTAATTATTTCGTTATGCACTGTAAATAGTCATCACCAAATACATGAGCATTGATCTGCTCATGTTGGCATTTGTCCGGGTTATTTGTGTACGTACTAGTTTAGTCCAACATTATGGCCACTTACACTGTCTCAGACCCCACATGGGGACATGACACATGTACATACGAAATAGCATGTCGGTGTGTTATTTTGGACACACAATCTTATCTGGAGCTTCATCTAGTGGCGATTCCTTAAATAACACTAAATGCTGGTATGTCTTTGCAGGTTTTTTTGCAAGTAATTCATGCATATTTATTTGTAATGTAAAACGTATAAATGCATGGAAAATTCTCCAAGTCTGGCATTTGTTGCAAGTCTGCCATTTGACAGGCGCCCGGGGAGCAGTGTGCGGGGACGGTGCTTTACTCAGTGGCACCTCAGTGGCACCTTGGCGGATCGGGATTCGAACCGGCAATTTCTGATTACAGGGCCGATTCCTTAATCGCTAGGCCACCACTGAAACTTAGTGAATAAAACTAAGAATTTAACAAGTGTAGGGTAAATTAAAAGTAAAAAGGAAATACATTTTTTGCATCATCTTTGCTTTTGCAATCGCTGTGTGTCTCTACCTGATGGCTACACTGAAAGGCTCTTGGCCACCGCACTGGGCAGTGCGGTGGGCAAGTGGTGGGGCAGTGGTGGCCTAGTGGTTAAGGAAGCGGCCCCGTAATCAGAAGGTTGCCGGTTCGAATCCTGATCTGCCAAGGTACCACTGAGGTGCCACTGAGTAAAGCACCGTCCCCACACACTGCTCCCCGGGCACCTGTCATGGCTGCCCACTGCTCACTCAGGGTGATGGGTTAAATGCAGAGGACAAATTTCACTGTGTGCTGTGCTGCTGTGTATCACGTGTGACAATCACTTCACTTTCACTTCACTTTCACTTTCACTGTGATTACATTCACATGGGCCGATGTCTTGAGGAAGCCCACAGGGTAGGGCCATAACCGCACTGTAATGGTTTTCCGAAACAGACCCCCCGGGACAAATTCTCTGTGTTTCGGGCAAATAATTTTCTTTCATTTCACTTTAAAAAGGATTCCGACATATTCAGACCATTTCGCCTTATTATGGCACTGCCTTGTCTGGAAAAACACCGCCCATTTGGACAGACCTGCCCTGCTGCCACCGCCTGAACCCTGGTAGATCCAATTAACACTATATCAGGGGCACAGAGAGCCGTCCCTCCACTGGGAGGAAAGTTTGGAAACTCGCCGCTAGTTATTAGGCAAGAGGACGAATTGTAATTGATCCTCCTCTCCCCTGGCTCGAGCTAGGCCACCTTTGCGATTTAGAGTATTGAGGAGCTACTTAGCCACTTATCTATCATTCCTGAAGGTCCAGAGTGTCGTTGGCTTAATGGGGGCATTATTGTCTAGACAATGAGCCAAAAGAGTTCAGTTATTCTCCTGGCAGCCGAGGTTCAGGCCTCACAACAGTGTTCTGTAATGGCAAGATGTAAAGGCTCGGCTTCATGCAGCCTTTACTCCTTGGTCTTGAAGACCTTATAGAGATCTGGAGGTCAGCACACACCATTCTAGTCACATTGCGCCAAAGCAGGGAGGAAACTTTGGGGTCAGTTTTCTTACAGCTTTTGCCTCATTTGGCCTGACTGGCGGCCAGCATGTAATCAGAATTCCTTTTAATTATTTCCAGTAGAGAGAGGAACGTTTCCAAACTGTGAACAATTGACACAGCGGGGCCTGCTAATCCTGTTTCCAAATGTGAGTCACTAGTCAAGGTCAGCCGCAAATCCGTTATTAATTTGTCCCGCGACAATAACTTCCTGGGGTATTCCCAGGCATCCTTCATCAAAAGGAGCCCAATCGCTCGGACTAACTGCTTTACAGAAATAGACGCCCGCAGACAGCCAATTGAATTCTTCGCCTGCCCCCCTTCCTCCCCACACCTCTCCAAATGAGTATGTTTTTTATTACGGACTGCAGCTCAGACACAATAAGACATTTCCGCTTGGAAACTGCTGAAGAAACCTAAGAGCGATAAAATACTCCAGCATTGTGACCATTATTAGAACATACATTTACGGCATTTACCAGACGCCCTTATCCAGAGCGACTTATATTTACATTTACGGCATTTGGCAGACGCCCTTATCCAGAGCGACTTACAACGTGCTTTCAAGTTCGACAACAAGAAAATTACAATTTAATCTAAATATTCTTTAAAGTGGAAGGTCTTGAGCTGTCGTTTGAAGGTGCTCAGTGACTGAGCTGTTCTGACCTCGAGGGGAAGTTCATTCCACCACCGAGGGGCCAAGACGGAGAAGAGTCTAGATGAAGCAATCAGTAGTTACAGGGACAGGAGACACTCAGGGTTAAGTGTCTTGCTCAGGGACACAATGGTAGTAAGTGGGGTTTGAACCTGGGTCTCCTGGTTCATAGTCGAGTGTCTTTCCCTCCAGGCTACTGCCATCCTCTATTTTGACTGTACATTGTGAAGAAGAAATGTATTTATCTGTTTTCTTTCTTTTTCACATAAAAATATAACGTTAATTGAACAATTTGCACAACCCAAGTGCTTTATGCAAGCAAAACCTTTATGGTTGCTTCTGCACTGTGGTCGCTTCTGAACACAGATGAATTTAAGTTCAAAGTTCAAAGTGAAGTGATTGTCACTTGTGATACACAGCAGCACAGCACACGGTGCACACAGTGAAATTTGTCCTCTGCATTTAACCATCACCCTGAGTGAGCAGTGGGCAGCCATGACAGGTGCCCGGGGAGCAGTGTGTGGGGACGGTGCTTTGCTCAGTGGCACCTCAGTGGCACCTTGGCAACCTTCTGATTACGGGGCCGCTTCCTTAACTGCTAGGCCACCACTGATCACTACACTACAAGTGTAGTGGCTAATTGAACATCGTGAATGGGAGTGAACATTAAATTGGGAAAATTTTACTTGACATTCTGGTCTGTTTAACATTGGAAACTTTTGTGTGAGAAATCACGCAGCCCAACACCCGGCGCTCCACAGCTGTCTGCGGCGTCGCCACTTTGTCCTCGAAGCCCATCAGGACAAATACTGCCATCCTGCACAGTTAGCAGGGCGGGTGACTCTGTGGTGAATCACGCCGCCAGATACTGAAGTCACTCTGGCCAAGAATTTTTGTCTGTAGGCTGGCTCGTTTCATTCAAGCAATCAAAAGCAGAATACCGGAGACCTGAAAAAGGCTCGTGCACAAACCACAGTCTCCATCATGCGGCGGAGTGACAGGGAGAAATCGCTCTTTTCATTTGCAGCGTTGTTACAGAGGAATAACCGTGGCACTCGTGATGCATTTCCACACCAACAAAGCCGCAATGTGGCTGCATTTTGCAGGCCTTGGAGGGAAAGGTACTACGTCTCACCAAGTTATTGCCACACTTTTCAGTTATTGAACACTGACAGAAGCAAAATACAATACAAAAAATCAAAGTAGGGCCACGCTGTGGTATGGCGGTTAGCGACGTGGCATACAAATGCATTTACACTAGGTGCAAAATGCGATTCTGAATATTCCATAAATGTGAGTGAATGGATGGTGTGTGTGTGTGTGTGTGTATTCTTCTAGCAGGTAGACTCATTTGAATTCATTACGTCCACCTGTAAATTGTACCATGTCAATAATTCCTGGAATTTCGTGAACTAAATGTACGGTGTGTTAATGTCCCCATTAAGCCAACGAGAGTCTGGATCCTCAGGAATGTATAGGAATAGTGTACATTATCACATCAAATAAATATACAAATACTGTACAGTAGCAGCTCAAACACAAACTACGGACTGTATTATAATAAGCAAGTGTCATAAAGGTAGGATGTGGAATTGTACAGAACATTGTACAGAAGAGCAGTGAATAACTCAACTGTCTGGAAGGTCAAAAGGAGATTAAACTCCTAAATTCCGCTAGATGTAGTTTAGCAAATATGAAACACTGCATTTTTTTTTTTTGTTTATGAAACATATTTTTTATTGTATTGAGTACATATAAGAATAATTTTTCATAAAACAATCATTAAATCAAGTTTGGGGATCTTTTAGATTCAATTGTCAAATAAAATGAAACTTGGTTTTATATTCGGGCCAATATGGTATATCAAAAATAAATGGTAAGCATAGTCACTTCTTGTAATAAATATATCAATAACAAGCATCTCAAGCTTAATTAATAAAGTTCAAGTTTTGCTTCAAAGCAGTTGTACCTCAGATATTAACATGCAGGAAATGTTGAGGGGTGAAAACATCATTAATTTTACTTAAATGCGTAAACTTCATAGTCTGGAAATCAATGGACATCAGTTGTTTCGGCGTCTCGTCTTCCCTCCCCAGAGATCTTTCAGAGAGCGCCGCCATTCGCCACGTCAATAAGACGAGGACATTCCATTCCAACTTTCCATTCGGCGGGGGTCCCGCCCAGCCATCAAATGGCCACTTTGCCTTAATAAATGGGCCGGTTCCTCTAATGTACTATCGAAGGATCCACCCGAGAGGGAGAGCTGGCTAAACGCGCGTGTTGTTTGCACATCGATTGCCACTCGGACCCGGCGGGCCCTGCGGCGGCACCACCTGATGCATATCTGCAGCCCCGCCCGCCCGGCCACGCTCGCACCCGCGCTGCCTGCCTGGAGGAAGGAGCTGCGGCATCAAAGGGAGCGGCGCAGGGCCCATTCCGAGCGGCCCGGTGTGCCGTGGTTTGATGCACCAGCCTGTTTTTTTGCTTGCTTTTATCGTGTTATGCAAATGGGGGTGATTTGTTTCTCACTATTTTCCTTTTTTTTTTTTATCCCCCAGACCCATCTTGACAAAAAAAAAAGGACACGGTGCCTCATGTGTAATGAACTCCAGTGTTTATCTAACACCGTGCCCCGGACAATGTGAGGACACGCTGCAATAATCAAACGGCTGTCTAAGCTTCGAATGAGTTATTACTCCACATCAGAATTAGGAGTGGAGAGGAAGATCCCTCCGGGTCCGGAGTGCTAATAAAAACCAACGTAACAAGCATCCCACAACACACTAGGGTAAGTGGCCAAGCTTGCGATGTGATTGGCTGGTGTCTTTTTGACATAGGACCGTAGATTTGACATTTACAGCGTTTTATAAATGCTGTAAATTTAGATTTAGTTTAATATTGCTGCAGACGCCACCCATAGAAACCTCTAAAAGTTAAAGTGATGAAGCGGCCAATCTGTACCCTCCGGTTTTGGCACGTTGTACTGATGCGCGGTACAGCACTCCCTCTTGTGTATTGTCGCTGAAACAAAACTCATTACAGTCCATCGTATCATCTTCTCTGGCTGAAAACCAAAGCAGACTTGTTACTCGACTCCTCTAGAACATAAAAATGAAAGAAGTGAAGATTTTGCAGAAAGCCCTGTGCGAGATTAAATTAAAATTGATCCAGTTTCGTTGAGATTGCAAGCACAGAACTGAAGTAATATGTGAATGTGTGTATATATAATGTATGTGAGGCAAATGTATCCATATCCACGCACAATACGTGTTCAAGTTTGTATAGGAAATATGGATACGGTTGCATTAATATGTTCAACGGCGAGCAATCAAAAGGTTGCCGGTTCGAATCCGGAACCACCAAGGTGGCACTGAGATGCCACTGAGCAAAGCACCGTCCCCACACACTGCTCCCCGGGCGCCTGTCATGGCTGCCCACTGCTCACCAAGGGTGATGGGTTACAGGCAGAGAACACGTTTCGTTGTGTTTCACAATGTCAATCACGTCACTTTCGCTCAACATGTTATTGACAATGTCTGCATATAAATTAGGATGGATTGTATTAAATTTACATTTACATTTACGGCATTTGGCAGACACCCTTATCCAGAGCGAAAATTTACATGAGTTATAAACATAGAGAGACCCTTCTTTGATAAGCATCAAAAGCAGCACAGAAGTGTGAACATGCTAATGAACCAATGCAAATCTAATGTGGAAGCCATAAGCTGCTGGGGGATACCTAAGGCTCCTGAAGGGGTCCCTGATGGGGGAAAAAGTTAAATTCAGGGTCATGAAGGGTCCCTGATGATGTTCTGCAGAGCCTTCCTGTCACCTATGGATGCCCACCACACAATGAATACAGAGACATCATGTTGAACCAGCTGATTTACCGGGAAATGCCCAAAATTACAAATGAATATGGTTTATGCAGTTAGTGAATGTTTTAGCAAATATTTTGATTCTTAAACATTTGCTATTTAACCTTACAATCAGATCAGATTTTACATATGTGAATAAGTAACGTACATGTGCAAATAAGGGTCCAGACAAACTGTCAAAAACAGCAGCAGAAAGGGCCAATTAGCGTGTAAAAAAGTGAAGAAAGGAAAAAGAGAAAAGCAGTACTGGTGGTTTGGTGGCTTCTAATGGACTTCGGGAATTCCTTTTAATTACATTGGAATTTGTAGCGCGCCGTATCGGATTGAAAATGCCGAATTGTTGCAGCCCATTCCGAGAGGCACATTAAAGCTCACACCATATATCAAGCGCCGGCAGTGGCGAGCCCAGTCTCAGGAGCTCAGGTCGTTAATGAGATAATGCCGTTGTAACTTCAAGGTGAAGACCACAGCGACACTGAATCCACCAAACCTCCTCGTCTCCGGTGGCGGCGAACCCTGGAGGCTCTGGCCGCCCTGTGCCGTGGAGATCTCAGCTGCCCCTGACTCCTGTCGAATTAATCAGTCGCTCCGCCAGAAAGCCATCTGAGGCTGAATTTAAGATGGCCTTTAACGTGCCCAGGTGGGACTGAGGGACGCTAGGGAGCGATGCGGCAGATACTCTCGCCGTGATGTAAATTGAAGTGCCGAGACGTAATAAAGAATTGATGCCGGAGCAGGAGTGTCATTAATCTGCGATCTCGTGGCCCTGAGTGTGGTGGAATATGTGATCAGGGGTCCTACCGGCACCGCCTTCGCCCCATCAAGCTCGAGAGTGGCCATTTTCAGTTGCCTGAAATGCCAAGCATCTGGCAAGATGCTCCTTGACGGCCCGGATTCTCGCACATCGGTTTCAACAGCTGATCCCCTCGATGGTCCTTTTAAAAAAAGCCCTCATCAGCTGTCACTATGTAGTGCACTGTACACTCCAAAATCCACACTATACATTTCATTCACTATGACATAATCTGCCACCATAGACCATCATGCACTGCAGTCTTCTGTGAGCTACAAAACCAGTATGTGACAACTTGCTTGTTCATTTTTAATAAAACTGTTACACCCACGCTACTTCAAGAGCAAATAATGTTAATTCACAATCAATTATGTACTGAGGATTGGTATTTAAAAGCAGTAACAGCTACAGCAATTCTAATATGTAAAAGAAAAGCATTATGTGTGGACTGTGGGTATAGGAGTTCCTCCAGAGTCGTGTTCTGCTGCAAAAAAAATTTCTTGTATTTGTCATCACTTCTGGCAACTACTACAACTATTCAACAATCTCAAATTGGTAACAATGTTTTATTTTCCAATTGTTTGGTTTCATACCTGCACGAATAACAATAACCCTTTATGCACTTTGTTGACAGTCCCTTACCACGCGCTGTACGGCCATGATTGGTGACACAATTAAACAGATTTTGACAAGACTTGTTTCATTTTTTATATCAATACAACAGAATTCATTTTTTCCATTTATTTTATGTTGATAAGGCCGAACTTGTCAAGAATAGAACATGCTAGGGAGTTAAGTGCTAGACGATTTTTTTTTTGTGCAGTGTGTGTGTGCGTGTGTTAGTGTTGGACTCGTTTGAAATATATTTTGAACAAGTGGGTTTTAAGATGTTTCTTAAAGGTGCTGGTAGTCTCGGCAAGTCGAATGGAGCAGGACAAGTCGTTCCACCAGCCAGGGACGGCAAAGGAGAACAGAGTCGATTGGGACCGGAGACCCCGTGAGGAGGGAATTTTTAGTCTCTTTTTAGTCTAGAATTTTTATGTGGTACACATTTAACTGCATTTTGACTTTCAAACAGTGTCCAAAATGTGTCAACATCTTTCAGCCCTTATTCCTTAACTTGTGCAAAAAATCCATGGATCTCTTGACTTGCCCACGTTTTTTACACCCTGCTCACCTGCAGAACCATTTTATCACTCCACCAAATGCCGCAGATCTACTGTGACCCTCGAGTTAGGCTGGCCAAGCCGGCGCGGTGACAGCTTTTGTGCTCCGCCCGTCCACTTGAACCGAGAGGCATGTTATTCTGTCCCTCCGCCGACTGCAGCAAGACAATGAGCTCACACCCAGCGGCGTCCCCGCAGGCCCCCGGGGGACCGGGGAGGGTGGCGCAACCGCCTCCAAATTACAGCAGCACTCCCTGCCGAGGCAGCCGACCCAGCTTCCCTTCACCGGGCGCCCACAAACCATTCGCTCCTCATTATTTTTTAAGCTTGACAACGATTGTCACTTTGGCTCTACAGAGTCAAAAATAAAATGCTTGTGGTGTTTTTTTTTTTTTTTTTTCCTCCTCCTCCTCCTCCTCTCGACACCAGTTCCCACAGTTTGGGTTGAGACGTCTTCATTATTCACCCAGAGCAGGTTCTCCGTGTGCATGAGGAGTAACTGCTCCTGACAGTCCAGGGGAGCAGCAATACCGAGAAATATTCCAACAAAAAAAAGGAGAAGATTAAAGACGCTCAAAACATACATTTTTAATAAAAAAAACGAGAAGTCGTGTGTTTCTCTCTTCCCCCGGGGTCACGGCGTCCTTGTTTGGCGTGGATGCTCGAGTTGTAATTAGCCGCCGCACCTCCTCCGCGCTCCTCTCCGGCGATCGATGCCTGAACAGGTGGAACGAGTCGCTCTGCGAGGACAGGACTGGGACTTGGAGGAGCGGCCGCTCCCACGGCGGGGCTGAAATTTTAATTAGCATCGCTTTCACTCTGGGTCACTAACACAGACATTCATCTGAGAGCACTCAATATTTAATTAAATGCTTCTTGCTTTACATCCACCGCCTCCCAACACACAATTCCCCACAACACCTTTTAACGCCCCTGCATCTCCATTAATCAGCGCAAACTGTATAACGAGGAATCCGGCTCCTCCATGTTGCTTTTTACCGTACTGACGGTATATCTGGTCCACGTACGCACGCCACGTAGGGCTCTGGTGCTTGCCGGCATCTTGCCAAGATTCCGCGGCACAAAACGCAACGTCTGACGGGACGCTAGCTACCCTGCATAATCCTTGTAGTCGTGTTGGTCACTAGCTACACGTTTTTTTTTTGGGGGGGGGGGGGGTTTGCATCTGTCAGTTACGTATCTGGATCTACGTGCACTGAGGACGCTCTCCTGACACTTGGTCCGCGCTGCAATGCTCTTCTAGTTTGTCCCTTTGGCTGATGGTAGGCTGGTGGGTAAGACACGTGCCAACTTCCTACGGCGACTGGTAAATGCCGCAGATGTAAATGTTGTTGTACATTTACAGCATTTACCAGACGCCCTTATCCAGAGCGACTTACAATCAGTAGTTACAGGGACAGTCCCCCCCTGGAGCAACTTAGGGTTAAGTGTCTTGCTCAGGGACACGATGGTAGTAAGTGGGATTTGAACCTGGATCTTCTGGTTCATAGGCGAGTGTGTTACCCACTAGGCTACTACCACCGATACATTCTGAGTGTACATTCTGAGTGAAACGTGGATCAGAGGGTAGTAGCGGCATAGCGGGTAACACACTCGCCTATGAACCAGAGGACCCAGGTTCAAACCCCAGTTACTACCATTGTGTCCCTGAGCAGGACACTTAACTCTGATTGTCTCCAGGGGGGGACTGTCCCTGTAACTACTGATGGTAAGTCACTCTGGATAAGGGCGTCTGGTAAATGCTGTAAATGTAAATGTCAAAACCACAGGGAACATAGCGTTTTGGTTCCCCAAATAAGATATAAGATACTCCAGCCGTAGAAGTTGGTCTTCCGTCACTATATACACAAAACACATTCCACTTTCCCGGGTTGTGACATAGAATTCTCCGAATAACGTCTTCGGAATAAAAAGGCATCGTTCAGAGAGCGCATTTAAAGGACATTAAGGGCAAGGAATTGAAAGAGTTGCCAAATGTTTGGTACATTTGCTATCTGGTACACTACTCAGCTTAAAGGATAGGTAAAGTGTTTTTACACCTAACAACCGAGTGCTTTCGTGTTTTTTAATGTTTGTGCAAATGCACATTGAGTAAATATAATGTAATGTGTGTATGCATGATCAGGCTGGTTGGTCCCCAACACAACTTTTTCAACGTAATGCTCGTGCTTCGTTCTGAGTGAAACATAAACTGAACACTCAGGTGAACGGTTCTCCGCATAACCCTCCCATCCTGCGCCTCAGAATAATAATGCAGCCACGGAGGCCAGTCTCCTGTCCCCACATTCGGCCTTAGTCGGCGTGGCCATTATATTTTTTAATAGACGTATTTCCGAGTGTTACACACCCCACGGACGACCGGGCCTTGACACGCTGGCGGGTCGCTGAACACTTTCCAGCGGCTCACGCGGCTTTGCAGGATGAAACGAGTTCATGAGAGGGGGGAGAGGGTTTCACCGGGCTCCCCTTGAGCCCGATCAGAAGAGAGCGGGACACAGGCCGACTTGCTCGGGTCCTTGTTATCTCCGTCGCACACACAAGAACTTTTGGCAGGGGTGCAGATTCCGGTGTTAAAAGCGGCCGTGCACGAGGACGCTATCAAAGCTCAAGCCGTTTAACTCGCGCCCCAGATAGCATCGGCATCTCAAGCGCAGGAATATCAAAGTGCGCCGCCGCAGACGAGACCAGTGTGGGCCCCGAACGTGAACGAAATCGCAGCGGAACGCTCGACGGACAAACGCACCTTTGTTGTCACCGGGCTCCATGAAAACGGCGTTGCAGCGAGACGGAGACTTTCATTAGTCTGATGTTTATTCGAACGCAGGGGTGGCCCTGCCATCGGCCAATATTCCCGGCGCCGAAAATCTAATTTGGAGGAAAAAATAAAGATGTGCAGCGCCGTGGCAACACGAAAGCGTTTCAGAACTTTTATTAAATGTCCGGCATTAACTGGCATAAACACCCTGCACTTCCTGTGCAGCGATATTAAACATTGACCCGCTCGCAGAGGCGAATATTTACTCTCTCGGAGGAAGCGACAGTCGGAAATATTGAGGGGGGGGGGGTGCAATGGGGAGAGGATATACAGTCCCGATAATGGAGCTATTAAAGGTCCCGGGGGGCATTCTTTACCTCATACCACTTGGTTCTTGGCGAGGACGAGCGTTTCATATGGCATGGGCTCCGAGTCATGATAAGCCTGTGAATTAATGTGGCACGGAACAATTCGGAAATGATGTCTGCGTTCCGACGATAAGGGAAGTGTATGTAAATAGAGTTATAGTCAAGCACTTGAAATGGACACGTTCAGGTGAAGAGGGCTTCTTGACATTTGGCGCGGTGACAGCTCAGAAATGGAATTTGGGATTTTATGCAGTCAAATGGCTGCTTCAGACACACAACGCGCAAACGCATACATAACACGCATGCGCTTTAGATCGTGGGATTGTCGAGACCAGAAGAGGCTGCAGGTTCCAGGCTGGAGGAAGAAGCATCAAATGAGCCGCGCAATGAATTAACCCTCGCGTTGCACAAACGCGTAGCTCGTAGTCTGGCCACGGCTAAAAGCGAAAAGCGTTTCACATCCCGCAGTGCCCGCCGGCTGAGTGCCAACCTCCCTCATGAGCAACAGTCATAAAACCCAAAGGTGACCCCTGGGACGGCTGCAAATCCTCGGAATGGCCCGGCCAATACGGGAAGGCCACAGGCCCGCAGCAGCCTTTATTAAATCGCGCCCACCTCCCTCAGCGTGTCTCCGCGCAGGTCCGCCTTATTTGTTACGAACGATATCCAGCGAGGGCCTTTTTCCGCCATGCCGGATGCTTCAGATGGGACATTAACGCATGGAGATGTCCTTGGCATGATGCACAGAGGCCGCTGAACATGGAAATCATTAATATTCATTTCCGTGGCCATGGATTATTACATTACAAGACTCGCGGTCCTGGCGGCGGTGCTGGCACATCATTAAACACGTTGGGGACCCGCCGGGGTCACCCATCAAACGTGTTGGTCATCCATCAGTGGTAAGATCCAACACTGGTTACCGGAATGGAGCGAAAGCGACAAGGGAGGGACGGTGGCGGCGGAAATGGAGCTTTCGACTCTTCCTCAATTACCACGAATGCGTCGTGAAGTGAGACGGAGGAAGTCGACTCGTTCGCGCTCGATCTCCTGCCGATCATCCTCTATTCAGAGCCTCAACATCTGCTCCAGCCGTCAGAGGAGAGGGGCGCTCTGCTTGTGTGTGTGTGTGTGTGTGTTTTTTTTTTTACTTCGTCTCCCGCGCCTCTGAATGAGATGAAGTCTCTCTTCGCTCTTTTGATTTTGTCAAAGCACTCTGTAATTACAGCGAAAGGAGCTCCGCGTAGCAGAAAAAGGACCTGATATTTGTTGCTATCTTTGAAACTCCCAGCTGCACTTGCAAAAAAAACACACACACACACTGCAGAAGAGTCATAAACTTGCATCAGCGATATCAGAGTGATGTCAGCAGCACTTGTCTTTTCCTGAGGGTTCAAAATTCTAATCTTTTATTCAGCCGCACAAGTTGCGTTTTGTTTTAAATCGGCTGCCCAGTGATGCCCAGTGACAAAATGTGTTTTCCCGGTTGCTGCTGCTGCTAATGCAGGGAGAATGCAATTCTACATACAAAGCTCATGAAAGTAGGTTTCTTAAAATGTCCAAATGTAAGTCTACTACACATCATGAAATATATTACATTATACATTATTACAGTAATCAAAATCATTCTGATTAAGACCGCCTGATTTTATTTTATGACAAATGAAATGTACTTAAATGGGAAATACACTTGACCAGCTGGTGAATTCATACTCAAATGTCAAATGGGGGGCAGTATATCACCAGGAACGTGCATAGACACGGTACACAGAGTGCAGACTCTTGACTCACTGCTGCCTCTTGTGGTACACAGTGGCATTACAAGACAAGCATGCTAACTTCACAAGCATGCTAACTGCACAATAAGCAGAGGTTTCAGGTTCATACGTGATGGTATTTAATGTTTTAATCTCACAAAATGCACATTTCAGATTTTGTATTTATGTTATTGGTTGCATTATTGTCTTGTGTGTAGCATATTGATGCAGAAACTAAACTTGTCGTGATTTACGCCTTTTCAAATGGTATTGGTATTATCCGCTGTTCGCTCAAAGTATTCTTTTCTTTATATAAGTGGGAAATATATTTGGCTTGTAGTTCTATGTTGACTAGTGTACAACTCACACCCTTTTATAAATATTTAAGCACAAATGTACTAATAGCATGAAAGAAATTAGAATACTTTTGCCATGTGGCTGAATTATACTTTTGTCCGACTGTAAATAAACACCGCTTGCAATATGAACTTGCTGAAACGTTTCGTATCACATCTCTAGTTTCACGTTGGTTTCTCTCCTAATCTTTTGCATCCAGACATTTGATGGATGGGTCTCCGCACACCCGCATTCTGCGCCTTTGACAGTGACTAAATCCAGACGAAGAGATTTCCTCCAGAAGACCTTGCCAATCATGTTGCCATGCAGCCATGTTATTTTTCACAGAGATGGTGTTTTGATTGTCCGGGTAGAAAATAGCACTATTTACCCTCAAATTGTCGCCTTCGATTCCCATTGGACGCTCCCGCATCTCCAGACTAAACACTGCGTGTCTCACATCCTCGCAGTGGATTTCAGGTAAGGTTCTGCCGACCAGCGAAAACAGCAGTCTTTAGAACTGAAGAACTCTCGGACGGATGGTTATGTCAAAGAGCTCAGGGAACGTTCACAACCAGCGGGTGTTAAGTCCATGGGTTCCGTAAAAAAAAAAAAAAAGCGCTGGACCAGGAGCATTATCTCTGACACCTGGACTTTGAAAAGCAATAC
This sequence comes from Denticeps clupeoides, assembly GCF_900700375.1. Classification (NCBI taxonomy): domain Eukaryota; kingdom Metazoa; phylum Chordata; class Actinopteri; order Clupeiformes; family Denticipitidae; genus Denticeps; species Denticeps clupeoides. The sequence goes on along the minus strand of NC_041720.1, from coordinate 2,687,715 downwards.
AAATGCGTGCACACAACGGCGCATTGCGTGGCAACACAACGCCGCGTTCCCCGGCCCTCCATCCTGATTGCGCCGTTGCCGCTGTCAAAGGAGCATTCGTAATGACTAGAGAGAGGAAATAATGGGCCGTGTCTGATGATTGCACTTCTCCGTGGGAGTGGAGCCCGGTGCTGAGAGAGTGGGCCGCCTCGAACACTTAACTCAGTGACTCACACATGATTGGAGTGAAGTGGGCAACCCAGGAGCGCAAGCCAGCCAATTAAGTCGTTGGGAGAGGAAAGCAAATCAAAGAGCTTGCGATGCTCGGGGCACGTGAAGCTGGGTACGGTGGCACGTGAATGGCTGTGAACGGTTGAGTGAGCAGAACAGCACCTGAATGGGAGGATTTGTGTGTTTCTGTTTTGCTTAACTGCATTGTGACGAGTTGCATGGGAGCTACTAGAACTTTCCTGAACTACAACTTGTTGTATAAAAACCCTGACTGACAACAAGGGAGTCCCTAAAGTACTGAAGAATTAAATTATTGATGCCTTCACCGCACAGAGACGTCGACAAATAGATTGCAACGCATATTCTATTCGGTTAACTCTTCACAGTTTAGTGTTCCACCGTATAAGTACCCACGCGTGCAGACAAATGTCAAATTCAAGGTTAAAACAGAGTAAAAACCGAGAATTTTTGCAGGCATGGCAGGGGTCAGTGACTGAGCCGTTAGATCCCATGATGAAACATTCCTGATTGGAGTTCTGCAATGCTTGTACTTTTTAAAAGTCGAACTCATATGACCTTCGGTCAGATCAAGGCGTATGGGATTTTTTTGCTATGTGAAGAGGGATCACCGGAACAATGGTGCAACATTTAACGAAAAGTGCAGAGAACTGTCCAATGTAGGACAATATGACTCAATAGTCAGCTTGATCACAGCCAGTGCAGCCTAATTAATAGTGCAAAGAAATAGAACATTTATAGTGAATAGAGCTGAACAGAGAATGAAGAATGTGTGTCAAGGAGCAATGAAGAGCTCATAGTGACCCCCACATAGTGGTCTTTTTACATTATTATTTAATTTGCCTGTCTGTATCTCAATATGAACTTCTTAAATTGAGTTCAACGAGCCACTTTGATGCCTCGGAACATTTTTTCCAAGCCCAAGGCCGTTACCTGACTGAATGTGACAACTGAATCGGATTCAGTACAGGCAATATATTCCACCTTTAACATTTGTCCTCCTTTGCGTGCCACGTTTTCCCCTAACTACCGCCCAGATATAGGCTGAGGGACTGAGCAAATCTCCATGTTGTTTCTTCGCACTAGATTACCCATATTCAGCAATCAAACCGAAATTAGGGAGTTTGGAATATGGTCGCTTCAAGCAGGCAACAGACCAAAGGCCGATACCTGAGCTCACTCAGGAGGCTCCGGCAAGGCCATTCGTCTGGCCGTTACAAGGCAATTAGGCGGGGAGCTCGTTTGGCTCGTTTTCATGCAGGAACGAGACACGGCGGCAACTTTATGGGCGCAATTTGAGTGCATTATAACAAAATTGCATTCAGTGTTACGCGGGGCTCTTTCAAACGAAACCATTTCATTTCTGGTTCTTCGGCATATTAACCTCCTTATTTCACTGGAACGCGCTATAAATATGTAGCTTTAGTGCTCGTGCCATAAGCGCTAAATAATGAGCTTCCAGACATGTGAAGAGTTGTAAGTTCAAGTTAAATTAACTTCCAATCAGCCCTTTTAATGATCAATACAAGCAAAGCAGCAGTAATCCCTCTCTATTGGACCAACAAACCCATCGCGCCTGCTTAGCATTCCACCCGTGGAAATCAAGTGGCAATTAATTCCTAATAAGTTGTTCGAAATAGCGGAATTGCTTCTTGTGCCCCCTACGTCCCACTCAGCAGCCGCTCGTGACTGGGGACGAGTGAGAGACGCTCATGATGCCGGCTACAGCACAAAGCCGAGCCTCGGCACGGCCACTATCTGCTACACAGCCGTTGTGCTCAGCTCCAGTTCCGGGCCCCTGACAGCGTGTGGAATTCCCTCAGCGGCCAAATTAATTAAAACGTCGTGACCTACTTCGGCTGAGAAACTCAGAGAAACCGTCCCTTTAAAAACAAGCCGGTGTACGGTGGGAAATTCCAGGGCCACGACTTTAATGAAGACCCCCAATTAATCTCCAAGCTGTGACTTCTTGTTTGCGTCATCACCAGGCCAGCAAATGGCCTGAGGTGCCATGACAGAAGAGTCCACTATATGTTCTGATTGGACAAGTCAGAAACATCAGAGGACAGTCTGCTTGGTCTGTGGTGGCCTTTTTGTGATCCAAATGCTGAGTATAAAAGGGGTTCTCTCGAAGGCTATGGCCTCTCCCCCTGGGCCTTTTTCTCTCCATCCACCTCTCTCCTTTCCTTTCTCCTTTCTCTTTAATTTGGGTTTTTAATTTCAGTTACATGCAAATACAACATTTGCATGTAACTAAAGTAATAATATACCTGTGTAAACTGTTCATTCTGTATGCCCAGATAACATCAGATTAATGCTAACAATGAATGGAGTCAGATTAACAAGGTCAGTGCAATTCTCTGAGGTCTCCCCTTCATGGCTGGAAATATCCCTGTCCCCTGTGTTCACAGTGGCAACGATATCGTTTCGCGGCCAAAAATCAAGCGGCCACTTGAAAACACATATTGTATTTGTCACATACACGGTCATACACGATATGCAGTGAAATGCTTTAGCAACTGCTATAAACCACAGTATTGCAAATACTGCAAGTATACAGTGAACCAATATGCAAATATTAACATATAACATAACCAAATATTACACTTTTATGTTTTTAACATAAAATATGTGTAACGGGTAGGGTGAAGGTGTGCAAATGAGTAAAATGAAAGTAAAAGAGTCCAGAAGTGATTGAAAGTGAAAGTGGAGTAGAAAAAGCAGAGCAAAAAATACTACCTTCTCATGTAAACAATATGAAACAACTGGTTATTATTGGAGTGCTCCACTCAAGATAAAAAAAATGGCACGTATAACACAGTTTCTGAGAGTTTTAGGGCTATACCATTATGGTCATTAGATAGTCCCTTTTGGGTCAGGTCAGGTTAGGTCTGAAGGTCTTGAGTTTAGGCCCATACTGGACACTAGGCCTTGTCCCATCACCGTGGTGTGGGTAATGATTGTTACGTGAATACAGAGGTTAATATTATTCATGAGGATCTGCTGCCCTTTGAACCTCTCCTTCCTGGGAAGAGGAGGCAGATCCTCCATGGACATCAGAAATCCTACTTAAAGGCAGATGGGTAAAGGCTGCAAGCCACCAGCGGTCTTCTCAGTAAAACATGAACCGGATGGCATGCTTTTTGCAGGCACTCGGGTCATTGTGCCACTTTCGGGTGACTGGCTGTCTCCGTCTCTCTGTCTCCATCTCCCTCCCTGTCGTGCTCTTTGTGGTTGCATAATGTGAAGGGTCTCGGAAACCCTAGATGCTGCAAACAAAGGATCACAGGCTCACCCCCTCCGCCAGGCAACCGCAAGAAAAGGCAGGATTAAAGTTTCTGAAAGCTTTAATCCGCTGTGTTTCTCGGCCATATTTGATCTAATCCCTTCTTAGGTTTCCTCCTTTTCGAAGTGGCTTCAGTCAAGCCCAATGCTGAACTGTACCGTTTTCCCTCCATCCGCTCAAGTTCGTGCCGGGCTTTTAATGACGCTGCAGGTTTCACACTTGCCCACTTTTATGCAAATTGGCCTCTGCGTCTCATCGGCTCGAGGTACCCTTAAGGTTATTGTGTAATTAGTTGTAAAACTATTCAGAGGTCTGCCCGGAGTGTGTTACGCAACGGTTTATAAATATTAAACCCCAACATGGAAACGTTACGGTTATGCATGTACATGTATTATAAGTGTCAAGGGTTAAAAAATAAAGACACTATGCAAATTGGTGCCATACAGCGTGCACTGTGTGTTGGTAGGGTGCTCCTCATCGCAGGTTCTCCATGTTCATTTTGACGGCGGTAGGCATTAATTCACAACCTCTACACACTATACAGTAGATGTTGGGTTGATCTGAGATCTGGTGTAGACTCCAGTTCAATAAAAAGCAATAAAGTCATGTAGAGTGTGAATGCTGACAGATGTAGCGGACGTAGTGTTTTTTTTTTTTTTTGATGATAGAAAGGTCAGTTTTGTGAGTTTTTTTTTTTTTTTCATACTCAGCCATTCGGTGAATCTAATGTCCTGCGGATGGGCGGCATCATTTTCCCATAACATCCCATGAGGATGCAATAGCAGGATTGTTCATTTTTTTTTTTTTTTTTTACCTAAATCCTAAAGAACCACTTTGTTCGCTATTTATCAAGGTGTATTTTATAGTCTATAATAGACCTCAGGGCTATAATATCAAGAGTTTTCATGGATTTGGGTGCGGGACTCACCTCGGCCCACAGCGCATGAATACTCAAAGAGTAAAGGTATGCGGGATTGATTTGCTCGGTGCTGCCCTGTGTTTTTTCCGCGTTTTTGACAGGGAGGTGTAATTCTATCAGTGCTATATTGACTTTCCCACCAAATCCACCCCAGTGCGGCCTGACAGGTCTTCTTAAAAGTGCTGATTTATGACTTTTTGCTTGGGGAGCAAAACAAGATTTACTGTATGGCGGCCGCACAAGAGAACAATGCGTTTTTTCAGGGGAGGTGGGGGAACTCGGCTCGGGCCTTTTTTGCATCGGCCCTTCTACTCTGACCTTTGCTTGACAGATCTGCTGACTGCCTGCTGAGGCTGGAATGTATAAACGAATCTGAATTTCTTTTTGTATTAATTTTTCTTTGTCGTGACAAATTTGTTCTTAAAGATGCATGTCGGCTGAACAGAGCAAGAGGATGGTTTAATTAGCATTTCTACCTTTCTTCTGCATTCATGTTAGTCCTGTTAAAAATCCTTTATTTTGTTATGTATATTTTGTACCATTTACATTTACAGCATTTACCCAACGCCCTTATCCAGAGCGACTTACAATCAGTAGTTACAGGGACAGTCCCCCCCTGGAGACACTCAGGGTTAAGTGTCTTGCTCAGAGACACAATGGTAGTAAGTGGGGTTTGAACCTGGGTCTTCTGGTTCATAGGCGAGTGTGTTACCCACTAGGCTACTACCACCCTACCAATAAACTGAAACTGACTTGAATGTGTAATTATAAAATACCGTGCACTGGTCGTCAGTTGAACATATGGTGTCTCCACTTTACCTTGGCATGCAGAATTGGCATAAAATGCAGAAATGAGTTCTTCATCATGAACCTACCCTAGATTAATTTTCCACAAGGACCTAGATTGTGCTTCTCAATAAACTGAAACTGACTTGAATGTGAATATGAAATTATAAAGTAGAGCATTAACAACTTTCAAACTGACATCAACTTCGCATAAACAGCACACGGTGCACACAGTGAAATTTGTCTTCTGCATTTAACCCATCTCCCTGAATGAGCAGTGGGCAGCCATGTGTGGGGACAGTGCTTTGCTCAGTGTCACCTTGGCGGGTCGGGATTCGAACCAGCAACCTTCTGATTACGGGGTCGCTTCCTTAACCGTCAGGGACAGTCCCCCCTGGAGGCAGTGCGTGTTGCTCAGAGTGGTGTTTGAACCTGGTTCATAGGCGAGGATGTTACCCGCTAGGCGACTACCATTATATATCCCCATCTCCAACTGTCCTTTGTATGTCAAAAATATATAACATTTTATAATAAAAACAATAATACAGTAGCACACGCAATGGTAGTAGGTTGACAATTTTATTAGCAAGAGAACTGAATACTCACAACTGGGAAAAACAGGGATGACTTCCGGATCACTTCCGGTCATTTCCTTTTATTTTGTCCGCTTTGGTGTGCTGGGACAAAATAATCCATGCTGACCAGGTCCCTTTGGTAGGTGAAGAAAATGGGAGAAGGGTTTACGCACATCACCACAGGGAGTAATAATCCTAATAATCCTCCAGGACAGGTTCAGTTCTGCACCAGGCAGGGCGCACCAGGCTGCACACACCGCTGGAAGGGGTGGCCCACAACGCTGCACCTTTAGATGTTTAAAAAGACATCCAACCACTCAGTTTTGCACTGGTTAAACCAGAACTGCATATTTCCCCATAGTTTTCTGGTCCATAACCAAGGGTTCCAGTCACTCTTCCTTTTACAGTGATAAAGTGAAGTGATTGCCACTTGTGATACACAGCAGCACAGCACACGGTGCACACAGTAAAATTTGTCCTCTGCATTTAACCATCACCCTTGGTGAGCAGTGGGCAGCCATGACAGGCGCCCAGGGAGCAGTGAGTGGGGATGGTGCTTTGGTAAGTGGCGCCTCAGTGGCACCTTGGCGGATCGGGATTCGAACCGGCAACCTTCTGACTATGAGGGCCACTTCCTTAACCACTAGGCCACCACCAAGTTTAGTACCCATATGGCTGTGGAATGAGGTGAACCAACAACATTGAAAAGTGCTGATTGATAATCTGTTGAGAACCCTGGTGGTCTCAGAAGAAAGCATACGCCACTTCACCTTCTGCATGTTCCTTGTTGCACACATTTTCATCATTTCACATGATTTTGCATTCCCCAGTCACCGAAGAGCCTTCTGGATCTAGGCCACATCAGCGGTGTTGCAATATGTTGGCATTTCTAAGCTGCGGGGTTAAGAGTTCACACTGTTAAGTATGCACATACATCCGAGCGGAGGTCCTCGTCATTTTAATTCCGCCGCGCACCGAGCATAGCGTCTATTGTTCCCTTAAAAAATAAATAAAACGCTTTGCAGCAGCTCGGCACGTGATGGCCGCCGGTGGACAGGAATCAGTCCTGCCAAGAGCCGCTTCGCCCGGAGAGATGGAGGGAATAACTTTATTTGAGATATGATGGCAGCTGCCTCTCGGGCTGCAGGCTTCTCATTACAGGCACTTTCTTTGACTGGCCGCTCAGACGTCAGCTGTCATAGTTCATCAGACATGCCAAGGTAAAGGCAGAATAAACAGCTGCCAATTCGCCCGCGCCCCGGAAAACTGCTTAATTTACCACACGTGGTCCCGCTTCGATCGGGGACATGCGACGACCCGGTGTCACCGGGGTTTAATCGTGTCTGACAACTGTATCGCCAACCTGGGGTGAAGATCTGAGGATGTTCCTAAATTCAAAATCATTCATAAAGCTTAGCTTAGATTCCAGGTGCGATAATGCTTCAATAAATCGAAAGAAAAGACAGAAAATAGGATTAACTTTGTTGGGATTAATATATCAAGAGAATAATATTATCTGCATTAAGTAGAGTGCTTGTAGCTTGTAGCCAACTACGAACCAGACAACCACAACCACACTTACTGTGTCCCTGAGCAAGACACTTAACCCTGAGTGTCTCCAGGGTTAAGGGCATCTGGTAAATACCATGGATGTAAATTTAAATATATATGGAATAATATACCAGTTGCATCTTATTGAGGAATATGAAGTGATTGTCATGATCCGGTCCAGAAGGGGTTACTCGTTACTCCGGAGTTTCACGTTAGTCCTGTGTAATGTTTCCTCATCGTGTTCACCTGTGTCTGATGTATAAAGCTGCCCTTTTTGTGTCTGTTCACCGTCGGGTCATTGTTATGTTACATGTTAACCTGTTTGACTGTTACCAGATGTCTCCCCTGTCCTGTTCATCACAAATTAAACCCCTGTCTCGTGACGTCATGTGAATGTGTCCTTCTTCTTTGTCAAGTCTTGTCATCATTTCCGATTTTATTTTTCTGGAGAAACGCCGACAGGACTTCCTGTCCGCTTACTCCTATAGGCCGCTCTCCTCCTGGTCCCGCCTCTCTCCTCCTCGTTAGCATTTAAAGCTACAGACACAGAAACGGCACGTAGTGGAAAATCTCATTGTGGGACTGGATCAAAGTGGCTGTAATTCTGCTCCAAGAGACTTCAGATACAGAATTAGGAGACCAACAAGACCAAAATATATATAATCGGGAAGTTTTAATACACGCACCTACTTGTGTTTCTTTTATTATGAACTGTTTAGGTTATACACCATGTTAAAGGTGGGAAATTTTCTATTCGATCTGGCCATGTATCTAAATCCATGTGGACGGTGAAGCGTCTTTTTTTTTTTTTTTTTTTTTAATGAAAACGCTGACATATGAGCCCGACCTCCAATCTGACCTATGAGCCCAAATACATCCTACATACAGCAATGGTGGATAACCCGCTCAGGACGTTCTCTGCGTCTCTGTGTGGACGACGACATTTCAGAATAGGTTCCCGCGAGGACACAAGTTTTTAGAAACCTGAAACACGTTTTAGAAAAAAGCGTTCTCGTGTGGACGGGGCGTAAGAGATGTGGGTGACAAAAACCCACTGGCTTTTGGTGACTGTCCTCATTCCAAGGCTCAGTCCTCTCTCTCCACCTGACTACATTTTACATTTATATTTGCATCCTTTTTTCTGAGTGCCTATCAGTATTTACAGGGACAGTCCCCCCCTGGAGACACTCAGGGTTAAGTGTCTTGCTCAGGGACACAATGGTAGTAAGTGGGGCTCGAGCTTGGGGCTTCTTGTTTATAGGCGAGAGGGCCTATGAGGTAGGCTACTACCACCCTACTACATGTGACACCGCAGGCCCCCACCCACCCCGCCTACCGATGATCTTCCCAGCACATTCCACAAGCCCAGAGAGGAAAAGCTCCAGCTTTGCGCTGCCGTTTGCCGTTAAACTCAGTGGTCAGGTACCGAGCCGGAGCTAAGGGGTGGTCATGATCCCGCCAAATCCCCAAGAGCCTGTGGCCCCGAAAAAAAAAGAAATGACTTCCCAGGTCTATAAAGATTTTCTTCTGTCCCTTTTCTGTTCCGCCCAACTTAGTAGACGGCTGACGTATGGATCTCAGAAAGTCACAAATAGCAAGAGTGTCCTCTCCGGAATTGGCCTTGTTCTGCTGCCTCCTATCTGAAAGCTGTGGACATCATCCCATCCACCCTCAGCACATGCAAAGCTGGCCTTTTTGACTCACCCGATGGCTGCAGGACATTCGGGCCTCGTCACAGGGAAGGACCTTTGGCCTTGGACATAATGTGTGTGAGATAACGTCTGGACGGCAACCCGAGTGCTCAGGGCCTGTTGCACGAGACAAATGTCCCGGCGACAGATACGCTTCCCCCGACATCTCAGTACGTAAACCAGCAGCCCGTCAACATGATGAATTCAATCATTCACCCAAAACATGTAATCCAGACCACTGGCAAGAACTTTCTCATGATATAATCCTGCTTTTCTTTCCGTCTCTACTGGCCAAGCTCCTCCAATCCCCGTGGCGAATCGGTGTGCGCATATCAGTCTTTCTGCCGCCGACGCTGTGAGTAATTTGCTCCTGCAAAGGCCTTCGTAGGCCAAGATAACCAGAAAAAAAAAAAAAAAAAAGCAAAAGCGTTGACCCGTCTGCCCCGGACGGAGCAAGTGTTTACGAAAATGGATCCCCCGGGAGGGCTCCACAGAGCTAATCTCCAGCCCTGGACACTGTCCATGTGGCATAAATCATTGGGTGGGATGATTGATTCTCTTTGAATGGAGATATGGGTGCCCTGCAATAAGTGCAGCGGAGGGGGGAAGAGGGAAAAACGAGCAGATATTCCGCAGACGTGCTTCCTGGTGGGAGCTGATAATTGTGACGCCCTCTTCTCAGGTCACGTGATAATGGCTTCTCTGTACAGTGGCACGTTTTTTTTTTTTTTAAAGAAATGTTTCACATCACTACGCATGCTGCCACTAGGCTTCTGTACTACACTTCTCAATTTTTCATTTTATGTATTTCATTGTATTATATAACTTTACCATATATTTTCTTTATTATTAAATATTAAACTTTCTGAACGTTGGTGAGGCTGTCTGGTGTGATTTATCCGATTTTTTTCCTTTTTGCTGGATGCAATATGAATTAATATATGATTAATATATAAAAAAAAACAGTACTCCGTCCATTTGGAGCGAGAATAAATTACTTTCAATAGTTGGGGATCTTTTTCTGAACAGCCTTAAAGTTGAAAGAATGGGGAGAACCCCTGATCTGCAGCATTTACTGCATTTCACTTCATCTGCGCTGCGTCAAGACAGATCTTGAAAACGTCCTTCACAAAAATAATTTTATCAACCACCAATCTGATGAAAACTGGAAGGGCGATAAGAAAAAAGCTGCAGTTTGTGTTGCAAAAAGACAGAAAAGAAGTGGGGGGGAAGACGAGATATTTTTCATTGTAAACACTGAAATAATCGGTTTATAGGACCTGCTGAGCTGGAATTAGTCATACTGAAATATGACTTTATTCCGCCATTGCACACCCTTTATAACCCTCGCTGTAAAGAAGCAGCATTTTTATGCTAAAATAAGCGGTAAAGGAGGTTATTAAGACTGCTGTGTAATTAAAAAGTTATGAGGCATGCACAACAGAGGGCTTTATAAAGGATAAGCCCTTCTTGTCATGCATACTAAACACCATCCAGGGGGCAGAAACTATTTTTGTATGTCTGAAGTGTAAACCGTGGAATGAGGCGGCGCTCTGGTTGGACCGTCGAGAAAAATGAAAGGTCAGCCATGAGAACAATGCGGCCGCTATCGCGGGGATCTGGCGAAGGAAGGCCCGTGTGATGTTTCTGTTCCGGCTCCGGCCGCCTCGGCCCACACGCTCCGCGTCCCTTATCAAGCGCTGCTGTCTCCGAGCCCGGGGCGGAACGATCCGGAAAAGGTCACTCGCAGCTTGGGCCCCCTTCGCGCACCGGCCACCAGCTGTGCTGAGCGGCGGCGGCTTTGTCACCCGGCAACTTGTGAGGGGCGAAAGTGTATCGATGTCATCGCCGGATGCCCTAAAATGGAAAATTTGCAGGCTCACTGCATCCTTTCCAGCGATTTCCGGGAACAACTTCTGCATCTTTTTAAAATGGTGACGTGAGTCAGGACTCTTGAACCTGCTGCAGGCTTTATGAAATATGTCAGTATTTTTCATTACTATTGTACAAGGGCAGTAGTGGCCTAGTGGATAACACAACCAGAAGACCCGGGTTCAAACCCCACTTACTACCATCGTGTCCCCGAGCAAGACACTTAACCCTGAGTGTCTCCGGGGGGGGACTGTCCCTGTAACTACTGACTGTAAGTCGCTCTGGATAAGGGCGTCTGGTAAATGCAGTAAATGTAAATGTAATAATGCATCTACTGTGGAACTCTCCGAGATGACATATACAGCTCAGCACATATATGGTACTGCGGATTGATTATGAAACATCATTTGTTTCGATCAGGCCGGGGCGCTCCTCCGGTGGTACTAGCATTCTTTTGCCGCGTTGTTTTTTTTTCCAGCTGATTTATTTCGTCTGCAGGAGCCGAGCTCAGCACAAATGAACGGAGCGTTTAGATAAAGTTAAAATGATTAAGCAGAACGACGGCACGGCATTCCCCCGATGCCCGCCGTGTTTACTTGTCCACGGCAGGCCTGGGAATTGCTCTACTTTTATGCAAAATCCTTCACGTGAATTTTTTTGCGAGGAAGAAAGAAAGAACGTTTTCCCACTTGCTCCAAAGTAAACAGTCCGAGTCTTATTTTGGACGCTGGAGAGTTTGTGGCGACCGAAGGCCGTGAGCAAAAGGAGAGTAATGTTTGTCAGCTGCGTGCGCACCGCACAATCAATCTTGCGACTTATTAGAAAGGGACAAATAGTTTCCCTTTTTCAGAGAATGCTGATACTGGAATAAGGATATTAATGAATCCGGGCTAATTGCGGGAGAGCCGCGCCTGTACGTAAAAAAAAAAAAAAAAAAAAAAACAGCCCCGAAACGCCTCAGGCTTTTCACTCGTTACTTAATCATCAGGAGAGCAAGGCCGCGGTCCCAGAGGACGACTGAAGGAGACGTTCCGCAGACGAAAGTGCACCAGCATCACCCTGTGGTGACTAGAGGAACAGCAAGCACTCTGGGGACAATATTCTCCCAAGTCCAGAGATTTACTAGCTTTGTGTGTGTATATATGGGATATGTGTGTGTGTGTATATATATATATATAAATCTCTATATAAATCTCTCAGGATATAATGCAGATATTCATATTTATTTTTCTTCTTGGCATAATAATGAAAAATATCAAAAAAAATTTTAACGCAGGTTTAGTGCATGAATGAACAGCTCTGAAATGAAAAATATATGCATCTATGCCTGATGAGTGGGTCCCACACAGATGATTTGCAAGGTTTATGGGCCAGGCAGCACAGGGTAAACAAACGTTATCCACACCGAACACAGGTCCCCTACCATATGCCGGTTTCCAATACTCCCAGCAAACGGCCGTGGAAGAACATTTTAATGAGCCTTTCAGCTCAGCGATTAAAATAATTATTGCGCTGGGATTTAAACTGCCCGCGCATGCTAACAATGTGGCAGAACTGCGGCTTTTGTCAGGGACAGGTTTTTACCCACCTCTGGTGACTAATCCAGTCGGATGGGGAAAAACGTATTTGAAAGCAGTGTGATGACAGTGCAGATATGAGGTTCATAAGGAAGTTTTGTGGCCGCTGTTGTTTTCCTAATGCCATGGGGCCTTCTGAGTAATGGCCTCCGTAGCTGCTGTTGTCATTCGCTGCGCACTGCACACATAAGCATTTCGCACAAAGCACTCTGTCAAAGAACTGCACATCCGCCCTTCACATTACAGCCCAGCAAAGACACAATTTTGGACTTTTCTGGGGAGTCAGCTTGTCACAAAGTCAGTTTGAGTACCTATAGCCTTATTGTGCTCCAAGCGTACTGAAGAGAATAGGAGACAATTACATGGATGACAGGTCTAACATCTGTCCTCAGCTATACAAATTTTTTTTTTTATTTGGGATCATGCAAGTAAACTTAATATAACATTTTAAAGACAGAAAATGATATGAAATATTGCATATTGTTCATCATGCTATTTTTAATTGGTGTGTTGGAAATTGAATTATGAGACTTAATATGTGGATGATTTCCTCTTTGTTTAACGTAATCAAGGATAGTAACTTTCAGACCACAAGGGGGCAATATAAATTCTATTTGCCTCATTTGCTAACAGGTACAATCAGACAGTGCCATCTAGTGGTGCTTCCTTAAAACATCTACAGCATTTACCAGAAGCCCTTATCCAGAGCGACTTACAATCATTAGTTACAGGGACAGTCCCCCCCTGGAGCAACTTAGGGTTAAGTGTCTTGCTCAGGGAAACAATGGTAGTAAGCGGGATTTGAACCTGGGTCTTCTGGTTCATAGGCGAGTGTGTTACCCACTAGGCTACTACCTCCCTTAAAACTTCCAGCCTAGTACCCGTTGCAAAATATAGCCTGTCATCCAGTGCTCGAGTTGAGGGGGGATGAAAACAGTGAAAAGAGGAATACAGAGAGACTCAAAGTGCCAGGCTGGGTTGTACCATACCCCTGCTTTTCCCACTCCAGTCAACTACCACGCAACACTGCCTTTTTCCACCATATTCTGACAGGCAACCAATATGTCACATTTAACTCATTTTATATTATAGCTATTGCCAAAAACTGCAATTCTAGTTCAGACCACAAGACATCACATGGTACTATAGGACATTTTAATAATCAATCAGAGTAGTTTATCTATTAAGCTAATATATGAGTTAAGATAAGATCAACCTTTAATAGTCCCACAAGTTGGAAATTCCATTTGTTACAGCAGAAAGTGGATAGAAACAGAAGTAATAGCAGCAAAAACAGAGGTAAATAGCAGCATCAAAAAATAAATATGTATATGTATATATCTACAAATGTACAATTGAGATCTACACATGTGCAATGGGGAAAGTAATGGGTAAAATGGGTAAAGTGCAAAGGGTACACCTGAACAGTTGGTAAATTACCGTGATGTATTTGAAGTGTGTGTTTGTTTGTCTGTGTGTGTGGTCAACTGTGAGGTCTTTGTTATAGAGTCTGTCAGCAGTTGGAGGTGAAGACCTTCTGAACCTCTCCTTCCCACATCGTGGGTGCATTAGCCTGCCACTGAAGGAGCTGTTGGGAGATGTTGTCCAACAAGGACGACAGCTTAGCCACCATTCTCCTGTCACTCACCACCTCCACTGGGTCCAGAGGGCATCCTAGAACAGAGCCGGCCCTCCGGATCAGCCTGTTTAGTCTCTTTCTGTCCCAAGCGCTTCCCCAGCAGACCACATCGTAAAAGATGGCCGATGCCACTACAGAGTCATAAAAAGTCTTCAGGGGTGGCCCCTGTACTCCAAAAGACCTGAGCCTCCGCAGCAGGTACAGCCTGCTCTGCCCTTTTTTGTAGAGAGCATTTGTGTTATGAGTCCAGTCCAGTTTATTGTTCAGAGTCCCCACTTGAAAAAATACTGATTTATTGAGGCACGAAAAGCCTTGTGTTCCCAGTTCCCAATTGGTATTCCTAGCCTCCCTCATTGGCCGCGTTATATTTAAGCTTATCTCTGATTACTTTCCACAGCTTTTCTTTATTCACTTCTTCGGTTATTGGTTCTACCATCCTCCATCCATCCCACACTGTCAATTTGAGCAGCTCTTCATCTCTTATCTACTCTCTTCAGTTTATTCCCAAAGGTTTCCTTCATATCCATCTTTCTAGACATGGAATTACTATTCTTTTCTTCTGCTGCTTTGAGTGTCCATGTCTCAGCTCCATGTGTTGAGGTAACTGCCGTGTTCTTCGGGCAACATCCCTTCGGCCTTTACAATCAGCGGTTACAGGGACAGTCCCCTCCTAGGGACAGTCAGGGTTATGTGTCTTGCTCTTGGACACGATGGTAGTAAGTTGGGTTTGAACCTGGGACTTTGTGATCTTCTGGTTTGTAGGCAAGTATCTTACCCACTAGGCTACTAACACCCACATCTACATCTCTTTCTACTGATTCTGTCACAGCTCTTTACCATTTGAGGAGTCTTCTTTTTCTTCAAAATCCACATCATCTTTCCAGCGTTTTACTTGTTGCCACTCTGTGCATCATTATCCGAAGCCTGTGTGCTGCGTGCCAGAGTCATCAGCATGCCTGACATATTCCGGATCAGACTTTCTCCAACTCTTACTTCTGACATTCCTCCGGCGACTCCCCTCATGAGCATCTGAGTGTTCAGATTAAACGCAGGCGCTGCCTTTTTACCTTTTTTACAAGGTTCCGTGTTCCCCGCTGCTGTCTGAACTCTCTCTGTCTGATCCAGATTCAGTCTAGCTATCCCGATCCACCCCATCCCCCTGATCGTGCCCATCACCAGCCGTGTCAGAGGCCTTCACGTTGTCAGTGGTACACTTCTTCTCTCTCGACCTTCGTATACATACATCCTCTATTCCACCGCGAGCTCCTTTGTTCCCCCTGAATCCAATCCTCTCCACTTCCTTGCCGCCTTTGCTTCCCTTGCCTGTCTCACTGTGAGGCTGCCAGTATCTTCTCAAAACCCTCCTCCGCTCTTTAATATGATCTGACGTTGCTCATGCAATGCAGGTCGTTCGTTCGAGTTCGGCCATGAACTCCTCATTGACTTCATTCCTCAGTTCCGCAGTTGAATTGGTCTACCTCTCTTAATTACCTAGCATTTTCCATGTGCATTTGAGGTTCATATCGTCTCATAATGAACCAAGATAGGTGACCCATGGTCTGACTTGCAGATTATGTATGTCTGTCTTGGTGTTTTAATCACCAAGGGGATGGTTTTGGGGGTAACCAACATGTGTCCCAATGATCCCAATAGTAGGATCCATGAGAGAAATTTGTATAAGTTGTATAAGACCGTAGGGGGTTCATGTTCATTGCATGATTATAGGTTTGTATAGATTTTGTTTTATGCCATTGGTTCATAAGATAGTATTCCTTTCTTCTGCCTGTTGATGCAGGCATGAAAGCAGTAGTTCCTTTTTTACAGGTACTCCCATGTAGGTGATAGATTTTACAAACCAAGAAATGCTCATTTTGTTACAGGTAAGCCAATTTTAGGTGATGTAAAAAAAAAGGGCATTTCTTCAAGTTGCCCTAGGAACGCCTACAACCTAAAATGGCCATTCCTGTAACAAAATGGGCATTTCTTGTGTTGTAAAAAAAATGTCTATCACCTACATGGGAGTACCTGTAAAAAATGGGGGCGTTTCTTGTACTGTAAAAGAAACGCTTATCACCTAAATGGGTGTTCCTGTAAAAAACAAAATGGGCGTTTCTTGTACTGTAAAAGAAACACCTATCACCTAAAATGGGTGTTCCTGTAAAAAAGGGGGCGTTTCTTGTACTGTAAAAGAAATGCCTATCACCTCAAATGGGCGTTTCTCTAACAAAATAGGCGTTTCTTGTGCTGTAAAATAAATGCCTATCACCTAAAATGGGCGTTTCCCTAACAAGATGGGCGTTTCTTGTACTGTAAAAGAAATGCCTATCACCTAAATGGGTGTTCCTGTAAAAAAAGGGGGCGTTTCTTGTACTGTAAAAGAAATGCCTATCACCTCAAATGGGCGTTTCTCTAACAAAATAGGCGTTTCTTGTGCTGTAAAATAAAATGCCAATTACCTAAAATGGGCGTTTCTCTAACAAAATAGGCGTTTCTTGTGCTGTAAAATAAATGCCTATCACCTAAAATGGGCGTTTCTCTAACAAGATGGGCGTTTCTTGTACTGTAAAATAAATGCCTATCACCTAAAATGGGCGTTTCTCTAATAAAATAGGCGTTTCTTGTGCTGTAAAATAAATGCCTATCACCTAAAATGGGCGTTTCTCTAACAAGATGGGCGTTTCTTGTACTGTAAAAGAAACGCCTATCACCTAAAATGGGCGTTTCTTGTACTGTAAAAGAAACGCCTATCACCTAAAATGGGCGTTCCTCTAACAAAATGGGCGTTTCTTGGGCGCTATCTGAATTGCTGTGGTTTTCATCAATTAGTCGCCTTCGTGTTGTACTGGTCAAGTCGTCGTGTTTGCTGTGTCAGATGGAACCTCAGATTAATAAATGTTTTAATAAATTACGTGTCACTTGGCTTTTTCCTACGATAATAAATACATGAAGTAAATGGAGACCATGCGTCAGGCAGCCCGAGCCCGGAGGGCAGAGTTGAAGTGAACACGCACTTCCTGACGACGGCGGAAAGGCGCAGGCGAGCCGAGGAAGCCGTAACTTTAAAAGTGCCCAACACGGGAGGCCAGATGGGCCTGGGGAAAGTCGACTCGGACCCCGCGCCTGGGCTCTGCTCCGTCCGCCGCGCTGCTCTTCCCGCGGCCGAGTGAGGCCCATGTCCGACGGCGCCAGCGACAGCTGCCTGTGCCTGGGCTCTCCGGCGCCTTCACGTCGCGCCCCGGGTCGCGGGATGGCGGCGGCTTAAAGTCCCCGGCACCGGCCTTCGTTTCCTCGGACGCCCGGGATATGAGCGGCTTTCCCGCGGCGAGGCCGTAGCAGACCTGCTAGCATTAGCCGCCTAGCCACTTTATGCTAACTTTCCAAAGTACTTTTTTTTTTTTTTACGATCAAGCCGACACTCGCTGCGTTTTTCTAAACTTTATATTACTTTAGATTACATGTCGGCCTTTTATTTCCCACCATAATAACAAAAAAAACGTTGTGGGGTTTTTTTGTTTTGTTTTTTTTGCTCCGTTGTTAATGAGACGCTAGCAACTTCAGCTAGCCGGCTAGCAATGTCCGTCCCCTCCGCAGATATGCTGGAAACTCCGCCGGGGTATCCGTTCGAGGAGATCGACTACGCGGACATCGAGGTGGAGGAGGTAAGGCGGAAAAAAGGGTGAAGCGTTGCTCCGGTTGGTCGCGTTTCTAGCCGCCGTACGCGCAGCGGACGCCGCGGGTGTAAAGATCGCCCTTAACCGCCCCAAACTCGGGACAAATACGATCGTGTAAATGTCGCGTCGGAATTGTGGTGACGGTGGTGTTTTTTCCGTTTGTAGGTGGTCGGCAGAGGTGCCTTCGGGGTGGTTTGCAAAGCCAAATGGAAAGGCAAGGATGTCGCAATCAAAACCATAGAAAGCGAGTCTGAAAGGAAGGCGTTCTTGGTGGAGGTAAACCTCGATGTCAACGATTTTCAATCGTTATTCATTTTGTTACTGTGATTTTTATTATTCTCGGCAGGGCGACACGCCTGCTCCTGTATTTGGTTTGAGTTAGGTTTTTTTTTTTCTTTTCTCCTCCCCATCCTCTCAAGCCCCAACTACATTTTACATTTACATTTATGGCATTTACCAGACGCCCTTATCCAGAGCGACTTGAAATCAGTTGTTACAGGGACAGTCCCCCCCCCTGGAGACACTCAAGTGTCTTGTTCAGGGACGCGAAGGTAGTAAGTGGGATTTGAACCTGGGTCTTCTGGTTCGTAGGCG
The DNA here is from genome assembly GCF_900700375.1 of Denticeps clupeoides. Lineage (NCBI taxonomy): Eukaryota > Metazoa > Chordata > Actinopteri > Clupeiformes > Denticipitidae > Denticeps > Denticeps clupeoides. The sequence goes on along the minus strand of NC_041720.1, from coordinate 2,669,326 downwards.
AGTGTGTTGCCCCACTAGGCTACTACCACCCAATGACGATTTGTCGGTAGTGATGAATTATTTTACATTTTTTACATTTACAAAAGTGACCCTAACCCTGCACTCCTCTGCCAGCTTCGGCAGCTCTCGCGCGTCAACCACCCCAACATCGTGAAGCTGTACGGCTCCTGCAGCAACCCGGTAAGGCCGGCATCATCCTCCCCACCAGACCTTTATCTTTATTTTTTTACTTTGTCATTATGGCGTCCGGCGTTGATCTGCCCTGTGACCCCCCCACTTCCAGGTGTGTCTGGTCATGGAGTACGCGGAGGGAGGATCCCTGTACAACGGTGAGTTTCTGGCCGAGCGCGGTGGATTATTTAATCACTCAGGCCGACGTTTCGTGTCATGATGTCAATATCCAGTCTGTTGCTCGGCGTACCTTCCTGCGGCCATTAAAAACCTGGAAAAGTAGTGGAATTTGGAAAGTTTTGGAATACGACATAAACATATGAAGTTCTGGAAAAGCCATTGAAATCTGTTTGACACACGAATGTATAATGACGTACCTAGTTCTCGTAAAACTGCGCGAGGAACTGTAGTGAGGTCTGTAGTATCTCTGCTGGCTTTACGTAGTGAGCCGCGTATTCCAGAACTGCTTTTTAAAAGTCGTGTGCATTACAGCTGATGGTCTGTTACTCGGGCTGTGCAAACTTGGAGGAAGAAACGCTGCTTTTCAGGGTTGCCATACGTTTAGTTTAACAATATTTTGGCAATTCTTTTCTTTCCCCCTTTCTTCCTTTCAAATTTGCAGACATGTCAGACAACGTATGGTCACAAAACTTAACTTAGAGTAAACGAGAGTAAAAGTCATGGAAATTGTGGAGAAAATGTGTAAGAACCCTGGTTCCTGTTACTTTCCCGCTCCCTGTCAAACGTTTACGTCCTAGTCTTGAGTGGAAAATGAGTTTGACTAGAACTGTTTGCTGAGCTAGTGGTCCAAGAAACAAATCGAACCAACTTTAACTGATCTTCCAGATACTCAACTAGTGTGAACGAATTTTAACTTTTTCTGTTGTACTAAGATCACTGCAAAAGGGTTTGGTGACAGACATTGCATTAGGGAACCCAGCATCGTCCCATTGGAGGTCAAGGCTAATTGTTCCATTCTACGCCATATTCCATCGTTTACGCCACCAGAGTCATTTATAACGCAAGCGTTTTGCGTTGTTTTTCGTCATCAAAATTTATGACTAAATATCTCTTTTTAACTCGATTGAGAAGTTTAGGTCTGTGCTGGGCGTGTAAAAGTGAAGTGATTGTCATTGTGATGCACAGCATACAGTGACACAGTGAAATGTGTCGTCTGCATTTAACCTTGATCAAGGGGACCTCGGTGGCACCTTGACAGTTCGGGATTCGAACCAATTACGAGTCCCCTTACTTAACAGCTCGGCAGCCACTGCCTCAATGTGACTAACCACAGCTTAATAAATCCTGAAATTTTATTGACTAATGAAAATGAGACTAAATATGGTTTACAAGATTAATTTTCGTTGATGAAAAAGAGACCTTTAATCACGCTATAATATCATGTTTTCATCTCCCAAGGTAACAATAATATAATATCCTTGTTTTTGGGGAAACCCACTTCATAATTGAAAGAAAATGTTCTACTAGGTATATGTACTGTATTGTCTGCGTTAAATAAAAAAAAAAAATCAGGTTAAAGTACAATTTTCATTGACTATTTTAGTCTAGTTTTAGTCATCAGTTCTCGTTGACTAAAACTAGACTTAAATATTATTGTTTCCTATCAGAACTGAGTGTTTCTAAATGACCGTAAACTTTTGAAAGGGTGCGTATGTGTATATTTTTGTTTAGCATTTGTGTGGTAGCCTCTGTGTGTGTGTGTGTGTGTGTGTGTGTGTGTGTGTGTGTGTGTCTGACTGTGTTCTCTGTTCACAGTGCTGCATGGTGCCGAACCCCTCCCCCATTACACGGCATCCCATGCCATGAGCTGGTGTTTACAGTGCTCCCAGGGAGTCTCCTATCTCCATGGCATGAAGCCGAAGGCTCTCATTCACAGGGACCTCAAGCCACCCAAGTACGCTCCTCCTGACGTTCTCCCCCTCGTCCTCCTCGACTGCTAAATTGCTAACCACGCCTCGTCCTGTGCCTTTTTTGTTTTTTTTTCCTGGATCATATCACTGTGTGTGTGCATGCTGGGTGTGAGTCTACACTGAGTGTTGTCATGCACAGCATCACCTGCTACTTGTCTACGTGTTTAGTGCGTGACCTCCCCGGCGTTATTTATTAGGCTCTGATGGTTAAGAGTCCCTGGCATGGCCAGCTGGTTCATTTCCTAGAGGCCTGAGTTCCTGGGAAGAGCCGGGTCACGATGACCGCTTGTGACCTTTTTATTCCTTTTATTTAATTATTTATTTATTTATTTAGATTATTGTTTATTTGTTTGTTTGTTTTTCTTGCTCAGCCTCCTCCTCGTAGCCCACGGCACGGTGCTGAAAATCTGCGACTTCGGGACGGCGTGCGACATCCAGACGCACATGACCAACAATAAAGGCAGCGCGGCGTGGATGGCGCCCGAGGTGTTCGAAGGCGAGTATGAAATCGCTTGGGGGGCACGGGCGCCAGACATTATCTCTCGGCCTGGACGGTGGCGCGAGAGCGTGCCAGCTGGACGCCGGTCTCCGCGCCACGCCAGCGGCGTAATTTACTGTCTCGCCACAGGTGACGCCGGCTATCGACAACATTTCACGGTTAGCTGATCGAATACGCGTGTCGCTTCTAGTGATGTGTTGGTCGCAAAAACCAAAACTCCTCCTGCCAGAGAGAGAGAGAGAGTTTTTATTTATTTATTTTTTTGGTGAAACTGCACAGAATTGGCCAACTTCATCGAGCAGGAGGGGAGGGGCTGCGCTTCGGCTTCTTTTAGTCTTTCTCTCGCGAGGATTTTGTACCATGTGGCGGCCGGTGACATTTTGAAGTGCCCGCTGATGTCGGAGGGCAAAAAAAAAAAAAAACGCACCCACAGACAAATACAGTAATCGCATGCGCAGAAACGGGACACGCGTGTTAAATAAGTGACTGCGGGCTCTACAAATAACCTCCATCGGCACATGACGACTATACACCCATCTGTGCAGTGGGTGGGAAAAAAAAAATAAAAATATTCAAAATTCCCAAATTGAGATGGTTTGGTTTTTGTACCTTAAAATTCATTAATCTTTACCATGCTACAAGCCATGTAATTAATACAAATTTGATGTAATGTAAACTTTGTATGTTTGTCACTCATTTCACTTTATTATTTTACATTTAAATTAATTATTTCCAAAAAAATAAGCAGTAAAATCCATTCAAAGTCCCTTCGTTGGCTAAATTCACGAGTCTGGCTTGTAAAGGTTTTATTTATAGTGTTTAAATGCTGCCCATCACTTGAGGGTTCTAGATTCTGTAGGTTCTCTGTAGGGTTACTGGCCCTGAGACCTTATTATTCTTAATATTTTCAGTGTAGTACATTGTAGCTGTGTTTGGTGTATGTCAGTGAACGACTGTCAATAATGCACAATTGTATATTGAATATGAAAAAATTCTCTCATGTAAACTAGTTTAAACTTGGTCTGTCGTAAATGATATATTTAGAGTTTTTCCAGTTTTGGGAAAATATATATATATATATATATTTATTTATTTATTTTTATTTATTTTTTTTTTTTTTTAAGGAATCATTTTCCAGGCATTCCAGAGTTTTGGTCTTTTTTTTTTTATTATTATTTCATTCTTTCGGGAGGAGCTCTGCTGTCTACGTTCATGTGAGCGCCGTTATTGCCTCATAATATCCAGCAACCATAACACAACATAGCAAATTCCACCGGTGACAAAGTTTTCCCCCCTTCAAGATAAATGAAAGCATTACGATTTAATGCTTCAATTCCCACAGCAACTAATGTACTTCATTGTACAGAACCAATTTAAAAGCACCCCCTCCATCGTGGGGTCAGGAGGAGCCGTAAATTAGGAATTAGTCATTATCTTGTTTGTTGAGGGAGCAACGCGACTCCCACGCAATTAAACAACTTTCCTCCCCGAGACCCCGGACTGCTCGGCGCTCATTTGCATCACTGACAAAACAAATTATCCGAAGGCCCCGGCGCTTCGGAGAGCACCTCCACCGCGCCACCGCGCGCAGCGCTAATTTAACGTCTTGGGAAAATCGCCTCCGTGGTTTACCCCTCCCTTCTTCCGTGTCCTGACGTGGTGCTGTTTTTGTGTGTGTGTGTGTGTGTGTGTTTGCAGGCAGCAACTACAGCGAGAAGTGCGACGTGTTCAGCTGGGGCATCATTCTCTGGGAGGTGATCACGCGCAGGAAGCCCTTCGACGAGATCGGCGGCCCCGCCTTCCGCATCATGTGGGCCGTGCACAACGGTGAGTCGGGCGCGGCGGCGCGCCGGGGCGCTGACCTGTCAGTCATGTCCCAGACTGCCGCCTCCTCCGCAACGGTTGCCTTCGCGGAATGAAAAAGGGGCGCCTGCGGGGAAACGAAATGAATTTACGGGCTAATGGAGCGGCAGCAATTAGCAGGCCTCACCTGTGCGCCGCGGTGGCTCCGGCTCTGAAAGCGTCGGGGCGGAATGTTCATTCGGGCGGACTTTAAATCTGGAGCGATGCGGTATTTATCAGACACCCTTATCCCGAGCGACTTACAGTCAGTAGTTACAGGGACAGTCCCCCCCTGGAGACACTCAGGGTTAAGTGTCCTGCTCAGGGACACGATGGTAGTAAGTGGGGTTTGAACCCGGGTCTTCTGGTTCATAGGTGAGTGTGTTACTCACTAGGCTACTACCACCTACCAATAAACTGAAACTGACTTGAATGTGAATATGAAATTATAAAAGACAACAGAAGACCATGGGCAAACACATCTCAAGTCGTCCCCACTTACAGATTGAACTTGGTTGTACTGAAAAGTCCATTAACCATGAAACTTGAGCATGTGTGTTGTCCTCAACGGAAAACTGAAACGGGCAAATCAAACGAAGACTCGTATACGGTCATCTGTGTGTTTTAAAGAAGTCTTACGGTCATTAAAAACCGGGAATTTTCCAGGATTTGAAACGTTTTGGAATGCGAAGTAAGCACGGTCGTTGTAATCTGATTGACACATGAATATTTAACGAAGTCCATAGTTTCCGTAAGACTGTGAGAACCACATCACGTAGTGAACCACATCACGTGGTGGTGCGTGCGTTGCTTCCATATTCCAGAACTTTCTCAGCCACGTGTCTCCTTTTCAAAGTCTAGTGAATTACAGCTGGTGATCTGATGCCCAAACATGATTGGTCCGTTTTACTCTGCTCGGGCTGCGCAAACTTGGAGGAAGAAACACTGTGGTTTAAGTTCCTTCACTTTGAAGGTCTGCTAGATGTGCAACAATTGAAAGTCATGTGATTGTCATTGTGAAACACAGCACAGCGAAACGTGTCCTCTGCATTTAACCATCACGCTTGGTGAGCAGTGGGCACCATGACAGGCGCCCGGGGACCAGTGTGTGGGGACGGTGCTTTGCTCGGTGGAACCATGGCAGTTTGGGATTTGACCCTCAATGCCTTCACCCTCAGGGACCCGCCCACCTCTCATCAAGAATCTGCCCAAGCCCATTGAGAGTCTGATGACCCGCTGCTGGTCCAAAGATCCTTCCCAACGTCCCTCCATGGAGGAGATTGTGAAGATCATGACCCACCTCATGAAGGTACTGGCCCGCGAGGGCCCTGCCGACGGACGTGATTGCGACGTCAGCCAAAATTGCCCCCCCCCCCCCCCCCCCCCCCCCCCCCCCCCCCCCCCCCTGCTCACGGCTCAATGTTTCCACAGTACTTTCCGGGTCACGAGGAGCCCCTGCAGTACCCCTACCAGTATACAGACGAAGGGCAGAGCAGCTCCGCCACCAGCACAGGTACGACTCCTCAGCGATGTGCGTCTTGCGCCTGGGGGTGGTGGGACAAACCCCCAAAAATCTCGTAACTGTAGTAACTGTGTGTTTATGTACTGGTCGGTCACTACAGAATTGTATTTTTTTGGAGTATTGTTGAGGCTTGAAATTGGTCTCTTGATAACTTTCCTTTAAAAATGAGTACATTTCAGTTTTTTTGTTTATTTTGCTGTGTAGTTATGTGAAAGTGGGAAATTAGTATTCTGGTTTTTGTATATCTGCGATGTAGGAGGCTCGTTCGCAGACTACACCAACAGGAGCGATGCCAACATGGAGCACGGCGACTCGCCGGGAAACAACGACACCATCAAGAGCATGGAGACGAAGTACACGCCGTTCAAGCCCAAGGTAGTTCAGCAGATTAAATGGGGACGAAGGGGACACCGTTTGAGCATCAGCGTCACAGCCGCCATTTCCCTCCGCTCCGTTGCCAGGCGGAGACTTTGCGACCCGGCCTGTCCAGACGGGGCAGCGTGGAGAGCTTGTCGGTGAGGAATCAGTGCCTGTCCTCCGCCGACGGCAAGCGAATGAGTGCAGACCTGAGCGAGCTGGAGCCCAAGATGGCCTTCGCTCCTCCAGGTAACACGCGCACACGACCTCGGCACAAGGCCGACTCCCTTAACGTCGTTGACGTGTCCTTGACACGAGGGCATTCCAGCAAATCCGAACCTCTGGCTTGGCCCGAAAGCCTTCGCTCAGGAAGAAGAAGCAAGGCTTCCATCCGTGTTTACGGGCCAAGGACCCTTCCAGGTCCTCCGCACAGATACAACAAACAAGTACATTTCCAGATAGCTTCTGTGCAGCTAGGCGTCTGCTGAGCGATAATTAAAGTGGGATTTTTCTTGTTTAATTCCCCCTTTTGTGTTTTTATGATTGTATTTTTTATTTATTTTTTTTTTTTTTTGTACGTTTCAATTGACCTCCCGTCCGTGCAAATCCATTGCAACTAATGTTGTTTCCTGTGTTCAGCGATCCGAACTGTGACTTTCTGCAGTCATTTTTAAACACGCTCACCCGTTCTCTGATTTGGTAACTCTCTTACTACGCTGCCCTGAGATCATTTGAGATCATGGCGTCCGTCACTTTCTGGGCACCTACACTTCACCTTCACGTGGTCCCATCACCTTCGTGAGCCAAGAGCGCATGTGCCACGCCCAGTTGCAACCCACCTGCTGCTGCTGCTGCTGCTACTACTGTGCATGTTTTTTTTTTGTCGTGCATGTCCATCAGAGTGCCAAAGAGAGGTGGAGGGAGGCAGAGGGCGGCAAGAGGGGTGGCCTTGCATGCTTGTCCACGTGGCAGTGCGTGTGTGTGCGTGCGTGGGGGTGTATGTGTGCGGGTATGTACGTGTATGTATGTGTGTTTTTGCAGCACGCCCCCAGTATAAACGAGGCCACCGTAAAACGGCGTCCTTTGGCACCATTCTGGATGTCCCCAAGATCGTCGTCACAGGTACCGGCAGCGCGCCGCCAGGCTTCTGGTGCCTGGCCATCTGGCTCTAACCCCCAAGCCCCCGGCCGAAGGGCTCCTCTGAGCCGGGTCTGCAGTGGCTGTTACTCCAGGCTGACGTTTTATTCAAATTAATTAAGTCAAATTGAGCTCAATGTGGTCATCATTTTAGTTACAGGATTACAGATGGTTCATTGTGTCAATATGGGAAATTAATTGAAGCTTTTAAAAATAAATTTTTGGAAAAGATCTGATTGACACATGAACGTTTAGCATTAAGCATGTGGTTCCCGTAAGACAGCGTAGGAAACTACGTTTAAAAATACAATGTTTAATATGGTGAGAAATTTGCCTTCGAGTAGAGCAAGTCATGGAAATTATTTTCTAAAAGGCGTAAGAACCATGTAAATTGAAGATTTCTGGCTCTAGGACTAATAATAATGATAAATTGCAGAATAAATTGAAAGTTTGCCTAATTGATAGGGAAAAATGTGCACACACACACAAAAAAAAAACAGAAAATGAAGTAAAACCAGCATTCATCTTCAGTCGAACCATGCAAATGAGATCAAAAACGTAAACATTTTTAACATGTCCATTCCACGTTAATCCCATATGTGGACATCTGAACGTAAACTTGGAGTAACCCCCCCACTCAAACTCGTTTCCTTTCCTTCCCTTGTGTGGTGGTAGAGAACTCGAGGCAGGCACATGAGTTACTGCGGCGCAAAACTGCGGCCACAAGGTGGCGGTAAAGAGACAGTAAATACATTTTAAAATATTCCAGTTTCATCACCAGACGCTGGTCATAATGAAGTGATGATCGTGTTCAATTGCCCTCTGGGCCCTGGTGGAGAGTTCAGCGTTCCTGTTTGTAACTCATGACCCTGCCTGCCAGCTTGTCTCTGGCTTTGCTGGAATTTCGAATAAACTGGAGGAATTAATTGGCTTGTTGCTCTGAATTTGTTTGTCCTTGTCTCTTGTTGCGTTTTTTTTTTCCCCCATTCATTTAAATAATTCTTTCAAATCCATTTTGATTCATTTCCTTTGCGTTGAGGGTCATTGCTACCATTACCTTGCTGAGAAAGAGGAAGGAATTGGGGTCGGTAAAGTTTAGGCAAGACAGAAGCCACTGCTCTTTCTGGAATGGATCTGCATGGAGTGTATTGGGAGTTTTAATAATATGGGTTTGTATTTATTAATTGTTTGTGCATGACCCCCCCCCCTTCAAATCTTTAAATCAAGGCGACTTTGCACAAAATTAGTGTCGGGTCTGGAATTTTTCTTTCTGATCTAATCTAATGTTGGAAGTTTGGGGGTTATTTCTGAATAAATGTATGCTTTATATAGTTGTTATACATATGCAAAAATCAGCCATAGCTTTAGAAACGCACAGGGGGATAATTCATCTATACTGGACACGTGTATTGCACCGCTTACGTTTTTTTACGTTTTGGTAAGTTAACATTTTTGAAGGAGGATTTAATGACTGCAAACAATCGAAGGATCAGCAGCAATGTGGTATTGTCGCTAAGGGCAACGCAGTCAGTCACATCTCAATTCCTGAAGTTCATGTGGAATAATAAGATGCTTATAGACACATGCAGAACACTGGTAGAACAGCATTCAGTTGATCAGCCTCTGCCTTCTAGAGCAGTCAGCCTTTTTTTTATTTTTTTTTACTCTATAAATATTCTAAAGTCCACAGAAAATGTAGAAACAGCTGATATTCAATGCTGTGTACGATCACATTATATTAATAATTCAATTTTGGTCAATTTAAATACAAATATATTGATGATGATTTATCAATACAGGGAAATATCACCACATAATATCACTATATATTGCTGTATCAATATTTTCTAACACCCCTACTTTCACTTTCTTTGTAAAAAAAATAAATAAATTACATTTTATAATTTACTGCGGTAAAAGAAGATAAATGTCTCTTAGCATAAGTGTGAAAAATGCTGCAGAAGGTCTGGAGCGTCGTGTGTCCATCAGCTCTTCATTTATGTTCCTCCGTGGCTCCGGAGGGCTTCTTCTCCCCAACCACCACCATCTGACTGTCCTGCTCCTCTCTCCCCTGCTCTCTGTCCCTCCTGTCCCCTGCTCAGCCTCCTGCGAGCCACAGAGACGCAGGTCTGTCCAGGACCTCCCGGCGGTGGGCGCCGAGTCCAGCCAGGTAAGGTTGATGGTGACGAGGACGACTCATTTATTCTTGTGACGTGGTGTGTTGTGCGCTGCGGGGAGAAGGGACGTCTCTCGTTGCGACTCTGAGACTCCGGCAATTGCTGGCAGGGTGACGGCCGATATTGACAGCTCTGTGAAGGGAGTTCCCATAGTTCTCAAACGTGTCCGCCGCTGTTTACACGAGTATGCGGGTCACCCCGCAGCAGGAGTCTCAACCGAGCCGACTTGCATGCTTGTTTTCTCAAACCTGATTGGCTCCCGCCAGGTTACGGTTCCGCCGATTATTCTGAGTCCCGTTTAGATGGAGCTCTCTGATTGGCTGTGCCGTCGATTAACCACGCTCTTGTCCAATTGCAGGGAAGCAGGAGCGGCAGCAGGTCTTCCAGCCCCAGCGTGAGGATGGTCACGTCAGACAAACCAGGCAAGAGCTTCTGTCCCGCTGTACACGGCACAAGAAATATTACCAAAGACAGTAACACTATCACTTTTTTTTATATAATCATGGTAACGTTCCCCTAAAATAGTGGTTTAAAAATGGGTGGCAGTGGCCTTGTGGTAAGACACTATAAACCAGATGGTTCAGGGAATTTCTGGAATATCAAGGAAATTCAGTAAAGGTATTCCCAGGCAGGGAAAGTCAGTGAAATTGATCATTTGGGTGTCAAGTGAGGGAATTTTCAGGGACTTTTGTTAATAGTTTGTTATAGTGTAGTAGCCAAAACCTGACTTAAGCGTCTTTGTTCCCACTGAGGGTTTTTTACAGCAGCTTACAATCAGTAGTTACAGGGACAGTCCCCCTCTAAGTGTCTTGCTCAGGGACACGATGGTAGTAAGTGGGGTTTGAACCTGGGTCTTCTGGTTCTGAGGCGAGTGTGTTACCCACACTTGCCAACTCTCCAAATATGCCAGGCAACTTTTAAATTTCAAGATATTGGGCTTGAAATTGAATAATTTAGAGACTGGCTCACCCAAGAGGATGTGAGAGATTGAGTTGAGGTTTTGGTTTGTTCCATTCAACACGCCGAGCTGCCGATATTCAACCGCAATGATGTGAATGCAGTTTTGATTTCTGTAACCACTTTTAAATGCCCTTTTCTGCCCAGCACCCAAACGTTAAATTGGACGTTTCTTTGGAAAAGTCAGGGAGTTTTATGTCTTGATTTAGAGCGGAACCCTGTATTACCATTTGTGTCTATTACCTGACCAAGACACTTAACCCTGAGTGTCTCCAGGGGGACTGTCCCTGTAACTACTTGATAATGGCTGGTAAATGCTGTAAATACACTGCTAATAAATAAATAAATAAAGGTAACAGTTCAACAACACAATGCAACTCCAAGTCAGTCGCACTTCTGTGAAATCAAACTGTTCACTTAGGAAGCAACTTCACATACTGTTGTGCAAGTGGCTCAAGTAGTGCAGCTCATCCAGGATGCCACATCAATGCAAGCTGTGGCAAGAAGTTTTGCTGTGTCTGTCATCGTAGTGTCCAGAACATGGAGGCTCTACCAGGAGACAGATCAGTATAACATCCTCCGGCATGACTGGTTTGTCAGTGGCCCAGTAATGGTGGGGGGGTGGCCATTCCTCCTAATACAAGACCTCATGTTGCCTGGAGTTTGTCTTGCTCCATCCACCAACAGACTGTTTTACCACAGACTGTCCAGGAGTTGGTGGTTGCTTCAGTTCAGGTCTGGGAGGAGATCCCTGAAGAGACCATCCACCCACCTCATCAGGATCATGCCCAGGCATTGTAGGGAGGTCATACAGCCACATGGAGGCCACATACACTGCTGAGCCTCATTTTGACTGGTTTTAAGGACATCAAAGTTGGATCCGCCTGTAATGTGATTTCCAACTTTAATGACGCAAAATCCAGACCTCCATGGATTGATTAATTTGATTTCCATTAATGTTTTGTGTGATTTTCTTGTCAGGATGTTCAAAAAACAAAGTATTTAATAGCAATATTTCATTCTTTCAGATCTAGGATGTCTTATTCTTGTGTTCCTATTATTATTTTTTTGGAGCAGTGTGTAAAATAATTGTTCTAAAGCATGCAATAATAAGAAAGTGAAGAATTTGTCAGACTTTTAGTAGAATAATTCAGATTTTGTCTTTTGTGGCAGGAGGCGGGACTTGAACTGGTTTCATTAGAGCATTTTTAAATGATCTTTCATCTCATGACACCCATTCCCCTCCTGCGATTTGACGACTACTGATCACTGTACTGTGTACATTATCATATTAATTGAAGGTCCCACGGTGAAGTGGTGTTTTAGCTCCTTTGTATGGTTGGAATGGAGCGCCACAATCATTAAAAAAAATTATAAATAAATAAATTTGACCATGTCTCCCCAGATACCAACGGCTCCGACAACTCCATACCCATGGCGTATCTCACGCTGGACCACCAACTGCAGGTACGAACCGGTCCCAGAGTTACACCAACTCCCTTAATTACGCTTTAATTGCCTGTTCATAGTACTACTATCTAATTCACCCATCAGAGCACTTCAAATAAAGCGCTGATAATACGTGTGCTGTTCTGAGTAGTGACATTAGCGAACATGCCCCTTTTTTGGCACCGGTAAGACATGGTCCCACAAATTTCTGATTTCCTTCTGTTTATTTATTTATTTATTTGCTTAATGGATTATGAATAATAACTAATACATTCTACAGCACATTAATTCATAGCTCATTCCCATCTGGGATGTTAACAGGCATTTAATCAACCATCAGCTGCCCTTGTGCTTATTTCCAGCCCCTCGCTCCCTGCCCCAACTCCAAAGAGTCCATGGCCGTGTTCGAGCAGCACTGCAAAATGGCCCAGGAATACCTGAAAGTGCAGACCGAAATCGCCTTGCTGATACAAAGGAAGTAAGTGAAGCTTTCTCTTTTTTTCATCTTTTTAGGCAACGTTCCTGCAGTGAATGGAGTGTAGTGTATATACAGTGTAATGGACAGTGTTTTGTGTTTTATCACACACTAGAAAAGCATAGCATTGCATCTTCAGATGAATTCACGAATTCAGCTCAGATATTTCAGCTCAACCATTCCATTCTAATTTCCATTATCATTCATTCATAATAGGCAATAATTACAGGTTTATGTACTTTTTTTGCATCTGTAATGAGTTCCAGATGTTGATGCTGTTACTACATGAGTTGAAATTCCTCTCAGCCAATCACAACGTGACTCATTGGCCGTCATTATTAGACATTAATAACCGAGACCTTAATCAATCAATTTTTTTTATCCTGTGCTGCATAGGATGTCAAGCTGTCATCAGATTTGCCCCCCAAGTGATTTCTAGTGATTTATAGAACATCTGACTGGTCCATGTGCTTTGTCCCATCTTGTATTTACAATTTTTTATTTTTTTTTATTTTTTTTTTTTTGGTCTTCCAGGAACGAGCTCATCGCCGAACTGGACCAGGATGAGAAAGATCAGCAGAACACATCCCGTCTGGTGCAGGAGCACAAGAAGCTGCTTGAGGAGAACAAGTCCCTGTCCACCTACTTCCAGAACTGCAAAAAGCAGCTGGATCTGATCCGAGCGCAGCAGCAGAAGAGGCAGGGAACCTCCTGATCTCAACATCCCAACGTCCTTCTCGCCAACCCCTGAAGAGCCCCGCCTGTCATCAAGCTGCTTTTAAAGAGTCACGTGAAACCCCGCGCCTGCTGCCCGCGTTGGTCCGGTCCAGAATCCCCAGTCCTTTCCCGCCACGCCACATGCCATTAGTCCTCAAGAATGTGAAACCGGATGGGCAGTGACCGCAAATCCTGACGTTCAGCCTTCGTCTCATCGCCATGGGACGCGTGTTTTAGTGTTTTAAACTGGGGACGTACCGGGGACATGTCTTGGTCCTCGGTCCCACTCTGTCCGGACGATGGGCCTGGTGGGAGTTCTGCTGGTCAAGTGCACGGACTGCCCATTATTTAGTCCCCCTTGTATCTTTTTACCGTTCCTGAGGTCATTTTCTTAAGCGAGTAGGTCAGTGGATGTGTTACCTGCTTAAGACAAATATGCTTTTATGGGTTTGTTTTTTGTGGGTTTGGAATTTTAATCTATTTCCCCCTAGTATTTTAATCATTTGTTTGTTATAATTCATTTTCATTGTACACCTTGTAGTTCCATCGGTTTTCTTCATGTATGTATGTCTGGATGGACTGATGTCGCGCCCTCTCCTGTATGTTTTATGTACTTTAGTTCACATGTTGCCTTAGATTTTAATTGTATTTACTTGATTGTATTTACTTTTTTTTATTTTATTTTTTTTCGCGCTTACACCTCATTTGACGTCTCATGACGTTTGTGAGGAATTGTGGGGATTTTTCTGTGCAAGTGATTTTTGATTTTTTTTTTTTTTTTTTTTTTTAGGAGGCAGGTTTCCAACAATGGTCTGTCCCTGCTGACCTTTCACCTTATATTTTCCCAGCCTAAAATCGTATTTCCGCATCATTTGACTTGTACTGATAAAAAGGTGTCAAATATTTTGCACAATCAGAGGGTTTCTCAGAATCCATCAGTGTTATCTGACCTTTTTTCATATTATTATTTTTATTTTATTTTTTTAAATGAAGCAGTCTATCAATTTTTTCTTTCTTTTTGGGGTGTACTGTATTGTGTACTGTATAAATATTTTTTCAGCTGATGATCCGGAGGAGACCACATCATTAAAATAAAAACGCAGTAACTGTTCTGTGTTTTTTTTTTTTTTTAAAAAAAAAAAAAACCCTGCTCCTCTCTTACCCTCAAGACGAGGTCTGTAATTTCCTACCTGGGAGAATGAAGTCTGCTGTGGTGACTGCAGTTAACTTAATACATAAACCCAGTGAACTTAGGCGTTAAAATGGCTCACAACTGTACAAGATCTGCTTTAATCAATCTTGTTTCACCTTTTAAATATATTCACATAAATAACTTAATGCAAAAGAATTATTGTCGTTTATGCGATCTCCTTGCTCTACCAGCAGGTGGCGCGGTTTCACCAGCTCTCCGTCATTGGAGGAGAAACTGAGCTGAGCGCTTTTTTTTTTTTTTCTTGTTTTCTACAGACAAAACACATTTTCCTTCACCTGCACCGTGCGCCTCAGACAAAGCTTCTCACAAATTATTACTTTGTGGGTTTTAATCGATAAAAGTTGCATTCGGGGTCCATGTGGCTCAGCTTATTTTTTTATTTACATTTTTTTTTAAGAGTCTGATGTACAGTAGTGTTCATGCTGATTTGACAGAGAACTAACCATCACCAGTCCGCACGAAGAATTCCGTCGATTGTGCAACGAACAGCCGGGCTGGATGAGTCTCTGTGTGGGATCGAGTCTCACACCTCCTCTACTTCGACAGACAGTTACGTAACGAATCTTCTTTATGTGCCGGTTATTGTTTCTTTCCTCCTCCTTTGTTCCTGTTTTTTTTTTTTTTACTCTACAATCTTGTGGAGGCAGGTGGCATCATCATTGCCTTTCTTCTTCTTCTTCTTCTTCTTTTTTTTTTTTTGCTGGAAAGAAAAGTTCTCTTGAAATTTGCATCGGACTCGTGTCTCTCTCCCGGTAACCATGGAAACTGCCTGGAAATAGGCTGGGAAGTGGCGGAGATGTTGCAGTTTTTAGCGGCGGGCAGAATTTGGGTCACGATATCTGCTCTATAAATTGCACGGCGCTCCAGTTACGTATTCCATTAATCAGAATGAGTCCCTGGCCGGGGCCGGTGCCGGAGCCGGAGGTGGCCCCGGGCTGTTATTTAAAAGCCGCCTCCGCTCCGGCCTGCTCCGGCGGCACCCGTCCGTTCCTCGCTCTGACATCCCGGCTGAGGGTGAGATGGGTGGCGGTGGCCTGGCGGGCCAGACACCCCGAGCGTCTCCGGGGGGACCGTAAACGGCGTAAAACGCAAACCTCCGCTCTTTATTCTGAAAAGTGAAAGGGAGAGCGTCTCGATTCCTAGATGTAATTACAGGGCTGCGGGACGCACAGACAGAGTGACAAAGACCAGCTGTCCCCACCCTGTCCTAGTGTAAGATGGTCCCAGTGGCAGTAGGTCCACAGGCCTCAATGGTTTCATTTTGCATTACATTTACATTTACAGCGTTTACCAGACGCCCTTATCCAGAGCGACTTACAATCAGTAGTTACAGGGACAGTCTCCCTGGAGCAATTTAGGGTTAAGTGTCTTGCTCAGGGACACAATGGTAGTAAGTGGGATTCGAACCCGGGTCTTCTGGTTCATAGGCGAGTGTGTTACCCGCTAGGCTACTACTACCCTATAAATTTTGCAATCAGAAGCGCGGGAACCGGGTGAGATTATTATCCGTTATTTACACCACAGGGCGTATGATTTTGGATTTTTTTGATTCCAGATCGGCGACGAATGTTTAAGCTGAAAAGACTGAAGCGGCTCGGAAACATCTTGCAGGAGGCCTGGTGGCCGGCCTGGATGTGACAGGCGTTTCCAGGCGGCGCGCGACGCGCCATCAGCCCATCCCTGGCACGTGGGCCGGTGGGGAAAGGTCATTTGCCTGCGGTGACGACGCCCTCGCTACGCCGGATGTGAGAACGCAGAACTGATGATTCATGTCACCGTGTCACTCGCTCTTTCTGTTTTTGTTTTTTTAACCGTGTCTGTCCCGGGTGCTGTGACACCAGGGTGACTACGGCTGAGGTTAATAATATGCGTAGAAGATGACCGGTTTCGCCGTCCGGTCTCTTCCTGTCCGGACTCATGTCAGCGGTTCGGTGGCCATTTTCCTTCCTTGGACCACTGCAGACTGGCAACTGGAGAAGCCATGACCCAAGCCATCCAGACGGCCAGATTTGGTCCTGGTCAAATTTGATCACTATTCAGTGTCCAACACATCAGCGTTGTTCTCTAATATATTCCACCTGCTGCCATGACATTTTAACAACACAATCCGTGATAATAAAGGTCCCCTGACATGAAAATGGGACTGTGAGATGATTTAATGTTAATAGGAGTTCCCCGAGTCTGTCTATGGTCCTGCAGTGGCTAGAAATGGTGATGGGTGTAAAGAGTGTTTGGTTATTCTGTCTCACCGTCCAGAGAGCGGCAGCCCAGACGGTCGGACCGGGAATTTGTCCCCTTATGATGTCATAAGGGGAAAGGCCCATGCTTTTTTTCTGCCCAGACAATTTCCCGCCCCTCCCCTAAAACATTGTCTCCACCAACCGTCATGGCTGTAAGCGTTGCAGTTGCCCGGTGATGGGATGTCAAAATTAACTTTTTTTTTTGGTTCCGTCATGTGAGACTCTGAAGACCCAGACACACCTTCCTGTCTGCACCAAACATTGTGGTTGGTGAATGGTGCTGATGACGCAAGTTCCACGAACGTCAGGTTCAAACCCCACTTACAAACCTCACCATCGCGTCCCTGAGCAGGACACTGAACCCTGAGTGTCTCCAGGGCGGGACTGTCCCAGTCACTACTGACTGTAGGTCGCTCTGGATAAGGGCGTCTGCTAAATAAGGTGAATGTAAAAATGTGAACTGTGTGTGTGTGTGTGTGTGTGCGTTACCTACCTGTCCTCATGGTAACCTGAGACGAGCTTCTGTTATGAATGGCGGTTAGGAGAGTCCCCGGAGTGCCGTTAGCGCCGCGGTAATTGACGTAATCAAGGCATTTGGCTTGGCGGGCCACGTCGGCTGGGAACGGCCTACCGGCGCTGCCGTTGCGTCTTTGCGCCCTGCCCGGACTTGCGATTCCTCCTTAGCCAGCAGAAATTGGCGGAGCTTCTCTTGGCAGGCGCGTCTGTCTTCGCCGCGACCGCGAAGGAGCAATTAATCACCGGCGGGGACGGAGAATGAGTCATCGGGCCCCGAAGGTGACGCCTTGATTGCGCAGGGACCTGTTTTGGCCGCCGCCGGTGTGAGTCGCGAGTCGTGCACCCGGGATGCGTTCATGAAGACGCACGCGGGTCTCCACCAAGAACCCGGGGCAGAAGGTGCAAGAGGCGCCGCAATTTCATTCCACGTGCGGAATCAGTTTTAATCAGTTCGTCCAGAGCAACATTTCAAAGTCGAGGCGTTTTCAGCAGAGACATTGTGCTTTTTGTAACGTTGCACGTTTATTTATTATTCTCCTTCTCGCAGACTCGGTTCTTTTAGCCCCACACATCCCAAAAAAGTCATAACCGAGACCGGTTTCGACCCGGGCGCAACAGCGCCACCTAACGCATTCACCCTTCCGGTGCATGCACACCAAAATTTACATGAAAGAAAGGAAGTGAAGCAATTGTCATTGTGAAACACTGCAGCACAGCAGACGGTGACACGGTGAAAGGTGTCCTTTTCATTTAACCATCACCCTTGGTGAGCGGTGGGCAGCCATGACAGGGGTCCGGGGAGCACTTAAACACCAGAGCGTCGCCTCCCCTTCTAGAAAATCGAACCCCAGTCTCCCGCGTGACACAAACAAGGAGATGGCATGTGTATCTCAATTTAGACAAACTTACGATACACTCAGACTAAATAGCTCCGCCCAACAGGAAGTGAGACAATCCTCGTTCTTTTTATTTTCTCATACAAAGGAACTAGACCCTTTGTCCGATTTACTCCGACTTTGACTTGCATGTCGCTTTTTCTGATAACTCGATAATGTATGTGTCACTTTTTGCGGAATAAAAAACTTCACGAATTACACTAAACACTGAGTAATCAAGATGAAACTCCATAGAAATGGTCAGTCTCACATCAGATGAATTGCTTGGTATGATTCCGTGGTATAAAGCCACCAACTGGCAAAAAAAGCAATTTTTTCTAATTGTCTAATTGTAAAAATAAAATTTGGTCAGTGTGTTGAGAACATGTTCCTTATGAAGTGTTTCGTTTTCTTGCCTACGCCATCTCAAATGCAGGCCACAAGTTACGGTTTTGGATAAAACCGTTTTTTGTATCCAGTGGGAATACAATGTAACTCCAAACGTGGTCAACGTGTGTGTCAATACAATATGAACAAATTTCCATTTTTACATTTTTTAACATTACATGCATTTTCTCACGTCGCAGGCTCAGCCAATTAACGCAACATCCAACTCACACCAAAAATTGCTGAGCATCAAGGCAACAAGTTCGACATTTCACGCGTTAACAAAAATCTTATTTCTATCTTTGACGGCGTTGCCGTGCGCCGGTGTTAAATTCACCTGTTACTAAGTCAGGCTGCTGTGCGGGTTCCTGTGCTCGGGTCTCTCCTCTAGGCTAAAAGGGGCGGGGCTTAGCTTGCTCCGAGAGAGAAAAGGGGGGCGGGACCTCTGTCACCGAAGCACAGGAATCAGACGGCTGACGGCTCCAATGAATACTGCATTTGGTAAAATCACTTTTTTTTTCAGTGACATCGGAGGGCGTGGCACCACGTTTGCGAGGGCCCGTTAATCACCGCCTCCGCTTGTATTTTAGCATTGTTTCACCTCAAAGGAAACGGAAAGTGTTACTGCACTGCAACAAACGCGTGATTACATAATAATGTATAAAAAAAGCAAGAGTTCATGCCAAGCCGCTGATTTAATGGGAAGAAATTTGACCTTTGACCTTTGCCCCCATAACTGTTGAAAGTGGCCAGGTGAGCCTGGAGTAGCGCTGGTGACGGAGATGCTCTGGGCGGAAGAACACGCTGTACTCGTGCAACTCGCGGCCCGTGCTTCTTTCAGCGGCGTGATTGACGGGAGGCCTCTGCGCCGTAACCGCGTGCGTGCCCCGGCGTGCCGGCCCGACTCCCATCCCGCTCCCTCCTTCTCCCCGTTTTCACCCGGCGAGGAAATACTTCCTCACTCCCGTGCGAGGGACAGCCGAGTGCGCACGGTAACGGGCGGCGGAGGTCCTCCTCCGCGGCCCCGACGGCAGACGCCGCACATGCTGTTTATACGCGCTCTAATTAGACTTCCCGCCGCATCGCGCCGGCCGCATCGCACCCTCCTTCCCAGGGCCTTGGGGCAAAGGTCACGGAGCACAAGAATGCGAGTGAAAGAGCTCCTACCCCCCGTGCGAAGTGAACACACCTCACGGGCGGGGGCTGATTTCCCGATCTTTCGGGGCGCAGGAAATTCCTGGCTGACAGGATATTCCAAACTCTGGGAGCTCGTTTCTTGACACGCGGAGCGGCGGGCGAGATGTGATGTCAAAGGTCAAGTTGGGCTTCAGCCCGGTGCCCCCCCCCCCATGTTGTGGACGTTGTTGTTGTGGTACGAGCTGCTAGGAGACGGCGAGGAGAGCGATAGGCTGATTATTACACGCTCGCCCGCCCCGGGGCGACGAATTCTGCTTGAGAAATGAATAATATTTCCAGCCCATCTGCATGAATAAAGATTGCATTCTTATTATGTTACAGATTTTTACATAGAAGTCATCAGGTCAATATTAGTATTATAAGTGTAAATAACACTTAGTAAGAATAAATAACAATTAACACAACAATAATATGTTTCAGATTACTATTAATATTAGTTGTAGTGTTATATGTTAATATGTTATTTGCATTGTTATTATTATTCATTTTTGCAGCAGTGGTGGAAGTATTGCTCCATTAATTAAGATGATTTGTTTAGAACATTTCGTAACAATAATGTTTGCGTAATGTTATCAATGTCAAATATCAACAACAACAACGTTATTTATTGTTGTTATACGACATTATTCTACAATATTAGTAATAGTACTAGAAACAAAAATTCCAGGGGGAAATTTTGATGGGTCTGTCCGGGCATTGGTCACAGCTGCGGGCATGTTATTTGTAAAATGGGAATTCTTTAATGTGGTACTGCCTTCGGACTGACCACTCCGTTGTTTCTTTACGTTTGACGGTCTTCGCGTGGCGGTCTTTAACGTAAGACATGTTCTTTTTTGCCATTCTCAGCACAATAATAAATGGTCTGTCTTTCTGACAGACCCAATTATACAACATTTTATGGTGGCATTATTAATATTTTAGTAGCAGAAAGATGTAGTGAGGTTACAGTGTACCTCAACTTTGTGTTAGTACTCTAATATAAGTATATAGCAGCATTATTGGTAGTAGCCTAGTGGGTAACACACTCGCGTATGAACCAGAGGACCCAGGTTCAAATCCCGCTTACTACCATTGTGTCCCTGAGCAGGACACTTAACCCTAAATTGCTCCAGGGGGGGGCTGTCCCTGTAACTACTGATTGTAAATCGCTCTGGATAAGGGCGTCTGATAAATGCTGTAAATGTAAATGTAAAATGTAAATTATTATTTTCTTCATGGTTGTGTTTGTTATTATGATGTTATTGTGTTATTACTCAGCTGTAATAATCAGAATCGCGTTTATAGGCCTATGAACCAGAAGACCCAGGTTCGAACCCCACTTACTACCATCGTGTCCCCGAGCAAGACACTCCAGGGGGGGACTGTCCCTGTAACTACTGATTGCAAGTCGCTCTGGATAAGGGCGTCTGGTAAATGCTGTAAATGTAAAACGACGACATTACACGAAATTAAAAAAAAAAATCTCATTTGTGGCGATTTTATCGTACTTTGCAGCGTTACATATTGACACCGTGAACGGTGACGTGTGCACATTTCCAGGACGCACGGCGATCACCATGACGCGCCCGCGCGCTCCCGCGCGATGTTGTGAATGGGGGCCCGGGGGGGTGGGAGGTGGGGTGGGGGGGGTGACGTCATCGCGCGAATGTCAACAGTGCGGCGCGCGCGCGCGAGCGAGTAGGCGTTCCGTCCGAGCGGAGCGAGCAGCGGAGAGACGCCGCGGAGGAGAAGAAGCAGAAGAAGAAGAAGAAGAAGAAGAAGGAGGCGGAGGAGGAGGAGAAGAAGAAGAGGAAGAGGAGCCCCCACGCGGACCCCCCCTGCAGCCCGGCGGCCTTTAAACTGCGGGGACGTCACCATGTGAAGAGAAAAGCTGGAGCGACGACAGCAGCAGAAGCGACGCGACGTTCGGCCGGATTACGGGCACCGAGAGGCGCGGCGTGAAGGTCGGTGGCGCGCTTTCCTGCTCCCGCTGCGGCTCGCGTCGTGCGTGGAGGAGCGGGGGTCTGTCACTTCCACGGACTTCGGCCGCGAGTGGGCAGGGCAGCGTGGCGTTCTGCGTCGCGTAGCAGTCCCACTCGTGCAGTTATCGAAGCGGCTTTATTGCAGTCGTTTGTTTTCTTTCTATTTTTTAACTGGAGCACACACACACACACACACACACACACACACAGGCAGCACAGTAGCCCCGTGCATCCTCCACCCCCTCCACTAATCCACGGGAAATCAGCAGAATATTTGCTGTGTAAGGGACCCGCGGTCCCGCCGCAGCGCCGGAATGTCACGCCGCTCCGTTTCCAACGAGAAGTCGGGGCTTTTGCACGATTTAAAACGACTTGCTTTAAATCTCCCGGTCCCTCTTTCTCTGTTCATACAGGAAATACAGAAAACAGACATATATACATACATATGTGTGTGTTTATGTATGTATATATATACACACATGCGCGTCTATATACGTTTATGTATATATGTGTGTGTGTGTGTGCATTTATATATGCGTGTATGTGTGTGCGTGTTTATGTGTGTATTTATATATATATGTGTGTGTGTATATGTATGCGTGTGTGCGTGTATATGTGTGTATTTATATATATGTGTGTGTGTGTGCGTGTATATGTATGCGTGTGTGTGTGTGTGTGTGTGTGTGTGTGTGTGTGCGGTGGATGACTCGGCGCCTTTTGTTTTCGCCGCTGCAGAAAACAGCCCACGCAGGACGTCTATCGTGGACGCGAACGCGGTCCAATCAGCAGCAGCAACAACAGCAGCAGTAATAAATAAACACCACTCCTTAGTAAATAGTAATAACATGTAAATAAAGGTCCGAGCGCGGCGGGTGATGCAGCACTTCTCCACATTCCTTTGTCTCCGCGCTTTCTCGCCGGTGATGAAATATGACGCGCGGCGCGGAGGGAAAACAGAAAAACAACCGCCGGCCATTGTCCCCGTTATGTCCCCCGAAATGTCCACTTTACACACGCGTGCTCGGTGCGGCTCCTTCGTCGCTCGTCAGCTCGCCGATAGTTTTTTTTTTTTTTTTTAATTATTTTTAATTTTTCGATCCGTTCCCGCCAAATAAAAACGAGCGCCGCACTTTTCGCGGGTTCTTTTTTTTTTTTTTTTTTTTTGGTTCTTATTGCTGCCGCAATGTTGGTTGAGCCCACTGGACCCCGTGTTCAGTGGCCGTGGGGTCGTGGGGGAGAACGAATTTGAGCTAAAAAAAAAAAATAAAAACCTCTTCTCCCCCCCCCCAGCACACACGTTCCCACAGCTCTCCCACGTCAGCAGATAGGCATGCTTGACATGGCTCCAGCTCCGGCTCCGGCTCCAGGCTCGGAGGGACGAGCCGGGCCTGGGACGGGAGGCCGAGGGGGGCTTTTGTTTCCCCGACTCTCGGCTCAGATGCTGAGAGCTGGCGTTGCCGCGTCCCACGGGCGGCAGAGAAAAGAAGGAGGCCACGCCACCGGAGAGGGACTGAAGACCGATTTCTGTCTGTCCCCTTGTCCCCTTGTTGTCGCCTTTCGGCGAAAGTCGGTGCGAGATCGCCCTCCGTCACCGCCGGTTTCAGGAAGGTCACGAAGGTTCTGCCGTCTCTGGGGGTCAACAACAACAGCGGCGGGAACCAGGAAGTCTCAGGGCGGGACTGGGGAAGCGTTACGTTACGAAGGAAAGGGAAACGCCGCCACGACGTAATGTTTCCACCTCTACAAAGGTCCAGAACTCCAGGTGGACGTACTGGGATTCCGTTGTGATGTTCGACTTGTCCATTTACCTTTACCTTATCCAGAGCGACTTACAACCAGTAGTTACAGGGACAGTCCCCCCTGGAGACACTCAGGCTTCAGTGTCTAGCTCAGGGACACAATGGTTGTAAGTGGGGTTTGAGCCTGGGTCTTCTGGTTCATAGACGAGTGTGTTACCCACCAGGCTACTAGAACCCCCGAAACGGCATATGGACCCTGCGGATTGAATTCTCGATTAATATCAGACTCTTCAGTGGACAAACAGACATCATGTGGACTATTTTTTGCGTAGAGAATGTCCTCGAAAGACGATTTCGCTGCGGCAATCTGGGCAAATTCCAATTTTCGCGTCGCCGTCTCGTGTTGTGTCGGCTCCAATTGTGCAAACTTTACCAAAACCCGACTGCATGTAAATATTCGGAAATAAAACGCTTCGCAGCGCTCATTTAATGGCGTGGCGGAACATTTCGGTGCTGCACCATATGTGAGCGAATTCGTTACGGGTTCATTGTGCAAAACCGATTGGCACAATACACGCTGCGCTATTTATAATTCAGATTGTCCCGAAAACAACATTCCGAAGAGGCGTTTTTACGAAACGGACGACCGACAAACTGCCCATTTAGATTGTCAGGGACTTTAAAAAGTCTGTCGAATGCAGTTAGTTAGGGTGGTAGTAACACGCTCTTTACCAAAAACACAACACTCGTCTGTGACCCAGAAGACCCGGGTTCGAATCCCGCTTTCTACCATCATGTCCCTGAGCAGGACACTTAACCCTGAGTGTCTCCAGGGGGGGACTGTCCCTGTAACTACTGACTGTAAGTCGCTCTGGATAAGGGCGTCTGGTAAATGCTGTAAATACCTGCCGTTGGCGCACGTTCGAGAAATTCCCTCCAGGTTTTCCCGAACGGTCCTCCATGGCCTAGTAGGCTGCTAGCCGGCGGTCAGCCTTTATCTCGATTGTGAAATTTGTGTTTATTTTACGCTTTTTGTCTCGTAAAAACCGGGAGCGATCTGGAAACACGCCGGCCCAAGCCCGAGAGAACACCGCGGAACATAAACCTCGCTCGGTCGACGATGACGGATCAAATGGCATAAATGCAAAACATGGCTTTTTATTCCCATTCGCTCATTTGTGCCTCGTTTCTTTTAGAACGGCGAAGGTAAATGTGCTGTTTTAGTAAGAATTTCTCTGCACCCTTAAGGGGCAGTGGTGTCCTAGCGGTCCCGTAATCAGAAGGTTGCCGATCCGGCAAGTTGCCACTGAGCAAAGCACCGTCCCCACACACTGCTCCCCGGGCGCCTGTCACGGCCGCCCACTGCTCACCGAGGGTGATGGGTTAAATACAGAGGACACATTTCACCGTGTGCACCGTGTGCTGTGCTGCTCTGTATCACAAGTGACAAATCACTTCACTCTTATTTTGATTTTATTCCAGCCGTTTTTCTCCTCTTAAATCGAATTTATTATGTAGTAAAGAGGAATGCGAATGAAAGGTGTTTTCTGCTCCAGCCGGCTGCGTCTGTGGGTGATTTGAATCCTTGTTTGCTGTTGCCTTGCTGCCTTGTTCAGCGGCCATGCATGTGACGGCCGTGTCGCACGTGAGTTAGCGAGATTGATCGTTTTAATCGTTGCCGTAGGAGGCAGGGCCGGGTTTGCCGAAGTTCTGCAGCAGCTCCCCGCTTTGTTAGTCTGGGACCTGTTGGAACAGCGGGCGGAACGCGTGCCGCTTGTGTTGATCTCGGGAGATAAGGGGGAGTCTGCGTCAGCGGCGGCGAAAGGGCTGAGGGACGCGGCCACCTGTCAGCGTTCCGCTGTACAGCTGCTGAGTCACATGTGGAGCTCGAGTAGAGAACCACACACACACACACACACACACACACACACACGTCGCTCATGCATGCATTCACACACATTCTCCCTCATATGCAAACGTATTAATTCACATTAGTCACAAGGTCCTAAACTTAAACAGGATAATACGACAGGTGGTATGTGCCAAAAACACTGTGTAAATAGCATAATAATATAATGATAGCTGTTAACTATTCAGAACATAACTATTTGTAGATTCTCACATACTAATTGATGCTGAAAACTGATACAAACATTTACATTTACGGCATTTACCAGGCGCCCTTATCAAGAGCGACTTACAATCAGTAGTTACAGGGACAGTCCCCCCCTGGAGACACTCAGGGTTAAGTGTCTTGCTCAGGGACACGATGGTAGTAAGTGGGAGTTGAACCTGGGTCTTCTGGTTCATAGGCGAGTGTGTTACCCCACTAGGCTACTGCCACCCTATTTAGCGATTAACATTGGTATCGATACTTAAGTTCCCGTTCTGCATCTGCCGGTACATTGAAATCTCTGACAGACAGTTTTCTTTTTTTTTTTTATTTAGTTTTTATTGACATTCTGTATCAATTGTTGTCTTAAGTATTAATCACAAAGTATCAACATGAATGTCTGTTTTCCAGAAATAAATAGATAAATAAAGCTAACAAAACAAAAACGAACAACTTGAACACTTAGGGAGTGAAGTATGGTTACTGCTACATATACAACATATTATTGTGACAGACAATTTTCAACAGGCGTTGCAGCGGGCAGCCCCCTCGCCCAACTACCTGGAGGACCCTACGTTTACATGAAAGACACTTTAAACATAATTCCGCAGCGCCATGCTTGTAAAAAGCAAGAGCGCTGTCTGAAAGTATTTCAGATGTTCAGATGTTTTCAGATGAAGGATGTGGACCAGTTTGCGAGAAGCGCTTCAAAGTTGTCGCCGTCAGAGCGAGCAGCACGACAAATTTAGTGCAGCACTTATGAATTATACATGTTTCGACAGGGGTAAAGTTGTTCAATGCGAATATTTTAATTGCCACTGTCAAGCAATTCTGTTGAAGTAAGTTAACTATAAGAATGGCTCTGTCTTCGTCTCTCTCTCCGCATTTTACACTTATTTTTCCCTCCCGCGGCATGAGAAGCGAGGAATGCTTTTTTGTTTGGCTCAGAAACATTACATTTTTTATTTTATTCATTTATTTATTCGTCCATTAATTTTTTATCTATTTATTTTTTCATTTTCTTTATACTACATTTCTTTATGTAGTGTGTGTGTGTGTGTGTGTGTGTGTGTGTGTGTGTGTGTGTGTGTGTGTGTGTGTGTATATATATATATATATATATATATATATATATATGTGGCGTTCTGGTTTTAAAAGTACCCCTGTAGCATCAAAAAAAGAGTTTGAAATTTCAGTATCATGGCAAACTTAGTCTATAGGCACCCTGATCAAGGATATTCAAACTAATGATGGTGTGTATCATTTCCACCTACATTGACTCTCTCGTTCATATCCATTCGCATTGAAGCACTCACTATGTCTCTTAGTTATGTGCCATATATTTCAGATTTACGATTGATTCAGTTTTGATGACCTTAGTCAGAGGTGGATTTAATTTTTTATTTTATTTTTTTTACTTTGCTACAGTTCATCAACGTTCGAGCGCCTAGACACTCCTCCGCCATCCCTCTTTCTCATATTAAATAAAGAACAAAGGTGGGGTGTCGTTAAATGGGACAGGCGATGTGCAGATTCATACGGCAGTAATATTTATAGACGGGTAAAGCATGGCTGCTGTTGACTGCGTTGTGTCCGCATTCCAACGGGTATTCCAATGGGGTTTAGCCGTCCATACTTTAGCGCCGTGCCATATTTTTCAGCCACGTTGCTTAGCCCACCGGCGCATACGCCCCGCATGCTGCATGCTGCATGCTGCGCTGCACCAAGATCTAGGAAACCTGTGAGGGAGGACAAGAGCGTCGCTGGCTTCTGGCGGCACAGATGAGCCACACACACCACATGTTAATATTAGAATCAGTCTAAATTTACCCGAAACAGTTTGCAGGGCAGTGAAGCGGAGATGGTCATCGGCCATGGTGGAAAATACTGTATTGTTGATAAAAGTGCAGTCAAAATGGCCCTTTTGTAACTTTAGCCATATATGATTTATTTGTTCCTACATTCGTTCTGAAATATTTTTAATTAGATTAGATTATTCCATTAATAAACACAACGGAATGTGCAAACTGAGCTATGAAATAGAGGAATTAAATTAGCAATACCAATTTGCAATTGGATATAATAAAATAACGAATACTTAAGTTAATAACGTTTTTTACTAAATGAAGTAGATAATGAACTAATTGCAAAATCAATATATATCCATTAGCAATGATTTGTCCGGCTTTAGTAGCTATAGGGCAGCAAATCTGTGTTATTTTTATTAGATTTTATTTTAAGTTTCTAAAAGAAAAAAACATTTTTTTTCGATGCAATCTCTGAGTGTTAGCGATAATGTTAGAATAATGATAGAATCACATTAATATGGAGAGAAACATAAACGTAGCAGGACATGACATGATTTGACATAGCACACGATGTAAAAAAGGAAATAACCTTTTATACATGCCACTTCATCACTTGCAGATAATACACCTTACGCAGGTTGGTCCTGAATATTTACTGCTGCCGAGCTGCCGCGTCTTTTCTCCTCCGCTCTGAGGACCCAGGCCAACGTACCAGCGTTTGCCCGGGCCTCGGCAGGAAATGAACGTCACCTCGGCGGAGTCCCGAGCTCAGGCCCTTCCTGGCAAGGTCCCTCCGACCCCTCCCATCTTTCCAGGACCGCTGGGAGCAGCAGTCACTCAAGTACACAAGAGTGGAAGGTATTTAAAACAATCAGCGGATTCCTGGTAAGAGGGTGAGGTCACTGCCTCGGAGCGAGGAGGGCGGGGGGATGGTCGCGCTGAGAGGCGTCGGCCGGAGCGATGGAGGGAGGGAGGGAGCGGGGACGACCCCTTGGCAGCCTGTTGTTGTTGTCCGGCTCCGGCCACCGCTCCTCCAGAGTGCCGTTTCCATCATGCTGGGCGCGGGACGTCAGGCGAAGGACAGAACGGAGGTTCTCCAGCACTCTACATTTCAGGATCAATCACTTTTCACGAAGGACTGAATGAAGATTGTGGCTTCTTTTTTCACAAATGTGAAAAACTGCCTCGTCAATACTGGATGATTTGGATGAACCCGATGATTTGTTGGGTTAACTTAATTCAATTATGACACCTATTTCCACACATTTAAATTGTGCTATTTGAAGGCAGGCAAATAGGACCCTTCAGTTTGGTCTATTTAGTTTCAAATAGCATCATTCAAATGTGTGGAAATAGGTGTCATAATTGAATTTAGTTAACCCAGCCAATCATTTTTTTGAGTGCACCATTATATTTATCACTCATGGATGCATCACAATAGATAGATAGATAGATAGATAGATAGATAGATAGATAGATAGATTGTCATTGTCACAACCAGCAACGTGGGATATTAGCTGATAAAGTGATTACTGTTCCCCCATCAGCTCAGGTTCAAGTGATTACAGGACGTAATATGAATTTGCGAAGCGGCTGTTCGGTATTTTAGAAGCAGTGGAGTGTAGAAGGTGCGGTTGTTATTCTGCAGCTGAAGATGCTGCCTGTCTCGCGCGTTAGAGTGTGTGTGTGTGTGTGTGTGTGTGTGTGCGCGCGCTTGCATCCTGTGAGACCAGCACAGGTGCTTGTGAGGAGAGTTGAAGGTGGGCGTGGAAGAGCAGAGGCGCGTTTGCCCACTTCCTGTGCCATGTAACCTGTTCCCGTCGGTTCTCATTGGTCCACGTTCGTTTCATGTGGCTCCCTCGCTTGTGCACGCGCTGCTTTTTCTGTGCAACAGGCAGCTTTTTACTGCAACGTCAAATTGCCCCGAGCTGCAGACAGACGTGTTTATGTGGCATTCTGTGCGTGTGGCAGATTTGGGGTTTTAGGGGTGAGTGTGTGTTAGTGGGAGTCCTCGGAATGCCGGCTCTCCTGCGCAGGATTGCTCGGTGTGCGGCCGAAAGTTCCCAAACCTGAGGTGGACCCCGGTGGAGGTGCGAGCGAAGCAGATCTGCCCCCTGTCCCCACCCCGGACAGCTTCATGTGCCGGCGGTCACGCGTGGACCATCAATCCAGCGCGCAAGAATTCATGAGGAATTCCCAACTTTCATCTCAGCTCTGCCATGTTGATTCAGCTCGCACGGTTTAAGTCTCCTTCAGGACTGACCTGAAATAACCCTTGGAAAGTTTACCAGCTTTTCCGTTCACGCTCAGAAATGTGGAGGCAGATTAAAACAGCAATTTTTTCCCCCTTTGTTTTAATCTAACTTTATCCACGTTACACATTTTACAGGAATAGGCATCAAACCACGACTATGCAGTTTTATTCATGAATAAAAAAAAGTACATATTCTAATACACTCCTTGTGTAATGCATGCAGCATGCAGTGCACTGGGGGAAAAAACGGATTTATGTATGTATGTATGTATTTATTTATTTGTTCTTTTGCATAAATTCTCAGGTCACCGAGCCTTTTCCTGTGTAATAAATGGGAGTCTTTAAGAACGCTTGCTCTCTTATGATGCATAAAAGGTCAAAGATAATGCACAAAGTTTATTTGACAACCAATATTGATAGAGAGAAGGGCAAGTCTCGAAATGCTGGAACTCGTGACCTTTGTTTGAGTTCCTCCAGGGCAAATATTGCTGTTTACTTTGAGTGCGAGCAGAAAAATGGCTACGTTGACGTAGTCCCGTTCCGTTCTTGTTGCTCAGCTTATATAATGCGAGTTATGCGTGGAGTTATTGGTTATAATACACCATTGTTGTTGTTCGCGTGGCGAGCACTTTCTTCGGTTTGCTCAAACTTTAATTCATCATTTCAAATGTATTAATCATAGTTCAATCAGCCCTTTTGTTCACAGTCCAATAATATACATGCCTTTTGGAAGAGCATAAACATATATTAAACTAATTATAAACTTCTAAACTAATTTAAAGAATAATTTGTATAAATGTAAGTTCTCTTACATTAGACAAATACTGAGGAAAAAATGCAATATATAGTGAAAATGTGCAGTGCTGTATGTGTAAAAGTTTAATATTAATTTCATATTAATTCATAGTAATAACCAATTTCATGTGATCACACTGTGATAGTCTAAATACAGAATCTCTTTGCGTTTTCGCCCTTTTTGTTGTCTATTCTAACATTTCTATTTAATAAGTACATCATACAGCATATTTTTCTCTTGTTATACTTATTAATTTTGTAACACAGTGGCTATTATAATAAAATGTGATATCGTTTGATGCAAATGACCTAATAGTTACTAGTAGTTAATTTTTTTGTAGTCAAGCTTTTACTGAGATGCACGGAACTGGTTCTTTATTGGGACTTTTCGCAGCACATTTCGGTCGTTTGTGGTAGGATTGATGCACCGTCACTGGTCGTTGCCGGTGGTGAACACGAGGCAGCGAGGAGGAAGTCGGGCTGAGAAGATCTGGCAGTGAGTGAGTGAGGGGCGGGGCAGAAGACGTTTGTGCCAATAACACCTTTCTTGAAGGAGGGTGGTGGCGGGTGGGTGTGTGTGTGTGTGGGGGGGGGGGGTCCGGCCATGTACCAATCAGCGCACCCCCACAGAGACACGACACAGAACCAAACGCCCGGAGCCGCCGGCTCCGAGGCTCAGACGTCAGTCAGCCCCGGCCCCGCGCACAATGCAGCAGACCAGTGTAAGTGTAACTTTCGCTTTTAACACCAACTTTCACTTTTTTTTTACCCCCCGCGCCTGCTTCACGTATTTAATGACGTATTTAATTACAATTTTTACACTTAGGAAAATTTGAACGTTTTCGAGCTGTGACTAAACAATAGGGTGGTCCCCATGTTTAACGTGCCGGCGTCAATGCGTAGCTAATGTGCATTTTCAAATATTGGACGAAGAAAAAAAAAGGGCTTCCTCTGTCACTTCCTCTGCAGGTGCTCTTATTTGCTGTCTTAATGCAGTTTGCGCTGGTGGAGAAAAGGTCGGCCTGCCTAGACGCCCCGAATTAGCGGCCCCCTTCCAACATTCAGCCCCTCGATTCTCTTCATTAATGGGTGTAGTGGGCGGGGTCGCGCGTGCAAAAGTCAAACTGGCGTCCTGGCGTCGTTAGTGGCCTTATTACGCGGCACAATGGGCCGCTCTGTGCGGCCCGCGTTTAGTCTCATGGTTCGCGGCGCAAGGCTTAAGGTTAATGCCGCAGTTAATGCCGCCGTGGCCGGTGCTGTGGGGCATGTGGCAGCTTAGCCCTGGCAGTCGGGCCGGCAGGAAGAAAGTCCTCAGTGTGGCGAAGGGTCAGGAGGGCACCGAGTCACCGGGAGGATGCCGGCTGTGTTCCTTTACTTATTTAGTTGCTGCATTTGCAGAGCAAGGAACTTGATAACTATGCAAAGTGGTGATTATACCGTATTTAATTGTTTATTGTCAGTTATTTATACCTTTATTTACACATTTGCACAAGTATGTTTTCGTATGTTTTATAGATACATTGGCTTGCCACATGAAATCAGGTTTACCCTACATATGTGTTCATTTCGTCTTCAGACTCGTGCACCAATTTTTTTACTTTTTACACTGACTTCACTCATTTGCACACCTCAACCCTACGTGTTACACATATTTTATGTTTTATGTTTAAAAACATAAAAGTGTAATATTTGGCTATGTTTGCAATATTTGCATATTGGTTCTTTGTATACTTGCAATATTTGCAATACTGTGGTCTGTAGCGGTCGCTAAAAGCATTTGACTGCATATCATACCGTGTATGACTGTGTACGTGACAAATGAAATTTTGAATTTGAATTTGAATTTGAATTTGAGAGGTGCCTCGAGGTCCGGTGTTGTATATTTTACCTTGAGGAACATTAATGGACGACAACGCCCCATTTTTGCCAGTGTGATTGCGAGTGAATGCATGCTAATGCTGAACGCAGTTGCCGTGTGGTCGTAAGGCCATCTGGGTTCTGCAGCATACGTTTCGGGAGGCGATGAAGCAGAAATGGTGGACGCATGGGTTCTGCGCCCCCAAAAACTGAACTACTGAGTCAACCCATGCGAGCGGCCGACCCTTTTATTGCCAGGGAAGCATGTGACTCGGCTGCAGATGTTCCGGCGTTTTAAGTGACAGCGCACTGTACCCACGGACTGGCCCGTCTGGCTCCCATGATGCACCTCTCTGCAGCGAGGGGCGGGGGGCTGGGTGAAAGAGGCCTTTGTTCCTTCCTCTCCGTGGCATGTTGCGTGCACTTAGAACGAGTGGGAAGGAACTCGGCCCATTCTGCATTTGGAATGCGTGTGAATGCGTGGATTGTGTGGAGTGGAGGGGCAGGGGGCTGCCTGCATCTTTTGTCTTCCCTCTGTGTCTTGCCTGCAAATTTTTACACCAGTTCAGCATCAACTTTAGGCTCAATTTTAATATCCGAAGATAAGGAGGGTCTGGAAATTATTGCAAAGTGTCAATAGGGTCAGTCATGTGAAGGAAAATTTTCTCAACGTTCGACACAGAATTTTGCATGCACACTGAGATGCGCAAACAAGGAGAAAAATAAAACTGTAATGGTCCCAATGTAATGAGAAAAATAAATCTGTAAAGTTTTTATTATGCATTGTGGAAAATGTTTTTAAAAATTACGCCTTTATAGTGTTACTTGCAGGCCACCGGAGATCTATATATGCTTTTTTATGGTTTGGGCACGGTGTTACTGATTCCAGTTCTGCTTATTGGTTCTCAGTCAGGATGTCAATATGGTTGCCCAAACATTTATGCCAATTCTGGGTCTGAACTGTCCACCTCTGTGTATTATAAAACTGGCACAAACTACACCAGAAAACCAGAACCGTGAACCAGTGGGCCGCATGGAGAAGGGAATGGGTGGCGGCAGGACATGCAAAGTTGAAGCCCCGCCCACTTCTTCTATTAGTCGTTGGGTCATATTTATATTTATATATTTAACAGTTTATTGTGAGCGTTCAGTTGTATTCCATCAGAAGTCTTTACAGATGACACAACTGAAAATGCAACTGATTGCAGAATCAAAATTTCAATTCTAGAACTGTGGGATTGTTTTTTTCCAAATTGTGAAGTGAAGTGATTGTCATTGTGATACACAGCAGCACAGCACACGGTGCACTCAGTGAAATTTGTCCTCTGCATTTAACCCATCACCCTTGGTGAGCAGTGGGCAGCCATGACAGGCGCCCGGGGAGCAGTGTGTGGGGACCTTCTGATTACGGGGCCGCTTCCTTAACCGCTAGGCCACCACTGGGGCTTTCCTTGGGAAAACCTTGTCTTGTAAAACTTTGTGAACCCCCTGCCTACAGCACTAATTTACAGTCATCTTTAGTAGGAAATTAAAGATTGCTGTGTGCTTCGCATTGGTAGCTGTGGATTAATTCCGTTTGAGTAAGTGTATATTTTATGTGACGGTAATCCGTAGTGGGTAAAGTCAGCACTGCAACGCAAACGCAGACGTCCCCGGTCCCCTATAAACTCAGAAGCGGGTAGATGTTCAGTATTCCTCACTTTTTCCCCACGTCAATGGCTCATTTTATAGCATGAGTCAGTGTTCCTTGTTTGCGGGCCTCAGAATGACTTGTGTGAGACCACCTCCGGAGTGTGAATCAGACGCCTGATCCATTGAACCCGGCACTCCGCTAAGTCCTGAAAAAACAGGCACATTCAGCTCTTTCTCTGCGCCGCGCGCATTCTTCCTGCTGAAAAGCCCTTGATTGATTAAGTCACACAGGGAAAGAGTTGCTCTCCTCCAGCGGAGATTCTCCACACATGATGTAATGTGTTGATGCTCTCAAACCAGCCAAATCTACATTTGAAGAAAGAAAGAAGGAAAGAAAGGAGGGAAAAAGAAAAAAAAAATGGTGCAAATAGGCATCCTGTAGTGCAACAATTACGGAAGGCATGCAGGTTCCCAGTTTTTCAAAAGTACACAATTATGTGTTGTTACAGCAAATCATTATTTCCATGCAAATTAGTTGTGGAAAATGTTTCCTTGGTTTTGGTTAAATTCGTTAAAAATCTTCTTTTTTTTTTTTTCAAACTAATGTCCATATGTTGGAAAAGCAAAATCTGAGCGAATGTCTGTTAAGCTGACTGACGACTCGATTAATAATCATACGGGCAATGTGAACAATGTGAAATACAGCTTTGCACGGGAGGGAGGGTGAATATTAACATTACGTTAATCGAATTCTTGTGCAATAGAGCTGGTTTTGGAACCAGTATAGAGTGATTTGATTAGAAAACACGTTTTTTCCCCAAACTGTTTTAAAGTGGACGTCGTTCTTTGATTTATCATCACTCAGTGACACAGATATCATGCTCGCATAACAGTGCACCGTCTCATCTGTTGCCCGTTTTGTGACGCCATGGCTATCGTGTGGCAGGATTCACTGCTCATCACAGGTGACTTTGATGATACGCCGTGATTAATTCTACTGAATTAAATTTTTATTTGAGAGAGGAACACTCAGCAGTGAGAAGCAGAACAAAACCGATTCAGTGTGCATGGATGGCTTCGGTTTTCCCAATTTTCTTGTAATCGGAGTATTGTGTAAAAAAGCAGCCATTAATTGAGCGCTTATAATTTTTTTGCATGATATAAACATATTTATTCACCTAAAAACGATCTAAGTATGTACTGGATGGGTGAAAAACAATGATACAATAGGGAAAACATTGCATGAATTGCATATTAAACTTTAAGAAAGTGCTTGGGTTCAAATGTAAACAAAAAAAAACATTTTTGTACAAAACAAAGATAATTATTTTACATTATAATAGTTATTACACTGCTTCACATTTAAGATCAACATTTTTAAAATGTATAAAATAAAACAAGATTGAGAAGACCCAAAATGTTGTGCCCGCTTGCGTAATTTTTAATTCTTCAGTCTTCAACATCCAAATCAAAACCACACATGATTGTCAGCTTCTGTTTGTTATTCTCTCTTCGAGCAGGCGGGAAACCAATCCACTACCACGAGTGTAAATGAATATGCCTGTAGGATGCCCATGATGGAAAAAAAATGGACAATTCTAGAAAGTCGTTCCCCCGGCTTTGTTCCGCTTGAAACTTAACTCTTGGAGTCGAATTACGTAATTTTTTGGAGGACTGTGGCTGTGTTGACTGTCTTGTTAGCAGTCAGCAGGTGACACGTACAGCAGTCAAAATTCATTTACATTATTTACATTATTTATCAGACGCCCTTATCCAGAGCGACGTACAATCAGTTACAGGGACAGTCTCCCTGGAGCAACTTAAGGTTAAGTGTCTTGCTCAGGGACACAATGGTAGTAAGTGGGATTTGAACCCAGGTCTCCTGGTTCACAGGCGAGTGTCTTACCCACTAGGCTACTACCACCCTCAAAATTCATCAGAAAGCTTGGCTTTGCTTTGCCCAGGCACCGATATCGGAGAACTTTATGCCATTCCGCGTTTTACAATGGATACGATTTTATTAGATCTAGCGAATCTGTCCGCGTATTTTTCACGAAAATCATGGGCCCTATAGATGAGAATCAAGTCTCATGCGGCCCCAGTCGGACAAGAGAATGGACTCGGCAGGGTTTGGTAAGTAGATCCTGCCTGATGTATAATGCATGTTTCCTGATCTGCATGTAATACGCTGTAAGCGTGGAAGTGATAAGTCAGGTGACCCGTAGCTTCGGTGTAATCGGAAGGGGCCGGGTCGTTTCGGCCTGTGATGAGCGCCACGCACCGTTGGAGGCCGGGCTTCACCGCCGGGTGTGTAAGCCGAGTGCGGCCCTCACCGTATCGCCCTCCCATGGCAGGGTTCTATTTTTGTCCAGACTATATCACGTATCGCCTCACACCACTCTGGTCTTTTGTTAACCGAGAGCGGGGTATTTTGAGCCGCTATCGGGTGTCCACCAAAACGAGAGATGCGGCGGGACTTCTCAGCTCGTCTGCCACCTAACTCCCATTGAAGGGTGGTTGAAGAGTTCGGAGTCTTTGGACCTTGCAACAAGGGTCAGACAGGTGTTGATGTGGAGACATGTTGGAACTCAGCTAATGGAAGATTTGTGGAATATCGCAAAAGCATTCCTAACATTCTGTGTGTTAAGGATATGTTTATGAGACGTAAGATGCTTTGCAAACGGCGATATAATCGACACCGAACAGCTGGTTGAGCCGGATCAGCTCACAAATCATCTGTTGGTTTCAAACTGAATAAGGAGAGACAACCTTACAAAATGTTTTTGGTTGAAAACAGCTCAGAGTTCCTGTACTTGCTGTTTGATGCCATGTAAAATGATGCCATGCACCATTCGTACAGCATTACATTAATGTTTATGCACTTGACATAACGTTCCCACAACCTTTCTACAATGCCCTTCACTATCCCAGAATTCCTGAAGGTCCCAGGATGCTGAAGTTATTCAAAATAGTGTTCCCATAACCTAAAGGGAACCTTATGAAAACACACGCAGAACTAGGAACATTGGGGTATCCAGGCTCGGATTCAGGCAGCTCCGCTGCACTGCGGACCCACTTCAGATAGGAACCAGATGGCAGGCTGGAACACCCATGCAGACCTCTTAGGTGCTGAGCATATGGTAAACAGCTATGGAATATTTTAAAGCAAATCAGAACTTTGCGCTGCCGCCACGTGCGTTGCCAGTTCTGCTCGGTGTGTATTTGTACTGTATTACAATACCATACTCGTGGTACAAAACTATACTTGCCGCAGCATGCAGAACATTCTCAATATTTCTTTGAATCCAAGTGTTTTGAGACATGTTTACATTTTAGAAGAAACCTAACGGCTCAAAACAGGGTCATTGGAGGCCTAGCGGTTGAGGAAGCGGCCCCGTAATCAGAAGGTTGCCGGTTCGAATCCTGATACACCAAGGTGCCACTGAGGTGCACCGTCCCCACACACTGCTCCCCTGTCACGGCTGCCCTTTGCTCACCAAGGGTCATGGTTAAATACAGAGGACACGTGTCACTGTGTCACCGTGTGCTGTGCTGCAGTGTTTCCTTTCACCCTTTTTTCACTATGGCAATAAATATGAGGTTGTGTATTAAACTGATACACAATACTCTTCAAAGCTTTGGTGCCGGCATTTCACACTCTTGGCTTCTCTTTGCTCATGCATAAAAATTAATGCCAGTTGTGTAATAATGATCAATTTGTGAGCGTGTGGAATGTAAATGCGAAGTAGGGCTCTAAATCTTGGTGGTAAATGGTGATATGATCATTTGATTTGTAATTCTCGCCCACCGTCGTCAGGTGATGCCTTTTAGTTATCGCGAGATATACGGATGCTGAGGAGGTGAAACGGAGGCCATAATCTGGTGATTATGTTTTAAACCCTTGCGTTTCCTGCATGCTCAGACCGATTACAGCTCTAACGAAACGTATTTAGGGTTTGTCGCTGTATTGAAGTGACTTGTGTTTTATGACTGGGTGCTAGTAGCCTAGTGGGTAACACACTCGCCTATGAACCAGAAGACCCAGGTTCAAATCCCATTTACTACCATCGTGTCCCTGAGTGTCTCCAGGGTGGGGACTGTCCCTGTAACTACTGATTGTAAGTCGCTGTGGATAAGGGCGTCTGGTAAATGCTGTAACTGTAAATGTAAATGATCGCAGTTCTAAACTCCTCTCTGGCTCGTTCGGGTGATCTTGTTGCCAGGTCTTTCACTCCGGTTGCCAGGTCTGTTTGCGGTTCTGTCTGGAGACTCTTTCGTCTTGTGTAAGTTTATGAAGGGAAAGCGATTCGGAAGGCGAGGCGGAGTGGCAGCAGAGGAATTCCCTCTCACTCCACGTCCGTGTCGCATCCTCCCGCCCCTCCTGGTAAAATCCCTTCTCACCGCCTCCCACCTCCATGGTGGCCCCTCCCCTTTCTTCCCCCGGCCTCCTCGCTCGCTGTTGGGGAAAAAGGGAACATTTGTTTCAGGAATGCGAACGCTCTCAGCCGTGCCTGGCATTAGAACATCTTTGTTTCCGGAAAAAAGAGGGGGTCCCTGAGACGCCGCGGGCATTTTTAAGGGAGAGTAAGGGGTGGTTGTGTGTGTGTGTGTGGGGGGGGGTGTGTGGAAGGCCCACCGGCTTCATTCATCTGCCTGTCGCCCACCCACCCCCCCGCCGCACTTTCTTTTATTTTTAGCCAAATCCATCAGGGCTGACAAGCGGGTAATTTGAGCCAGCGTGAGGGCAGCGCTTCGGGTCCCCTCCACAAAGTCGTTCTCCTCTCCCCTCCTGGGAACGGCTCCGCACCCCGACTTCGGCTCCCCGGCCCCCCGGGACCTGTCGAGTCATGCGAGCTCGTGCACGCGGAGACACCGCAGCCGGTGAAAGTCTGTCCTGGGGTCTCCGGCCAGGCCATTTTTCTTACGGTAACGTCTGCTGGCCGTGACGGGGAGGGGGGTCCGCCAGCCAGCCGCTGCGCCCCTGAGACCGAGCGGTCAAGCGTCAAAAAAACCCCCCGAAAAAACGGCGGCGCAGCTGAAACAAAAGCCACAGGAAAGAGGCAAGTTGTGACCGTTGTGGCCTTCGCATGATTCGCAGATGGATGGATTTTCACCCCTCCCCCACCCCCACCGACACCCGAATGGTTTGAGTTCAGTGCCCGCTAGACAAATATGGATTTGGCATTCGGCTGTGCCGCGGTGAACGGAGGGCTGATAACCCCCGAGGTGTTTTTTTGCGCAACGCTAGTAGTTCGCCGGTGTCACGTTGCCTCATAATCCCGTCTCGCGCCGGCACGCAGATTTCACACCGATAAGCGCGAAAACGCAGCTCGTCCACTAAAAATACCCCGCCTCGTGCGAAAGTGGCCCCGAAAGAAGTAGGGGTTTCTCGGAGCGCGGCGTGGCCATCTATAGACGCTGCCGCGCTCCGGTGACCCGGTGACCCGGGGGCCGGGTCCCAGATGGGGACCACATAGAACCCCGTGCGGCGAGTGAAAGAGGCTAAGCGGCTCCTGTGTGCAGTACTTTGTTGAGTGAGTAATCATGTACTTTACGCCGCATTCCATTTGCATGCAATAAATCTGC
This sequence comes from Denticeps clupeoides, assembly GCF_900700375.1. Lineage (NCBI taxonomy): Eukaryota > Metazoa > Chordata > Actinopteri > Clupeiformes > Denticipitidae > Denticeps > Denticeps clupeoides. The sequence goes on along the minus strand of NC_041720.1, from coordinate 2,629,919 downwards.
GGTTTTCTACACAAGTATGCAGTTCGTTCGTTAAAATTGACTAGCAATTAATGTGTGATAAATCATATGCTGTGCATTATTTAGTATAAATGTTATATAGCCTCTATAAGGGCATTTTACTGTTATTCACAGTAAAATAGAAGACAAGAGACCTTAAATCAGCATTTTTTTGCAACGAGTTGATTACGTACATGCATGCATTTCGTGTTGTAAATTACAGAGCCACTTTCCAGGTAAATTTGTATTGCAGAATTCAGTGTTATTAATGTACATTTTTTTTTTATTGCCGATTGCAACCTCGCGCAACTCTTGCAAAAAGCCATGGAACACTGAGCTCCGATGAACTCGGCCCAATCCCGCGTTTTCACCCGTCGCTGTTTTGCTAAAAGTGAATTATTGACGAGGTCGGGAGGAGCAACCGCTGGGAGTCCACGATCTCTCCCGGCACTCTAATCACTCTGTACCGCGACCATGGCTCCAGACCATCCGGTCCAGCTTTCCGCGGGTGAAGCTGCAGGTTGAGAGGAAGGGTGCCCTCTTGATCATGCTCATGTTGGGATGATTTCGGGTGGCGCCATCTGTTTCTGCAATGGCCGTTAATTGCCGATGACTTCATACCATCAGCAGTGAGTGGATGATGGGATTTTTTTTTGATCAGTGGGTAAATGGCGTTTTAATTGTTAAAATGCATCACTTGCTTTCCCTTCATCGTTGGGTTGAAAATAAAGCATCTGCACTGCAACTGCGATCACTATTTTGATAATGGAACTTATACTCTGTAATAATTTAAATCACTCTAAATCACACGGGAATATAAAAAAAGTTTTTTAATTGAGATTTAACCTTAAGATTTGCCCTGAACCCTGTGAAGAGTCAAGGCTTCTAAGAAAGCTGGAATTTTTATTTATTCATGTTCTATTATGCAATTCAGGAGGCGGGCCTCCTGAGCTCGTAGCTTCCTACGAGGCGATCCTGATAGGCGGTCCCGGCGGACGGTCAGCTGGCAGGAGCGCCGGTGATGAAGTGCTGGAGGTGCAGCTAACGAGTCCTGCAATTTGGGATCCATTAGGGGCGCAGCTCTGGCCCACTGTGATCCTGTCAGCGGCATTTTAATTTCCTTCCTGTGCATTAGCTCCTTTGTGCATATATTTAGTGCACGCGGCACAATAAATCACATATTGATCACTATAACTAATACAAATATTATAAATTGCAAATATATTAAAAATGTGGAACAAATCACTTTGCGTGGCACTTAGTGACATGTACCAAGTGACATTTAGTGCTCTATTACATGGACTCAAGATGGTTAAAAATATAAAGTGGACGTGCTAATTTCTCAACGATCCGTACACGCGCCGCCACATGAACCGGCGTTTAGTAAAAAAAAAAAAAAAACACCCAAGGATTTTCCTCGGGGAATCCAGGTTTAGCTTCACTTGGGCTCTGCAGCTAATCACGCATGCTGATCTGTGGCCCGGGCTGAAGACGGCTTTTGATGCGTGCAAAACTCCTGCTTTCCCCGGGGAAACCTGGGTGCTGCATCCGATGCACGCGGGAAAGGTAATTTTACTCTTTTTTTTTTTTTTTTTTTTTCTTCCGCAGGAACCATCCGAACTCTTTAGATGGAGCTTTCCCGTTTCACTCCACTTCGTTTGAAGGGGACGCCTATTAGCTCCTGGATGCTGGGTGCTACATAGATCCTCTAATCTCGCTTCAGTTAGGTCACTGTGCTCCAAGATTGAATTCCAGCTCTTGATCTGAATACCCATCGCCATGGTTACCATGATGTGGGGCGGTTGCCAACGGACTACTTAAGAATTCTCCCGACTGCGTCGGCAGGCTGTTGCGTTCGCGCGCTAATCGCCTCCGGTCCCCCTCCGTCTTTTTCTGTGGTCCGTTTCTGCCCCTCTGTCGGCCCCTTAATAGAAGACTGGAGGCCTGTGCGGTCGCCAAGCGGTTTGCAATCAAAGGGGTGCAGCCACCTTTTCTCCTGACTCGGCGAAACATTTCAATGGGAATGTTCCCCGGACATTCCCGTTTTCCTGACACCCATTCGCTGAAATGGAAATGGAAGGAAGCGTTTCCTTGGTAGTCGCCTATGAACCAGGAGTCCCAGGTTCAAACCCCACTACTCTCCTGGTAAATTACATTAACATTTACAGCATGTACCAGACGCCCTTATCCAGAGCGACTTACAGTCAGTAGTGACAGGGACAGTCCCACCCTGGAGACACTCAGGGTTAAGTGTCTTGCTCAGGGACACAATGGTAGTAAGTGGGATTTGAACCTGGGTCTTCTGGTTCACAGGCGAGTGTGTTACCCACTAGGCTCGTGTCCCTGAGCAAGACACTTGACCCTGAGTGTGTCCAGGGGGGACTTTCTGATTGGCTGTGACACTCAAGGTGCCCTTCCGGAAACAGAAATACTTTTGAGTTGTAGAACATCTTTCTGGAGGTTGGCACCTCACCTACCGTACCAGCGATACGCCGCGGTCATGCAAATTCCCACCAGTCCCACCCCACTTTCGGAAGTGCAGCAGACGTGCCCACGTTTGGCGCGGCGCAAAAAAACAACCCTTCAAAAGATCTGCTCGCCCATCTGGGTGAAGTGATTAGCGGAGACCCGGGCAGATGGTGCCGCGGACAGATTCCTCGTGGCTTCGGGGGCGTGGTAATCTGCATGCACCTCTTGACAGGCTCGCCGGGCCCCCATTATTGTTTTTGGCAGGGCCCAAAGGCTCGGTCCTTGTCCACTTCCCCTTGTTCCCTGCAGCGGCGCGCGCGGGACGCGTCCCGCCGCAGCCCGGCGCGTAGCCGGCGCTCCGGAGTGGCCCAAGGAAGGCCGGAAAACAGCCCCGTCCCTGCCATTCTCCCCCTCCCCCAGCCCCGCCGCACCCCGCCCCCCATCGCCGATCGACTCTCAAGCTGCTAATGCCTGGGCTTTCTGGCCACCGGCAAAACAAGCAGCCCCCTCCCGGCCCCCTCACGCACTGTTTACGCGCCGCCGCCGGTCCGCGTCCGGGTCAGGACCGGCGGCGGCCGATAAAAATAGACAACCGAAAGGCCTAATCTGTGTCGCGGATCGGCCGTAAATCACAGCGTCCGCGGACAAAGGCCGCAGACGGGGGAGAGGCGTAATCGGACCGCTCGCCGCCTCGCACTCTGATAGGCGCGGCGCCCCGACGCCCACCGACCCCCCCCGGCCGCCCTGCCGCGTCTTTTTTAAACCCCAACAATCTGGTCCTTGACCTTCACAGCCACTCCTCTCACGGCACGTCTGGAATGGCCCGCGGGGCCACGTCCCGGTCCCGTCCCTGCACTACCTTCACCATTACATTACCATTACGTTTTATATTTTATCTAATTTTATGTTAGATTTTCACGTATTTCTTAAACGTACATATTTGGTGCTATAATTTGAAAGTGAAGTGAAAGTGAAGTGATTGTCACTTGTGATGCACAGCAGCACAGCACACCCTGCAGACGGTAAAGTGTGTCCTCTGCATTTAGTGTGTCCTTGGTGAGCAGTGGGCAGCCATGACAGCAGTGTGTGGGGACGGGGCTTTTGACCTTCTGATTACGGGGCCGCTTCCTTAACGGCTAGGCCCACTGGCCCAGTGGTTTGATTCTTAAAGGGGACTTTTTTTATAGGTTTTACTGGTTATAATGGACTCCCCATGGCTGGTTTTGGTTAAGACCATGTGCCGTACATCACCCCAAAAGACTCTTTATGAGACCCCCCCCCCCATCGCTGTTTGCGAAAGGCTCATGCCGGAACAAACACGGTCGGGGCCGCCGTGCCGCGCAGTCGATATTAGACGGAAGTTACTTGGGCTCAGAAGTGGTGCACCTGCCGGAGAGAGCGAGCGAGGGGAGAGATGGGGAGGAGAGGGACGATTAATCGCCCGTCTTCGTCTCCCTCGGCTGACTGCCGCTTATCCATGACTCTGCAGGAATGTGCTGCACCTGTCCGAGGCACTTTTAACCGGGAGCAAAAATGTCGGCAATCTAATTTGATCGGTCAGCCGCTGAGCCTGAATGGACAGAATTATGTTTTGAATGAAACCAAGGCTGTCATGGCTGCTCGCTGCTCACTGAGGTGACGGTTCAATACAGAGGACACGTTTCACCGTGTCACCGCGTGCTGTGCTGCAGTGTTTCACAATGTTTCAAAACCAATCATTTTTGCTTTAAATTGTGGGTGCAGTACCACTGGTTGCCACCATACTTCATGCTTATACCTGCCAAATTCTGGAGTGGGCCGAACACTTCCGTCTGTAGTTCTTTTACACTGGCGTCGATGCTGAACAATCCAACCTGGCAACGCGTTTTACTGCAGGGTTTAATGCATGAATGCAGTGTGTCGTGTTGGACTGCCGGTGTGCTGTGAGCGCCAGTTAATGGCATCAGGCCCTATAGAGCCGCCCTGTTCGTCTGCAAGCGAAAGTTGCAATTATGGGGAGAAAATTGACAGGATGTGGTAACTGGAGACGTGCCTATGTATAGATGGAGAAGGTGGCGAGGTGTAGGTCTTCCAGCTCGGTGTTAAGTTGGTTCTTTGTGTTTAATTAACACCAGAGAACTGTTAAGCCGGCGTTAGCGAGTGCAGGTTCTCTGTGCATAATGGCTGTGTTGCCAGTTCTGAATGAATGGATTCATGTGAAATAAAAAGAGGAAAATATATATGTATATATATATATATATATATATGATGAATTTAATGTTTTTTTTTTTTTTTAGAGAATGTTGTTAGTAAATGTCTGGGCGTTTTTATTAGGCACCGCAATAAAAAAAAATTCTGATCTTTCACGCCTTTAACATGCATTTAACATGCAATCTGTCTCTGGGTATGAACAGCATGAAGGATGCAGGCATGCATTTGTGTGCAATTAATGCAATTAATATGCATTCCTTTTTTCAGATCAGGTCTTACTTTGGTGTTGTTTTTTTAAATGGTTGACTTCGCTTTTTCCATGTACGTTACATGAATTCTCATTGCCGGAGGGTTCCTGTAACTTCAGGCCGTTGTGCTGCAAAGCGGAGAGGACACTCTACCGTGGTATTACACTAGTAACCGAGCCGCCGGGGACGATCAGGCGTGCCCTGCGTTGTTTTTATTTTGGTTTTGCATGTGTGTCTATCTCTCTCACACACACACACACACACACACACAGAGTCACACTCTCACACACGCGCTGGAAAGTAGGTCAGCGAGTGGCCGAGGTAAAGAATGAGCCAGCAGTTTAGCGGCTCGCCCCAGAGAGAGGCCGCCTCCAGCTTCAGGAAGCTCGTTGCAGGGAGAACGTTTAAACACCGAGTTCCTGTTCGACATCTGTTTCCACCGAGCCCGGCAGACCGGCCCCTCTCTCTCTCTCTCTCTCTCTCTCTCTCTCTCTCGATGGCAGGCAGTCAGGAGGGTCGACCCGCGGAGAAGAACGACGCGCCGTAGGCCAGCGTAGGAGGGCCTCAGCCGCTCCGTGACCTCTCCCCACACCCTCCCGAAAACAAAAAACCAGAAAAAAATGTCTGATGACGCTCCTGCGCGCTGAGCCCGCGCCCAGAATAACGAAGGGCTCCGAGATAAACATCGGGCGAGACGGGTCCGTACAGATACGGCCGGCCTGCCAGACGAAGCAGCCCGCGGCCCGTGAATAATTAACCAGGTGGATATCGAGAGAGAGAGAGAGAGAAGTGGGAAAATATGCAGCAGTCTCCAGCGTTTCGCACGTCTAATTGTTCGCCGCGGCTGATTGATTGCGTTGCGGCAATTAGGCGCCTCGCCGAATTCTTTTTTTTTTTCGTCCCCGTTTCCAGATAAACATCGAGCGGGGCCGTAATTAAAACCTGTCCGCGTATAAATCACGCGGCTCGACGTGCAGCCTGATCCAAAGCATCTTTTCTTTAAATTGATCCATTGAAAAAAATTGCTCCGGATCGTCGCTGTTTCGTAACGCATTTCCTAACGTTCGCACCTTCCTGAGACCGAGGGGGTTCTTTCTGCCGGTTGCCCCGTCTCAACACTTCGCGGGATTATTTACATTGACGGTAATTTTAGAAGACCTGGGTGGTAGTAGCCTAGTGGGTAACACACTCGCCTATGAACCAGAAGTCCCAGGTTCAAACCCCACTTACTACCATCGTGTCCCTGAACAAGACACTTAACCCTGAGTGTCTCCAGGGGGGGACTGTCCCTGTAAATACTGACCGTAAGTCGCTCTGGATAAGGGTATCTGGTAAATGCTGTAAAATAGTAGTAGTTCCAGTAGTTCCTGGAGACACTCAGGGTTAAGGGACACAATGGTAGTAAGTGGGGTTTGAACCCGGGACTTTGTGCTCTTCGGCTCCACTAGGCCACTTCCACCCCTTATCGGTCCGTCCCATTTGCGGCTTGGCCTTTTTTTTCTGGATTCCTCCCCACTCGCACGTGCCCGCGAGGGCTATCCGCCGGGTTATTTTTAGCCCCGGCTTGGGTGTCGGGACGAACAGCGAACGAGACGCACCGTAGCGCGGACGAAACCGTATACCGGGCGTAGAGGGCGGGCCTGACGTCAGGGTGCGGAGGGGCCGGCAATCTGCGGCGGAGACCCACCTTTTCTTCTTACGAGAAACCAGACTCCAAAAGACCTGTACACGAAAAAAAAGAATGAGGCCACGTTCTTCAAAAAGATTTCTTAGAACCACGCGGCCCGCCTGGTTTCACTTTCACTGCTGCGCAGTCGTGTTTTTATCAAGTGTGAGACTGGGAGGTCCACCTCTACGTACCATCCGACCTCTACAACTCATACAAAATGCAGCAGCACGACTGATCTTCAACCTTCCCAAGTTCTCCACACCGCCCCTCTGCTACGTTCCCTCCACTGATGCTGGCCTACAAAGCCAAACATGGAGCAGCACCATCCTACCTCACAGCCCTTATTACACCTCGCACTGCACCTGGTATACTCCGAGCCTCCAGTACTGCTCGCCTGGTCCCTCCATCTCTGAAGGTAAAAGGAAGACGCTCATCTAGACTCTTCTCCGTCTTGGCCCCTCGGTGGTGGAATGAACTTCCAGCTCAGTCACTGAGCACCTTCACACGGCAGCTCAACACCTTCCTCTTTAGAGAATATTTAGATGAACTTGGAACCTTCTTCTCGTCTGACTTCTGTATAGAAACTAGAACAGAGTGAATAAAAAGATTGTATTCATAGTTGGGGGTCCTAGTGAACCAGAACCGATCACTTCATCCATGGTAACATGGAAGCACCTTGTAAGTCGCTCTGGATACGGGCGTCTGCCTAACGCCTTAAATGTAAATGTACATGTTAATGGGAGGACTTTTCTTGCGTGGTCTGGACCCCTGGCTTCGGCGGGGCCCGAGTGTCGCCGGCGTTAGACGTTCCTCGCACGTTCTCCCACTTTCCTCTCCCAGAGACTCTCTTACAGGTTTTTCTTTTGCGGAAAATGCTGGGGGCAAGGCCCAGCTCACGTTTCCACATTAATGTCTCTCTCTCTCTCTCTCTCTCTCTCTCTCTGTATTTAATTACGTTTTTTTTTTTTTTTTTCCTTTTTCGTTACTCACGACTTGGAGTGAGTCAGAGTTTCCATGCATGAGGCGTTTGTAGCTGGCGAGGATCCTTCTGGTCGCGTTAAATCGCCTCTGCCCCCGACACTTCGCTTCCCCCCCGGAAGGGAACATCGTTCCGTTTAATGTGCGGCCCGAGATGTCGCGCGGCGATATTAAAAAACGGCGCGAGGTGTGCGGCATTAGCGCCTCTTAAAGGGCCGCCGCGGCGGGCCGCGCCCGCTCATGCCCCCTCGGCTTCATTAATGAGCGGCTCTAATGGAGTGCGGGAGCCTGAGAAGGCTGCCGGGTGCCTGGGGGACCGCCGCAGAGATGGAGGGAGTGGACTGGAGAACAGAAGGCAGGAGTAGATGGAGTAAATGGCCTCCAGGGGCCTGCATGTGGATCCGGTTTGGAAAGAGAGAACGAGGGAGAGAGAATGAAACGTATACTGAACCTCAGACAACGTCCTCTCCTCCGTTTAGGAGTGGAGTGGTTGTGCTCTACTCTAATTCATTCGTAAAAACAAGTCATTCCTCAAATTTGTCTGATCGTTTTTGTCGCGCACGTTTTTGACGTTCCCACTCTGGATGTTACATTGTTATTATTATTATTATTATAATTATTATGTTAGAATGTTGCTGAACAGGTTTGGAATGTGTCTCGAGAGTCTCCCCGGATGGATGTTTTCTTCATCTGATGTTCTGTATTTTTCTGCCACATTTGATGATGGAAACATCACTTGTTTCACGCGAACTATCCTGAAGATGACAGGTCGTAATCACACGTGGACTCAATGGGACACGGTCCAGACCCTGTTCTTTCTGTCCTCGCATATAGCATCACCAGGTGGCATCAAGATGTAAAAAAAATCGGAATATTCCAAACATGGGTGTTGGAAGCCTGGTGGGTGAGACACTGGCCTATGAACCAGAAGACCCAGGTTCAAACCCCCCACTTACTACCATCGTGTCCCTGAGCAAGACACTTAACCCTGAGTGTCTCTAGGGGGGGACTGTCCCTGTAACTACTGATTGTATTGGATAAGGGCATCTAATAAATGCCGGAAATGTAATGGTAATGGTAAAAGCCATTAATATCATTAATAACATGCTATTATTATCTTGTTAGAGGGTTCTGGAACATGTTTGTAACAGATGTTCTCACTTTTTTTGTAAATATACGTTTGTCTTCTTCGATGTCCCATGTTCCCCTGGTCTGTTGCATGATTGTGAACATTTGAGAAGATGGCTGTCCGTGTTGACCATCTTCTGGAAGGTTCCAGACGTCCAGCATGTTATTCAAGCATCACCAGGTGGCATGTAGATGTAAAAAAAAACCTTGATCATGATTTTTGGTTATGAATACTGTCTCGGCTGATGAGCCTCGAGTTTGACGGAGAGAGAGGCCCCGCAGGCCGGGATCGGGCCAATCAGGAAGAGGGGTGATGTGGGCATGACATCAATATCAGGCGCGTAGCCCTCCATTGTGCCTCCACCAGCGCCGCCCGTCACCCCGGCCAACGGCGGCGCTCCACAGAGAAAGAGGGGCCTTGATGTCGAGTCGGGGGGGGTGGGGCCTTTGTGCATTGTTCAGACGCCGAGCTTCATGCCGCCGTCACTCGCTGGCCGACCCCCTCGCTACCTGTCCCGTGATGGGCCGCCACGCTTGTGGTGACGAGGAGTCGCAGGCCTGTCCTCCTGGAAAATTACAAAAAAAAAACCCAGAAACGCTACCCATGATGCAATTGTGCTCGGATTTCCACCAGACGACCGCTTTACTGTATTTTTTGTTTTTTTACGAAAGACACTAACGCAGTGAACAGCGGTAAAGACAGCAGTAAATTACAGATATACTTTAAGGGAAGGCCCTTCTTTGCCAGGATAACCACCTCATGAGCCTCAGCTCCTTATCGCGTTGAAGATCGGGGGATTTTAAGAGGTGACGATGCAAATTGTTGGCAAAAAGCTCCCGGGGACCTGAACATCCACGGTTAAAGAAGCGACAGGAGATAAATCACCCGCACGTCGGGCATGTTTAGTTTGGATTATTCCAAGAACGCCTCCACAGTTGCGCGGCATCTGAAGGCTGAAGAGCCTGTCCCGTTCAGGAAAACGCCCAGCACCGCAGACGGCTTCCCTCGCCGGCGCGGACAAAAGCCCCCTTTCACGTCCTGCCGACTGATCCTTATTCCTTTTCCCTCTATTTTCCCTCCCTCGCCCCTAAATTCCGGCCCGGCATCATCCGAACAGCGGGGCTAGGGGCCGCCCCAGGTTGGATGAGTGGGCAGCAGCGATCTCACCGCTCCGCTCGCGCCCATTGCCCGTCTAATCCGTCCCCGCGGCGCCTTCCTGCCGATTGAAATGAAGAATGAAACCACCCGTGGGTGCGTCGGGAGTCCCGCTTTGAGGAACTAAATTGAAAGAAACCTTCCTTATTGGGTCGCAATAAATAATTACCGACATATTCAGTCGCGTACACGGCCCTCTTCAGACCAAGGTGGCGCATTTACACGAGTTAAACGCGGTTTCTTTCCAGTAAAATGTTAAATGATATAATAACCCAAGCATTCCAGTGTGGGGTCGTGTTAGGATGTTATGGAAGTGTCGTGTCAAGTTTTTTTTTTTATATATTTTGAACACGATGGTACAGCAGTAGAACGATCTGGAAAATGTCATGAAATTGAGCCTGTCAAACTACATTTGTATATTTTAGAATGTTATAACGTTCTTGAACGTTCCTTGGACGTAGCAGTAGACAATATCCGGGTGTATTGTGCGGTGATAATCGGAGCAGCCACGCCCTCATCGTCAGCCTCTCGTTCGTTTTGTCCTAATCGAAGACGCCGCCCATCGCTCAGCTATCAGCTATCGTCTCCGAAAGCCAATTAATTTCTTTTTTGCGTGAAGGTGAATTTCAGCGAACAAGCTAATGTTGTATCGTTCAATTAAATACGTTTTTTTTTGTGAACGAACATTGCTGACTGTGGGAAAAACAGAAAGTGTGTGTTTTTTTATCCAACGCAATTAAACGTGCGATAATATGCGTTCCGTCTGCAGCGAGTAATGGTGCTGCCTTTGATAAACGGGAACAAGCGGCCGTATTTCCACCGTCATTCATGCATTACGGCAGACTGTACTATTAGGGTTGTGGAACATTTTCTGAGTCACTCCTGGCACCGTCTGTGAAATTATGACTCAGAGTGGGAGGAACTGTTCAGAACATTCTTTACTGTGTGTGTGTGTGTGTGTGTGTGTGTGTGTGTGTGTGAAGGAAATATATCTTGATAGTGTGCGTCTGTAGACAGAATTCCTGCACACGTCTGCATACAGTGTGTGTTTATGTGTGTGAAAGGGCTCACACACACACACACACACACACACCAGCGTATATGCCTGACGTAACGTAAGGTCGGCCGCGTGGTCCGGGACATGCAGGTGTGTGTGTTCTCTCCGTCTGAAGCGCCGTGCACCCTTCTCCTTACGCGACCCCGGTGATTCACGGCGCCGTGACTCACCTCTCCTCCACAGCCCAGCGCTCAAGGCGCTCGAGTGGCGTGTGTGTGTGTGTGTGTGTGTGTGTGTGTGTGTGTGGGGCGATAAGACCATTCATACTGCAACCGGTGAGGGTTTACGGGGCGGTCGCACCGTCAGGCCTGCCGCGGTGAACCCTGGGTCAAGTGGACCCCTGGATCTCGGGAGGAATGGCCACGCGCAATCTCTGGAGATCATCCTGGAAATTTACATTTACATTTGCAGCATTTATCAGACGCCCTTATCCAGAGCGACTTACAGTCAGTAGTGACAGGGACAGTCCCCCCCTGGAGACACTCAGGGTTAAGTGTCTTGCTCAGGGACACAATGGTAGTAAGTGGGATTCGAACCCGGGTCTTCTGGTTCATAGGCGAGTGTGTTACCCACTAGGCTACTACCACCCTGTGGAAATCCACTCTGGCACCGTAGAAGTGAATCCAGCTGGACGTTTATCGCGTCTTTTCGGAAACGGCGGGTTTACAAGAAGACCTTTAAAGGAATCGCACGAGGGTCGCCGGCCAAATGCACCTCGTTTCATTATCGCCACAAACAGACAGATTTGAATCTGCCTGCGTGTTTTTCCCCCCGATTACCGCTACAAAACTGATCTTACGAAACGGTCTCGGGCGACCTGGCTCTGTTCCCAGCAGGCGCTGCGTCTTCACCAGCCGACGGAGGTGTTGCGACATCTCCGTGTCGCGGGTCGTGCTGCGGCCTCCAGAAACCACCTATTGCGCGCGGAAATAAGCTCAGGGATTTTCGCGTTTCGACACGAACACGCCTCCTTCTGCCCGATGAGCTGCTGATGAGATGATAAGCTCAGAGAAGATCTCGCCTAACAAGGAAAGCGCCGAGAACTTAACCCTCCGATTTGCTCGGCCCCGTAAGATAAAGGTGGAATCATTTTAAAATGATTACTTAATAGCGGGTATAATTTTATTCGCTTATTGTAACATGTGCATCTTACAGCCATGACCCCCCATCAGTCGAGAAATGGCCGGAAAAAAACGTATCTTTCAATATAAAACCACTTTTTTACCTTCACGGCGGCTGTGTTCACTACTGTCATCTTCACAAACCGCTCGATGAGACGCTCATTAACGTGAGTGAATGACAAGTGTTCAGCATAAACCCTCAGTCCCCGTTGTCCAACTGAATGACGCAAATCTCCAACTTTTTCCCTTGTTTGCCTCACGTGTGGTATTTCATAGTCTCGTTCCATAATGTAAAAAATGCAAGACCCACAAATGAGTAGAAGCATCCCAACCATCGACTGGCCGGGACCATGATGAGTTGGTACGTCCCATAAAATGTGTGTCCAACCACCGAGGGCGCTCAGCCTATGTAGGGAAATCGATGGCGCGAGTGCATGTGAGGTCTTCGGGGGGGACGGACGTATCGAACCGGGATCGTGGGCCATATGATGCGCGCCGGTTTGAACAAGGTTCCATTTGGGCACCAACATTGGGCTCAATGTTGGGCTCGTTTCCAGCGAGGTGGAGGTAGGTAGGGTCAAGTGTCTTCTCCACATCTGAAAGGTGAAAGGTGTCATGCCGCGCGGAATGTGTCCCATTCGTCATACGCTGGCGGAGACGTCCGTATCATCTGCATCTCATCACTTCTCTTTTTAAGAACGAAACAGCTCTGTTATCATGCGTGGCATGAAGCTGTTTCTGGTGTGTGTGTGTGTGTGTCCTTTGAGACCGCAAGTTTTCCTGCAGGATCGGGCTGATTCATTACAGCGCTGATGATCCAAAGGGCATCTCTGTCCAAGTAGGACGGGTCCAGCTCTCACTTTGGGCTGTGACTGTGTGTATGTGTGTGTCATTCTGAAGTGTAGCTAATGCCTTGCATGGGAACTATCGTCCCCGTTTAATAACGCTGATGGTCCCGCCCTGGGCTGGGCTCCGGAGGGCGGTTCCGTCTGAGTGTCCAGCACCTGTGAAACGCAGGATTTGCGAATCAGTTTAGGTTCGTCTCCACACGCCTGATCATCAGATTCACCAACGCATCATACATTTACATTTATGACATTTACCAGACGCCCTTATCCAGAGCGACTTACAATCAGTAGTTACAGGGACAGCCCCCCCCTGGAGACACTCAGGGTTAAGTGTCTTGCTCAGGGACACGATGGTAGTAAGTGGGGTTTGAACCTGGGTCTCCTGGTTCATAGACGAGTGTGTTACTCACCAGGCTACTACCACTCGGTCAGATTGAATGGACTAGTATTTTTTACACAGGTTGCCAAATTCTGATGAAATTCAGCCAAAAGATGCTGCCATTATATGGTGGGATTTAGCTTTTTTTTCTATGCACGAGTAAAGAGGTTTTGAAGTGGAGCCGGTTTGTTGCATTTGAAAATGTGAGACCCAACATAAAAGTATTAATACAACTGGGCGCATGTAATTATGCAAACGTCTTATTTCCTCCCGATTTCAGGCTGCGCGTAATTGCACTGCAATACAATCTCGGCGCTCTCTGGGTCTCAGCGCGCCACCAGCGGGCCTGAGGAATGGCGTATTTTTAGACGCGGCAAATAATGAAAGATCAGACAAAAACCGTGGACACCCACTGTCGTCCGGCCGCCTCATCGTGCCGGGTTCCCTTCTCTCTCTCTCTCGCTCTCTCTCTTTCTTTTCACGTCTGGCTTCCTACGAATCTATTGTAGGGTTCGGAGGTTAAAAATAGGCTCTTGCGCGGGACGAGGGGGGGGGGAGTCAGTTCACCGCCTGAACCATAAACAAACACGACGTCTGACTGCGGCGCATGGAGTCATTAGTGGCTTGTGGGAGAGCTGACCTGGGATCAGGACAAGACGGGCCGGTCCTCGAAAAAAAAAAAAAAAAAGGCAGAGGAGCACAACAGGATGCCGTACTGGCGTGGCGGCCTTCCAGGAGCTGACCCAGAAAGACCCTCGCTCTCGTCCCTGCCTCTGCTCGACCTCCGCACCCGTCCCAGAATGCCCTTGGCTCGCGTGCAGAGCCTGAACTGCCTCGCGCCGCGGGAAAGGCCTTTGTTTTGTTGTAAAGCCTGTCGTTTTTCCACGCGGTCTAATTGGACCAAAACGAACGCTCATTGACAGGCCCGGCGCGTAATTAAATACTTTCCACGGGCCGCCTGCCAGTGTCCCGCTTCGGGCCGGACCCACGCGACTGATAATCACCGGGAACGTCTCATGGCGGCCGAACAACCGCTGGCCTCGCCTTTTCCGGCTTCATCCCGCTCTGTCAGGTGCGCGTTCGGGGCGAAGGGGGCTGGGCGGTTAAAATTCATTGTTTTAATCAAGGCCCCGATCGATAGCCGCTGAGATACGTATTGATTTCTTTTGGCCTCTCTGGAGTCGAGTGTGGAAGTGCTGTCCCTGCACAACGGGCCGGGCGACGGAGGCGGAGCTCACAACGCACACCGGGGCAGTCACGTGACACGTCACAATGTCCCGTTTACATTTGATTTTTTATCATAATTATTAATAGTAGTATTATTATAGTTTGAAGGCGGTGATAATTGATATTTCTGGATTTCTTCTGAGGTCGCCACAGCAGATCCACCAGACCGGATGTCCGCACAAAGATTATGGCAAAAACCCCAAGAAATGCTTGGTCACGTTATGACTTCAATGGTTTATTAATGAAGTTAAATTTCTTTGCGAATGTAATTTTTAAGAGAATAAAATGTCATTTTTAGAAAAAAAAAAGATATTTAATTTCTGTGACTTTTTCTCACTATCTGGAAAGCTGTCTGGATTGTGATATTTTTAAAAATGCTGAATGTTTATTTGACATGTCAAGGTAACAGAAAGAGAAGAATGTCATGGAAATTACTGTGACCTTTTGTGGGCCTCTGGTGCCAGAAGTTAAAATACATACACAAAACACATCATATAAAATCAAATCAGTCCATTTTGTCTAACAAAATATGACATATGAGCTGTTTGTAATTAATTAATTTATTTTATTTCATACTAAGGACAATTTCATACTAACTATTCGTCCGCCTTGCTTTTCCCATTGAACTCACTGTTGCTATGGTAACCAAGTGTAAAAAAAAAAAAAAAAAATCCTACAACAATGGCCTCAAAGGATATAGATTTCTGAAGACAGAACTCCCACTGAATATGCTGATTGGTGGCATGAGGCCGTCCCCGCCCTCGGATAATTTCCACCGTGAGCAGAACAGCCCAGTCAGATATTGCTCCGCTTTCTCCTCTCCGTTTGAGTCATCCTCGTCTCGGTGGCAAACCGCAGCCTGCCACATACATAAACTGTTAACCTTTCCCCGCCCGCGCCCGCCTCTCGGGTCGGGCCGCGAACTCGGCCCGCGGCTTCGCCTTTTTCGGGCCCGGACGTGCGAAAATCGATCGCGCACGAGGCTGAATGGGGAAAAGAGGTGCTGCCTGCTGTGTGGGAGGAGCTTGTTTGGAACAAGAGCGTCACGACAGCGCGTGAGTCCGCTACGCCACGCCGCCAAACACGCTCTGTGCGGAACGTCTGATGAAGGCGATGCGGAATATGTGATGAGTGCAGGACGAGGCAGCGTGAACGGAGGCACACTCACGTCCCAAATTAGCCCTTCAGACCGCGTCACCTGACTGGTCAGCTGACTGTCGAACAGGCCCGGGCCCTGTTGCCGTTATCTGAAATCCCGCCCGGAGCCGCCCTTGTCATCGTTCCCCCCCTGCTTCCAGGTCCGTTACGTGCTCTGAATTGTGGGCGCCGCCGTTTCCTGCGCCTGCCATCGCTCCATCCCGGCCGGCATTCGCTCCTGCCAGCAAGAGGAAGCAGACGCGCGGTTTCAAAACTGAGAGGCTGAAACTGCAGCCGTGACGAGGCAAAAAAAAAAAAAATTATGAATGAGTCGAACTCAAACCTCATAAACTGCATGCATATGCATAACTTCATATGCATAATTTCTCCAGGCTCCTTTTTAATATCGTTTTGGTCTTTTTTTCTCTTCATTTCGCGAATTATGCATAGCTGCATTGTTAATGACCGCATCACGTTAATCGCTGCAAACGCTGTTTCTTTTTATATTGTTATGCATACGGAATGGGGCAGCGGTGGCCTAGCGGTTAAGGAAGCGACCCCGTAATCAGAAGGTTGCCGGTTCGAATCCCGATCCGCCAAGGTACCACTGAGGTGCCACTGAGCAAAGCACCGTCCCCACACACTGCTCCCCGGGCGCCGGTCATGGCTGCCCACTGCTCACTCAGGGTGATGGGTTAAATGCAGAGGACAAATTTCACTGTGTGCACCGTGTGCTGTGCTGCTGTGTATCACATGTGACAATCACTTCACTTAAAAAAGGAATGAAATTACAATAAGGCTTTGATTTGATTGGCTCTCGCCTACTTCAGAGGACACAGATGTACAAATGCAATTTGCATTTTTGCAATTTTTGCATGTCAGGAGCACGTCAGGTTGTTTGCAAATGTGCTTTCTTTGGTGGAGCTTGTGGAACTTTAAGGGTCCCGGAGAGACCGTCACCGTTTCCCACGCTCCCTCTCCGCGTCTGCGGCGCGACTCGCCCGGCCTTCTCGTGCTTTGTGGCAGGGCCGGACGGCCGATCGCGCGTGAACCGGGGGAGGCTCGCCCCACGCGGGCGGCTTTGTGTGTCACGTCCTTCCTATGGGGAGCGTTGGGTTTTTTTTTTTTTTCCATTCGCCGACACTTCCTGTGCCGCGTCTGCCGGTTTCCTGCAGAGCAGAAGGAGAGAAACGTCGACGTGGCCGCCGTTACGGCGCGCACACTTCTGCAGGAAAGAGGCGGGGCCTCTGCCGGCCGCAGGACGGCGGCAGAAGAACGCGGGGCCCGAGGTGGCCCTTTTCTTCGTCCTAGCGGGCGGAGCGCGCTCGGGCCCGGCAGGGCCGGCGCTATAGATAACCGCCGGACGGTGTCACATGTCCCCAGCGTTACCATATAAGACCGGGCCATGAGTCACCCCGGCTCTCTGACCCGCAGCGAGGGAAGTCATGATTCATGCACGCCGCCCAAAAATACTCCGGCATGCCACCCCGCCGACACACACACACACACACACACACACCGCTCGCGGCGAACGGCCCCTCGCCGTGTTTTTACTCCTTCTCCTCTGCACTCGGCGAACCCTCGCCGCAGCCGGAATGCGGCTACCTTCCCTCTGACGGCGGGCCGGCGGGATGTTGACCTCTGAGGTAAACGGCGGCGCGCTCGGCCCGCGCGGGGAGCACTCTCTTGCAGGAAGTGGCGGAACGGCGTCCTCAGCGCGGCTCGCGTTTATCGCAGGTTAGCAGCCGATGGCACAGATTGGGGTTCCGGCGTCTTCACTCCTCACGCCGCTTTCATGGGAGAAATACGTTCACAGAAATACGAAATTGTGGCTCAGTCCTTTTAAAAAATCCGAAAAAAATCTAGCAAATAATGGCATTGTTTTTTTATGCTATCAATATGTACTATGTCAACGGTATAAAAATACTCTATATCAATAAAAACAGTATACACTATTTTTATGGTATAATATGGATAAATGTATACTCATTTCAATAATGTACTACTATGTAAAACATAATTGTTTTTTCTTACATTTCATATTGGATTTAAGGATATAAGATGCATACTAATAATTTAGACCAATCATATATTATTGGGCAGATGCGTAGATATTCAAATACAACAATTATTGTGCTCAACACTGGGACGTGTTTTATTCCAGGACTAGCCTCAATCCAAGAACAGGAAACTGACCTTGAGAGCGTCGCATATTGACAGGGAGGGTGTTTAAATTGTCCCGAATGAGGAAGTAGGGCGTGTGACAGCTGTCAATCACGCCTACAGGCTCCTCCTTCTTTAAACCCACCTTCTGGACGTCAGAAATAATAACACACCAACACGTAGGGGTCTGGGTGGGTAGCAAGTTCCTCCTCAGCTACAAAACACATAACCAGCGAGCAGTCACGTCTTTTTTTTTTTTTTTATCTGTTTATTTCCGTAAACCCTGAAGGCGCATTATGAGGTCACGTTTGTGAACATTTGGGGTTTATTTCCATGCGTTTCCTATTCAGCTATTCCGCTCTGGTCTATTTATAAGCTGTGATTCAGCCCTTTGGACTCATTAATAAGATGGTGGGAGCGTAATCTCTCCTATTGACGCCCCACTTTGTAATAACATGTTTTATTGGACCCCTGCGTTGGCCGCGGGCGCGGTGTAATCTCCAGTCGCGCTCTCTCACTCTCTCTCTCTCTCTCTCCCTCTCTCTCCCTCTACCTGCGTTTTCAATTAGCAGCGCGTCACGCGCCCGCGGTGGGTCGAGCAGAGTCGCAGGCATGAATATTTAAAGCGCCCTGACGCCGTCGGATGAAAATTGATGATGCGCTGTTTCTCTCTCTCTCTCTCTCTCGCTCTCTGTATCCCCCCCCTCACTCGCCCGCTCTCGTTCTCCTGAGATCGAAGCCAGGCAGACACCGCTATTGATTTCCGCGTTGATGAAAGGCTTTGGACTGGTCGCGGTGGCCTGACCTCTCTCACCTTCCGGGGTTCAAGGTGAACCCCGGCCCTCCGTTAATACAGACGCCACGTCGGGTCGCGAAAGGGAAAAAAAAAACGTGAGAGAACGTGAGAAATAAGAAAAGCGTCAAATATGCGGTCAGTCAGGCCCCACGTCAGACGCAGCCTCAGAATCAATATCGGCATCTCGGTGACCTCCTGGCAGCCAGACTGTCCTCCCTTATCTGCAGCCTCGCTCTGCGACTGATGTCATCGTCCCGTCTGCGTCCGCCGACAGGCGCTGGAAAGCCCCTCCTGAGCATCGCTCTCTCTTTTTTTTTTTTGCTCTCCTTGCCGCGCTCGCTCGGTCCCTGGCCGTGTTCTGCCCTGACGTCCTCGGTCTGCGTGCTGTGGTAGCTGCGGGACCTCTTGAACTGCAGCTGTCCCTTCCAGTGGCCCATAAAATGCCCGGCAGTGGAAAAAACTGTGGGAAACCCCCTCCAGATGGTATCTACAAAATGATTTTGTCCAGAAACACCTCTTCTGCAGAAGATCGCCGCCTTGGATGCTCCACCTTCCGTTAGGCTGTGGGTGAAGTCATTTCATTGTGAATCTAGATCACTGTTAGTGGGGACGGTACCTGGTTGAGTGGCACCTCAGTGGCAATTTTGGCCCTTTTTGAGCTGATTAGGAAGGTCCTGTTTGTAGTAGGGGTGATAGGGGTGATAAAGGGGTGATAGTAGCCTAGTGGGTAACACACTCGCCTATGAACCAGAAGACCCGGGTTCGAACCCCACTTACTACCATCGTGTCCCTGAGTGTCCCTGAGTGTCTCCAGGGGGGGACTGTCCCTGTCGCTACTGATTGTAAGTCACTCTGGATAAGGGCGTCTGGTAAATGCTGTAAATGTAAATGTAAATATAGTAGCCAACGAGGACCTCAGTGGAAACCGACGTGCTGCCGAGCTCCGAGGATGTTCTTCAAGGTGTTTTGAGAGCAGGTGTGTCAAACCGGAGTCAAATCCGATTCTTCTTGGGTGGAAGCCTTGCTCAGATCACAGACTTGTTTGGCCCATCGTGTTTAACATCTAGACGCCACGCTCGCTTCGAAATGTGCAGATCTTCAGAGCTTGAGAGTGATGATGAAGGTAGCGCCTCAGCTCACCCATGTCGGGGTGGTGAGGAGGTTTGAGGTGGCGAGAATCCGTTTTTGAACACAGTCAAAACTGCAGCCTGGAATCCGGATGTTTTCGTGCTCTTTGCGCCGACCGCACTGGAATCGTTTGTCCCCGACAGTCGGACCAGCGTGACTCGGCAGCGTGACTCCGGATCTTCCAGAGTGTCTACTCAACATTCCGCCTCATCTTAAACAGATGTTCGCGGACGTCCATGGCAGCATCTGGATGCGCGGCCAAAGTGCTTAATGGTCGGTTTGAGGAGAGGTTGGAAGAGCTTGGTGGCAGGACGCCGCATCCGTTAACCAATTGCTCGTTACCAGGCTGGAGTTGGGACACTGATAGCGGCAGCATCTGGCCAGAGTTCCTTTTGTGTCGGGCTGCGGATGAGCGTATTCCCAGCACTCCTGTTGTCTCGTTTGCCTCAAGTGCTCATGGCGGCTGACGTGTATCTGGAGGACCATCCACTTTCATTACCGGAGTCTAGGGTGTCGCACAAGTAATGCTGTCTTTGCTGGAGTGGCTTGTTTTTGCCGTGGCAAATGTTGAACGGACCCTCGTTCCTCAAAAGTGAATCACATCGGGCATTCCGGGCTTATCCAGAGCGACTTACAATGTGCTTCCATGTCACCATGGATGAAGTGATCAGTTCTGGTTCACTAGGACCCCCAACTATGAATACAACCTTTTTATTCACTCTTTTGTAGATTCTGTACATAAGTCAGACAATAAGAAGGTCACAAGTTCATCTAAATCTTCTCTAAAGAGGAAGGTCTTGAGCTGCCGTGTGAAGGTGCTCAGTGACTGAGCTGGAAGTTCATTCCACCACCGAGGGGCCAAGACGGAGAAGAGTCTAGATGAGTATCTTCCTTTTACCTTCAGAGATGGAGGGACCAGGCGAGCAGTACTGGAGGTGTAAGGTGTAGTGCGAGGTGTAATAAGGGCTGTGAGGTAGGATGGTGCTACTCCATGTTTGGCTTTGTAGGCCAGCATCAGTATTTTGAACCTGATGCATGCAGCTACTAGGAGCCGGTGGAGGGAACATAGCAGAGGGGCGGTGTGGAGAACATGGTTGAAGATCAGTCGTGCTGCTGCATTTTGTATGAGTTGTAGAGGTCGGATGGACTCCCTCCAGTCGTGAGGTGACTAAGGACTGAACCTGTATCTGGGTGGCCTGTGTTGACAGATAAGGGCGGATTCGTCTGATATTGTAGAGAAGGAATCTACAGGAGCGGGAAAGATTGCTGATGTTTGAGGCACAAACACGGTGTCCCAGGACCCGTGCAGTTTAATGCCGGCGGAACAGTGGGATTAGATGCCCAGTGACGCTTCGGCGTAATGAGGCGTCAAGCCGGACGGTGTGTCAGCGCGGCCGAGGGTTCCTTAAATACGAATCCGATGACCATGCAGATTCACCTAAAGGGACGTGTTTGGTGTACAGCTGATTATATTTCCAATTACTGATAACCAACATATCAGTATTTTCACATTTCATTTAGGCTTCAGCACACGTACGGTTATACTTGGTTATAGTCGTGATGGTGTACAAACAGAGCTAAAGCACGCTGTATCCAGACGCCAGGAACCAAAAGCACCCTGAGACAGATGTTTATGAGTACGGTGAGCAACGGCGTTTCATAAATCGAAGGAGGAAGTGATGTAATTGAAGGGAAGTGTTCCAAAAACTTGAAAAGGCTTCTGTCAGTCGTCTTAACTCAAATTATTTGAGGATTTAGAGAAGTTCAGTGTCTGAACGGCATTGTATCGGCAGGATTTAGGTAAAAGGTGTAATTAATTGCTGGTTTATGTATGCTGATGCAGCGTTTGTATTGATTCGGGGACGATATGAAAGCCCGGGGGTATGGCTGCAGTGTGGGACTCCTGTTTTAGCGGCGTGTGTGTTTATGTTTAGGCCTGAAACCAGATGCCGCGTATCCTGCGGTGCCGTCTGAGGTAACTGGGTGCAGTGGGCATCTGGTGGTGCACTGTCAGGTTTGGCGTGAGGGGCAGGGCCACAAATAGAGGATAAATACAAATACAACGTGCAGTGTCTCACAGCGGTGATTTATTTTTTATTAATTCAAGATAATTGAACCATGCAATTTTAATAAAATGTGTATATTAATCATAGTCTCTAATTAGAATATTGTTTGTGAATATGCTTTTTTTATGCATATTTGTTTAACATTGCTCCACGTGTTCAGGAATGTCTAGATCTGTGGAAGATAGATAGCCTAGTGGCTCACAGAAACATTTCTTAATATACCTAGATTCTTAACCAGACCCTTAATTAGAAAGTATCGATACTGCAATATGCTGGCAATTTGCTGGCACTCAAGATCATTAGAGAGCCCTCACACCCTCTGAACTCTGAACCTTGAGTGGCTCCCCTCCTGCCACCGGCTGCAGGACACTAAAGCCGTCCTTCTATTGAACTCTGGACATCCCCCCGAAAACAACCATTATCACCTGACACAGGTGATAAACAATGCGCCTTACTGCTCCGGTTATGTACAGTTATTTATCGCTGTTCATAGTGCAATACAAGGAATATTTTATTGTGTGTCATATGTTGTGTCTATTGTGACAAGTGTAATATGTGAGATGCTCCACTGTGCCTTCTAAATAGCCCCTCGGGGACAAATAAAGTCCTTCGAAATTTAAATATATATCGCAAAATTTTATCTGGTGATATTGTATGGATAGACGGGACATCAAATATCGATTCTTTGTATGCAACACTTTCTTTAGTGAGGTCAGTAGAGATGAGAATCAGCATGCAACTACAACCTCCACTCCTGTAGATGGCGCTGTACAGCTGGGTACTTTGAATTAGTACTTGGCAACTCAGGCAGAGTGAAATCGCAGATCGCAGCATGTACATTATCACAATATATTGTGGTGTAGTCGTCTCGTGACCCGTGTATTGCGATACGTATCGTATCGTGAGATCCTTGTCAATCCCTGGTAGCTAACAAGTGTTTTAATTAGTCTCGTAAAGGGGTAGGGAGGCGATGTATTTCTCGTATCATTTTCAGGAGACATCGCTCAGCCCTACCAGGACACGTTCATGTTTATTGTATTTGTCACAGTGACTGAGGCCTTTTAGAATCGAATTAGCGCCTCTCAGATCACCGCCATTCCCCGAGACGTCCTGGGCGGCACAACACAACGTGGTAAACTCAAGTCAGAGCTGCTTTTTTTTCCATCATTCCCGTCTTTTCCCGATCTGTGTAGGAGTGTTTGCAGCGAAAGCTGGTTAGCCGCTGGTCCTAGCGGAGGAAGAGAGGCAGCATGTTGCATCCCTCAGCAGTTCTAATCATGCCTCAGCCACAGGCCGGTCATTTGTGGCGTCGCACCATCCCTCCTGTCCATCGCAACGTATCGCCTGGAATACGCGGAACGCCGAGCACGCAGAAATAGACGAATGTTTTGATCGTTACGATCCTCGCGACCACATCTGGTAACGTTATTCTTGGGAGACAGGTCATTATCCACCGAGAACCGGTGTTTGGAGGAGGAAAACGCTGAGGGGAGGGGGGTAAGCCGAACTATAATTGGACCGGCCACTCGGACGGATGCCGTACGTAGCCGGGCCGTAGCAAGAATGCGCGAAGGAGTGAGATGCGGAACACACATTCACGAACCCACGACGATACCCGACACGCGTCGTTATCTCTCGGAACGGCTTTTCGACCCCAGCCAATTAAAATGTCTCTCTCTCTCTCTCTCTCTCTCTCTCTCTCTCTCTCTGTCTCTGATGATAAACCACAGAGCGCGTGGCAGGGAAAGTGGGGGCTCGTGGCAAGCGGGGGCCCGATCCGCAGCCCAGGCCTTTTTCCGTTCGCAGCGGAAGACATTTCCATTAGCAGAGGAGTGCCTTTTTTCCATCTTCACGCCCCGGTGTGCTGATAGCCGGGACTGCGGTGGTCGCGGCCGGGCAGGCTTTCTGAAATGGTGTGTGCTGAAAGACAGGACTCGTCAGGCCCTGTTTTTACGTGCGGGGGGGGGTAATAAGCGAAGGAGTGTGTGTTGAGTGGAGGTGGGAATGCATCTTTCATCTTTTTCATGCCGTTCCCTCCCTTCTCTCTCTCCTCCAGGAAAGCGTAGCGCTACCTCGACTGTCGGGTCGCTTACTTTCCCTCATTTCTCACTTACAGCAACACTTTAGACGCGAAGATGAGCGATTGAGCCAACAAAGGATGATCTCGAAATCGATTATGTAGACATAAATCAGTGGCTCCCAATTTTTGTCTCCAGGGTCTCCATTTTGTAGATCATAACCCCACCCCCAATCCCCATTGGAAATTATAGAAATGTGCATGCAAAAAAAAACCAGCAGCATTCATTACTTTCAACAGTTTTGTGGTAACTCTGTGTGGAATATTGAAAATGTGGAAATTACCTTTAACTTAACTAATACATATAAACATTATCAGATCACTGAATTATTGAAAAATCTCATCAGACTGATTCAAAATTGACTCCAGAAAACAACAATGCAAACATGTTTTTGCCATAATAGTTCAAATACGAAACTCCATATCCTTCCAATTGGGCTCTTTACATTCCATTCCATTTACCATTAATTACCGAAGCAGCTCAGGGCCGAGCAACAGAGACTCAGGGATATAATGGTAGGAGGCGGGGCTTTGTCCACGACTTTGTAATTTGTGGCCACGTTGCCATCCTGGTGACGATCTGCATGTGCCACCTTCATCCTCGGACGCCTACTTGGCCATTCGCTTGGCTCACGACCCTCCAATTTATTCGCGGCTTATGAATAAATGAGTGCAATTGTGGGGGCGGCCGTGCTGATCAAGGGGCGGCTCTTTCTTAAAAAAAAAAGACCCCTGCAGAGTTCCACGCACGAGTGAGGGCCGTCTGTGTGTGTGTGTGTGTGTGTGTGTGTGTGTTCTTTCTTTCGTTTTTCTTGCTTATCTGTGATATTTTAGATGTGTTTCAGTGAGATTGCACTTGTGTGTCTGTGTGGGTGTGCGGTGAGCTTAAAGAGTCTGTGTTTGTGCATGTGTGTGTGTGTGTGTGTGTGTGTGCGCGCGCTCATTTGCTTGCTTCAGCTTATGTGAAAGCTGCGTGGGACGTGTTTTTTTTCTCTTCTTTCCTCTTGTGTTGCATTGTAAGGGTGTGTGTGTGTGGGGGGGGTGTTATGTGACAGTGTGTGTGTGTGTGTGTGTTTGTGAGCGTGCGTGGGAGTGTGTTTATTTACTCCAGGAGCCGCTAAAGCTGTGCGGAGGTGGAGACGCTGCGCGTGCTAAATCGCGGCGTCATGCTGCCCGTGTGCTGTTTCAGGTCTGGCTGAACGTGTGTGTGTGTGTCTGTGTGTGTGTGTTGACCCTCTCTCCGTGTCTCTGGCCACAGGGTGTGAGCGGAATGTCCCTGAATGAGAAGCCTGGAGCTCCCATGTACGTGTATGAGTCCACCGTTCACTGCGCCAACATCCTCCTGGGCCTCAACGACCAGCGCAAGCAGGACATCCTGTGTGATGTGACCGTCCGGGCGGAGGGCAGGGAATTCCGCGGCCACCGGGCCGTGCTGGCCGCCTGCAGCGAGTACTTCCTACAGGCGCTGGTGGGACAGGCCGACAATGAGCTGGTGGTCAGCCTGCCGGAGGAGGTAGGACACGTTTCATACAATTAACATCTACATTAACATTTACGGCATTTACCAGACGCCCTTATCCAGAGCGACTTACAGCCAGTAGTTACAGGGACAGTCCCCCCCCGGAGACACTCAGGGTTAAGTGTCTTGCTCAGGGACACAATGGTAGTAAGTGGGGTTTGAACCTGGGTCTTCTGGTCCATAGGCGAGTGTGTTACCCGCTAGACTACTACCACCCCAAACTCATTACCGCACAACTGTTAGTCGGAGGTGACATCGCCGCTGGGTCTTCGCACGGTAGTGCGGGCAAAGAAATAAGAATCCTCCATTTTCAGCAAATCTCAACCAATCAAAGCGGAACCCAAAATTCACTCAAAGAAATCCTGGAGGGGCTGGTCTACGGAAAAGTACGGCAAGGCTAAAACAACAGATCTAATCGCGTTTTCGTTCGTCGTTTTGCCGCGTGACGCGTCCGCGCGTGTGTGTCTCTCATTTAGGAGGACTATATCTGGTGTGCGTGCTGCATTATTAACGAGACCCTGTGGTGTGGCGGCGGTGTGAACCGTAGAGGTCCGACGTCCGCCATATTCCTCCACTTGCGTTAAACATGTATTGGCTTAAGTTGCTGAGTTACAGTTTACAACCTGTTTTGAACAAAGTTGAGTCTTGTTTTTTTATCTCATCAGTTATTTTATAATGTTGGAAAACTGCAGAACACGCTTTTGGCTTGGTAGTAAGTGTGGTAAAATGGACGGGTAAAAAAACTGTGGAAAATTCCTTCAGAATATTGCATATTGTCAGGCCCGTATTTAAACGTTTTGTCGTGAAGAAAGGATGTGTAGGGTGGTAGGGTGGTAGTAGAAGACCACAAACCCACAAAGTTCAAACCTCACCTACTACCATCGTGTCCCTGAGCCAGACACTTAACCCTGAGTGTCTCCAGAGGGACTGTCCCTGTAACTACTGATTGTAAGGCGCCCTGGATAAGGGGGCGTCTGGTAATTTTCCATAAGGCACAACGCGTGACCTTTTTCCACCGCCTCTTGGCATTTGACTTGCCCGCCGTCCCTCGCTTTTCACACGCAGCGGCATCTGAGGAGTCTGTTCTCGTCCATCCTGGGAACCACCGGTGTAGGGGAACCACGCGACCCCGAGCCTCCAGGTCGGCTTCTGGTGTATCGGAGAAGCCCTGCGACGGGCGGCACACTTCCGACAGAACGTTTTTGTCATGATCTTTTGTCGTAGGCCGGCTGTAGCCGCGTGGGCGGACAGTGTGCGCGTGTGTCTATTTATACTTGTGCGTAGGTGCCTGCATGACCGTGATGTGTGGGTTTGTGTGTGTGTGTGTAATGTGTGTTAATGCAGTTGCAGGTGCATGTAGGCATAGAGCAGATACGTGTGTGTGTCGTGTGCCGAATGGGCAGTGGTGACCTATGGAGACTTTAGTGGCACCTTGGCGGTTCGCCCCGCTGCTCCCCGGGCGCCTGTCATGGCTGCCCACTGGTCACCAAGGGTGACGGTTAAAAACAGAGGACACATTTCACCGCGTCACCGTCACTTCACTTTTATAGTATATGTTTCCGCTGCAGAAATAAGTGGTAAGATGTAGTTTAGGGTTGGGCTTTTTTTTTTTATAAATTAATAACATAGTTATTACCATGGTGTTGACATTTTTATGAAGGAACAGAGAGTGTCTTTGTGTGTATGTGTGTGTGTGTGTGTGTGTGTGTGTGTGTCGTAAACCGTAACAGACAGGGTGTGATACTGCAGGCCTGTAATCACCAATTATCACCTCTCCTCCAGCACCCAGTAGGTGCTGCCGTGAGCAACGCCCAGTGCTCTCTCTCACTCACCTGTAACACCTTAGTAGCTCCGCCTCCCGAGCAACAGTTCTTCGTGCCTAATTCACACTCCCAACCAGTGAAGTGAAAGTGACGTGATTGTCATTGTGATACACTGCAGCACAGCACACGGTGACACGGTGAAACGTGTCCTCTGCATTTAACCATCACCCTGAGTGAGCAGTGGGCACCATGACAGGCGCCCGGGGAGCAGTGTGTGGGGACGGTGCTTTGCTCAGTGGCACCTTGGCAGATCGGGATTCGAACCGGCAACCGGCCGCTTCCTTAACCGCTGGGCCACCGCCGCCCCAAAGATTGTGTCAGTGTCGGTGAATTGCCACATCCGGGCCCCATAGATACCTACACACAAACAGAGTGAAAAGTAGGGCACCGAACGAGGAATCCCGCCTCCTTCAACCCAAACGCAGCCTAAATAAAATCCTCCCCCCGCCCCCTTCTCTCGATTGCCGCTCCTGCTGGTGAATTATTCATCGCCCGGCGCGCCTCTCAGGTGCGAGTGACGCGGAGGGTGACAGCTCGCGCGCGGGCAAGTGTGAGCGCCTCCAACGGCTCTTTCTGCTCCATCAGATGATGTCACCAGGAAAAAAAAAAAACGGCGTTGCCTCCGTACGGTGATACCTATTAATAGCTAACGTCTCGGTAAAAAAAACAAAAAAACGACTTTTTCATAGGCTTGTTTTTCGTGAAGACGAAGCGGCGTGAGCCGATGTGACAGTTTCATTCGAAAATCTTCTCATTCTGAAACCGGGGGCATGAACGCGGTTCTTGGCCCTTATTCAGGACGAGGGACGTGCGTCTCGGGATGCGTACGTGAAGATCAGTGCAGTCGGTGCGGTGAAAGCTCTTCATTCAGAGACGCTTCTAGCCATAGTCCAGGAACGGGAGACCGACCCATAGACCCCACCTAATATTTCACATCACCACGATGGACCTGGACCCAACACACCTGCTGTCAGCAGCTGTTACGTATGCACGTGGGGAGTGTAAAAGCGTGTCGTATTTGCGCGTGTTTACTCAGCAACAGCAAACATAACAGTATGTGGGGCAGTGGTGGCCTAGCGGTTAATGAAGCGGCCCCGTAATCAGAAGGTTGGCGGTTCGAATCCCGATCCACCAAGGTGCCACTGAGGTGCCACTGAGCAAAGCACCGTCCCCACACACTGCTCCCCGGGCGCCTGTCATGGCCGCCCACTGCTCACTCAGGGTGATGGGTTAAATGCAGAGGACAAATTTCACTGTGTGCACCGTGTGCTGTGCTGCTGTTTATCACATGTGACAATCACAGCCTTATAGTAATGAAAAAAATTTTAATAAGCGAAGTAATATTTTATAGTGCAGCACAGTGCGATGAGAAGAAACACTCCGGCTAGAGTTTACTTTTATCGGCGTATGATGAAGTATTTTCAGTTTCAGGCCACCTGTAACGTAATCTGGATGTAAATTGCGGCATTTAATGCCGTAATAATTCCAATTCGCCGTGCAACGAGTCTGGCGTTGCTCCTCGCACCTGGACCAGGAACCGCAGGCCGGCTCTCCTCATTAGACGGGCAGAGAGAGAACGAGGGAGAGAGGGAGAGAGAGAGCGAGGAAGGGGGGGGGGGGGGTGGGTTGGGTGAGGAGCCGGGGAGCGATGGGGGGAGAGGCGGCGGGTGAGGAGGCGCACTGCAGATGAAACGTGAAACAAAGACCGTCCTCCTCCTCCTCCTCCTCCTCCTCCCGGCCCTTCTCTCCAACACCCCCCTCCCTGATGACCTTGTTATTCTCGAGTCGCGGGGCCGCGTCGGGTTAGTGACATCATGCGCGGACGCTGCGCCTGGTCCTCGCATCCTTTGTTAGCGGCTGGGACGTAAAGCTCGAGTTGTCTCCACGTGCGATACAGGGGGGACAGGAAATGGATCCTCGATCCGACTTTTCAACTCCCTTTTGTCTAACGTGGAACGGACCTGCGCTAAAGAGGCAGGTTTGTGTTCAGGTGACATTGACATTGGGACACTGGACATGTCCTCCGTCCCCTCACGACGGCGGTGGTGGTGGAGCTGGTGCAGACGATGAGACGGATGAAAGAGACCCCTCCTCAAAACCCCGCCCCCCTCTCCCACTCTCATGATGAAACCGCATGTAAGCGCAGTCTCGGGCACCATCGCGGTCCCCCGATCATTGGCGGCGAGCTGTGACCTACTTGTGGGCCGTTGGCGCGCTGCACCGTCGCCCGCCACCCCCTGACGACATCACACACACACACACACACACACACCCCAGCTCCCGCGCAGGCCGCAGTTAGGCACGGGCCGGCCGCCCGCGGAACGGCGTCAAGCGCGACCGGGGTGCGGCAGGAAGGGCGGGGCGTCCCACGCAGCTATCGCGATGACTCACGAGCGCTCGCCGCTTAATGAGAGCGATTAGCGGTGACACCGATTTAACCTCCCCCCCCGGTTAATTCCCCGTTCACGCAGCCATACAATTACGCACGCGTCTGTTTGGCCGCCGGTTTATTTATGATTTTGTTTAATCTTCTTTGCCCCCCCCCCCCCCCCCCCCCCCCCATGCACCATCCATTTACTGGCTGCCTGCGTAATCTGAGTAGATAACACACACACACACACACACACACACACACACACACACAGGGTGATAAGGCCTTAACAATTAAATCATGTTACGTCTGAAATTAATCAGCGCTTCAATATTGGTGTAAAGTGCAGCAGATGTATAAATTACACATTGTACGTAACAGTTTCAGAATCAAAATACTTGCCATTTGATAAATAATTCAATCTAATTAGTGCATTTGAGGTGATAATTGTTCTTTTATTATGAATGTCTTTATTGTATTCTGCATGTAAACACAATATTCACCAAAAAATGATAGCTGAATATCAGGGGGGTGGGAAATATTTGGCGGCATCTCTCAGTCTGGAGGGTTAAGTCGTCGTTTGAGCGACTCTGCGGTTCCGCACGCCCGGGACCTTGTAATATATGTTTTGTCGGGATGATGAATTGCCCGGATCTGTTCGTTTCGCACGCCTCTCCCCTGCATGTTCGTTTCCTTTTCGCGGCGAGCCCTGAATGAAGGGGAGGTGGAGGGGGCGGGGGCCGGGCCGGGCTGGTGATAGATTCCAGATGCACTCGCGTCGCGGTGGAGGAGGTGTGGCGGGACGCTCGGTAGCTACGTCCAGATATGCGAGTGGAGAAAAAAGAAAACAAAGCCCAGAATGAAAAGCGGACGGAGCCGTCAGCCGCGATTTAGCACCGGCTCGGCCCGAGAACTCAAACCACCTCCTGTACCGGGGCCATGTTGGTCAGGGGACAAGGGGAGAAGCACCGACAGACAGCGGGTGAGAAAGTGTGAGGAGAAGATGGAGGCGTGCTTAGCGGGCATTACGGTTAATAGGTGACGCCTCCCCACCTCCGCTGGCTCCTGTCCCGGACGGGACCTGCTGTGGGACTAATCCGATTGCGCACGGGGCGGAAACAGCGGCAGCGGCCTCGTGTAAACAGCCGTCCCCAACCCTGCCACGCTCACACATTCCCGGCTCATTAGACAGATGGCAGGAGCCCTGTGCAGGAGCCGTGGGGAGGGAGGGGTTAACTCCGCCCCGTGGTCCTTCTGCTGGAGGGAACATCGAGTTCTAGGCTCCATGTGAGGGGTCTGGGGCCTGGAGGAGGGTGCTCCTTCTTGTCCATTTACATCCAGAGCGACTTACAGCCAGTAGTTACAGGGACAGTCCCCCCTGGAGACACTCAGGGTTAAGTGTCCTGTTCAGGGACTTGATGGTAGTAAGTGGGATTTGAACCTGGGTCT
This sequence comes from Denticeps clupeoides, assembly GCF_900700375.1. NCBI lineage: Eukaryota > Metazoa > Chordata > Actinopteri > Clupeiformes > Denticipitidae > Denticeps > Denticeps clupeoides. Next base: position 2,598,923 of record NC_041720.1, on the reverse strand, counting down.
TCTGGTTCATAGGCGAGTGTGTTACCCACTAGGCTACTAAACACGACAACCAAGCGTCTTTTTTGACTCAAAGTGCAGCGCCAGGGAGTCGGAGACCAAGGTGCAAGACTTTCAACCGGGGTCACGCAGACAGCCCTAAACATGAAGGGGGTGCAGGGTCGTCCCCCAACGTCTCGGCGTGTACAGTAAGCCCCACGCTGAGCAGATTAGTCGGTACAGTATCTGTTTTAATCCGCCAACAAAGACAGGCTTTGTTTACTCACTGACTAGACGGTTGGAAAAAAAAAATTAAATATCGAGAAATATCGAGACAAGACCTGGAGGAAAAGAGCGGGGATCAGTTCTTTTTATTAAAAGCAAAAAATAATGATTCATTCCCTTGCGTCGATTAATTCAGCAGCTACTTTGGAATCCCCCAACCAAACGGGGCAGTGGTGGCCTAGCGGTTAAGGAAGCGGCCCCGTAATCAGAAGGTTGCCGGTTCGAATCCTGATCCGCAAAGGTGCCACTGAGCAAAGCACCGTCCCCACACACTGCTCCCCGGGCGCCTGTCATGGCTGCCCACTGCTCACCAACGGTGATGGTTAAATGCAGAGGACACATTTCACTGTGTGCACCGTGTGCTGTGCTGCTTGTGTATCACATGTGACAATCACATCACTTCACTTCAAATAATAATTCTGGTCGCGATCGTGCGAATCCCAAGGTTAATGACAAGTTAGTCAGCAAATTCAACGCCACGTCCGTGTCTCCCGCCGTGCCGGAGCATTCCATTGTCATGCCTGGCGGTCGGTTCATTAAGATGCCTGACATGCAGGAATTTGGCAGAGTTCATTTGCATAAATTAGCCATCTCTCTTTCTTTCTCGGGGGAAAGGAGGTGTGGGGCGTGGGGTGATGGGTGTGTGGGTTTTTTTTTTTTGTGCAATTTGGCAGATATCCCGAATGCAGCTCGCAAACCGATGGAGAAATGTGACGCGAACGTGATAGAATTTCCTTTCGCGGCAACGATCCGGCCTCAGTAGACGTGAAAATGTGCCGGGCCAGGTCCGAAAGCTGGCATTAGCATAAAATGGCCCAAATCTGTCACTTTGATTAATTTATCCCTTTGTTTTCACGCCATTCAATAAGTGGCGCTAACGGCTGAAACGCCTCGAATGTCAGCGCCCTGCCCACTAATGACTGGCAATTGCCGTTTTATTTTTTTGTTCCTTCCCTTGTTCTCTTTTCATTTTTTCCTGCCGTGCGCTTGAGACTTCCACTCCCTCTCACCATTCTCATCCTGTCTGTCGCCCCTCTGCCCTTCTTCGTCTCTCTCTCTCTCTCCCTCCTGTTTGAAGTCCCTCCCTCGCCCCTTCGTTAAGCTGCAGCGTTGCCGGTATCGTCGGCGGAGTAATCGCGCCCGGCGCGGGGCGGCGGCTGCTGACGCAAGCTGGAAGCGAGCGCACGGGCCTCACTCAGCACTTTTTCCCCCCCATCAACCCCGTCTGTTTACCAGGCTGGCCCCCGGCACGCCGGGCCAGATTCCTCCCGCTCCTCGGCTTTAAAGGCGCCGTCCGGCCTGCTCGCGCCAGAGATCGGTGGGGGACGTCCGTCCCAGGGCTCTGTCTGGAGGGCAACCCGGCCTTGCACTGACCCCCCCAAGTCCCCGCCGAGACCTGGAGGCTGCGCGAAGGGTCTGAGATGCGGCGTCTCCCCTCCCCCCGCAGAGATTACGAGTCAGCAGCTTCTTCTCAACAATGAATGATGGCCGCTGTTGTGCCGTCAGTGGGCCGCTGGAGAAAGCCTCTCCGCCCGCGCCCGGCCACCCAGGTCACCGTGCCAACGGAGCAGCACAGCCTTTGCTCTGTGTTTGTTGTTGTCTGCAGAAGCGTGCTGCACAGGGTTGCTCTGGCAAGTCACTCGGCACGCATGGTGCATCGTTTAGCCTGTGTTCTTGAGGTGACACTGAGACCAAAGAGCCAAAGGAAAAAGCTGCGATTCGTGGAAATATAATCAGAAGGTTGCCGGTTCGAATCCTGATCCGCCAAGGTGCCACTGAGCAAAGTCACCGTCCCCACACACTGTTACCTGGGCGCCTGTCACAGCTGCCCACTGCTCACTCAGGGTGATGGTTAAATGCAGAGGACACATTTCACTCTGTGCACCGTGTGCTGTGCTGCTGTGAATCACAATAACAATCACTTAACTTTTTTTTTTTGTTTGTTTTTAAGAAAGTTGTGTCAGGCTTGTTCTTTCCACGCTGGGAAGAAAAATAGACCATTTTTATGTCCCTTGAATTCGATATTTGGTGTTGGGGAAATTCTGTTTTTCCAGGGTGCCTGGCACGGGTGAACCTCAGAGTATTTTCATTCTACCCGGGGAAATTTGGCTTGTGCTGTTTGCCACCCACCCCAACAATAGGCACAAACAGGCAGTAAACAGGGGGCCTTTTCCCTGCCCATTAAAACCACATTGTTCCTCGAGCTCCCCACATCTGTCTCATTGTGGCGACTTTTACATCATTCCGCCCCTGAGCGAGGGCTTTGTCAAACAAACACAATGCTGGCCCAGATGAAAGTTGAGCCGTCATGATGCGTTACTCTTGGAGCACCTAGCACGTCGTGCCTTGGTTTGTTCGCCAGTCACGTTTCTATCAGTGAGCTCTTCCGTTAGCAGAGTCGGCCCGGTGCGGCAGCACAGTCAGACGCGGTCCAAACGCGGCGAGTATCAAACGAGCCTCGTCACCACGTCCTCTCGGACCCGTCGCAATGTTAACTGCTACCAAGAGGGCGGGCCGAGCTCGTGCCTAATTATCCGGTATTAAGTCCCAACAGAAGACTTCCTCCTCCCCTCATCCCGCTCCTCGGATAAGCTGGCGGGCTTAGACGGCCTCGGTCCGTCCCGCCGCTTCACCTTTCACGTCGGACCGTCTGCCGATTGCGGCTGTGGCGCAAATCTGATCGCCTCCTATGACTGTCCGTGACCAACCCGTTGTTCGTGGCCACGGCCCGGCGGGTCAGAGAGTGTTGGAGCCTGGGGTGACATGCCACTGGGGAGTTTATTGTTCTGAAAACGGCCTGGACGCGCCGCCGAGTGCCGGGTCAGGGTTTTATTTACCGCCGCACAGAATGTTCGTTGCTGACCCAATAAAAGATTAACCGGTACTTTGCACTGTTTGTTTATGGCCATTAGAGCTGTCGGGTTGCCTCAGCACACTCCGAGGGCCGCGAACAATCGCAGTGCTGATGGTAACGCTGGCAATTTCCCTGTTTTCTTTTCGCAGGTCACTGCCAGGGGATTCGCCCCATTGTTGCAGTTTGCCTACACCGCTAAGCTGTTACTCAGCAGAGAAAACATCCAGGAGGTCATCCGCTGTGCCGAATTCCTGCGCATGCACAACCTGGAGGACTCCTGCTTCCGCTTCCTGGAGGCCCAGCTGCGCAGCGAGGAGGACGGGCTGCTGCTGTGCCGGAAGGTGGCGGCTGGGGACAGCCGCTCCGAGGACGAGAGCATGCAGTCGGAAGCCGTGTCGTTGTCAGCGTCGACGAAGGCCGCCGTCTCGACGTCCCCCAGGTCGAGGCGACATGCCTCAGAATGCCTCGGCTCCCTTCAGCAGTCAGATGACGAAAGGTTAGAACCCTCGGCGACCGGGGTCTCGGCCGACTTTTCCGACGGCCATCTGGACTTTGACGGGCACCACGGCACGTCGGACCTCCCCCGCTGCCCCAAGTACAGGAAGTACCAGTGGGCCTGCACCAAGCACAATAATGACACCTCCTCATTACACACCAGTACCTCAGGTTTTCCAAGCACATTCACAGAGACCGGCAGCAGCGGGGTCCGCCCAACCGTCACCCAGATCAAGTTGGAGCCGCAGGGGGAGGACGAGCCCGTCTCACTGTGCCTGTTTGGGGACGAGCCGGAGGGGGGAGACCAGGATGGTGTGGCCGAGATGGAGCTGGACGGACGGGAGCACAGCCCGATGGTGGTGGATCGCCCTAAGAGCGCCAAGTCACCGACCTGCCTCCGAGCACTCTTCAAGAAGGACCTGCCGGGCCTGCCTAACACTTCGCAGCAGCTATTTGCCAACAGCCTTGTCTCTGCCCAAGACAAAGGTACCACTCAGGGAGACCACAAAAAAGACTACAGGCCTTTTGCAGGGGAGCTGGGTGTGCCCGTTGCCTTTTCAAAAGATGTAGATGGTTTCCCGGCGGGACTCTCATTGAAGTCGGCGTCTTGTGATGGAGTTTGTAAGCAAGAGGTGGAGTTGGACCGTCGTAGTGTCATCTTCTCATCTTCAGGGGCCTGCGAGCGCGTTGCAGCACCGGCACACTCCTACCCCGGTGGGAACTCGGTGGAGAAGGAGCTGTCTGAACACATGCCAAAGGGCTTGTGGGCTGGGTCTAGCCACTCGCTACCAAGTTCCCAAACCTACTCATCTGGAGCATCGTCCGCCGAGCCCCCACTACTCTGCCGACCACGGCCCAACACCAGCTGCCCAGTGCCAATCAAGGTGTGCGCACGCTCGCCGCCTCCCGAGACCCGGACCCGCACCTCCAGCTCCTGTTCCTCCTACTCGTACGCCGAGGACGGCAGCGGCGGGTCCCCGTGTAGCCTGCCCCAGTTTGAATTCTCGTCCTCGCCCTCAAATGTCACGCGCTGCCTGCCTACCGACCAGCCTGACCCCGCTGGGGGGCCAGACGCCCTCTTCAGCCAAGTTAGGCCCAAGATCAAATGTGAGCAGTCGTACGGCACCAACTCCAGCGATGACTCTGGCTCCTCGTCCGAGGGAGACAGCGAGTCCTGTCACGTCCAGGTGCAGGGGCCAGAGGTGAGTGCTTCATGCTCTCAAACACTTGACCTTCAACTTAGGGCCCATAAAGATCCTCAGAATGACCACACATCTTGAAGCCACAAAACCAACGGTCGTAAAGCTGTTTTTTTTCCTGTAATGATTTGAGAACCAAGACATATGGCGTGTGCATAGAAAGTAGGTACGATGCTGGATCCAAGAAAGGGGGTAGAGACACGGCAGAGGGCTGTGATTGGGTGAGTTTGTGCTCTTGTTAGGGCAGCTTTTGCTCAAGCTCTGCTCCAGAGGGTTTATCTCAGGGCAGGAAAGCGATCTGAAGCCCCCCCACCCCGCTCCGCTCCCTCTCTCTCCCCTGCCGCCAACACGCCACCCCCACCCGTCACAGCGTAGGCGGTGGATTGCAGCTTTGGCCGGGGGGCCCTTCTAGTTCATCTCATCATTGAATAAATTAAAGATTTATAGCTAATTTACTGCCTTGCCTATGCACACAATCCATCTCTATGGATCTTTTGGATGCTTCGTGTGTCCAGCAGGATATTAATCACTTGTGCGCTGGTTTTATGTACGCATAACACTGTGTAGCACAATTAAAAAGAAATCCTCCAGACGGTGCAAGAGTAGTGATGTAAAAGTGCTGCGGTTGCTCTGTCAGTGCCTTCAGTATCAGCGAACCGAGGTTCTCTCTGGTGAGACGAGTGGATAAGCAGTCCTCTAGTTATCCCATAATCCACCTGGCCAGACAGTCAGCGGAGGATTGTTTACTCTGAGATCTTAGCGTTTGAGAGACTGGATTTTATTCTGAGCACCTATCCCCGCGTAATTTCGGAATAACACCAGATACCGTCCTTATTTGCTCACGTTTTAAAAGGAGCTCTTGGTTTTGTTCGGAAGAGGCCTTGACTTGCACCCCTCGATGAGCATGTAAGCAGGGAAACTGGTGCGTTGCCATGGCAATGGGATTCACAGAGCAGCCCCCGTTTCGCCACTCCGAGCGCCATGACGGGAGCGAGCCGCCGACTGTGGAGAGCCTCCAGCCGCTCCGCAACCGAACGCGGTAGCAAGATGAACAGCGCAGGCAGTAATGTGTAATTATTACCGCGATAAAATTGCCCCGCACCCCCCAGCCACCCCAGCCATACCGTGTGATTTATGTGCCTCGCTGCCTCCTGCGCCCGTGGCCGTAAACCACGCCGGCTTTCCCTCGCAATGCACGTGTTGCTCAATGGCCGTGGTTGTTGCAAGGGAGCGCAGTCGTTGCACGCGCGCCTTTAATTTCTGCAATTAACACGCAGCGCGCGCTTCGTAGCCCTGAACGTGAAAATGCTGCTTCATCCTTCCCAGGGTCTTCGGCGAGCCGGCTGAACGAATAAACAGAGCCGGCGGGGAACGGGCCGAGCGCCGCCTCTGTGTGTTTGCACAGCAAATGGCAAGCCCACTCAGCGCCGCGCCGCTGGGATATAAATACCGCGCCGGCCGGCGGCATAAAAGAGCGAGTGAGTCGCCGGGTACACCTGCAGGCCACACCCCTGACTACCCATTGGCCCACGATCGGGTCTTCGGGCAGGTTTTTTTTTTTTCTGTTTTAGTGCTGGAGCGTCTCGTTGACAGTCCCCACCCACGCGTAATGGCTGAGCGAGTGGTCCTTGCCGGCGGTGGAAGGCCTCGCCTCGTGTGCACCAGATACCAGTCGCCTTGCAGCTCTCTCGATCTCGATCTGAAGCGTCTGTGGTCTGGATATTATTGTGTCAGGCACCGTGTTGGTGAGCTGAGAAAACCGCATGGTGCCGTTTTGGGGATCCTGTTCAGGCCGGGGAGCGTGAGTCGAATTTCAGTGAATGGGTGTCTGTGTTGTGAATGGACCGCTAACAGAAACATGCTAATTGGCCGCAGTTCTTAACGCATTTGACGCTTTATTAGAACTGCCTATTAAACAGGCACACGCGTTAACTGAACGAATGGTCAGCCCCGTGCTTCGGCAAGAGCTGCAACCCGGGTCCTCAAGCACTAGGGGGGCCTTTAAGGTTCAACCTTGAAGATATTTCCTAATTGCCTTTTAATGAGCCCTGCCCTATATAGCTTTCCCTAGCATTGGTATACATCTCTCTGCTGGTCCTGGCACCCCAGTTAGAGCTTACAGCAGCCTGCACATTAATGATCTGCTATCAGGACATGTGAATGGGGCTTTTGGTGTTGCCTTGATGATGCTTCACTATAGTTGTTTTTGGCGGCTTGTCTTAATTTTAGTTTTAGTCTATTCTTTGCGTCAAGTGGTCATTTTACTTTTTATTAGTCTTAGTTACGTCCATCCTCATATTAGTCTAGTCAAGTTTTAGTGTTTTAGTCAATTTGTATTTTAGTCTCTTTTTTTAACCAGTCAATATAGTTCAAGAGCCTAGTACAATAGACAAAAACATTTTCTTTTAGTCAGACCTATTTCATAATATTGTTACCTTATAGCCACATTATAGCCATGTTTTTTGACCACATCTTCAGTTTTTTTTTTTTTACACTTCATTGTAAAGAATGTTGCTTCGTCTTTTTCTCCCAGCCATCTGATAACCCACCACCATATATCTATCACCCACCACAAGCTTTCTGAAATATTAATAATGCGCAAACGGGAATTGAGGAGGTGACGTCATCTGTGCAACTGAATGGGAGACACGGGAGACAGAAATACTGCATAATAATAATAACGCAATTAAACGGAAGGAAAAAAACGCCTTGTCTTGTTTTAGTTTAGTTTTTATTTGTCAACAATATTACATTATATATTTCATTATAGTTATCGTCACATGACCAGCATTTACATCTTGATGAACATATGTGTTCATTCATAGTTTTGATGCCTTCAGTGAGAATCTACCAACGTAAATGGTCATGAGAATAAAGAAAACACACTGAATGAGAAGGTGTCCAAACTTCTGGCCTGTACAGTATATATACACACACACACTTTAATAGAAACCATTAGCCTGTGTGAAGCATCCTCTATTATATATAATGTGGTATGAAAGAGATTCTTAAGGGTGGTCAGAGCCGTTTTGTTGTGGTGGAGAAGAAGCATGGGCGACATGGAGTGTTGTCTGAGGTGTGGCACCGCTACACGGGAGCCTGATGGATCTGAAATTCCACAGTAACCACAAGTCCACCCTGTTTTTCCATTACGACCTGTTTTCCCAGCTAGCGCCGAACCTTCACATAAAGCCGATAAGTGTGCACTAGCATGCCACGTGGGTGGGAACGAATAAAAACGCTAGTGGGCCATGGACCGGTGATACAGGGGAGTGGATTTCAGACACTGCAGCATATCCGTGCCCTCAAGTGCCGACGGGGTCCCGGTGACCCAGCCGAGAGGCTCTGTAACAGATGAGCCCTACTTTTCGCGCCGGACCCCATTTGGCGGGTAACGGAGGGAAAAGGGAGCGAGGAAATCCAGAGCGGGCGGATCTGAATTTACGACTGCCATCGCCCGCTCACTCTGTCATCTCAGCCTTGTTACTGGACTGGCGCTCCTGCCGGAGCGGCTAAATATAGCCGTCCCCCTCGCGCGGCGGAGAAAGAGGAAAAGCGAGAGGGAGAGACGCCGGCAAGGTCGAGGAGGAGAGGTGGCCGACTCTGCCATCTTTCCTGCCTGACAGCGTGCCACCGCCGAGGGTCTTTAACAAGCCCATAAATCGGCTCCGACTCGGCCAACATAAATTCCGCACAACAACACCGGCGTCGCCACACCACAGCCGCTCCCCTCCTAATTGATGTCCTGCGAGGGAGGCTAATGTTTGGAGGACCCCTCTCTGGGCCCGGCCTGACCCGGGGCCGGTTTTCGGCCATCTGTGCTGCTGGAAGCAGGGGACGGGCCCCATCACTTATTCATGCGGCCGCCTGCAGATGTGGGCCAGCGACCGCGGGGTCCTCGGGGGACCTTCACCTGGACACATCATCGCTGAGCATCGCGGGGTGCGCTCTCTGATCCGGGCTCCGCCGCGAAGGCCATTTTATACCGGGCAGCATGTACTTTCTTTTTCCTGGAACCGGCAATAATTACACTGCTTCGGCGACTTCCTGTTTTATAATGACCTGGTCTGGAAAAGATACTAAAACGTACTAAAACGTCCTAATTTTAATGTTAATTATCTTAGAGCTACATTTTATACAGTTTTTGTCTAATAGGTAAAAATTTCCCCTTTTTGCTGTCATATGTTCACGGTTTTTAAAATAATGCTGGCATGTACAGCGCAGCCTCATTTGCATTTCGAGGAACAAAAAGTCCTAAATTTGGGCCAATACACTAATAAAAACACTCAAAGTAGGAATAGTTGAGGACCTTGTCATGAACACGGTCCTTTTTAGAAAAGCACCATGTCGGTTCTTCACGTGCGTGTCCCAGGTCAGGTTTGGTGGGAGCTTGCAGCAGGTAGAAACCGCACAACACACTTTGTTCTTCACACGCTCCGCCGAGGCAGCCAGGGGGCACGCCAGAGAAAGGGGGTGTCGGGGCTCGGCTCGGCTCCTCTCATCTCACCCCCCAGCCTTCTCCGGCAGCCTTCCCTCTCTTTTGTTATTCCCCTCCTCCCGCTGCCATCTTCTCCCCCGGAGCGAGGGCTCCCTGGTGCAGGCAGATATCGGCGGGCATCAGCCGGCACCAAAAGATATGATTCCAGCGTTTAATAGATGACGCCGGACCCGCCACCTTTACGATTTTATGCATGAAACAGTCAAAATGATAGCACGAGAAGGAGGGAAAAGAGAGTGAAAGTGGCAACAAACGTCAGAAGGTTCCCAGAACTCCCACGCATGAGCAATGCTGATTTACATGTGCTCCGTCCCTGAAGAAATCACCTGCCACCGTGAGCGGCCCACAAGGCGGCGGTGACGGCATGCCGACAGTGACCCCGCCCCCACGCCCCCCTCCTCTCTGAATGACACTGGCATGTTCTGTCCCATTCAGCCCTCTGCCTGTTAACAATGGGTTGTATGTTAACCGCTCTGGGTCGACACCGTCGGGGGAAATCAAAGCGGCACAGAAACGGAAGGCCATCGTGCGCCACCTAGTGGCGGAACGGAGCGCACGCTGCTGAGATTTATCGGTTTATATTGTCTTCCCGCCCGCAGGTCAAGCTTCCTTTCCCTGTCGATCAAATCACAAATCTTCCACGGAACGATTTCCAAATGATGGTGAAAATGCACAAACTGACCTCAGAGCAGCTGGAGTTCATTCACGACATCCGGCGCAGGAGTAAGAACCGGATCGCGGCCCAGCGGTGCCGCAAGCGGAAGCTGGACTGCATCCTGAACCTGGAGTGTGAGATTCGCAAGCTGGTAGGTTGCACAGACTTCAGTCCCACATAAATCGATAATATTTTAGCATTGTAAATAGAGCTTAGCATATGAAACAGTTCACTTATGTTTATTGTATTTATGTTTATTGCCAAATTCCTACATTCCAGGTTTTTGAATATGAATAGAATATGACATTGCCACCAAAAAAATCTTTGAAAAATCTTACCATCCAATCACAAGATTGGAAATGACTGTAGTAAAGTTGACTCAAATCTGTAATTGGAAACAAATTAGCATTGTCACTGCAGGGCAAATGCATAGTAACTGTGGTGTAAATAATAAAGATACATTTGAGTCAAACATATTTACTCTATGACCTAAAAAGAGTTTGAAATAATGCTAAAATCTGATAAAATCAAATTGAATGCAAACCGATTAATTTAGAGTACAGTAGTAGCATTTCATTGTTACATTAGGTTCTTGTTTTGAACTGTAACATGTTAATTATGGTCAAATACAAGTGGTTTGTGTGAGTAGAATCGCAGTCTGGATCACTTGGTCGATGCTCAGGCCACTCATTACTGGCCGCCGCTTAACAGAGGGGCGGGGCTGATGGCCCTTTGATGCTCTGCATCGTCTGCCGCTCCGAGGTTTACTGGCGAATGCTGACAAGGGCATTCGAGACAACATCAGAGACTCATGACTGACAAGGGCATCCCAGATAATATCAGAGGGACGCTCGCGAGACTCATGACAGACAAGGGCACCAGCGTACCTGTCCAATGATGGGACTAATTGTATGCGTTCATTTCCTGTTCTCCAGCGGTAAAGTGTAATAAAAGTAATGGCTACTCCTCCCACCCCCATACGCTACACCTTCATTCTGTAATCTATATTTAATGTATTAATAATGATGACGATATAGGTATTTTAATGGTCGCCTAGCAACATACTTAAGTCATACAAATACATGAAAATGTCATTTACAGTCATCAACTGTTGCCAGATGACTACACCTCCTATATGGTGTAGTATAAGGCGCTCATGGGTATGTGTACATATGTGCACATGAACGCCTATTTATAGAAGCACCCGCTGGGTATTTGAAACTGGCACATCCACGGAACTTTGAGTGACTTTGAAGGCCCGCGTAGTGCCAGTGCTGGGAACTTACGTCAAGGTCAAATCTCTCCAGCTGGGTTGAGCAGAGCCATGCAGTGCTGCTTTTATGCTGTCTTGCTTTGTGTAGCTATGGGACATGACTAATAATAATAGTGTGTGTGTGTGTGTGTGTACATGCAGGTCTGTGAGAAGGAAAAGCTGCTGACAGAGAGGAACCAGCTGAAGGCCTGCATGGGAGAACTGTGGGAGAACTTCTCCTGCCTGTCACAGGAGGTCTACAAAGATGTGCAGCTGAGTCCCGAGCAGGTCCACCACTACTGCCCCGTGCTGCGGCCGGGCGGGGCCAACGCCACCTCCACAGGCCCCGCCTCCAACCCGGCGGCCTGCATCTCCACCAGCATCGACCTCACCGCCAACTCCCGCTCGGCCACGCCCGAACCCTGCTTCCTCAAATCCCCCGGGTCGTCGGAGGCGGAGCTGGGGTCGGGGGCGGAGCGGGTGAGGAACGGAAACGGGGGTCCAGACTCCTCAGAACAGTGTAGCCAGACGGTGACAGTAGACTTCTGTCAGGAAATGACGGATAAATGTACGACCGACGAACAGCCTAGGAAAGACTGTTCCTAGTGCCGGGGGATTCAAGTGTTTTACACCATTTTTTTTAAGTTCTGTTTCAAAAATTTTTGTTAATATTTTTTTATTATTTAATTTTTAAGAGTTATTGTGTTCTGACAAACCCCAAAAAGGGTTTAAACGATGGTCAGCCTCTGCCAGTGTTCTTCTATTTATGTCTTTTATTGTCTTTTTTTTTTTTTAAGGTTGACACTACAGTGGTCTTAACAGCAGCAATACTGTTCTCCAGGTGTTTAATTTTTCTGTTCTTTTTCTCCTTTAAAAAAAAAAAAAAAAAGACGAAACAGTGACAGCATAGTTGCAAATTCTAAAAAGAAAAAAACAACTCGATGGTGCTACACCTTTCCCTGTCAACGACCTCCACAGTGGTGACACTGTTCTCTATGTATTATGGACCCGCCCAGTCCGGGACGGGTTCCGAGCGCATCTCCCATGATAACCTCTATGGACCTAACAGCAGCTCAATTCCCTCTATATATTTCTGTCACTTCTTCTTTCCCAGATTCCCGAATTCTATCCCAAATTCTTCCCTCTTCCCATTTCTTCCCCTCCTTTGGCGTTCTAAACTCTTTTCAGTGGCCCTTGTCACAGAAAGCGCAAAACTCAGGAAATACTCTGAATGTTCAATATTATTCATAGGATAAAAAAAGCATACAGATTCTGTACATTTTTTACAGCAGCTAGACTGTAAATGTTCATATGCAAAAAAAAAAAAAGAAAAACGTCTTCTGCATTTCGCTCAGTTTTTTTTTTTTTGTTTTTTGTTCTTGCACTGCAACACTTCCATTTTTTTGTAAAGACAGTCGTATCTAAACATTCCTCCTTTGCCTTCTACAGCACTGAACCGAATGCGAGGAAAGAACGTAACGGCCTGGTTCTCAAGCTATGTCCCCCGCGCATCAGCAATACTGTTGTGTTCTCGGTGGTGGTTATATAAGCGCTTGCGTGGCAGAACGTGTAATGTATATAAAATGGAGCATGGAGGCTGTCAGTCATGTACAGGTAGAGCTTTAGGATTTTTCCTTTTCTTTTCTCTCTCTTCTGGGGTTGTGTATCAAACGCCGTTTGTTTTTTTGGCAAAGGGAAGACATTTTTTTCGTTCTGCTGTTTCCTGTCTAAAGTAAAATCCCCACGAAAGGTGGGTGTTCTTAAACTCAGGAAGTCGGCTTTACAGTCACACACAAATACACTTGCACCCCTCCCTCCCCCCCCGTACACACAATCACTATAAACCACGTTCACATACACCACCAACACCCCATTAACACACAAATCTTTGAGCCCCGTGCATGTAGATTGGATGTTGCTAGAAATAAAAAAAAAAAAAATGTACAGAATTTGCCATTGGCGGCATCAGTTTAGAACAAGTTGACACCTCTCTAAATGTGAAAGAAGTCACAGCTTGCTTATTTTTCTTTTTCGTTCCTCTCAGTATTTAAAAATACTTTATGTAAATGTGTAACTCACTGACAGCTTTTTTTTAATCTGTCATTTCTACAGTATTATGTCGAGGATTGTGAAACACCTTTTACTGAGCTTGAGGGGCAATCGCAGATTTTTTTTTCCGTTGTCGTTCGTCTTATGTCGTTTATTTGCCCGCTGAACCCCCCTCTCTCACTCCCCGCACTTTCTGTCCAGCGTCACGCGTTGCACTCACTTACCAATTAGCACTTCGCCGTGGGTACTCTTCAGTCTCAGAACCCCGAAAAAATTCTGCGGACGAAGCACTTACGTTGGCACTTACAAAGTGCTCCTGTGAACAGTTCATGCAAGAAGAGAGTCTTCTCGCAATCTTTTGAAGAACCCTAGAGCTCTGATCCACCAGTGCAGGACGAGGGAGCGGTTGAACGACATATTAATAAGCTAAACCTGCTAGAACACAGACATGTGTAAGGACGGTAAAGAACAGGCCTCTGTTCACTGTAACTGTACATTAGTTGGAAGAGTCCAGTATGGAATTGCATGCTGCTTGTGTGTTTTTTATATATTTCGTCTAGCCTTGCCTCTAGTCGTCCCACTTTTCTTTTTCCGTGATGCTCAGATTTGTTCAAGAGGAATCAAAATCAAATGGCGCCATGGCAGCATTGTGATCAGAATACAATGTTTGGCCAACATGGGAAATGTATAGTAAATGCTAGCTAGATATGCTGGCGGAGTGCTAGGAAAGCTACCCAGATAGTCGAGGTCAACTGGGCCAACGTTAACGTGAATTAGCAGCTACTTTACAAGTGCTGCCTTCAAGTGCTCGTTGTAAGATCTACATGCAAGCTCAAAATTTGCTCCAAAAATTGATGGCTTGCCAGTTAAGCATGCTGATGTAAAATGACATTCATTAACTTTAACAAAATGAGATGCACACAGGTTCAGGAACTATAAATGGAATATATAACATGTACAGCATGTTGTTTTTAAATGACCATCTTGTGATGGCCTGCCGTAGATGTTGTTCATACATCGCAACTCAAATTTGCGACTGGAACGTGTAGTTCTGATACTTCCAACAGCACATGAAGGCAGCATAGTCCAAGAGCACAACATGTTAGCCCGATATCCCAAAACTTTCAGCATTCTCTGAAGATCTCTTACACAAAATGGTCCTGGAATCCCGGAATCCCAGATTCAGTTCTGTTCTGAAATGTAGACTTCCCTGCCAGTCTAGTTGTTCTTGCTAACTGGGTACGTTCCTTCGCTTAGAACAAAAAGAAACTCTGCTCCATCCTCCCGGAATGTCCTCAAACACACACACACACACACACACTGAAAACACACAAAACGTGCAACTGATTTAGAAGCTAGAGCTGTTGTAATTGCTAGTAGAGTAATAGTTCCTGTGTGGTTAATTTCCTTAGCGTTGTTGGTGTTAAAAAAGAATAACTACAAAAAATAACATACATGCCATTTTTTTTGATAATTGTAATCAGGTACCAAATGAGAAACTAAAGATTCATGGGTCCAACTGGACATTTGCGTAAAAAACATATGCAAGTCATCCCTATAAATTTGCTTTTTTTTCTCGTGCATTGTTGTTTGGCATCGAAAGTGGAAGAGCATGACGTTCCACACAAAGAGCACACGCACTCACACACACATTGGACTTATTTCTACAGCTCTGTCCTGCAGAAATGCTATAACAATGAAATATTGATATCAATGATGTCTGTTTTCCCCATCTCATTCTAGTGCTTTTATGAGTACTATTGTTATTGTTCTATTGGATAGCAATGAGTGCATAGCATATTTCAGGATTGTATTTTATATCTTTTTGCTCTGTTCAAAGTGTTCCTGGATGTGTTTAGGTAATGGTAATAAGGGTTTATTTTGGAGTAGGATGCTACAACGCCACCGAAAGCCCCCGGGTTTCGTCTCAATCATGCTGCACCAAGGTGTTTCTTTGTAAAATTATTATCAACTTCACTGTTGCTCTTGCATAATGTCTCAGGGTGCCAATGGTTTTTATCATTATTCTCTTCACCACAACCTTTGTTGGGCTGGAAGCTAGTTCATTCGTCTTTTTTCTCATAGTCGCTTAAGCTAATGTGTACACACATTTCTGAGAAGCTACCATAGAAACAACTGTCTTTGGTTGACTAAGCTAACTACGATCAATGGAGAATGAAAACCCACAATTTGCACAAAGCTGATAAAACAATGGCTGCAGACTCTTTATTGGAGACCTAATTGAATAGGAAGTAGTTTTGACAAAAATTACATAAATTTTTTTATTGGTTTGCACAGCTGGAAAAACTGAAAAAAATCTGTATTTCCTGGCTGTGGAGATCACTGTTGGTGGTGGTAAAGTCTGTGTGTCCTATTTAAAATGTCACATTTTGGACTTTTAAAACCAGGTTCAGAAGGAAAATACACCTCACTGGCATTTTGCTTTATGGCTGGAACAAAATGGCAATGAGATTTTTTTAGTTTATGAACCTGAATGATGATTGGATTTATTTTAATTTTTTTTGCAGTTTTCATATTGTTCAGCTTAGAAAAAAAGCAACCATAGGAAATGAATTATTGGGTTTTACATTTTTTTTACAATTTCAGTACAAATAAAATATGTTTTTTTTGCACATCAACTGTATGCTAAACATTATACATGTTGCAATGTACCAAAATGTACAAGAAATTGTTCTTTGTGAAGCTTGTGTCTTGTGCTGATTTAATTTTGCTTTGTCCTGCCTCTCTGAAACATTTACACTGGCTCTCCAAAGGTTACCCTCATGCCGATGAATAAAACATGCCTTTTTCACAATTTGCTTAACTTTATACTGATATTCTAGTCGAACACACAGGCTGAGATCATTCTGATGAGTAAAACAAAAAGCAAGATGTTTACAAAAAAATGTGTCACGTCATGTGTTTATTGAATACGTCATGTATATAGAATTTGATAGGTAAAATTGGATTGATAGTATTATTCTCTTTTTTTTTTTACAAAAAAAGAAAGAACAAAAGGACAAAAAAGTGAAATGCCCACTGATAACTATGCGTTTTCTCAAGTTGTCTTTTTCAACCAACGGGGATGTTTCAGAGTATAATGGATACAAGTGCACCTCCAATTTTTGCCTTAGAACTTGCAGAGGCCATAGTTCACATTCAAGTGATGCGAGTGTATGCAGGGGGCTGTGCCCCCCCCCCGTCCCTGGGTCAACAGAGCGGACTTTCTCACACTTATCTACCTGTGAAATCCTTCATACCTCTCATGACTGGTCAATGACTGTATCAGCAAACTGCATCAGGTGTTTTTTCTACATGCTTTTTACACAGATTATATGGATTATTGTATTAGTAGGTTTGGTGCATCATTTTTAATGTTATAGCTCTTCGGCTTGTAGTCACAAAGATGTTTTTTTTCTCTCTCTCTCTCGTATTTTTTTTCTAGAAGATTGTTTTGTGTCAAATTGAGATAGCTGTAACTTGCTTATTCTCTATTAAGAGTTTTTACCTTTTTAATTTCTCAATGCTACATGATCCTAATTAATTAAATGACTTAACATTGTACATATGGTATTGTGCAAACTCATTTCCGTGCATTTCAATTGCTAGTGTTATAAATGACAGATTTTTTTGTCTAGACACCATTTCTGTTTATGAAATAAAGAAACATATCATGTACAAGGCTGTGCATTCACACAATCTATTAAGTTTGCATTTGTACAAACATATTCACAAAACATTTTTTTTATCATAATAAAAATATGCAAATTGTACACAATCACACAGGGGGCAGTATATCACCAGAAACGGTGGGTGTCATGTTTATATGGTTAATTATTCATTCTTTCCACTGAGGACAGGTTGGATGAAGCTTTCACCTTTTGTTGCACACAGTGCTATTATGAGATAGTAAATGTTCAGTATATATGTTATATGTTTACACAATATCTTTGCAACAAAATACATAGTTATTTTTGACTAAATACTTTCTACATTGCAAACAAACAAAAAAAGCAATGCAACAAGGTCCTTTGCAATGTAAAGTTTTATTGAGAGCAACACAGTTATTTTTTTATTTTTTTATATGTCTAATGGAAGTAGACCTTGGGCACGGTGAATGAGGTCAGTAGATCCGATGTACCACCAAAAGCCATTCGGAGATCCTGATAAGCCCTTATTCTTTTGCCCCCAATAATTACAAAGAATCTTGACCATCAATGAAGGAAAAGGGGCTTTGGCAACAGTCTGAGACGCTATGTATACCTACGGGGTACAGTTTTCCTATAAAACTGCCTGATGAGGGTATATACGACAAAAGTGCTGCAAATCATAATCTGCACCAATGCAATTTGTGTACTTTGTACAAAGTGCTTGTCATATAAACCAGTTTGCCATTAGCAGTGTACATTATACATTGTTCACTCCAAGTTCATATTCAGCTGTAGTGCTGGTTTAAAACTTAAACTTATAGAGTGTTCTATTACAAAAAAATGAAGTGTGTGTTGTGGAAAAAAAAATGTTACGTAATCGGTATTACATTGCAGGACAAGCCGTAGCTGCGTGCCAAAAAAATGCCAATAACTGCATCATGAAGAAAAGGTTGCGTAAAGCCAGGCTCTCATTGGCGGTCTGAGATAAATTCGTCTTGAGCATCTGCCCTCCTTAATCCAGACTTACTTTTTCATGATGGACGACAGTTCCAGAATCATGCTCTGAAAAGAGTGAGATGCCCACATCTTACTTTCATTCGCACGGTGCACTCGGAACATCTCAAGGTACAACGGTACGGTATGGGAATTCTGAACTCACCATGGACATCCTCCGGCCACTGGCTGGGGGCGGGGTCACTGCAGGGCTCTCCCCCTGGGTCAGGCGCTTGGCCTCGCTGTCCGAGCCACTCTTTGAGCTCGGAGAGTCCGGCGGGCTGGCCAGTTTGCTCTCGGAAAGGCCGCGGGACATGAAGCTTGCTTTCCTGGCGGTGGGGTAGTGGTCGCTGTCCGGCGAATCGCTCAGGTCCTCGCTGAGGTGGCCCATGCTGACTCGGCTCGGCTTGCGCCCGGCGTTGCGCAGGGCGGCCGGGATTTCGATATGGCCGGCCGTCAGCGTGGCCCGAGGTTGTTGGCCCGCCACTCTCGGGGGGACGGGGCCCTTGGCCCCGTTTGAGTCGTCGCTACTGCAGGAGTGCTGCCGATTGTCCGAGGCGTCACGCCGCTCAGGGCCTCCGAGCTGTCTGAAGCCGTGGACCTCTTTCTGACTCGGCAGACAGGGCGGTCTCGAGTTCTGGTCCGAGCTGCTGTTTGCTTCAGGGTGGAACGCCTCTTGGGGAGCATAAGAAGGCATGTACATGGGCGGAGCGTCCACCTGACCATCTGGCGCAATGGCACTGTGGGTCAGCTGTATCACTTTCTGAGGGGACGAGTTTGTGAGAATGCACACCTGCTGCACCATGGAGTTTTTCTTGGACCTGTAGACACTGTCATCATCTCCAAATTTGCTTCCATAGAGGCTCTCTTTGATTTTCTTCACACCAAGGTGGAAGATCTCCAGGAGGTTCAAAAACAAGGACACCCCAGCAATGACCAGCATAAAGATCATGAAGATGTTTTTCTCGGTCGGCCTGGACACAAAGCAGTCCACGCTGTTTGGGCAGGGCATCCTCTCACACTTATACAACGGGTCCAAGCCAATGCCGTACAGGGCATACTGTCCTACAATGAAGCCAACCTCAACAACCGACCTGGTTAAGATATGGAGAACGTACGTGCGCAGCAAAGAGCCCCTCAGAGGTGCTTTCCTCACCTTCTTCTGCTCTTCAAGCTTTCTCAGTTCCCTCTCGATCCGCTTGTGCTCTTCCACGAAGGCGTCCTTCTCCTCCAGCTCCGCCTTCAGCTGGGCTTTTTTCTTATGCCTCTGCTTCTCCAGCGCCCTGAGGCGGAACAGAGCATGTCCCATGTAGACCAGCGAGGGAGAGGAGACAAAGATGATCTGCAGAACCCAGTAGCGTATGAGCGAGATTGGGAACGCTTTGTCGTAGCACACGTTCTTGCAGCCGGGCTGGTCCGTGTTGCAGACGAACTCGCTCTGCTCGTCGTCCCACACGTCCTCGGCCGCCACGCCGAGGACCAGCATCCGGAAGATGAAGAGGATGGTGAGCCAGATCTTCCCCACGATGGTGGAGTGAACGTGGACCTCTTCTAAAATGCTCCCCAACAGGTTCCAGTCTCCCATTGTGCTTGTTGCATATCCTTACGCTGCACAACAAAATGTACTATTTAGATCTCTACGTTTTCTTAAGACGCGGCTCCAAATGCGCTCACCTTTAAGTGGGATTCTCATCATTTACAGATCTTCTGCGAGTCCATTCTGGGGGGCGAAGCGTGGAACCATCCCAACGGCGCGTGGCGAATGAATCCAGAGCGCTGCGCAGTGATCTCATGAAATACGATTATCGATCGGCCCGCCGACTGGACAATTGCTCCGGGCCAGACTAGTACGCAACTGTTGACAGCAGCGCACCAAAAATAACGCGTTAGCAGCGACGCCAACACCCAGGTGGCGGGCGGCCAGATGTCAATAAACCATTTCGCATACGCGCCCGTCACACTGTTTGGGTCCCTGCTTGAATTATACAGTTTAAATATTTCTGCAGGAACCATAGATCAAGACCAAAGAATCAATAGGTGCCATCCAAAGACCAAGACAAATAGACTTTTAGCTATTTATGCCAATAAAAATGGCACAAACGTACCCCCAAAAAAGACAAGAGACAAGAGCATGACCCCAGCACAACTCTTCCAAATTTCAGGGGTTTTTTTGTTTTTGTTTTAGTGTGTTATGGCCCACATCTAGGGCCATTGGAGGTAAGTGCCGCCGCAGGCGGTGACCTGAATTCCTCTGCTTGCCAAATGTAGCTCACTGCACAACATAGTGAAGAAAGTTCATTTTAATAAAAAAAAAAAAAAAAAAAAAAAAAAAACATTGCAAAGAAAATGCCAGAGCCGTAAATAAATAAGCTTTATTTAAAACATGGGAAGGGGCTCAATGTACAGTATTTACAGTGCAAATTTGTTGAATGCTTTACAGATCGATCAAAAATAAACATAAAGCCACTTACTTTAGTTACAAAAGAAAATTAGAGCGATAAGATTCCAATTAAAGTAATACAGTACTTCCTCACACAAAACCACACACCGGTCATTTAATGGAAAAACCAAAAAAAAAAAAAAAAAGGAAAGGAATGGGCAAATTCAGGAAACTTACTCGGTCGATCGTATCTGTTCATGTTGGTGCATCTAGGTGACTTACAGTAAAGTTGGTGCCACAGAACAGTATGTCTGATCATTGACCAGAACAAAAACATATTTGATAATTGGCGGCCACCGAAGTGGCCGTGGCTGGTTGTACTGCCTTTGCTTATTGGCAACGTGATTCAGACACACACCTTGACATTCACACAGCCCACCAATGTTTGTAACCCAAGAAAACTGGGTGATGAGTTTATGTCGCCATTTATCCAGGAAATGTATTGAGGTAGAGCCGAGAAGGCCACTGTTGCACATATTGCACATTGCATTATGCCTGAACGACCGTGAAACGCTTTTCTTTTTCTTTACTTTAAGAATGAGAACTGTGCGTGGCTGCCTTGCCCCTTTCACACTCCTTGATAAAAAAGATCAACCGGTGCCAAAAATGTCCTCTTTCCCTTTCGATGATCCGAGTTTGACCGACGAGGAAGAAACAGGCACTGAACTCCAGAGGCCAACAACCTCCCGTTCTATGAACTCTCCATTTTCTCTTTCTTCTTGAAAAGCTTCATCAGCTGGGAGAACCTCTCCGCAATCTGCAAAGAAGCGAAATATCAACACGGGCAATTCTACACTAGGAGAGACGGGGTGAAAAAAAGAGTCCTCTGCATTCGCTGGATTGTAATACCTGCGACGGAGACTTCTTCAGCTTTTCGGACAAGGCCGAGAAGGTTTGTGAAGAGGAACCTTTGGTTTTCAGTTCGACAAGGATGTCCCGGTCCTCATCCCTTCAAAAGGAAAAATATATATAAATTTAATTAGGACATAAAACAATAAAAAAAAATCAAGGCAACCCAAAAAACAGCCATCTAAACCCACCTGGTCCACGTCACCACCACTTCTCCTCGTTTTCGGATCACATTCTTAGCAGACAGACCAGGAGATGTCTGTGGCGATGCGGCGTGGCTTTTCAGCTTCGAGTGCTTTTCCTCTCTGGATTTTGGCTGCTTCTTGTGCTTCCGTTTACGGCGTTGTTCTTCAGCCACCTCTGATTTCGCCCGTTTGGCCTTTTCGGGTTCTGAAGAGCTCTTTTTCCGTTTTCTGGTCTGGTTGTTCGGAGTGGCATGTTCTGCGGGTTTGACACACGGCTCCTCCACCTGAGAAGCAGCTTCTACATGTTGAACATGAACATCTGCTTCACTAGGCAGTTCCGGTAAGATCTGAGACTCTGGAGAAGAGCTGAGGGCCCCATCATCTTTACTAGAGGCAGCAGAGGAGCCCATTGCAGATTGGCACGTTTCAGGTTCATCTACTCGACGTTGTGGTGTTCTACACAGGAAACCATTCTTCTCTGTTCTGGAATGACCTTTTGCATTATTCAAAACATCCAGATGCCCTGAAGAACCTGAGTTTTCTCTCCATCCAGCTGTAGGGCTGTCACTCAGATTAATGGCAGCGCTTGGCGATGTGTGTCTTATCTTCACGATAAAGTGATCATTGGACCTCTCGGTCACCACTGCCTGCATTGGCAAGTGAGGGTTGAACTGGAAAGCCGGGGGCTCCTGGTCTCCCCATCTTTTGCCAGCGCTCGATCCAGAACTGGAGTTGTCACTGTCAAGTGCCAAGTGGATGTCCTGCTCCGAAGCGTCTTCCTCGCTCAGAAGGGCATCTTCACTATAGTGAGCGCTGATGACGCTATCTGGGGTAGCCAGCAGGTCACCACCATTGACCGGACACAAAAAGCTCAAGTGACCTTCCGATTTAAGAGGCGAGGGGATAGTGAGAGAAACGGCCAGATCTTCAGCCAAGATGGAATAGGCTGATTTCAAAGGACTCTCTCCAACTAGCATTGGAGGCCCTTTGGGCACATGGCTTGACGGCACCTCCATCAAGCAACTTTCATCCAGCAGTGCTGGATTTAAGGTGACCTGAACTTTGCCATTTGGGGACGTCAACTTGAATGGCGAGATCCACGTGGTGATTACTTTTGACGGCGTACCAAACTTGCTGGGTGTTAGCATCCCTGTTAAGGTACCTCCATCAGGTAGCTGCTTCCTAGGTGTTCCAGGTGGCCTGCTTGGCTGTTCCCCAACTGAAATGCTACTGTCTAACAGATCCGAGCCTTGCAAGAGACACTTGAAGATCTCGCCCATCTGGGAATCGGTGACCAAGTTGAAGGTCAAGCTTGAGGTCTGCTGCTCGGTAAGGAGCTCAAAGTCAGACTTATCCAGTATTGAGCCGTGTGAAAGCCGACGAGCAGGTCGGAAGGGGCTACCTAGCGAAGGCGCGAAACCCTCCATGGGCGTGACTTCTGACGAGGAGCTTGCCAAGGACTGGTTGGTCACCGCACTCGATTCCTCGTCAGGGTTCTCAACCGATAACGTAATGTCCTTGCCTCTGCTGCCAAGACCAGTTCGGAAAGGGCTGCTTCTCACAGGAGAAGCACTCTCGAGTCGAGCATCCAGTGGCGACGCTCCTTTCACTTTGTTGGTTTCGCTTGTTGTGGTCAGAGGAGGCTTTCCTTGAAGCTTCCTCACCTCGTTCTCCTCGCGAGTGTCCTCCTTAGCTTCCTTTCCTTTGGGACGGTCCTTCAATGGCTTGCATGCGCTAGCAAGAGCCGCCTTTATCTCCTTGAACAGGAAATCGAACTGTCCATCCACAAAGTTCCACAACTTCTGCTTCAAGCAATGCGACTGTTGTTCAAATATCCGATTGACAATGCCATTGTTGGAGATCTTCTTCATGACGCTGGAAATAATCTTGTTCAGCTTGTCTTTGAGATCTTCGGACTGAGGGCACATCTTGCTGAGATTTGCATTGTTTACCAAGTCTGTAAACGAAAGCTGGGACATTTCAATAATGCTGCTAAAGCACTTCTTGGGGAAACTTTTGTGAAGCTTCATATACTTTTTCCTCAGCTGAAAGCGTATCGTTTTAAACATGTCCATGACCTCCTCTGTGCTACGAAGGCTGTTTTTATGGTCTGGAGGAAGAACTATTTTGAAGCGCCTCTTGGAACTGGGGCTTTGTTTGGAGATCATGGGTTTTTGGGCATCCCTGGCTCTCAGCTGGGCTGCTTTCTTTGCAAGTCGTGGAGACCTTGGACTTCGCTCAGTGTTGGCCACTGCTGGCATTTCGCTCTCCTTCGGGTTCTTGGGACTTTTGGAGCTGCACAGAAGTTCGCCTTCGTCGTTCTCACTGACTATTTCGCCATCTTCCAGCTCGTCCTCCTCAGTGCTGCTGGGAAGCGTGCACTGAGCCACCAGAGGTGGCGGGGAATCGGGTTTCTTGTTCTCTTTGTTCACGTCTAGCACGGAGCTGGTACCAGCAGTAAGTGATGTTCTGGAGAAATCTAAATAAAAAACAAACATAGATTAAGACATGCAAATTCATAGAAATGCAATAATGACTGAAAAGAGAACAGAGTATAAAAGTCTCAGGCCCGTCCACATAAGAACGCTTTTCTCTAGAACGGCTTTTTGGTTTGTAAAAAAAACCCGCGTCCACAAGGGAGCGTTACCAGGGTGGTAGTAGCCTAGCGGGTAACACACTCGCCTATGAACCAGAAGACCCAGGTTCAAACCCCACTTACTACCATTGTGTCCCTGAGCAGGACACTTATCCCTGAGTGTCTCCAGGGGGGGACTGTCCCTGTAACTACTGATTGTAAGTCGCTCTGGATGAGGGCGTCTGATAAATGCTGAAACTGTAATCAGAAGGTTGCCGGTTCGAATCCCGATCCACCAAGGTGCCACTGAGCAAAGCACCGTCCCCACACACTGCTCACCGGGCGCCTGTCCTGACTGCCCACTGCTCACCAAGGGTGATGGTTAAATGCAGAGGACAAATTTCACTGTGTGCACCGTGTACAGTTCTCCTCTGCGGCGAGTTGAACACCTCCTTGTTTCATAAGAAATGTGCGGCATGGAGAGGATATATTAACACAATGGCACATGTATGGGGTTAAAGGTCAGGTTGGTGGGTCGGCTAATAAGGCAGCATTTTCCCCAAAAACCCAGACGGGAAAAAGAGAAATTCTCCCTGGAACCCGTTTTAGAAAGGAAACGGGAAGGTTAAATATTTATTTATTCCTTGCTTACCCTTCGAAAGGCTTTTGACGTGCGCCTGCTTTCCCTTCAGCGGGAGGTGGGACCGTTTCACCGGTCGCACGGGGCTGGTGAGAGGGCTGATGGCGTCGGGGATGAGGCTGATGCTTTTCAGGGTGAGCGTCATCGAGTCTTCGTCGTGGGCCACCGCGACGGAGCCGGACGGCTCGCCGCGCGGCTCGGCGTTCTCCGTGGAGTCCGGCTCCAGGTCGGAGTGTCCCGCCGCCGGCTCGGCGCGCGCGGGCGAGACTTTGTCGGGGGTCTCGGACTCCTTCCTGCTGGTGCTGCTGACCTTGGGCGTGTCCGGGAGAGCCCCCTCCGCCGGGCCGCGCGGCGTCGCCGGGCTTTTCTCGCCGCTCAGGGATCCGGCGTCTATGTTGACCGTGCTGGACACGGAATGAATGGACACGCTCTCTCGGCTGACCTGTACAGCGGCAGACGCCCCCGAAGGCGGCGCCTCAAGGCCACTCCCGCCGATAACGAATTTTTGCCCGTCTTCGTGACAAGCGCCTGGTTCTCCTGCGTCCAAAACTGCGGTGCCGGAGTCCGCATCTTCGGGACCGGGTTCATTCGTCCAATTACTGGACGGCGCATCTACACGAACGTGACCGTTGCACGTCGAGGCATCGGTTAGTGACGCCGGCAGAGCGCACGCCACGCCTTCGTCGCAAGAAGCCACCTTCGCGGCTTCGCCAGCAACAACTTCGCTTTCTCCGTCCTCGCCGCCGGCACGTTCAGGAGGATCTTCTTCCAGCTCGCCGGCTTCCTCCGTCCGCCCATCGTCCTGCTCCTGCGCCTCGGCGAGCTGGGCCGGTTTCTTGACCGGTGAAAGAGTGAGGTTCAACGTCTCCATGAAGCTTAACTTCCTGTTCGGACTACTGTCCTCCGTGGCGTCAGCAGGTCCACCTTCTTCAACAGGTGCTTCCTGTGGTTCGTCTTCATCTCGCTTTGAGTTTTTGTCGTCTTTACGGTTTTGTGGCAAGACAGATTTGTCTTGTCCGAGTCCCACCGGAGACCCCATTTTGTCCTTCTTACCGCTTTTTTCTTCTGCTCTGCTTGCCTCCGGTCCCTTGGAGCGTTTGTTCTTGTCGTGACAGCGGCCACCGGTACTTCCAGACGAAGGGCGTCCCTCGTCTCTGGAATCGGCGCCGCTCACCGATTTCCTGTCCCGCGCCGTGGACTTCTCAGGCCTTTCAGTTGGCCGCCTGCACCGCCTATCGCCTTCCTTGCCGTGATCTGTCTTACTAGGCCAGCGGTCGTAAGGACGTCCATGTCGGCCGGAAGAGCCGCGCCCACCTTCGCCAGCATCGGAGTCCCTCGGTTTCCTGTCCTCGGGCTTGTCCCTCTCGGCCTGGCGGCCGGCCTCCTTGCCGCTCGGCCGCCTCTCGCCGTCTTTCCGGTGTTCGCGCTCTCGCCTTCGGCTCTCCCCCTGGCTCCTGCTCTCATGCTCTCGCCGTTTTTCCTCCGTTCTCCGGCGGTCCCGGCTTGGACTACTTTCCGCCGTTCGGCCGGAAGCGTCGCCGGACTTCTCAGCCGCGTTGCTCGGATCGGACGTTTCCGCCGATCTGGTTTTAGCAGCCTCGTCTGCACCTCTGCCAACCCAACTTCGCTCCCTCGGGCCGCAACTGCCCCATTTGCCCCTACAGGAGACAAAAACCATTACAACGATTGCTAAGCACCGCAGAAACGCCGCTTCACAATCTGCATTTTCGCCGAGCAATCAGTTACCTCTGACTCAGTCGTTGTATTTCCTCATCCTTCCGCACGATCTCACTCTGAGCCGTCTTCAGGAGTGAACAAATGTTCTTCTTAAGGCGCGTGTTCTCCGCTTGCAAACTCGTATTCTTTAACAGCGTGCAGAAAACACATCATGACCAAAATTCCCATCGGTCTCCAACACCAGCGATCGTGGCAATTTCATTAACAGACCTGCGCTTCAACGTGATGCATCTTCTGCATTAACTCCTGCAGCTGGTTCTGGACCGTAGAAAAGTTCTGCCTCAGCTGCAGTTACAGGGTAAATAAATAAATAAATATCTGAATAAAAATTACTCAATTCGAGAGTTAAAGGTCCCCTAAGATGAATTTTTTTTTTTTTTTTGCTTTTATATCAGTCTTAGCGGTGCCCTAATACTGTATCATCCAATCACCGAGCGTTTCCAAGCCGTGGCGGTCTGTGGAGATTATGTAGGTGAAAAAAGCACGAGAAACGGGAGGTAACCTTTCCCCTTATGACATCATAAGGGGACAATTTCCAGATCGAACCATCTGAGCGGTGAAGCAGAATGACCAAAGCACTCTTTACACCTATCGCCACTTCTAGCCACTGCAGGACCCTAGACACTCGGGGAATTCCTATTAATGTTAAATTATCTCACGGAGTCCCATTTTCATGATAGGGGACCTTTAAGGAACAGACTTTTTACAATCTGAAACCATCTGACCTCGTTGTAAGATGCCTCCTTCTCCTGCTGCTCCTCGGTGAGAAGTTGCTCGTATAAATCCATGGACTCGCCACAGCTTTTCTTGGGGGAAGCGAAAGTGCCGTTTCTTGCTGAAAGGGGGAAAGAAGCGTCAACCGAGAACAGAAGACGAGGGCGGAGAGGAGGGGAGACACGAGAACACAACTTACCCGAGATCTCCATACCGTTAGGGCTGAGCCCCGAGTAAATGTCCACCGAATCCTCATTACAGCCGGCGTGGGTGCCTGTCGCATAAAATCAAGTGTCCATAAGAGAGCAGCAAATTTTTCCAGCATTATTTGCAGCTACCTGCAAACGCAAATAAACAGCAACGCTTAACGCTTTTAAAACTACATTATCCACGCAAAATAATAATAATAAATTATATTAGTAGTAGTGTTTGTGGCTTTTGAAGGACCTTACTCGTGAATATAATAACAAGCACGTAACGTACCAGCAGGCTCGAAGTCGCCATACAAGGTGTCCAGGACGTCTTCTTCCATCGTGCTACGTGAAAATAAATAAGTGCGGCACTTCCGTTAAAATGCCTTTTCATGAGCCACCACACGGCAACGTTGAAGACAAGCACGACGGCGACAGAGCACGGAAAACCGCCGCCAACAAAGGCAGCTACGCGTCCGGACCGGAGACGAGGGGGCGGCCGGCTGACCGACCGGCACCTCCGGCTCGTACGGCGATTAAAACGCGGCCGCGACGGGGGTCGCGCATGGAGAAAACGGGGGAGCGCGGAGGGGGACGCGTTTACCGTCAAAATCCCGCCATACGGACGTTAACAAGCCGCCTGCCCGGGACGTCGCGCCAAACCCGCCATACTGCGCCCGACAGCCGGAAGTGACGCGATTTTCCCGCGCTGGCGCGCTGCCTCCTGCCTGGTATTAAATGACCGCCGGGCCAGTTGTGGGCAGTGTGCGAATATGCACCTTCAAGGCGAAAAGAGAACCGGCCGAGCGTCAAGAGAATAATAAAATAATTGGTCATGCTTTGGAATAAAGTGCTGAATTAAACCATGTATTAATGTCACGATAGGAAATGATTAACTGAGATTGAAAGACATATTGGTTACATACAGTCGTTGAACTCAGTGCTGTAACGCTTTCTATTCTGGATAGAAGTAAAACAGCAATACGAAATGTACAGTTCTGTATAAAAGGTTCTGGTAATTTAGGAATTTAGGATGCAGTCCAGACGTTGTTGGCGTTGTGAATGACAACGCCAAACGTCACCGTGTGCTGTGCTGCAATGTATCCCCATGACAACCACGTCACTTTCACTGTGCCACTTTAAAGTCTGTCACTTTAAAAGCTTCATTCCTTGTTACAAATGCCTTTACAGTTATTTTAGTGGAGTTGAAAACATTTGGGCCGATTAAATAAACCTGGTCAAATTCACACTGGCTTACTGTTCACTGCTGTTACTGTTAGTATTACACTGGTCATTGCACAATGCACTTTGGCAGAATACAATTTTTTGAGGTATAATAACACGATAACCATACAGCTAGGTGGAGAATTACTTTATTATAACAATATCGGAGGTTAGTCGTGTTTAGTATGAAACGTGGTAAAAACGTGTATTTTTGAGGTATAATAACACGATAACCGCACAGTTCGGTGGGGAATTATTTTTTATAAGGATATCGGAGGTTAGTCGTGTTTAGTATGAAACGTGGTAAAAGCGTGTATTTTTGAGGTATAATAACACGATAACCGCACAGCTCGGTGGGGAATTATTTTTTATAAGGATATCGGAGGTTAGTCGTGTTTAGTATGAAGCGTGGTAAAAGCGTGTATTTTTGAGGTAATGTAACATGATAACCGCACAGCTCGGTGGATAATTATTTTATTATAACGATATCTGAGGTTAGTCGTGTTTAGTATGAAGCGTGGTAAAAGCGTGTATTTTTGAGGTAATGTAACATGATAACCGCACGGCTCGGTGACACTCTGTCCGCGCGTAATCGGCGCGACCCGGAAGTGCTTCTTCTCTCCGCTCACATGGTGGACTTGGCATTTTAACGGCGCGGAGAGTCCGGCGTGTGACGGCGCCTGCGATGCCCGCCGCCGAGTGACAAAATAAAGGAGGAAAAAAAAAAAACAGAAGAAGAAGAAGAAGGAGCCGCGATGGAGAATTTGGAGCTCAGCTTGGCGTCGCTGGGCACCATCTCGAGGCACATCGAGAAAAGTCACAACGAACTCGGCAAATATTTGTCCAAGCAGGTAAGGCCACTGCTCTTTATTATACTATATATGTCTGCTCTTTATTAAAATATATATGTGTATATTTTAAGATGTAGTTATTCATGTTTGGCTGGAAACACCGAGGCAGCGGCGTCACGTGTGTTCCGAGTCCGCCACGCGTGGTCCAGCTGTGCCTCGTTTCCATGCGCAAATGTGGATGTTACCCAGATCCCCAGACGACCCTTGACCCCCGTCTCTCTCCCCCCCCCTGTAGATATGGAGCCAGCAGGACAGGCAGGGCATCCTGGCGTGTCTGGCTCAGCTGCTCCTGGAGAAGGACTACACCCTGCTGGTCGGCCGCCACCTACGACCCCTGACCCTGGAGCTGCTGGAGAGGAGCGCCGAGCGCGTCAAGGCCGAGGGCCGGCTGAATCACGACCTGCACGAGCGCCTGTGCGTGGCTCTCAGCAAGCTGCTCAACGTCAGCCCGGACGCCCAGGCGTGAGTCAGGTTTGCGGTTTGTCCCCTTTCGCCTGGTCGCTCCAGTCTTACTCTTGTGCGTAATTGTCCCTCCGATCAGGTTCGCCACTCGGTATTTCGGCGGCGCCCCTCCAGTGTTCCAGAGGCTCTACTTCACCAGCGAGGAGGCCTCGTCGGTCCACTACGGCCCGCGGCGGATGAAGCTGCGCGACCTGATGGGAGCCACGCTGCGCTTCCTGCAGAGCGACTGCGCCCAGTACCGCGTCCTCTGGGACTGGAGCGCCTGTGTGTCCCAGCTGTTCACCAGCGACGCGGCGGTGCGCTGGTACGGGACGTCCTGACGACTTGCCATTGCCTCACGTTGTTTCCGATTCTGTGGGTTTACGTCGGGGCTCTTTTTGTCTTTCCTTGCTCAGTTACACGGCGCAGTGCCTGGCTTTGGTGTCCCACATGACTGACAATCAGAAGACGATATTCCTGAGAAAGGTCTTATCAAGTGAAGAGATTCTGCATCTCAAAATGAAGTATGTCTGTTTCTTTTTTTCGCGTGTATTGGCGAGGATCTCACGATATGATACGCATCACGATCTACAGGGTGGGCCATTTATATGGATCACCTTAATAAAATGGGAATGGTTGGTGACATTAACGTCCTGTTTGTGGCACATATGTGAGGGGGCAAACTTTCATGATGGTTGGTGACCATAGTGGCCATTTTGAAGTCGGTCATCTTGGATCCAACTTTTGTTTTTTCAATAGGAAGAGGGTCATGAGTTATTTAACCACAGTTATGTTCAATGTCACCAACCATTCCCATTTTATTAAGGTGTATCCATGTAAATGGCCCACCCTGTATATTGTGATACTGTACATATTCTACAGTTCACTGAAAATGTTGAAACAGCTTATACAAGATGCGGTGTGCGATTTGGATGGATCACATTACATAATTAATTCAGCCAAAACAACGTAACTCAGAACTGAATTTGTATACAAAACATTTAATGTTTGATGTGTTTAAACAAGCACATAGTCACCTACATTTACATTTACAGCATTTATCAGACGCCCTTATCCAGAGAGACTTACGATGAGTAGTTACAGGGACAGTCCCCCTGGAGCAACTTAAGGTTAAGTGTCTTGCTCAGGGACACAATGGTAGTAAGTGGGATTTGAACCCGGGTCTTCTGGTTCACAGGCGAGTGTCTTACCCACTAGACTACTACCACCTGTATGTCCCTGTATCAATACAATATCAGCAAGTAAAATATCACAATATGTTGCTGTATCGATATTTTCGTAACACCCCTAGTGTTGAGTAAGTGAGAAAGTGAAGTGATTGTCACTTGTGATACACAGCAGCACAGCACACGGTGCACACAGTGAAATTTGTCCTCTGCATTTAACCCATCACCCTCGGTGAGCAGTGGGCAGCCGTGACAGGCGCCCGGGGAGCAGTGTGTGGGGATGGTGCTTTTTGCTCAAGTTACTTGTAGGACCTACACTAGTCCTCAACCTACGGCCTACTGTGTCATTTTCATGCAGCGATTTGTGTCTGGCCATCGGCCGTGCTGTACACTGGTCCAATATACATATAAGTTCCCCTATTTTGTTCTTCATAGCAATTATTTACTGGGTAAATTTCAGTGTCGTGCTAGACCACACTGGAACAGAACCAGGCCAGGACTCAAACAAACTGGCTTCATCACGAAATGGCTTAGCAGAAATGATGTATTTTTAATTTCTATTATAAATAATTGTTATTGTTTTATTCATGTTGCCATCAGGACCACAATGCTAATTTGTTTTTGTCTGTAACCCACAATCTAAAATTTTGTGTGGCAATTAATATACACAATCTCACATGCACAAATTTTTCAAGAATTTGAGTTTCAAGAGTTTGTTCTCCGTCCTCAGATCGCTTGAGGAGATGCAGCAGCTGGAAGTGGAGAAAGCTCTGGTTTTGGCGAACCAGGGCTCGGTCATGTGGCGCAAGGAGAAGCCCAACAAATTCACCAGAGGTCAGGTGGTGTCCGAGGACCTGTCCCGGAACGTGGTGGCCGTCTGCGGTGTCGTTCTGCCCAGGATTAGAGCGCAGCAGGATTTGGTACGAAATATTCTTATGAATGTCCTGTCTTCCACAGTGGATAAGTGATGTGAACCCTGAGAAATGTCCCTCAACCTTAGGCTTGCACCACAGACCTGGTGCTGGTGGACTCCACGTGTCGAAACCTGAGGCGACTTGCCATCGCAGTGGCGTCCCAGAAGGCAGTTCTTCTGGAGGGGCCCATTGGCTGTGGTAAAACGGCCCTGGTGGAGTACCTGGCTGCTGTCACTGGGCACGTCAAAGCCCCAGAAGTCCTCAAAATTCAACTGGGAGATCAGACCGATAGCAAGGTTAGTAAACGGTCAACTTTTTAAATCTTAATAATCGATTAATTGCGAGGCAGACGTGGACGAATCAAATTGAATATATGGTAATGACTTTGCTTGGTGATTTTCTGGCTGTTTCTAGTTAAAAAGTAGTGCCAGTAGTGACTGTGGCAGCCTGATCTGAGTACAGCCATATGCGTTCAGAGCTGCGTTCGATTGCAGCGTCACTGGCGTTCGTTTGTCGTTTGTTTTATGCTGGTTGGGATTTGGGGAGAAATTAATTTATTCAGCGTTTATTTGACGTTGACCGAACGCTGAATTCTCATCTGAACGCTGAAAACATAATGTACAGGGTGGGCCATTTATATGGATACACCTTAATAAATTGGGAATGGTTGGTGACATTAAACACATTTTATAAGTGGTCAGAAACTTGTAAATAACTCATGACAGAATAAAGTTACGTTAAAACCAAAAACCACCATTGTTTTTCTTGTGAAATTACCAATAAATTTGATGTCACATGACCCTCTTCCTATTGAAAAAACAAAAGGTGGATCCGATGGCCGACTTCAAAATAGCCACTATGGTCACCACCCATCTTGAAAAATGTAAATGAAAAATTTGCGGCCTCACATGTACTAATGTGCCACAAACAGGACATTAATATCACCAACCATTCCCATTTTATTAAGGTGTATCCATATAAATGGCCTATCCTGTAGAAAAATGTATGGGATGCACCGATAATCGTTATTGAATCGTGAGACCATTGAAGGTTTACACCTGTGTCACATGTTATACAAAGTTCTCTTCATGGCTGGTCATTGATGTCCCTTTTTGCACCTGTAGATGCTGCTCGGCATGTACCGCTGCACCGACGTTCCTGGGAAGTTCGTGTGGCAACCAGGCTCCCTCACTCAGGCGGTGTCGAAGGGCTACTGGATCCTGCTGGAGGACATTGACCATGCGCCGCTTGACGTGGTGAGTCTGACACGCGCGATAGCAGAAATGCGCTTTTGATGACTCTTCTGCTAATGTGTCGTGTTCCTTTCCAGATCTCTGTACTCCTTCCTTTAATGGAGAACAGGAAACTGACCGTCCCGGGGCGCGAAGACTGCATTCAGGTGGCTCCCGGCTTTCAGTTTTTTGCAACGAGAAGGTACGAGATCTTTTCACTCTATGGACCACGTGGTGCCTCATTAAGGAAGTCACGCAACAGTAGACAGGAGGCTGCATAATTATCAGAAATATACATAAGTACTATGCAAAAGTCACCAGTACAAACCAATGAAATTAAAACATTGATGAAATATGGTTTTAACTAAACTGTTAAATGTTTAGAATGTTCTACAGTGGTGGAAGCTGGCACAGGCCACAGAGCACACATGCAACGCTTCTGGACAAATATTGGACCAAGCTGCAGATCGGAAACATGTCTAGAGAGGAACTGAAACAGGTGGGTGGAATTCTAAGATTCCGGGAGTCTCTTGTCCTGCGCTGCCTTTGCTCAACCACGGTTGTGTGTTCACTCTAAAAGGTCCTGCAGAAGAAGTACTCCACCCTGTCGGTGGTGGTGGACCGTCTTCTGGACATTTACTGCCAGCTGACTGGAGACAGACACCAGGGCCCGGCCTCGTCTGTAGTGGCTCCCAGCCGGCAGAGTCCAGATGAGGCTCCGCAGAAACTGGAGGACAGGGCGTCCATTCTGGAGGGGAGGGGTCTGTCCCTGAGGTACAATGTCACAATCGATTGATTGACCCTGTATCTGTGCTCATGTATCTGCAGTGTCAGTGTTTTATTCATAGCTGATGGATATCCACTAACTGCTGAAGGCAGTGTTAAAAAAAAAAAAAAAAATGCTCTATTACGATTTAAAATAATGATTCCTGTTATTATAATTTTGCACACTTTTAACAGCATTAACTGTTGGGTTATTCATTACTACAACTTGTGATTGAACAGCGTACTTTGGGAATTAGTTTCATTTTTATTTCCAATATCAAAGGTGAACTGTGTAAGGATTTGACACCTGAAGATTTTCAGCACCTTCAGATAGGGGGCAGTATTTCACCTGAAAGCTGTCGAGAAATTGGGATATGAACAAATGTCGTTTCTTGACATTCTTAAAATGTTTTAAAGCTAGAATCTTACACATCGCACCTTTTTTAAATTGAACCGTCACAGTTTTGCATTTAGTTTGCTGCTCTGTGTATGTAAGCAACAATTTGCTTATGATATATAGATATAGTAGGTGTATTACCCCATCGTCTTTAACATTTCTTCCTCAGCCCTACGTCTGTATGTAAACAGAAAGAGAAAAAGACTCCATGCATCTGTCGATACGTAACTGGCGTTAAGTTTCCACGCCTTGTCCATGGACGATGCCTCGATCGGCCATTGCCAGGGAATGCACAGGGTGTTAAATGTACCCGCCGCCAGTGTAGAACCGAGCTGGGCGCATGGCCCCCACACCCCCCGCTGCCCCTCAGGCCGTTCATTAGCTTTCCACTGGCCGCTGGCGCTGTCGATGGAGCATCGACCAGACTGTCCTCTGTCGGCAGCGCGGACCTCGAGGGGGAAGCATTAGATAACGGATTTACAAATAAATATTAAGTATATTTTTATTTGTTGTTGTACAGCACTTTTTTATATTTATTTGTTTGTTTGTTTGTTTGTTTGACTTGACACTTGCTGCCTTAGCAGTAATTCTTAAATCCAGAAAGTTATGACCGTCCATCACCATGATTTTAGGATTCGCGAGAGGAGAAATTTTCTTGTCATGTCACGGTTTTGTTTTTACAGGCTTTAAAATGGCACAAATGAAAATACAAATAAATCTGTTTTTTTAGTATGGGTTAAAAAAAAAAATCCCTTTTTTGGGGGGTCGTCCGCTTTGCTTTTGGCAACGTCGAATCATGGGTGTGGGTTGAAGATTTAGTTTGTTTGCGTCTGGCAGGGACCTGCTGAAATGGTGTGAGAGGATGTGCCAGAACTTCAACAGCGCCTCGTCCGCCACTGCGCAGAAGGTCTTCCTGGAGGTGAGCCGCCGTGTCACTGTGTCAGGGCACCATTTGGGTGATTTAACATGCCCGCCCCCTCTCATTTATCCGGCTAATGGGGGTTTCCTGGACGTGCCACGACCTAAAATCATTGTGCTCCAGTAATCATAGCAAGGGGAACCTCTCCCACGGGGTATTTGTCATTTTTGAGGTCAGAGTGGCCTTGATTGGCATGCGTTCCCTGCCCTCGACACGAATGACTGTACTAAAGGTCATTTATTTCCACACCACGGTACTTCCTTTGCTGCCACAGTTTTCATCTAAATGAAAATCCAGCTCTGTGTGTAATCGGATGGCAAAATTGCTAAAAAAAAAATCATCATATTGTTTATTGAACAAGTGTCAGGTTTCAGTTATCTCGACTATCTGCATAGTCCACCGTGAAATGAGACTCCTTTCGTCTGGGACCATGGCACAACCTGACACTAGCAGTCAGACGTTTGGACCCACCTGCCCTGCCAAGCAGCTTCACGAGCAAAGGACCAGCCTGCTCAACCTAGGAGCAGTTGGAAAACCATCTCCTTTGGTCGAGAGAAGCCCAGAGTGAAGCCATCTTGGAGCAACAGTTCTCCAACCATTCCTGAGCTGCTGTCCCTGCTCTCTGGAATTACTTTTGTTTGTCCACTTTTTTTACATTTACATTTACAGCATTTATCAGACGCCCTTATCCAGAGCGACTTACAGTCAGTAGTTACAGGGACAGTCCCCCTGGAGCAACTTAAGGTTAAGTGTCTTGCTCAGGGACACAATGGTAGTAAGTGGGATTCGAACCCGGGTCTTCTGGTTCATAGGCGAGTGTGTTACCCACTAGGCTACTACCACCCTATTTTTTAAACAATATGTTTTCCTTGACAACAAAGACAAAAGACAAAAAAAAAAAAATTATCTCTGCTCACTATTTGACACAGGGACATACAGAAATTCCTTTTTTTTTTTTTCACTGTAGCAAACAAAGCAGTAAAAACAATATGTGATAAGTAGCATTCCTTACTCCAGTCCTACAACTCAACAAACGAGACCTGAACCTTCACTGGTCTCAAGATTCGGTTACGATTATCAGTGCATCCCATACATTTTCTACATTACTTTGCGTAGTCTTTTTCAAATACAAGAGTTAAGGTCTCGTTCACCTGTGCAGACGCCATGGGCGTTCAGGCCGACTGTTTTTCTGCTGATTAAAGCCGCTTTCAGACCGAATGCTTGCCATGAAGGTTGCGCTTCTTCTTAAATAAATAAATAAATAAATAAAAGCAGCGAGTTTGGCACAATGCGCCGTGGTCGCCACCTGGTTTTCTAAACTCCTGGTTAGACGATAGTGTCATGTTATAGATCTCTGGACATTCAGAGACCGATTAGATCACTTTTTCCTCCATTTCGAAGGGTGGACCGAACATCAGCACGCTTCAATTGGTCGTGAGAAAATGAATCACTGTGTTCAACATTTCAACTCTGACCGCGGTACATACACAAGACCGCAGAGTACCGCACCGCACAGTATGAAACTCCAACACGGAGCGGCGCTCCTCAGATCAGGCCTTTTTTACCAAAACTTTTTATACCGCAGCCAGAAAATCACTAAGCAACTTCATTATGATATAATCCATTATGCAGAATCGTCCACGTCTGCAACACGATGCATCGATTATACAATTCATATCGACCCCCCCTATAACAAACAGCCTCGTAAATATATTTGCAATATCCGGTCCACTTTATGACAAAACATTCCTATATTCTATGAAACTTTGTTCATTTGTCATGCACTACATGTTAGATGGTCCAAAGATATATATTATATTATCGCTTTTTTTGTAGTTTAAGGACGTACAAAAGACAATATATGTAATTGCAATACGCTTTCTCCCTGGTAGGCTCTAGACTGCTTCACTGCCATGCTGTCCAAAGCCGAGAGCCGTCTGAGAATGGCAGAGATCATCGGCAGCAAGCTTAACATCTCACGGGAGAAGGTATATTGAATGAACGAACTGTAGAATATAGTATTTTTTGTTATATATATATATATATATATATATGTGTGTGTGTGTGTGTGTGTGTGTGTGTGTGTGTGTGTGTGTGTGTGTGTGTGTGTAAAATCACAGTAATTCCTTCAGTGAAGTAATGAGATGTGCATAAATGTTGCCACACCCAGGCCCAGCATTTCTGCCAGATGTACCAGCCAGCCATGGGCATGACTGAGCTGGAGGTGATGGTGGGCCGAGCCACGGTGCCCAGGAAGCCGAGCGAGGTTGTCCGACTCTGCATGTGAGTAGGGTGGCTTCGGCCCTGTCCCCTTGTTGCCCTCTGGTAATTTGTTACAACATTCTGGGTGCCAGTCGCTGTGCCAGGGTTTGCCAAGCCGTGATTGACACCCCGCTGGTAAATTGAATAAACATTGAATTGATCGTTAACTGCATGACAGCAAATGGCGCAGCACTGCGTTGCCACTAAGTGTGCCCACCCTCACCGGTGAGATATTGGTGGGGTCTTTGTTACTGTGGGTGACGGTGACCGACAGTGTCACACAGAGACAAGATCTCACCTTTCAAACCGCTGCTATCGCTGTCAACAGGTTTTTTTTTTTTTTTTTTTTTTTTTAATTACCGTACCTCTAAAAGCAGAGAAGCTGCGCTTTCCAGTGATATTAGTCAGTCCACCACACGGAGTCACTGCAACCTCGGGAATACGAAGGTTGTGTTATTACACTTCTTGTACTACTAAAGGGACATACGCTCAGCAGGTTTTATGACTCTAACAGCTAAAAAAACAAAATAGAATTATAGGATATAGTGAGTTAATCTGGAATTCTTTACAACTTCCTGAATATGATATTCATTAATTATTGACTAATTACTTTCACAACATGATGCACGTCACAATACAGGGAGAATCCTATTTTTTTCCAACATTTTAATGACTTTCTGGATGTTAGTAGTACAGCAGGGCCACAGAGGCATGGCCGTCAGCGATGTAGCCTCTCACCCCCCAAGGTCGTGAGTTTGAGTCTGGCTTCATGTGGGCGGAACTTGGTGTTGGCTAAAGGAGTACTGAGGTTCACGCAGAGTTTGTGTCGATACAATTGAATGCATTTTTTTTTTTTTTTAATCATTTGTCATTAGCATTAAAAATAGGGTAATAGTAGCCTAGTGGGTAAGACACTCAGCACAGGTTCAGACTAGGTGAATACGTTCTCCAGATCCTGCAGGTTCACGCTCTACAACATTCGCAAGATTAGGCCTTTTCTTTCACAACAGGCTACGCAGCTCCTCTTCCAGGCAACGGTCATCTCTAAACTTGACTATTGTAACTCTCCTGGCTCTCCTCATCTTCAACCAGCCGAAACACACCCATGTCACGCCTCTTCTCACCTCTCTCCACTGGCTCCCGGTAGCTGCTCGCATTGAGTTTAAATCCTTGATGCTGCCTAAAGGGCTGTAAATGGAAGTGCACCCTCTCATAACAACACACTACTAGCCAGCTACACTCCTCTCAGATCTGCACGCCCTCACAGATCTGCAAATGAAACGAGACTGAAAATCCCCTCTTCACAGGGTCACCGATCCCAATCGACTCGGTTCTCCTTTGTTGTCCCTGGCTGGTGGAACAACTTGTCCTGCTCCCTTTCGACTAGCCGAGACTACTACCACCTTTAAGAAGCAGTTGAAAACCCACTTGTTCAAAAAGTATTTCAGACGAATCTAACACTAACACACACACATGCACACACACACACACACACACACACTGCACAAAAAAAATAAAAAAAATAAAATAAATAATAATAAAAAAAATTTCTTCGTCTAGCACTTAAAATTTTTTCCGAGCATGTTCTTTTTCTGACAAGTTCGACCTTATCAGGGCTCTTAGTTTTGTAAACTCAAAATCTATAGAAATCGAATGAGAATTGCTGGTGTCTTCCTGTAAGTCGCTTTGGATAAAAGCATCTGCTAAGCAAAGTAAAGTACGTTCTGTGTCAATTTTAGTGTCTGGGGTTGTGACCGGTGTATTACAACAGAGCTCATCATGTGGGGCTTGCATTGCGTTGAACTTATAATAATCGATTACGTTGTTGCTAACTTAATACGTTGTCCACTGCAGCGAGAACCAGACGTTTGCGGCGACACGTCCCTCCTCTGTGCTGCTGGAGCAGCTGGCAGTGTGTGTGAGTCGGGCGGAGCCTGTGCTGCTGGTGGGGGAGACGGGAACAGGAAAGACCTCCACGGTGCAGTATCTGGCTGGCCTGACTGGTGAGTGAGTGACCTGACCTCACTGTGTGTGTATAATACATACTTAGGACCAAATTGTAGCAAAATAGCAGAATCATAATGAGCCTATTTCACGCTTACTGTCTCATTTATAATATGTTATGTATTTATTGTCATGGACATCACAAAAGTAGGTATGTGTGTAAAAGGTCCCCTGAAATTTTTTTTGCTTTTATATCTGTCTTAGTCGTCCCCTAATACTGTATCTAAAGTGTCTTTCCGAAATTCATCTTTGGTGCAGAATTACATCAAAAGGACAAATTCCAGATCCGACCGTCTGAGCTGCCGCTCTCTGAATGGCGAAGCAGAATGAGCAAAAGCGCTCTTTACACCTATGGCCATTTCTAGCCACTGCAGGACCATAGACAGGCTAGGGGAACTCGTATTAATGTTAAATCATCTCACAAAGTCACATTTTCATGATGGGGACCTTTAAAGTAGATATTTGAAATCTATTGTGAAATCTGCTGTGATTTATAACAAGGGATGTAACAAAATGTCATTCGAGATGATTCATGATTTTAAGCTTTCTCACAATTTTTATCCAAATGAGCTGCAGACAAATTATGGAGTAAAATTGTGTTTTATAACAGAAGATTAATGATTAAATAATACACACGCATAAATCAATAATATTTTAAAATATGCGTGCATGCACACACACACACACACACACGCATGTTTTGTGCCTGTTTCTGGATTCCAACAACATACGCATATGTGGTGAAAGAAGGATGCGACTCCGCAGAGGCGTGGTGCAGGAGCTCCTGCCTGCTAAAACGTGATTGTTTCACACGTTATGTACATAATGGCTTTTTGTGGATTGGACACATCCCATTCTGCGAACTAGTGCTCTAAGAAGTAGTGCGACAAGATTATGAAATCTCAACCAGTTTTAATCCTTTTATTGCCGATCATGTGACATTGTTGCATCCCATAATATTGCTAATGTGAACGTTGCATAAAAGTTGAGCCTTAAAAAAGTATTATTCTCTTTTCTTTCTGCACAATTCTCTTCCTATGCTAAAACAGTCACTGACCCAACTCTCAACTCTCACCCCCCTCTCAGGCCATCGGCTGCGAGTCGTGAACATGAACCAGCAGAGTGACACGGCCGACCTTTTAGGAGGGTACGTCCTTAACCGCCCGTCTGTGTTTCACTGTGACCAGTGTCCTCACAGTTCTCCACTACTACACCGGCCAAATCAATCATATCATTATCGCAGGTTTTGTACTTGATGTCAATTAGCCTGGCCCCTTTGGTGATAATGTCTCTAATTTTATTGGTGTGATTAGTGCGCGTCCTGGTTTGACCTTTTAGTCCACATATGTTGCTTGTGTGGTTAGCTGCAGTTTTGTTCATTATAGCTTTCGGACTTGATGTTTTCTGATAATAAAGTCAATGCATTCAGAATGAACATGTTAATTGCTGTGATTGTAATTTTAAATATTTTAACATTTAACATGTCTGGCTTTTGCGGTAGGCAATATGAATAAATGAATGCTTGAACCACTTTCTCACGCTTTTAAATATCCTAGTCAAGTTTCAGTCTACTAAAAGTCTGAGCTTTTGAGTAATATTTTTATCAGAATTATCCATTAATATTTTAGTCTAGTTGTAGTCAACAAAAACTTTTTATTTTTTGCATTTGTATTTAACCAAGTCAGTATAGTCAGTATAGTGGAACAGACAAAATTGGATCAGACAGAAGTCAAACTCATTTCATAATTATAACAAGGTTATCTTGTTACCTTATGGGTACAATACTCTATATCCATTCCAGACATGGGAGATGCTCTGATTTGTTTTTTTTGACCACACTTTTGGGTTTTTGAAATATAAATAATGTCACAAATGCATATTGAGGAAGTGACTTCATCTGTGCGACTGAATGGCAGATACAGGAAACAGAAATACAGTCTCCTTTTTCAAAACGTTAGTCTAGTTTTTTGTCAGCAACATTACATGAGCTATTTCGTTATAGTTAGTAAAAATGTTGGAGAAAAAAAATGCCTAGTTCAGACATGACAATTTCAAAGTGGAGCAAAGCACCACCACAAAAAAATATAAATAAAAATGTTACTATGTGACCCTGGTAAAGACAAAAAAAAAAAAAATGCACAGGCAGATGCACATTATTTTCTATTCCTAAGCTGCAGACCTTGGTGAATTGTGTGTGTTGGTACCTCGTCAGGTATAAACCGGTGGACCACAAGCTGATCCTCCTGCCGCTGCGTGAAGCCTTTGAGGACCTGTTCTCGCAGACGTACTCCCGCAAGCAGAACCTCACCTTCCTGGGCCACGTTCAGACCTGCTTCCGGGGCAAGCGCTGGCAGGACCTGCTCAAGCTCATGGACCACGTCTGCAAGTCCGCCCTCACCAAGGAGCTTCAGGACAAGCCTAATGGTAGCCATATGACAGCCAGTTATGTTGATACATTTGAGAAACTGCCTTGTTTCCTCGTATTCTCAAAACGGCGTAGTATGTACAACAGTCACTTGATAATATTTTTTTGTTATAAAGGAAGAAGTCTTAATTAAGATTCAAGAGAGGTTTAGTCAGTACAACAGTATGCATAGTATACAGTGCATTTGTAATGATATAAAATGATTGCACATAAATATGAATTTAGGATAATTTCACTAAAATGATAAACTGTACACTCTACACTAATCACATAAGACACTTCAAAGTGGCTTTAAGTGAGGGTATGGGCTATTGGGTATGGAATTAATGCAACTGGTTTAAATATAATTTTATTAAGTCAAGTATGATTTTTATTAGGTCTGGTTTGGGTTAAACCCTTCAGAACCAGGACTGACTTACTGAATGGTGAATGTGCATAAATATGACTCTCATCGTTAAGGCACAGACAAATAAATGAAGATGTTGAAAATTGAGAGTTGTGTAAAAATAAGTATTATCATATATGCCTCCACCTTCATGACATGGCAAAAAATGGGGTAATATATGTACTTTTTTTCCTCTCTCTGTAATATAGTGCACAATACTCATAAGTTCAAAAAGTATAAAAAATAATTACTATAATTATTATGAAATCAGTTATTGGCCAAGTATGTGAGTGACCACATACAAGGAATTTGACAAGGATTCCAGTCAATATATACAATATGTTAAAATATGTTTCTATATAAAAAAAAACAGAGATTACAGCAAAATATAATCAACAATCGAACTGTATGCCAACAAAATGTGCAGCTGCTGTGGGAAAAATTAACGTTGTGTGTATGCCACCATGAATATTTGTGTTTTAGTTACTTGTGCCTTGTCTGTGTGTCCTTGTCGGATAGTGGCCTTGCTGCAGGAACAGTGGGAATCTCTGGCCTCAAGGCTAAGTCAGACACAGGAGCAGATCAGAGCGTGCGAATCAGCCCTGGTCTTCGCGTTTGTGGAGGGAACGCTGGCCCAGGCGGTGAAGAAGGGCGAGTGGGTGCTGCTGGACGAGATTAATCTGGCGGCGCCAGAGACTCTGGAGTGTCTCAGCGGTCTGCTGGAGGGCAGCAGCGGTTCTCTGGTGCTGCTGGATCGGGGCGACACTGGTGAGTTCTCGCCATAACTGCCCATAGATTTTTTTTAATTGAGTGTGCATATTGATGAAGCATTTCTCATTCTTTATTCAGAACCCCTGGTGCGCCACCCAGACTTCCGCCTGTTTGCCTGCATGAACCCTGCTACAGACGTTGGGAAGAGAAACCTGCCTCTGGGCATCAGGAACAGGTGAATGATCCGGGAATAATCGGTATTATGACAACAACATATTTTTATCTGATGGGAGAATATAGGCAGAAAAATTACC
This sequence comes from Denticeps clupeoides, assembly GCF_900700375.1. Classification (NCBI taxonomy): domain Eukaryota; kingdom Metazoa; phylum Chordata; class Actinopteri; order Clupeiformes; family Denticipitidae; genus Denticeps; species Denticeps clupeoides. The sequence goes on along the minus strand of NC_041720.1, from coordinate 2,555,655 downwards.
AATCAATTATATCATAAAAATATCAAAATTCTAGTTAAAAAGTAGTGCCAGTAGAGACTGTGGTGGCCTGATCTGAGTACAGAGCCGCTCAGGGTAGGAGTTCAGCCTCATCCACATGGACTTGGACATGGATGCCATACGCAGGTTTTGAACAGTCAAGGTGCCATTGAGGTCCCCTTGATCAAAATACTGTCCCCACACACTGCTCCCTGGGTGCCTTTCGTGACTGCTCACTGAAGCCAGAAATATACTTGTGTATCCGTACACAGTTGGGTCCTTACTGTGCACCATAATATGTAGTGTGTACTCCATACCAGCAGGAGTCAGTGTTGAGGTCGCAAACAAAATGAATGCATCCATATCAGTTTCGTTTTTTTTTTTTCATTTTGAGTTCGTGCTCATAGTATACGGAGTATACGGACCGCGGCTGTACGTACATAAATACAAATGTAGTTAACAGCAAGTATATTGATACCTTAAGGGTGATTGGTTAAAAGGTTTCACAATGACGGTCTCTTCACTTTCGTCCCTCAGGTTCACAGAGCTGTTTGTGGAGGAGCTCGAGAGCGAGTCAGACCTGCGCATCCTCGTGGTCGACTACCTGAAAGGCCTCAACCTCAACAAGGGCGTCATCAATGGCATCATAAGGTCGGCCCCTCCCCTAGACCCATAGCCTGCTAGATTGATTGTAAAAGATAGAATTGCATCCCTTCCCTTTGGACTGAGGGACCTATGTCTCAACGTGCAGAATAAAGTGGTGTAAATTCTTATTCTTGTCACATCCGTCCAGTTTCTACCTGACTGTCCGCAAAGAAGCACTCACTCGGCTGGTGGACGGTACGGGCCACAGGCCGCACTACAGCCTGCGTACGCTGTGCAGAGCCCTGAGGTACGTCGCTGCCAACCCCTGCGGCAGCGTCCAGCGCTCCATCTACGAGGTGCGTCATGTCCTGACATGTTTTACACTTTTAAACGTGGTGGGATTTAACGCTTTATTACAGCACTTTTTTTTTTTTGTCTTCTTCAGGGCTTCTGCTTGAGTTTTCTAACTCAGCTGGACCGGAGCTCCCACCCATTGGTGCAGAAACTGGTGGCCCAGCACATCCTGGGGGGAAATGTGAAGTGTTTGAAACAGGTAAAAGTTTTTTTTTTTTTTTTTTTCTCGTGTGTGTGTGTGTATGGTTAGCATGCTGCCTTTTTTCTCATTACTATCTCTCACTCATCTCTGTATTTTTTTTTTACCTCAGCCGATGCCGCAGCCCACCGGCCGGCGGTGCGTCCAGATGGAGGAGTACTGGCTGACCCAGGGGGAGATGGAGCCGGCGCTGGACCCCAGCTACATCCTCACCCCCTCGGTCAAGCTCAACCTCCATGACCTGGCCAGGGTGGTGTCCGCCGGGTAGGAAAAGCATCCCTCGATCGTTGGGCTCATCAATACTTATTCCTCTAATTGATCTGCTCTTAGGCTTTATTTTGGCTAGGAAGAATCATTTGCAAATGGGTTCGAAAAGATCACCGATCCAAGTCAAATAGATAGCTGAATCCATCGTATCACATTGTGTCACCCCTTCTTTCACAAAGCCAAAAATCACAATGATATTAGGGATGCAAGGAAGAACAAATGACCTTTGCCCTCCTTAACGAGGTTCATTCACTCGTTCTCAATTGCTCATGTAGGAGCCACCCGGTTCTCATCCAGGGAGAGACGTCGGTGGGAAAGACCAGCCTCGTCAAGTGGCTTGCGGCAGCCACGGGCAACCAGTGCGTGCGGATCAACAACCACGAGCACACGGACATTCAGGAGTACATCGGCTGCTACTCCTCAGACGACAGGGGGAAGCTGGTCTTTAAAGAAGGTAAAGGGCTGGTGCCGTTTCTGGGGAAGGTAAAGTTTGAAAAGAGAATGCACAGCGAGTTGTTCTCAAAGTTGATGTCACTGATTTTCTACAACTCAATGCCTTCTTAAATGTTCTTACCGTGCTCTTATAGCTTTCTTTTTTACCTTTTGCTTTGTATGTTAGCTTTCTGTTGCTCAAATTGGCAATATAAGCAAGAAATTTTGGGAAAATATATTTGTTTCTTTTTACCCAGCCCTGTGTGTGGGTTTTTTTTTTTTTTTTTTTTTTTTAAGGTGTGCTGATTGACGCCATGCGTAAAGGCTATTGGATCGTTCTTGACGAGTTGAACCTCGCCCCCACCGATGTCCTGGAGGCCCTGAATCGGCTGCTGGATGACAACAGAGAGCTGTTGGTTGCTGAGACGCAGGAGGTGGTGAAGGCTCACCCCAGGTTCATGCTGTTTGCCACCCAGAACCCTCCGGGCCTCTATGGAGGCAGAAAGGTAGATATGAATGAAATTGGAACAGTGTTTTGTGTTAGAAGGGAAGGGAATTCAGGTGAGTCTGTGTCTTGGCATTCAGGTTTTGTCCAGGGCCTTCAGGAATCGGTTTGTGGAGCTGCACTTCGACGAGCTGCCCAGCGCCGAGCTGGAAACCATTCTGCACAAGAGGTGCAGCCTCCCCCCCTCATACTGCACAAAGCTAGTGAGCGTCATGCAACACCTCCAGGTGAGCAGCTTTCAATTTCCTTGGAGGGTCACATCAGTTAACACAGTCATACAACTTTTTTTCGTCTAAGCACTGCAGCCTTTCAGCAAATTTGAACAATAAAGGTCCTCTCTTGTGAGCTTCACCAATCGGCGCAGACTCAATTGCACCATAGAAACGTCTAAAAATATCAAAACTGTGCCTTCCGACACATCAATCACCACAAATGCCTGTGAAATCCCGGATGAACTGAAGGGTGTGTGTGTGTGTGTGTGTGTGTGTGTGTGTGTTTGTTTGTGTGTGTAGTCTCTGCGCAGGGGCTCCAGCGTATTTGCAGGGAAGCACGGCTTCATCACTCTCAGGGACCTCTTCCGGTGGGCGGAGCGATACCGGTTGGAAGAGCAGACAGATTCTGCACGTGATTGGCTACAGCACCTGGCTGATGATGGTGAGGCCCAATCATGACGATTTATAAATCACATAATATTTTGATTTTTTTTATACAAAATATATACAGTTGCAGCTAAAGGTTTGGATGCCCATGCTTGTTTGTCGATCTTGCGATTTTTACATTATAGAACAAAACTGCAGAAACATAACTGAAATACTACACGTGAAGTTATGTAATTAAACATACTTCACTTTCTCCTCATACAACAAATACTAAATATGATTCTTATATTGGATTCTTAATCACCATAACCAACACAGAATAGGGGCATCCAGACTTTTAACTGGCAGTGTGTTTATTTAACCAGCCATTCAGAATCAAGCATAATTAAGATAGATTTAATTTGCTCTGTAACATATCGTGTAGTGCGGCTTTCAACTGTGCCGATGTCTCTCAGGATACATGTTGTTGGCTGGCCGTGTGAGGAAACCAGAGGAGGCGCAGACCATCCAAACCATCCTGGAGAAGCACTTCAAGAGGAGAGTGAACCCAGACACCCTGTTTACAGAGGGCCAGGTCACCACCCAGTTCAGTGAGTGCATTTATCCCCCCGCCTAGCTCAACCCGGAGGTCAATCTGCAAATGTTCATTGTGCATTTTTCCCCCACGATGATGAATTCTGCATGTAATGACACAAACCTCATTCCATGGTTGGTTTTCGTTCGCATGTCTTTCCCTTGGCATGTATGTCTGCATGTTTTGTCTAATGCTCTTCAGCGAGCCACTTTTTAATTCTTGCCTCTGTCCGCAGGTCCCTTTGTAGACAGCATCGCGGGCGTGCCGGAGGAGTTCGGCCACGTGGTGTGGACGCAGAGCATGAGGCGGCTGGCCGTGCTCGTGGGTCGGGCTCTCAGGTTCGGAGAGTCGGTCCTGCTGGTTGGGGACACCGGGTAAGGTCACCTAAAGTTCTCCACTGGGAACATGTCAAATTGTGTGGAAAGCACACAGTTTCTTAAATGCATTGGAAATATTACAGTATTGGAAAAATACTTATTTCATCTTCTAAATAGCCTAAAATCAAGTTCAAGTGAGTTTTATTGTCATTTCAGCTACATACATTTTAGACAGTACATAGTGAAATGAAGCAGCTTTTCTCTTCGAACCTGGTGCTACATCTAACATTTAAACAAAGTCACATACTGACATAAAGTGCATGTGTGCGACATTGACAAGCCAGGCTACATATAGGGCAACCATGGAAACACGGGCAGTACAAGACAAGCATTCAGCATTTATATTGTGCTTTTATTATACTGCTGTGTGTTTTTTTTTTTTTTTTTTTTTTTTTTGAAGAGTTGAAGACCTTAAACTTTGCCTCAATTGCAGATGCGGTAAGACGACCATCTGCCAGTTGTTTGCTGCCCTGGCTGGGCAGAAATTCTTCACCCTGAACTGCCACCTGCACATGGAGACGTCCGACTTCCTTGGCGGGCTGCGTCCTGTTCGACATGGAGCTGGAACGCATGGGGCGAGTTCACCGAACGGCCATGTTCAGCGTCCTGGTCCTGTGTCTTCTTCTGCTTTTATGTCATTGTGTTTTTTTTTGGGGGGGGTCCCGCAGGCAGAAGACGGATGCCTGTTTGAGTGGCACGATGGCCCTCTGGTGCAGGCCATGAAACAGGAGGGCATCTTTCTCATGGATGAGATCTCTCTGGCAGACGACTCTGTGCTGGAACGACTCAATAGGTGAAGAAAATAAGTGCTCTATTTATCCATCTCACTTACTTATCACCAGTCTCTCATGTTGTCTACATACCAATAGAATAGAATAGAATAGAATAGAATAGGATCGGTGATTGTTAGGTGACCTAGGATGATACGATCTACACATGCTGAAGACACAGATGAGTGAATTCTACAGTTATAACAGTGTAATAAACACAAGTTTAAAAAATGAGGGTGTAAAAGCTCAGTTCAACACGGAACCCCATGTTAAGTGACGTGTTCTCTGCTTTGTGTTCTTAGCGTGCTGGAGACTGAGAAGTCCCTGGTGCTGTCTGAGAAAGGCAGTGGTGACAATGACGATGTGGAGCTCATTGTTGCGGGTGACAAGTTCCGTCTGGTCGCTACGATGAACCCTGGAGGAGATTTTGGGAAAAAGGAGGTCAGTTCAGGACTCCTGAGAATAAGAGTCATGCAGAAACCAATGCTAATTTTCTCAAAAGCCATTAACTTGCATGCTTAATAATGCATCAACCTCATGTTAGTGTGAAATTTTGTTTCAGAGATTTTTGAAACCTTATTTTAGAATATTATTGGTTAATTACATATCACGTTAATGTGTTCATTTAAGTTATGCCGGATGCAGAGGCTCAGTTCTGTTCGGCATTCTGTTGCACATTGTCTCATTGCTACAATGACTATGAAGCAGAAGGAATGTATTACTTATTGTGATTAGTCACAGACATTCATGTGATTTAATCACAATTACTTGGTTCTGCAATCCAGAATACAGCATTACAGATAACCGCTCATTTATTGTTACATAATAGATCCTTTTGCTCAAAGGTAGGTGGATTGTTTTATAATTTTTTGGTGGTTTGTCTACAGCTGTCCCCAGCACTTCGAAACCGGTTCACCGAGATCTGGTGCCCCCAGAACAACAGCCGGTCGGACCTCTTGCAGATTGTCCAGCACAACCTACGCTCCGGCCTCTCCCTGGACGAACACGACCATCAAGGTCTTCATTCGAGCCGCCCTCCCCTTATTGGCTAGTCGCTGCTGTCCTGTTCTTGTCCGCTGGTCAATATCAAGTTTTGTTCCCTGGCAGGTAGAGACATCTCTGAGCTCATGCTGGACTTCATCGACTGGCTGACCAATCAGGACTTTGGGCGCCATTGCATCCTGAGCGTACGAGACATCTTGTCTTGGGTGAACTTCCTGAACCAGGTGTGTGAGAAAGACGTTGATGGCTTCATGACTATGGGAGAGGACGAGGAGGAGGAGGAAGTTGAGTGGGACCTCAGGCTAGACACGGTCACCGCGTTTGTCCATGCCGCCTGTCTGGTGTACGTGGATGGAATCGGCTCAGGTGTGAATGTCATATTTTCTTATGTTCGTTGTCATCATTTTCATTAGTATTAACTGTTCACTCATTATCCTCTCAGTTCTTGTAATAACAATTAGTTGAAAACTATCAGAAGTATGGTTGGGGGACGTGTTTCATTTTATTTATTGGGTCTGCAGTATTTTTAAGGATTACTAGTCATTTTTAATGATATTTAAGGCCTTATTTTTTGGCAATTCGAATTTAGGACATTTTACATTTACATTTACAGCATTTATCAGACGCCCTTATCCAGAGCGACTTACAATCAGTAGTTACAGGGACAGCTCTGTTCGCTCTGTGCTCTTGCCAAAAATGAATGGTTCATGCTGCAAGTAGGTGTGTTTTTGAGCAGGTTGTCATTTTCAAAGGGACCGTATAATCAAAATCTCTCCTGTTGGCCAAATTTATATCAAATCTACTTCAAAGATCATTCTATTTTTTATTTTTTTTTTTAAGTAGATCAGTCTTTTTTTGTTTTGTTTTAGTCTCAATCTGTTGTCACGGTTTTCACAGGTTTGACTGCGTTAGCTGCGGAAAACGCCTTCCTGGCCAGGCGGGCGTGTCTGGACTTCTTGAAGCAGCGGCTGAGCCGCATCACCCAACTGGACGACGAGATGCTGGACGCCCTGCGCATCTATGACACCTGTCTGCCCCGAGAGCCGCAGTGGGGGGATGATTTCTTTGGGATAGACCCCTTCTACCTGCCTGCAGGTGGGTCTGCTGCTTCGGTTTTCACATCTGGGTCTTACTATTGAATTTGTAATTATGACCTGTTTAATCTGGGGATGTGTATGCATACCAGGTTGTGAGTCCGAGGCCCGGAGTCTGTCCGATTACGCCCTCGGTGCGGGCACCACGGCCATGAACACACAGCGGCTGCTGCGCGCCCTGAAGCTGCAGAGGCCTGTCCTGCTGGAGGGATCCCCAGGGGTGGGCAAGACCAGCCTGGTGGCAGCGCTGGCCAAAGCTTCAGGGAACACCCTTGTCCGAATTAACCTCTCTGAACAGACTGTAATTAGCCTAGTTTTTTTTTTTTTTTTTTTTATCATGGTCATACATTTTATAGTTGCCCCTTGTCTGAAAATGTGTTTTTTGACCAATTTGATTTGTTCTCGCAGGACGTCACTGACCTGTTTGGTACTGACCTGCCAGTTGAGGGAGGGAAGGGAGGGGAGTTTGCGTGGCGTGACGGCCCCCTGCTGGCGGCTCTGAAGGCCGGCCACTGGGTTGTCCTGGATGAGGTGTGTGTCTGTGTTTTTTTGCTTGTGAAGACAGTTTAACTACAACTGAAAGAATCGAATTATTGAGATTTTATTTAACAAGGCAAGTTAAGTCAGTCATTTTTATCACAAGTTGCAAAGAATAATACCTTTGTTACTATTACAGAGCTATTACCAGTGGTTAATAAAACATGTGTGTTGCAGCTGAATCTGGCATCTCAGTCCGTGCTGGAGGGTTTGAACGCCTGCTTTGACCACAGAGCGGAGATCTACATCCCCGAGCTGGGAATGACCTTTCAGGTTCAGCATGAAAAGACCAAAATCTTTGGCTGCCAGAACCCCTTCACCCAGGGTGGTGGCCGCAAGGGCCTCCCCAAATCCTTCCTGAACAGGTTCACCCAGGTGGGAGTCAAATCACGGATCTAATAGATCCGGACACGGCAAACAGGTTTCCTGCTTTCACGCACCGTCATTCCTGTGCAGGTGTATGTGGATCAGCTGACCAGCACAGACATGGTGTTCATTGGGGAGTCAGTCTTCCCGACCATCGACAAGCGGATCATTGGCAAGATGGTGCAGTTCAACAATCAGGTAGGTGGAGTTTTCCTGTATGTAGAACTGGACGGAGAACGAGCAGAGCTTGGGTACCTCAGCGGGTGTCACAAATGTGACCGAAAAGTGATAAATTTGTCCCTTTCCTAAATATGATCCAAACTCTATGTTTATTCATATAGTTCCTATTTGATTAAAGTTTTTTACAGATTATTGTAATTTTTTTATCGCATCATTACGATCAACTATTTTTGTGCTTTTGTAGATTGTACATCGTTATGTTTTTTGGTCATGCCATGTAAAACTTTCAATAAAAAAGATTTGATCCAAAAACATAGCTAGTATAGCTAATAAACATATTATTTTGTCAGCTTGTCCAAGAGGTCATGGTGGAGAGGAAGTGGGGACAGAAAGGAGACCCATGGGAGTTTAACCTGCGAGACGTGTTCCGTTGGTGTCAGCTGATGCAGGCTGACCAATCGCCTGGGTTCTTTAACCCAGGCCAACATGTGGGACTGGTGTACGCTGACCGGATGAGGGCTGAGCCCGACAAGGCTCAGGTAACCCCGCCTTACCGATGATGTGTATGGGGGGTGTTCAGTGTTTTTCTGAAACTCGTGTCAGCAGGGGTTTGTGTACAGGTGCTGACCACGTTCAGGAAAGTGTTTGGCGGGGAATTTGAGCCATACACTGGATCCAGGCAGTTTCACATCACTCCACTAAACCTCCAGGTCTGGAAAGTCTGAAAATGTTCTTTGTTTGTTTGTTTGTTTGTTTGTTTGTTTATTTATTTAGGCCTAAATTTCAGATGGTTGAGCTCCATTTCTCTCCCCATCAGGTGGGCTTTTCCGTCGTCACCCGCAGCGGTGGGGCTCCTGTGGCTCTGGACCCCCCCCTTTCCATCACCCACCAGGCCCTGCGGCCGCTGGAGTCCCTGATGAAGTGCGTGGAGCGGGGGTGGATGGCCATCTTGGTGGGCCCCACCACCAGCGGCAAGACCAGCTTGGTCCAGCTTCTGGCCCTGCTGACCGGCCACCGGCTCCGCGTCATGGCAATGAACAGCGCCATGGACACCACCGAACTGCTGGGGGGCTTCGAGCAGGTAAACCACAGAGGGGCGGGGTCTACCAGTATGTTTGCCACAGGCGTGAACCTTTACTGGTCTCATTCGATTTAATTTACAATAATCGACGCATCCAGTCTGAACCTTTTCTTTTTGTGGCGTCGGGTGAGTGCGGACTGAACGCCGACTGTTTTTCAAAGTGTCCACACAGGCGTTCAGCACCAGCGTTTGATGTGTACGGCTTTCAGCGGGCGTTCATTTCAAACGTCCACGTGGATGAGGTCGAACTCCTCCCCAGAGTGACAGTCACTACCGGCACTACTTTTTAACTAGAATTTTACCGCCGCTAGAAAATCATTGTCATTATGATTAAATTGATTGTGTTCTACACTCAACCATGCAGAATCGTCCACCTCTGCAAGAGTTTAATAGGGAATTGCTTCGTCCTCGTCCAGGTGGACATCATCCGGCCATGGCAGCAGGTGCTGGAGAGCGTGGACTACGTGGTCGCCATGGTGACGAGACGTGGGTTGATGTCGCTGGACAGTAGTGTTCAGGACACGGAGTTCCTGCTGCGGACATGGAGCGCGTTCCGCTGCTGGCTGAAGGAGGAGGGGCTGGACCGCACAGAGGGCACAGTCACGTCGGAGGCGCTCAACAAGCTGGAGGTCATCATCGTCCTGCTTCAGAAACTCAACACCAAACTCAAGGTCTTCATAGGTGTGTGGAAAGACGCAGATTCAGCTTTTATCCACGGTCTTTATAATGTCGCATTTAAATGTGAATCTTGGTGCATCCAGACACATCCAAGCTCCAGATGGACTTCACCATCCTGAAAGAGCGCCTGGCACAGATGCAGGACGGCTGGAGCCATGGAGGCTTCGAGTGGCTGGACGGCATGCTGGTGCAGGCGCTGCAGGCAGGAGACTGGCTGCTCATGGACAACGTCAACTTCTGCAGGTGATTGATTCGTGCTCAAACGGTTTCATTTACATTTACAGCATTTATCAGACGCCCTTATCCAGAGCGCCTTACAATCAGTAGACACCCCAAGTTTTTTCATTTTCAGACCATGACTGATCATGTAAAAAAAATTAGACAAATCTAAAAATTATATAAAAAATAATAATAATCTGAAACCCCCTTCAAAAATGTGTTTTGAGTGGGGATGCTATTATTTTGCAGGCAAATGAAAGATACCATGCAAGATATTTAATATATTTATTAATAGGAATTATGTGGTTTATATTCTAGATCAGATTTTAACCCCCCCCCTTGTAAATTACACCTATGAACGTAGACACTAAATATGATGAACAAGATGATTAGTAAGTATGATAATCTCTTATATATTTTTTTTTGTGTGTGTGTGAAGCGCATCGGTACTGGACCGATTGAATGCATTGCTGGAACCTGGTGGCTCACTGACCATTAACGAGAGGGGGGTCATCGATGGCACAACCCCTAGCATCACACCGCATCCCAACTTCAGGTTCAGCCCCCCACCACCCAGGAGCTGTTTTAAAGTCCTGCCTCAGGATGTAAAACGTCTCATGAACGCTGAGAATCTGTCTTCGTCTAGGTTGTTTCTGGCTATGGACCCTATCCACGGCGAGATCTCGCGAGCCATGAGGAACCGGGGCGTGGAGATCTACATCCCGGGCGAGCACGAGGGGACGTGCTGGGACCAGATGGACGTGAAGACCCTGTTGCGCACGGCGGGGGTGACTGGGGACTGCGTCTGCGACCTGCTGATTACCGTCCACTCTGAGATAAAGGCCACTATTTGGGGTGAGTTGTGACCCCTCCAGCCTGATTACGTTTGACGTTGTTTCATTTATTTTAGGGGTAAAACGAGATACCACGTCCAGTCACTTGATGTTGCATAATTCCTTTTTCTCTTGTAGATTCCCCTGCATCCTCCATCTCATCTCTGCTCCACGCCGCCACCCTGCTGTCCAGCCAGCTGCAGAGGGGGGTGGACCTGCCCAGTGCCCTGCTGCAGGCCTGTGGGGAGGCGTACTCACTCTGCCAGCGCAGCACCGCCAGCCAGCAGGTACCAGAGAGGGAAAAAGGACAATATTGAGCGCAGACCGGAATGTTTGCTTTACTCTGCTCTCTCGCCCCTGCAGCTGGCCCAGGAGGTGGTCGAGCGTCAGCTGGCAGTGCTTGATGCTGAGGACTGGGGCAGCAGGCTGCTCTGTGCGGGGGTGTGGCCAGACAGCATCCCATCCGCCCTGTTCTCCACCGTGGACTCCTGCTTCTCTAGTTTGTTGAGGGACGGGCAGGTCCTGTCCTACTGTCTCAACAACCTCAGCCAGCAGGGCAAAAGGTAGAGCTGGTAGAGCTGTAAATCTTGGCCTTGAGTCTGACCCAAGCCTGATCTGCTTAATCTCTATCATTTAGTTTGGTCAGGTTGGGTCAAGCTCAATGGTAAATATTCGTCTATAGGGTGGTAGTAGCCTATTGAGTAACACACTTGCCTATGAACCAGAAGACCCAGGTTCAAATCCCACTTATTACCATTGTGTCCCTGAGCAAGACACTTAACCCTGAGTGTCTCCAGGGGGGGACTGTCCCTGTAACTACTGATTGTAAGTCGCTCTGGATAAGGGCGTCTGATAAATGCTGTAAATGTAGTGCCATATGATAGTGTGTTTTGATCCAGGAATCGTCCACTGAGCCTAACGGACCTGCAGAGGGCGATGCAGAGTGGAGCGGCACATGAAGGACAGCTGTTCCTGGGCGAAGGCGGGGATGTGGGTGCCGACGGTGCCCTGCGTGTCCTGCCCACCGCAGTCAGGATCCTGACTGAGAGAGCCTCCCACAGTGACTGGATCCTCCGTACCAGCTGGCTGGCCCACCTGGCCAAGAGCTACAAACATGCGCCAGGTAGGACTGTTTTTAGAAATAACTAAATAAATCATTTTAAATAGTCACTGAGTATTAGAGGTGTGTATCGGCAAGGATATGTATCTCAATACATGGGTCATGATACGATTATATCATGATATATTGTGACACTGTACATTTTAAGATATTCTACAGTTCACTTAAAATGTAAAAACAGAGCTGAAATACAAGATGGAATACAGTACGATGTGTTTGCATACCATTATATTAATAATTCAACCAAAACAACTCAGAACTGAATTTTGAACTAAATTTGAATATTTGATATTTAATGTCTCTGTATTGTTGCAATATCACCATGTGAAAGTGAAGTGATTGTCATTGTGTTACACAGCACAGCACACGGTGTCAAAACGAAATATGTCCTCTGCTTTTAACCATCACCCTTGGTGAGCAGTTGGCAGTCATGGGGAGCAGTGTGTGGGGACGGTGCTTTGCTCAGTGGCACCTTGGCGGCTCGGGATTCGAACCTGCAACCTACTGATTACGGAGCTGCTTCCTTAACTGCTAGGCCACCACTGCCCCCACGATGTATTGCTGTTATCTAACACTCGTACTGAGTATATATTAATATTGTATTACTTTGAATGGTAATTTAATTGGCTTTCAACAGTAAATGCATTAGTGCGTTGGTTCCCAAGCTTTTTTCCCTGAAGCCCCCCTGTCTGTGTCCAGGACAAGCCAGGACCCCAATTCCCTCCCACATACATGCATTAAAAGTGCAAATAGAAGTTTGTAATTTAACAGCAGTTGTAGGTTTTTGATGTTGGGTATAGGGTGGGGCTGTATATAGCCTACATGATTATACAGAGTTTTGATGATCTTATTGGGATTTTATAAATTTATAAACTTCTGGTAACCTCAGTGCAGATGAAGTTGTGTGGACCCCCTGCGATCTCTAGGGTACTAGTCGACATCACTGCTCACTTGCAGTTTCAGGGGAAAATATTGCCAGGTTGCAGGTAATGATACTACTAGAGTTCCATGGTCCAAACCAAACTTCTGCATCCAGCCGGAAGACTTTCTGAGAGAGGTAAAAGCAGCAGTGTGATTTTTAGTTTCTTTTTCTGTCCCAGATGCAGCCCTTCTCCAGCTGGAAGCAGGGACCAGGGCTTTAAAGGCCGTGTTCAGCAGTAAACTCACAGTGAAGGGAAAAGGCCTTACTGAGCTGCTGCAGCCTCATAGCACAGGTAAAAAAAAACAAAACAAAAAAACACGTGTTTGTTAATGCATCATTCTTCTAGTGCATTTCATTGTGTGATTTGGTGCACAGATGATCACAGGATCCTGGTAGACATGCGATGGAATAAACAGTATCTTGACATCCTGGCCAACAACTGTAATTTTGAGGATGAGGAGAGGTACGCGGAGTTCATGGATGCGCTGAACGCCGTGGCCAACAGGTATGAGATCAGTTCGGGCTAGTTTTTCATGGTGGCAGCAATAAGGATGGTCTAGAATGTTCCATCTTTTTTATTTATTTATTTATTTTTTTATTTAGGGTTATACTGCTGATGGACCGAGAGGAGCGAGCTGCAGTCGGAGCCAGCACTGCAAACACATCTCCTCACAATAGTGCCCTCAGACTGGCAACCGCATTTTCGAAAGGTCTGCAACGCCAACACACGCACTTCACTCAAACAGTGGTCATTACGGGCATTACGGGTTTGACGTAATCTGCTCTTCCTCTCATCTTTGTGTATATCTGAAGGCTCCGTGGACATTGGTCACCTGCCCCACCCTGTCCTGGTACACCTGCGATCCTTCTTTGACCTGTGGGATGCCTTTGTGCTGCAGGCGGTGCAGACTGGGCAGCCCTACATCTCAGACCATCTCATGTTTGAGGTCGGTGTCTACACTTCTTTACATGTACACTAGAGCTGTGATTGGGCCTTAAAAGCCCTGACACAATCTGAAACTAGAGTTGTTTTTTTTTTTTTTTTTTTTTTTTTAAAAAGCCCAACTTTCTTTGTGCATTACAAGCACTAGACTGAAAAGGAAAGGAAATTATGGGTTTTAAAACATAATTGGCATTAGCTATAAATTTTTGTCACCGTCCACTTTTGCATTTCTGTCGCATCAATAATTAAAACTAATCACCTGACGACGCATCACCTGGCCGAGAATTGCAAATAAAATCAATATTTCATTAAAAAATTAACATTCAATATAATATCATGCACAACATGCAAAAACACTCTTACCAAACACTGAAACAAATTTGCAAGCAGCATATCTCATAGAAAGGATAGGTACTATAGACCGTAATTTCATGTTTGCTGACCAATAATTTAGTGCACGAGCAAAGATTTACAGATCTACTGCTCTCGAGATTGTTTCAGATGACCACGAAGTTGTTCATCCACAGATCCTGCAGCTGCTGCAGTGGAGAGACCGTTTCTGGCACGTATGTAACTCCATGGCGGCAGACGCCAGAGGGGTGTGTGTCATGTCTCTGCACTGGCAGTGGGTCCACAAGCACCTAATCCTCCGTCTACCCCAGCTGCTGTTGGGAGAGGGAACCTACGAGTGAGTATAGAGACCGATAGATGGGGGGACAAAAATGTTTTTGTCTATGGGCACCATGGATTTTGTACCTTTTTTTTTTTGTTTGTTTTTTTGTGACCCAGCGGTCAGCAGGAGCTGCAGGCGGTAACCACGGCCATTCAGAACACTCTGTGCAACTCTGCCATAGTAGCATCTTCTTTAAAGGGGGTTCAGAAGTCACTTGGAAGGCCGCTTCCGTTCAAGGTAAAGAATGGACTCCCGCTGTCCCCTCTTACAGGGATGTGCAGAGATCAAACTATTTGTGTTTGTATCTGTCTTTGTGTGGCAAATACCTAAACATATATAACTGGAAATGCACATGGAGGTTGAAATTTTTTAAAACTGCTTAGTGTTGCAAATCGGGCTTTTTCCCCTGTATTTTGGGCAAAATTGCTTGAATAGGCATTGAGGAACCCATTTCCCTATTAATATCTAAACCAGTGCCAAGCCACACAAGTCATTTTCATGCTGAAAGTGGTGCTTCACCCAATGCTCAGTTTTTGAAATACTGCTCAACCTCATGTTGTTTTTCAGTTGGACACGGTGGCTGGGTGTGCCTCTCAGCTCCTGGTCCTAACCAGGACTCTGGATGTTGGAGATTTGCAGCTGGACAACACGTCCCCGCTGTGGAGGAGGGACATGGCGAGGCTCCAGGGGGCCGTACTGGGGCTGGACTCGAAGGAGAGCTTGCTCGAGGCTTTAGGGCTGGTCCTAAAAGCCAATCACCAGCTGGAGTCACAGCAGTCAGGTGAAAGGTTCTTCATTCATTGTTGGCTGTGCAGCAGTGCATGAGGATGGTACCTTGATCAAGGGGACCTCAGTGGCACCTTGATGGTTCATGATTACTGAGCACTGCCCAGTAATGTACTGTGATCAGTACAATAATGTCTGACTCATTTCACTTTTCATGTGCCAAGTGGCATATTGACCTGGTACATATTAATGCAGTGTGATTCATGACACACCTGGGTTAAACACCTGGCTCCTTTAAATATCTCCTGAGTCACGAATCTGAGCTCTCCATTGAAACAAAGTCCTAACTACACCATATCTAAATTGTAAACTGTCACATAAATACATCTTATAATCATTAAAACATCAATTACTACCCCTCACAGAGATGTTAACGCTACTAAAATACGTGCTTTCTGTGGTTCCCCTGGTCGGAAACGTAACCGAATCTGAATCGCTCAGAGATCCTTTTCCTTGGGTGATTTTTTTATTTTTTTTTTTATTATTATTATTTTTTTTATTTTAATTTTTTTTTAAAGAATACATTGACCTATTTGTGACCTACTGGGTAAGGAAGCGGACTCATAACTGAAGGGTTGTGGGTTTCAAATCTTGAACCGCCAAGGTGCCCTTGATCAAGGTACAGCATTTATCAGAAATTTACCCGAATCTGATTCGCTGCCCGCTGCCCACTAAGGTCATGATCACGGTGACTGGTCTTATGAAGTGGTCTTCAGTAACTGGTTTGTTGCTCCTGTAGTGCTGGAGAGGCTCGTTTCCTGTGTGAGTCAGCAGCAGGCCCATCTGACATCTTGTGGCCTGCTAGACTCCACGTCTGAGACGCGGGGTGACGAGGACAGCACCCCTCCCTGCAGGGAGGTTTTACTGCAGCTCTTCCACAGGGCTCAGCTCTGGCCCTTGCTGGAGGAGTTGGCGGTGCTCAACCAGCTAAGAGTCACTGCAGACCTCCTGCAGCTCTCAGTCACACCGAGGTACAGCAGCTCAATTCTTATAATGTTGATGTTTTCATGGTGTTTTATTAACTATGTGGCTGGATTACAGTGCTTTTAATAAAAGATTTGGTTTTACTATATATTGAATGATTGATTTGAAACAACAAGATTGCATGGATTGGTTTGGCCAGAACGCAGTGTTTTTTTTTTTTACTAGCACCAATATGCCGATGACATAAAAAATGTTTAATCAACCCAGACAAGTCTTCAAACCCTGCCAGACATGTTCGGGGAAAAGAGGAGATCTGGGGACTCATTTATAAAACTTTAAACCTCTAGTGTATGTGTGATCAAAAGACAAAAAATGAACCACACAAATAAAATATCTATGAAAATATAATGACACCATAGAAGCCTATCCTGGTTTTATCAGAGCAAAGGCTGATCTAGGAAAATGTGCGCACACGCACTACCTGGGATCATTTGCACGTAGATTTGCAATATATTCTGCCCTCTACGTGCCTCCCTTCAACATTAAATAGTAAATGCAAATCACTTCATGAATATGTAAGCCTCCGATGTAAACCTGGAAAAAAAATGCACAAGAAAAGATTTTTTTCTGAAACTGAAATAGATGTGCTTGTGAAATGGAAAGCCAAAAAGAAAGGCAGTGAGTAGGAACAGGTAATGAATGTTTAATGAATTTTTTGACTATAATTAAAAAAACAATGGTTAAAAATAAAATACACTTCAATAATTTTTTTCATAAACCCACAGCCACCATTAAATTGCTGAAAAGATTGACATTTTAATATTGTATTATTTACTGCTGCATTCACAAATACTCTTTCAGCCTCGCATTGGACTAAATGTAAATTGAACTTCTTTTCTTCTTCTGTTCATAGGGACAGGGAAACTGTAAATGCTGTCCGTAGTGCTGTGTCCCAGCACCTTCGCTTCTGTCTTCAGTCAACCCCCATCAGCATAAGGCAGCTTCACCCACTATGGTTCCTCCTGGGCAGTGAAAGGGTCCGAATTGCATTCACACCGCATGATGCACAAGATTTTGTCTACTTCACGTCAATACAGATTGTTTGGCGGGATGCAGACGGGCCTGACTTGTGTAATTCCTCTCTCAGCCTGTGGAGGCGCTGCAGTTTGTCTGGTGTGAGCTGATCTCAGAAAGCCTGGGGGCGTTTTGGCGCTGCAGTGTGACTTCTGACCCTGAGCGCTGGTTAAAGTGGAGCCCACTGCGCCCTGATGAGCAAAAAGTGTCCCGCTCACTGCTGAGCCCCTCAGATACGGTGGGAGAGGTTGTGTGTGTCTGTGTCTGGGATGTACTTAAATATCTGTATGCAGATACTTAAATATCTGTATATCTGTCACGACTGATATTTCAGGGCCCTGGAATGCTCAGTCGTGCTGTTTGGTCTCGGTGCATGCTGGGAGCTCTAAGCAGCAGTGACTCGGGAAGTAGGTGGGACCCATCTGGAGCGGCGTTCCTCTCGTCCTCGCGTGTCACCCTGGGCGAGTGGAGGGAGAGGACATCCCAGCTACAGGACCTCCGGGCTGTGCTGTGGGACAACATGGCTCTGCCTAGCCTAGCGGACTTCAGGTAAAACTCAGACCGATTCAGGCCCCACCCGCTGTGGCCTGAATAGATGAGACGGCCGATGGCATGCTCTTTAGAATACAGAACTCATGTCTGGTTCCAGGGTTTTTTTTTTTCATGCATGGTCATATTTTCAAGGTTTCTCATCAGGAATCAATTGCAGGGAATACAGGACAAAAACCATGTGTCCTGTTTTGATTTTTAACCCCAATCAGTGATAAGCAGGCAGTTTCAGATGGTATAAAACCAGGAAGTAGAGAGTCACCAAACTCCGGTCCCTCAGAGATGAAAATACGAGGTTCAATTTAAAGCATCTACACAGCCATACCTTATAGATAGAAATATGATTTTTGACAAGTGGAATGCTGAAAGTGAAGTGAAGTGATTGTCATTGTGATACACAGCAGAACAGTACACGGTGCACACAGTGAAATGTGTTCTCTGCATTTGAAGATCACCCTTAGTGAGCAGTGGGCAGCCATGACAGGCGCCCCGGGGAGCAGTGTGTGGGGACAGTGCTTTGCTCAGTGGCACCTTGGCGGCTCGGGATTCGAACCAGCAACGTTCTTGGGCCGCTTCCTTAACCACTAGGCTACCACTGCCCCTTGTTGTCTTGATGCAGAACAATTTTCTCATACATTTTAGTGTTGGGATGTCCATTAGAAAATGTGTTAAATGTCTTAAGACAGACAACACATGTGTACCAGATTTGGTGCATGCAGGTTAAACTGTCTTTCCACTGGAAGAAAAAAAACACTTCATGTTTGAATTGTTGACATTAAGACACGGTTCAGCCTATGATAAAGTCCTTATCAGTCCTTCAAATGGAACTTCTTGACTACATCCTGGCCAAATTTCACATGGTTTTGATTATCCGTGTCTGAGCACAATATGTTAAACTAAAATCTCACACTTTCTGTGAACCCTTGGTGGCGCTATAAAAAATATTTTGTGTAACCAGGGCGTCACCCTAACTATATGACTGTGAAATTTGAGGATGTTTGGATAATGTTTACTGCATTAAAATATTTTTTTTATTCTGTCAAATTATTTCTTTCATATGCCAGGAAAGGTGCAACGTTTGTTATAAATTTCATTTAAAGTGGTCTTAAAAAGTCTAAAATTGAAGGTTAAAAATCCTGGGGGTACCCTCTAATTAATGACAATTGATTAATTGATTTGAAAAAATCAATTTGAAAAGGTTTCCTGTTTCTGTGCATCCCAGGAGTACAGACAGTCGTCTGCAGGGATTGGTTCTCTGCCGGCAGCTACACTCCCTCTCTGACCTGCTTCCTCCCGGGCTGCAGGAGAGCTACACCCAGAGCTGTGAGAACCTCACTGAGGGTCAGGACCCTGTAAGGGCAGCTCAGGAAGTCCAGGCCACCATCAGAAACGGCTTGCCTGGAAACCTTCTGCCGGAGGGCTTCCTGGATACCCTTGTGACCTGCATGCAGCAGTTTGTTCAGAACCAGGGGTCTAGCTTGATCCAGCAGGCCTGCGGTGGCATATTCTGGGTCCACATGGGCCTGCTGCAGATCCAGGTGTGGACCCCGCAGACTATATTTGATCCGGCAGTCAAACGGGCCTACAAACTCAACTACGCCAAAGAAGAGGTGAGTGGAAAAGAGAACCTTCCATCCATAAAAATGCATTCAAATCACTTTCACCTGTTTTTGTTTTGTTTGATTTTGTCTAGCTGGCTCTGCTGCAAGAAGAGTGGAGGGGGCGGAGCCTTTCGGCTCAGCTGCTGACAGGGGCGGGTCTTGAGGAAAGCAGCACAACTGATGGTTTACAGCACCCACGCATTAGGTGAGGTTTTGAAGAGAAATCTCAATCTCACCAGTGTACCAACAATGATGTTTCACAATTCACTCTTGAATATATATATTTTTTATTTAAATATACACTAAAATAAGACATCCTAGATCTGGATGAATGAAATATTCTTATTAAATACTTACATAGTTGCAGAGAACAAAATCACACATAAATGACCTCCATACAATGCCTGGGCATGCTCCTGATGAGGTGGCTGATGGTCTTCTGAGGGATCTCCTCTCAGACCTGGATTAAAGCATCCGCCAACTACTGGACAGTCTGTGGTGCAATGTGGCATTGGTGGATGGAGTGAGACATGATGTCCCAGATGTGCTCAATTGGATTCAGGTCTGGGGAACAGGCGGGCCATCATGTTTCCTGATGTGCTGGCCTGTATCCTGGTAGCGCCTCCATGCTTTGGGCCAACTTTCTTGCCACAGCTCGCATTGACGTTCCATCCTGGATGAGCTGCACTACCTGAGCCACTTGTGTGGGTTGTAGCCTCAGTTTCATGCTACAACTAGAGTGAAAGCACCGCCAGCATTCAAAACTGACCAACACATCCGCCATAAAGCATTGGAACTGAGAAGTGGTCTGTGGTCACTACCTGCAAGTACCTTTATTGGGGATGTCTTGCTAATCGCCTATAATTTCCACCTGTTTTCTATTCCACTTGCACAACAGCATGTGAAATTGATTGTAAATCAGAGTTGCTACTTTGAATAGTG
Source organism: Denticeps clupeoides (assembly GCF_900700375.1). NCBI lineage: Eukaryota > Metazoa > Chordata > Actinopteri > Clupeiformes > Denticipitidae > Denticeps > Denticeps clupeoides. Next base: position 2,535,472 of record NC_041720.1, on the reverse strand, counting down.
TATTTATTTATCATTATTGGCATCAACAATTAGAAAACCATATAAAATAAAAACCATATAAAATAACAAGGCAATACCTAATACCAATAATAGTTTTAAATACATGATCCCAAATGTAACCCAAAATATTTTACAAATAATACAAAATTAAAACAACAATTATTATTATAATGGTCATAATACTGATAGGGTCTGTCCACAGGGCCAACGAAATGTGTCCTCTGCCTTTAACCCATCACCTTTTGAGAGCAGTGGGCAGCCTTCTGATTATGGGGCCGCTTCCTCAACCACTAGGCCACCACTGCCCCATTCTGTGTAATGATTTATATATTTTGCAGTATGTTTATTTGGATTCTTGCTCCTGACTGCTATGAGTTTTTCAGGTACCTGTGGATCCGAATGCAGCAGGTGACCGAGCAGATCTCCGAACTGTCCAGGAAGCAGGCCTGCCGGCCCAGCGAGCCGCAGTATGGTCGCCTGTACCAGGAGCTCCAGCACTACCTTTGCAGCATTGGCCAGCCTGCCGCCATCCGAGACCTGCTGTCCCACCTGCTGAAAGCCCTGCATGATTCCCGCTCCAAACCCAGGCCACGGGTCCTGGGACTGCTGAAGGAGGAGGCGGTGTGGCAGGCCTCCCAGAAGCGCTTTGCCCAGCGGCTGGCTGAGGAGTATCCTCTCTACCCCGATGTGGTGGGGCCGCTGCGAGCCGCCATCCTGCAGATCCAACATGGTATGAGGCTGGTGGCCTCGCAGGTCTCCACCTCCCTCACGTCTGTGCCCAACCTGGCAAAGCTGGTGTCCTGCCTGCTGGCGTTCCCCACCCTGGGCACCAGTCAGGCCTCCTATCTGGCCCGGGCTGACTACTTGTGCTCCAGGGCCAGTGTGGACGTTCTCAGGGCCCTGAGCAAGCTGCTACCACAAGGGGAATCTCCAGGAAGTCACGGGGTTCCAGAACCCTCCATCCTGCTACTCAACGCGCTGCTGTATGTGCAGTGCCACGCCTTGTCCATAGGACAGCTGGGGCCAGAGGCGCGAAGAATCTTCAGGCACATCTGCCAGGTGGGGTGCTGGGTAGATCTGTAAACCTCGGGCCAAGCAAACACAAACTACCGATCTATAGTACCTATCCTTTCCGTATGATTCGGGGATGGGGAAAAGTGTTTCACATGTTGTCATTAAATGAAATATTAATTTGATTCGCAATTCTCAGCCACCGTCATCAGGTGATGCATTTTAATTATTGTCAGAGAGATGCGAAAATGAATGCTGAGGAGTGCATGCAGAGGCTAGCCTCTGGCGATTATGCATTAAACCAGATTATTATCCTGCACATTTTTCCCCTCTTAGTCTAGTAGGGTTTGTACTTGTTTAGTCAGGCTTGGGTCGAATTTGGTCAGGCTTGGACCGGGTCCAATTTAGGCCCAATTTCAGCTCTAGTGCTGTTCTTCTTGTCACAGTGATTTTACTTTAATCTAATTTAATGAACACTCATTTTAGCTGACTTGTCCCTGCAGGCTCTGGTGAATGAGTGGGACGAACAGGAGAGGCGGGCGAGGGAGAAGGAGCAGATGGAGGCCAGTTTGTACCGTAGCCGCAGCAAGCAGCACGGCTCCGGCCTCACCGAGGAGCAGGAGGAGGAGAAGGACTTCAGACGAGCCTTCCCACAATACAACAAGGTTAGAGCAGAGAGTAATTTTACCTTCTTAGGTCCCTTCTGTGGCTCTTGTGGCTGAATATTTTGCTTTGGTTTTGGTCAGGACTTTGCAGATATCATCTCCGAGCCCACCCTGGAACAGCCAGTACCACTGGAGGAAGAGGAGGAAGTAGGGGCGGAGTCTGGTGAAGGTGGCTTCCTTTCCCCAGCCTGTCTGCAGACGGTGGTTAAAGTCCATGGGAGGCTTTGTCTGGCCTATTCACGCTCACTCTGGTACAAGAGTAGCTCTCCAGCCAATCAGAGCACAGAACATATCAGCGCTCTCGTCTCTTCCTATCAGATCACTGCTCCTGTCATATCACGCTTCTATCATCTAATGGGTGTGTTGGCATTATTTGTCTGTTCTCTATAATCAATGACCATTTATGGATTGATAATTCTCAATAAACATCCTTCTATTTAACATATTCAATAGGAATTATATTTTTATTGTTTTTTAAACACATTTTTGGAAAATTGGCCTCTTTTTGTCTTGAACCTCAAAAAAGGGCATACCAGTAGATGGTGGCAAATACAATAGTTTGTGATGATGGTGGCCATAAATTGTTTTCATAAGTTAAATACACATAAATTTTTTGTACAGATTTTACTGTTTTAATTATTTCATTTGTTATGCACCGCCTACCTTGTCACCATTGCTTTTGATACAAAAATTTTCCTGCATAAAATCATTAATGTTGTTTTTCCTCAGAACCCGAGATGGACTCCCAGCTCCTGGGCTCTCATCTGCTGCTCTGCTCTCTGCTGGAGAACACGGTGCGTGGCTCGGCCACCCAGGCCGGCCTCAGCCTGCGCTGTGATGGGCCCTACGACTTCTACCAGCAGCCCAACATGAGCCAGGCCCGCCTCTGCCTGCCCGTTCTGGAGCTGCTGGGCAGGGCTGTGCGGCAGCGGTTGGAGGAGTGGCCCGAGCACCCGGCCCTTGTGCAGGTCTGTCGCTTCTGACCTTATTAATTAAATTTTGAGTCAAAGAGCTTGTAGAATGATCCAATTTGGAATTACTTGGAATTGTGCCACTTTGAATTAATCACATTATAAAGAGAGAATTACACAATACAGCTAGTTCTGAATCACGTCTTTTAAATTATGAGTCTTATATTAATTTTGCCTCTTCTGTAGCTAATGGTGGTTGTGGAGCGCATAATGAGTTTCAGCCTGTCCAGCCCACTGTCCAAATTCCTTAACGGCCTGGAGATCCTGCTGAGCAAAGCTCAGGTGAGTGATTCTGAGTGTGTGTGTGTGTGTGTATGTATGTATATGAGTGTGTGTGTGATCCTCATCCAGCCATGACTCCGCCCCCTGTATCCTCAGGACTGGGAGAATAACGCCAGCCGCTCTGTGTCCCTGAAGAGGGAGCTGGAGGAGATCACACAACTCATCATTCAGTGGAGGAAGCTGGAGCTCAAGTAAGACTACAGGCTAGAAGCACAAGAAAAAAAAACTGATATCTAATATATATATGTAATATATATATTTTTTCTTTCTCACCTTACGGTAGTTGCTGGTCATGCAGTCTGGACAATGCCATGCAGCGCCATGCAGGGAAATCTACCAAACATTGGTTTTCCATCCATCAGCTGTTGGAGAGATACCTGCTAGAGCAGAGGGCGGAGCCTACAGCTGGTCAGTACCTGCTATTTATTCAGACTGGCTTGAATATGTACTATGATGGAGTGTTAATTTTGACAGACTGATTTGATTTGGTGGTTTTTAGATGATTCCACGCGACAGGAGCTGTCTCTGGCCTCGGTGTCCTCCACCCTGCAGGCATTTATGGAAGGCTCCACCCTCGGCGAGTACAGCACCCGCCTGGACATGCTGCTCAGCTTTCACTGCCACCTCCTGCTTGTCCCGGAACAGGAAGGTCAAGGTAATAGACTTTATACTATAAGCATTATGGCAGAAATTTACTTGGTGTATGCATATTAATATTAATATGCATACACCATATACTATTAATATACTATTCCATATCTTTTAACAGTTGCGTTGTTAACGTTTGTGATATACTGGCATCCATACTGTCCGTCGTAATCTGTACTGTTGTGTTGAGTGTTGAGCCCGCAAACCAAATAAGTTTATGAATGAATACCTGTATCTTAATACGTGGACATCTTCACAACACTCACCATACTGCCCCTATAAAATTACACTGGCATTGCATCTCTCTATACGTATACCAGTATTAACAGGGTTCCCACGGGTCAGGGAATTTCAGTAAAGGTATTTCCCAGCAGGAAGAGACAAGGAATTTGATCATTTGGGTGCCAAGTGAAGTGATTGTCAATTTGAAGCACAGCAAAGCACACTGTGACACAACAAGCAGCCTGGGTAGCAGTGTGTTGGGACAGTACTTTGGCAGTTCGGGACTCGAACCGGCAACCTTCCGATTGTGGGTCCGTTTCCTTACCCGCTAGGCAAACCACAGTGCCTTAAAAAAAACAAAAAAAAAAAGTGAAGAAAACTATCAGGGAATTTTGTTAATAGCATATAGTGCTGTAGCTAAAACCTGAACACATCTTTGTTCCCAGTGAGGGTTTTTCTCCTGCTGAAAAATGTGCAACATTTTAGAATGCGAAATCTATGGAAAGTCTGTGTCGATGTACGTCCTTACACTTACACTTGCCTGGCATATTTGGTGAGTTGGCAAATTTCAAAATATTGTGCTTGAAAGTGAAGAATTTAAGGACTTGCTCACCCAAAGTGATAAAAATGATTTAAATTTTAAGTCTGATTTAGAGTGGGAACACTGTATTCAAAATTGCACTTGATGTGTCCATCTCAGCGCCCTTATGCAGTCTGCTGTGGAACCTGCATAAGTACTACTCTCAGTTCTGTGAAAGTGTGCAGGCCAGAGTCACCAAGCTGCGGCAGCCCATCGATAAGGAACTCAAGGTAAGAGGAAGTCAATAGGCTTTGGCCATAATTTATGATTTTTGTGTGTATTTTGCCATTTCGACAGTTGTTCTTTTGTTTTGTAGGACTTTGTTAAGATCTCGAAATGGAATGACGTCAGTTTCTGGTCCATCAAGCAGTCCGTGGAAAAGACGCATCGGTGAGGGTCCTTTAACGTTTCCAGGCAGCCGTGATTCCCCCAAAAGTACAAAATTTAATGTTCGTCCTCCGCGCTGCACAGGACCCTGTTCAAGTTTGTGAAGAAGTTCGAGGCGGCACTGAACGAACCCTGCCGGCCGGCACTGGTGGAGCAGGGCAATGTTGCCGTCCCTGACTATATAGATGCCACCGCTGAGGACACCCCCCTCCACTGTGTTCACAGGGCACTGAAGAGCGCCATCCCTGGGAAGGCCAGAGACCTGCAGGCAAGATTGGGCTCTTCTTAATGCTCCATCACACCAGTAATTCGCCATTCATTCATTTTGATGTTCTTTTTTTCTTTTTCTAAGACTGATGGTCCTGATGAGGCCAGTTCGGTCCTGCAGCCCTCATCGCTCCAGGGCCGTCTCCCAGTCCTCATCAGGAGGATGAGGAAGATGTGTGTCCAGCTGGTGAAGAAGTGTCCTGTGCCTAGCCTGTCTGAGGACCTGGACCAGTTTACAGGTTGGGGCTGTGTTTTTTTTTTTTTTTTTTTTTCGTTTTTTTTCCTCTTTCCCCCTACCCCCATGTCCATAGGCATTTTGGTGAAATGATTCTCACCTTTCGATTTCATTGCAGCGGAGGTCATCTCCAACGTGAAGGACCTTCAGAACCTCTCAGTCGACATGTCTGCAGACAAGGAGCGTCAGAAGGCGGAGGTGAAGCATATCCTGCAGCAGAAGCAGCGTGGTCTGGTGGACCTCTTTAAGATGCTGTCTCAGATCGGTGAGTTAGGAAGTTGATGAAGTAATTCTAACGAGTAATAACATTATAATTAATAATGCAACACTGGTGTGTGTGTCTTTTGTATAGGGCTGTCATTCCGGAAAGGCCTGACATGGACCCGGATGGCCAATCCAGAGGAGACATTGTGTCTGCAGCCGATGGAGATGGACGTGGCTCTGTCCACAGTCAGGACACAGGACCAGATGGAGAACATGTAATGCTTCTGTTTTTTTTTTTAAATATATATATAAATATCACACACACACCATGGCATTTGTGAAACATGGATTCCTTTACTTGTGCTTCTGTTCCAATCTCCAATCTGATTGGATCATATGCTGTGTTCAAAATCAACTGGTATTTCAGAATGAATGAATTCTAATTAAGATAAATCCTACTCTATTTTGGTCAACACTGATTTAAACATTTTACGTCAGCTACTACTACTTTTTCTGATGTTACCTGGACATACAGAGGCATGGCACAAGAGAAGTTACAGTCTTATTTATTATCACAGGTATATTACTATTGCAATGTTTCAGAAAGTACTGGATCTTGGAAAAGCAGGGGAAAGAAGACAAGAAGAGGCCAGGAGCCTCTTTTCATTAAAGCCTGTATCATTTCTCTGGGAACTGATCAATGATCACTACTGAACTCTAGAATACAGGGCCTACAGATTTTATATCAACCTCCCCCTTGTGGCAGCATTAAATGTGACAAATGATTAGTGTGCATATTACCTGTCTAATTTAAGATCTAACCGCAGACACCCACACGTGTAGATACAATAGTGAGATTTATTCTTTTTATTTTCCTCCTCAGTTTGTTCACTGAGATGACACGGGCGTGGGAGGGCTGTCAGAAGTATTTCTACCGTTCTTGGGCTAGAAGGACCGCCTTGCTGACTGCCCTTCAGAGCGCCTCGAAGGTGGGAAACCGCATCAAGATTTGCCGCGACGCATGTTATGCACGAAAATCACAAAACGCTCCTGCTCTGTGTTTCAGGAGTTGGGATTGGGTAATATCGAGCGTTGCAGGGGCTTCTCCTCGCACCTCTTCAAATTCCTGCTCAGGCAGAGGAGACGTCTGGCCAGACTGTCTGAGCAGTGGGTTCACCTCAGGTATTTATTCATTTTACATATCAGACAAATGCATTTGCATATATTTAAAGTAGTAGCATCTGTTTCATGAAAAGGGTATGACACACAATAAAGTTTAATAAAAGAATGGCATTATTAGTTGCTTGTATGGTTGTTGCCATATCTTAGACTTTTTGTTTTCTGGATTATTACATTCATGGAATACTGAGATCTGTTATGGACCTATATTCTCTAGGCATCTGATAGGCAGCGTACAGAATCTCCAGACTCACCTGGATCTCACCAGGCCGGACAACAGCCGTCTACCCCCTCAAGAGACTCTGCACTGCTGGCTCCTGCGGGCCCAGGCTCTGACTGCCCGGTGCTCCATGGCATTCCAGGAGGTGACCTGGGCGCTCCAGTGCTGCCCAGAAGGGCCAGCATTAGCCGGGAATAGCTGCAGTGAGGGACTAGGGATGCCGGAGGAGCCCACGTTGAGACAGTCCTCTCCCTTGGACACCCACAGTCAGCCCCCCGTGTGCCTGATGAGGAAAGGAGACCCGGCCTGGAGCCAGTTGTCTCAGAGGGTGGAGAGCATGTTCACAGAGAGCAGGAATCTGAAGGAGCAGCTGGATGGACTAGAACAGAGTCCAGAGACAACACTGCTTACTTGGTTAGTAGAATATTAGCATATTCGCTCTGCGTTAATGCATTCATTCCTTCCTGTTCATGCTTGTCATATGTGGAAGCACCATTAGGTGGATCTGCCTGGGGGTAAAAATGCTAAGGAGGTGTCAGATTAACAAGAAAATAATCAGCGTTAGTTTTTATTAGTCCACAATTCATTAGTGTACATTTTTTGTTGCTTGTGTCATAGGGGCCATTTTCAGCTGTGTTGTACTGCACTGGATGGACTGGGCTCTGTTATGGCACAGATGCCCTCGGTAGAGCAGGCCTTTACCCCTGAGGGGCATGTGAGCCGCCACACCCACCCTGCATTGACCCGCGGACTGCAGAACGTGCGGAAGGAGGTGGAGGATACCCTGACTGAGTTTGCCACCTGGAAAACACAGCTGCTGTCCCTGGGCCCGACACGAACCGGTGGGTATTTATACTTTAAAGCCACTTTGAACCAGACCCACAAAGAGATTTCCCAGGACGCGCCGTTTCAGTGTCTGTAGCTTTAAATGCTAATGAGAGAGAGGCAGGATGAGGAGGAGAGCGGCCTATATAAGATGAGCGGGCGTTCGCGGAAATGACGTCATCAACACCATTCACCAACCACGATGTTTGCCGGAGACAGGAAGTTGTCAGTGTTCTTCCGGAAAAAATAAAATTAACCCACTGGTTCTTCAGAGTCTCGTAAGACTGAACTAAAAAAAAATACAGTTGTACTCATTTTTTTACATCCAATCACAGAGTAACTGCTTCCCACGTTTGGAAGCCATGGCGGTAGGTGGAGAAGGGGTGGGAAATTCTCTGGGTGGAAAAGGCAAGAGAAACGGGTGGTAACCTTTCCCCTTATGATGAAGGGGACAAATTCCAGATCTGACCGTCTGAGCTGCTGCTCTCTAAACAGTGAAGCAGAATGACCAAAGCTCTCTTTACACCTATCAGCATTTCTTGCCAATGCAGGACCAAAGACAGGCCAGGGGACCTTGTATTAATGTTAAATAATCTCACAAAGTCACATTCATATTAGGGGACCTTTTAAAAGACACATTCTGACCTTGTCATGTTTTTAGGATCGACTTCCACGTTCCTGTCAGAGTTCTCTGAACAGTTGGAAAAGGCTATCAACATGGTGCTGTGTGCGGTACAGAGTCTGGTGAAGAGGAGGGAGTCCAGGCAAGAGGAGGAAGGTCACCAAGAGCAGCAGCCAGAGAGCAGGAGAGGTACCTCTTTCTTTTTCTCCAAAAATGCGATGTTTTTATAAAATATACAAAAACTTCAAAAACAGCCTCGGTTCAGAGGGGAAGTATAATTTGGAACGTTTGATCTCGTCTCAGAGGGTGACGAGGAGCCGCCTGAGGACCTGCTGAAACCCGCCCATCTGAGCCGCCTGCTGGAGGAGGACCTGGCTGCGGAGGTGACTAGTTTATCCCTCCCAGAGGTCAGCGGGGTTGTGGAGCAGCTGCTGAAGAGGCTCAAAGCTCAGAGTGATACCTGCCCAGCCGTGCAGTTTGAGGTACCGACCTTCTTGCAGGTCTCAGGGCTCAGACGCAATTCTGCTTGTTAGTTGCGTTTTGACGCATCTTTGCGTTTAGGAGCTGAACGATGCAGTTGGGCTCTTGGTGCGTTTGGAGCCCATGCTGGCGGTCTACTCTGATCTGGTGCGCTACTACATGACCGTGTCCCTGGGATCCCACCGGAGCACTGGAAAGCTGCTCTCTGTTCTGTCCAACATCTTCACTGAACTGGCACAAAAGGTGCAACCTCTAACTGTTTTAACAAAATTAGAGGCACAATGGAAAACCATGGCTGAGCCTTTATGGAAAAATGTGAAATTAATGTGTAATTTTTTGTCAGAGGTCAGTCTGTGTCTGTACAGGAAGTTTTTTTTTTTTTTTTTTTTTTTTAATTCACCCTTATGTGGTCCTGCAGGGCTTCTGTCTGCCTCAGGAACTGATGGAGGGTGGAGACGGTGAAGGCGCGACAGAGTTCCACGACTACGAGGGCGGCGGCATTGGAGAAGGCGAGGGTGTCAAAGACGTCAGTGACAAGATTGAGAATGAAGAACAGGTAACGTCACCCAATCTGGTTTGTCAAGACATTTTATTGCCTCCTATTTGGTAGAAGACCATGTAAAATGTGGCGGTCGAATCTATGCAGGGAATTTTAGAAGACCGGGTGAAAGTGAAACAGTTTCTGTTATCGATCAGAATGGTTTGAAGTGAGATAGAAGGAAGCATCATGTAAATGAGAAAAGGGAGAAAATTGCCAGGTTATTTCACTGAAGCATGTTAGGATGGGTGGACCAAAATAAAAAGTCCTGCAACCAGCCAGGAGGGGCGCTAGACCTGTGCTGGCTTCAGAATTGATAAAAAGTCCTTGTATTTTTGCTTTTTTTTCCTCATCTTTGATTGAAACAGGTTGAAGACACCTTCCAAGAAGGACAGGAGAGGAAAGAGGAAGAAGAGGACAAAAGGGACATAAAGGAGGAGGACAATGCTATAGAGATGTCTGAGGACTTTGATGGAAAGGTCCACGACGGAGAAAATAGGGAACCAGGTCTGCATGATTACTTCAGTAGAGTTGGTCTTCAGTAGTGACCTCCAGCTTCTTAGTCTGAACTTTCATCTTTTTGTTTGTTTCCATTGCATTTGTCTTTAGGTGAAGATGATGAAGAGGAGTCAGACAAAGATGACGACGAAGAACTTGACAAGAAAATGGGTGACCTGGGCGAAGGTAAAACGGACACGCTGGATGAGAGGATGTGGGGTGACGACGAAGAGGATGATGAGGACCTGGAAGACAGCGACAAAGAGGAGGAGTCAGGAGCAGGAATGGATCAGGTTGGTAGAAGGGTGGAATTAATGAATGTGACAATGCAAGATGTCCTGATTTGGGGATGAATTTCAGGGAGAGTCTGAGCTGGTCGCTAAAGATGACAACCTGGATGCCAGCGAGCCCAACAAAGAGAAGAACAGAGATAAAGAGCAGCCCAGGGACGAGGAGGAAAGCACTGAGAAGATCCACGAGCAGCAGGATGAGGTCAGAAAGCTTTAATTAAAACGCCAGATAACCTACGTGTTCGTGTACAAGTGCACTAATGGTATTTGGAGTGTAGAGAAGGGAGGAAAACTGGAGAAAGGGAGGAGATGGATGCTGCACTACACCTGGGCGGGTCACGTATTGACAGGAGGGGGTTTAAATCCTCCGGAATGAGGAAGTTGGGTGTGTGAGAGCTGTCAATCATGCCTACACCAGAAAAAGGGCTGGGTCGGCAGTTACTTCGTCCTCTCCAAAATGCTAGATGACTAACAAGATAACGAAAAGTCCTTCCTGGTTTATGTAAGTTTGAATTGTTGATTGTTTGTAGCGCGAGTTTGATGAGAACGAGGTGGACCCGTACCACGGCAAACAGGAAAAGAATCTAGAACCTGAGAACATGGACCTTTCTGAGGAGCTCAACCTGGACCAGGATGAGGACGGAGGAGAGGAAGAGGGTAGAGAAGGAGATGGTAGAGACACGTCCCTGACACTTTTGTTACAATCTCTGTTGATTGCTGTGTTTATTCACTGATTTCTTATTTATTTATTTATTTATCCATTTATCCACCCCTGAAGAGGAGAACCCGTACAACATCGAGGAGCAGACAGGGGATCTGGAGGAGAAGGACAGCGCCCAGAAGGATGGAGAGGAGGAGGACTTGTCCCATGAGAACCCAGAGGAGCAGCAGGATGGATCAAGTGATGAGCAGGGCAATGAACAGAAGATGGAGGAGGAAGGAGAACCGATGGAAGAAGACAAAGACCCCACTGGGGATGAGTCAGAAAGAGGAGAGGAGGCGAAGGAGGAGGAGGAGGGTGAGGAGAATAAAGGAGAAGACGCTGGGAAAGACGAAGACAAGGCCATTCAGGCTGATCAAGGACCGAAAACAAAGGTTGTTAACTACCTACCTACACTACTACACACTCACTCACAGCGAGCTTTAGACAGGTGTAGCTTTCTGAGAGACAACTTGATGGGTTTTGTCTCACAAGGAGGAAGAGGAAGGAGGCGGAGAAGATGAAGATCAGCTTGAGTCTGCTGAGAGGAAGGAGCATGACGCCGACGGTCAGACCGGAGAGGAGAATGTCCAGAGCGATACGGCCGTGGAGTTGGCTGGAGCTGCGTCAGAGAGAGACAAGGCCAAAGAGGTGTGTGTGTGTGTGTGTGTGTGTGTGTGTGTGTGTGTGTGTGTGTGTGTGTGTGTGTGTGTGTGTGTGTGTGTGTGTGTGTGTGTGTGTGTGTGTGTGTGTGCGCGTGAGCGTGACACTAATGGCAGCATCTACAGATCCTCACTATGTTCTTTCACGTTGTGTAGGAACATGGAACCGGCACGGCGGATGCCAGTCAGTCTGAGGGACACGACTCCAAGCTGATGGCACAAGTCTCAGCTATGAAACAGCAGCAGAGTAAGACGCAGGTGAGGAGGAGGTGGTGGTGGTCCTGGTGGTGGCCCAGTGGTGGTTTACTGTAGAAGACCCACCAGACTGACTCTGTGACTCTCTGGTTCAAGAGCAATCTTTCATGTTCTGCTGAGGCTAAATTGGTTAAATTCAACTGGTTGTGAAATACTTTAGTGTTTGTCCGGATAGTTTATCAGTGCATATACGGAAACTAAATATGAAGGCGTGATCTTAACGAAAGCATAAAGAAGAATGTGCGTTAATCCGGCCGAGCCCCGCCTGGTCACAACCAATGAATTATTTCATAATATTTCAGTTTTTCATAATAAACATAAATGTAATTCTAAATTCTTTGTCTTATGAAACCGTACCTCTAACCCAAAATAATATTTTCAGCATAATGGCTATGCCTTGGTGTTAAATAGGTGGTTTTAAATACATTTTATTATTATTCTTACTAATAAAGAAAATAAGTTCAGTTTGAGAGTTTATGTACAACCTGTTAACAGCCGGGGTGTGCTACCTGTAATATGATTGCTAGGGAGTTCGATTACAGATATATCTCTACAACACATTAACGCTCTTCACATTCTGTTGATGATTATAGTTATTATTTTAACCTCTCTGGCCTTTCAGAGCTTCAAGAGGAAACCAGGCCAGGCGGACAACGAACGATCGATGGGCGACTACAACGAGCGCATCAACAAGCGTCTGCGCACCGTGGCGAGCGGACTGGAGCGTCAGCAGGAGCGCAGTGAGCCCCGCGGCCAGCAGGAGGCCGACCTGTACGAACACATCAAACAGGGCGAGCAGGCCTACGACGCGCAGACGTATGGTACGCAGGCTCAACAGGACCAAGTTAGGGAGCGTCTAACAACTACTGTGCAACCTGTGCAATACATTTACATGGAAAGAAACTTGCACAATTATCTTCTGGAGGCAGTTTGAGTTATATAAATTTAACATTGCTGTAGAACAACTGAAATTAATCTAAACTATGACACATATTCAAGGCCAAGGTACCCATGGATCCTTAAAATGTCTTAAATTTAATTTTCATCATTTAGGCCTTAAATATCATTAATAATTACCAGTAATCCTGAAATCCGGAGTTTAAATGAGCTAGACTGCGAAATTTTGTACTCCTTCGATTTGTCAGTAACCCATCAGTTACTTTATAAAATTATAAAATAATAATTATTTTATGGTGATTTTTTTTTTTTTTTTTTTTTTAAATTAATTAATTTATTTATTTATTTATTTTTACTGATTTTAAGAAGTTTATTCATCTCAATCATACAATGAGGTATGAAACTGGAGGCGGCCTAGTTTGGTTCAGTGATTTATGGAATTCCCAAAGTGCAGTTGACTTCTTTCTTGACAACTTCACTCTAAACTTGAGGTTTTAGGACCTGATTCTTTATAGAGTTTGTGTGAAACGGACACCCTTGTTGTTGACAGACGTGGCAAGCACTGAGCAGCAGAAGCCGGTTGGATCACAACAGCAACAGGAGGAGGAAGAGGATATCAGCATGGATGCGGCAGAAGAGGAGAAGGACCTGCAGGCCGTGGATGCCCCCGAGCTGAAGCCAGAGCAGATGGAATCGACTAAAGCTGCACAGAAAGGTGCTGTCAATAATAAAAATACGCATCTAATCCAGGTTCTCAGTCATTTAAAAAACGGTTTCTGGTACTGATTGGCCAGAGCAGTCAGTCCTTCATGAAAGGAAATTTCAAGTTAGCAGGCGCCATCTTAACTCTCCCTGGTGCTGCAGGTCTGGAGAGCATGGAGCTGGAACCTCAGAGGCAGGGTGAGGAGGACCAGAAGGAACAACAGAAGAGTTCAGAGGGTGGAAACTCTGGCAAAGGAGAGGATTCTGGGCGGAGCTCGGAGTCCACCATCCACACCGTTCCAGAGCTGCTCACCGAAGTGCAGCAGGTAAACTAACTGGAAGAAGTCAAAAACACAAAGCGGTCTCCTTGTTCAGAGTGAATGGAAGGTGGTACTTTAATTACAGATTCCAGTCAGAGACCCGGAGGAGCTGAGGAGGGAGCTTGAGCAGCAGTTGGAGGCGTGGCAGAAGCAGACTCCAGTGTCGCAGGAAGAGGTGCTTTCCTGAGCCCCACTGCTCTTCTCGGTCCTCAGGTTCCCTCAGCTTTGTTTGTGTGACGCGCTGTTGTGATTTTTCCCAGGAGAGCACGGCGTCAGCCATGTGGCACCAGTACCAGGCCCTGACTTCTGGCCTCTCCCAGCAGCTCTGTGAACAGCTCCGCCTCATCCTGGAGCCCACGCAGGCCGCCAAGCTCAAGTGAGTTTTTCTGCCAGCTTACTGGTACTGAACGCTTGGAGGTTGACTGTCCCGTCCACCTTTCCAGCCTGGTAACATCAGATTCATTCAGAGGTTTTTTAAAAAAGAATCCAACTTTATTTCAGTTTAAAGTAGTATTTGAATCAATTAGACATCTGTGAAAATTCCTAAATTTGTTCATAATGAAACATTTTTGTAGTCATATTAACACACAAAGTTTAGAAATTTTGAAAGGCTAAATTGCTAAATGCACATGAGCTGCTACCATTTGTTATTTCTCACTCGCATGGCTTAATCAACCTGATTAGCGAACAATTGTGTTAGGTCATTTGCATAAATGGCACTGATTTGCAGATCAATTGTAAAATGTGTGAAATTTGTATTTATTTATTTTAGTTTTAATTTATCGACAGCCATAAACTTTCCACTTAATTAATAATTTACTTATGTTACATTTATCATTGTTATTGAGAAAGTGGAGAGTTTTGGTTCTGCTTCTTAGTCTTTTGTAAAATACCTTCAGTAATTTAATTTATACCCCCCCAGAGGAGATTTCCGCACCGGGAAGAGGTTAAACATGCGTAAGGTCATTCCGTACATCGCCAGCCAGTTTCGCAAAGACAAGATCTGGCTGAGGAGAACCAAGCCCAGCAAGAGGGAGTACCGGATCTGCCTGGCTGTGGACGACTCGTCCAGTATGGTCGACAACCACTCCAAACAGGTGAGTTTTGGTTCTGCTTCTTAAGCAGATGGGAATGAAAAAAAAAATGAAATACTGAGCTGAACAAATTTACTTATTTATTTGTTTTTATTTTTTTTTAAAGCTGGCGTTTGAATCTGTCTCGGTGATAGTGAACGCTCTAACTCTGCTGGAGGTTGGCCAGGTGTCGGTGTGCAGGTGAGTCCAGGCACCGAAGGATGTCTGTTGTTATATAATTTTTTGACTAAAATAAGACTAAAATAGACATTTAGTTGTCTGAAACTTGACTTGACTTGAATATGGACGCGACTAAGACTAATAAAAACTTGAATGACAGCTTGACGAGCAGCAGAAGCCAGGCCTCCAAAAATTGCTATACGAATAAATCTAATGAAAGCGAAACCTCTGAACCCCCTTTAGCTTCGGAGAGACCGTACAGCTGCTCCATCCTTTCCACCAACAGTTCAGTGACCAGTCAGGTGCCACGGTACTCCGGCTCTGTCAGTTCCAGCAGAAGAAGACCAGGATAGCCCAGGTGGGTTGTAACGATCTGTCCAAGGCATCGACTATAGAAGCGAAGTGAGACTTGACGTGATGTCCCTTTCTCCTCACTTGTTCTCCTCTTCTAGTTTTTGGAGGCTTCGGCAGGGATGTTTGCGGCAGCGCGACAGCAGTCTCCAGGCTCTGCAAGCACAGGTACGAGCTCACCTTCCGCCTCTCTGCTGCTATGGAAGGCATTGTGGGCCGGCATTGACCGAACTCTCTCTGGATGTTGTGCCTTCGCAGAGACAGCCCAGCTGTTGCTGATCGTGTCGGATGGGAGGGGTCTCTTCCTGGAGGGGAAGGACCGGGTCACGGCCGCCGTGCAGGCCGCTCGCAGTGCCAACATCTTCGTCATTTTCGTGGTGCTCGACAACCCCAACTCCAGGGTAAATCACATTTCTGTTATTATATATAGTGTTTGACTGCAAAACAACTTTCTACAAAAAATATATGAGAATATTGTCAGAGGACTGTCACCAGAAGTTTTATTGTAGAAAAAAAAAATAATGCTTGTTTTATTTCACCAAATTGCATTCCAAAAAGAATAAAATGAGCTGAAAATCAGTCAACTTTGAGGTGGATGGAGTCAAGAGTCTCCAACAATAACATTTATTTCTTATAAAGCCCATAATCACATACAGTATGTCTCAGTGGGCTTTGACAGGCCCTACAGTTGACACCCCCAATTTGACCCTTGTGCACACAAAAAAAAAAAAAAAAAAGAGAGAGAAAAAGAAAGGTATAAACCTTGGGAAGGGGTGATCCAGAGAGGGGGACCCTCTTCCGGGGTTGAGTGAGCAGTGTGTGGGGACGGTGCTTTGCTCAGTGGCACCTTGGCGGATTGGGATTCGGCAACATTCTGATTACGTGGCCGCTTCTGCCTTGTGATTTGTCCAATACAAGAACAAGACAAACAAGAAAAAATGTCCTAAACTTCCCAATCCTACTTCTGACAATCATGTTTTGAGGGGCAGTGGTGGCCTAGCGGTTAAGGAAGTGGCCCCGTAATCAGAAGGTGCCACTAAGCAAAGCACCGTCCCCACACACTGCTCCCCGGGCACCTGTCATGGCTGCCCACTGCTCACTCAGGGTGATGGTTCAATGCAGAGGACAAATTTCACTGTGTGCACCGTGTGCTGTGCTGCTGTGTATCACATGTGACCATCACTTCACTTTATTTGAAGTTGTAGTGGTGGAAATGTGTAGTATAGAGCATCTGTCCATGTTTGGAATATTGGACAGTGCAGACTAGGTTTTATATACTAAGTTCTATTTTTCTTTACGTGTGCAGGACTCCATCCTGGACATCAAAGTACCCATCTTTAAAGGCCCGGGAGAGATGCCAGAGATCCGCTCGTACATGGAGGAGTTCCCGTTCCCCTTCTACGTCATCCTGCGGGACGTCAACGCCCTGCCTGGGACACTGAGCGACGCCCTGAGGCAGTGGTTCGAGCTGGTCACGGCAACCGACCAATAGCTGACCCCGTGCCACCCTGCTGCTAGACCCTCCCGACTCCGGAATCTAGAACTCTCGACAAGGACCTGCTGCTGTACATGTGCCTTTTTTTTATTTTCGTTTCATATCAATGTACATTTCTCTGGTCCTTCGAAAAAGACATAGCGGGGACCAGGGCCCGCAGAAGAGGTCATTGGCCGCTCGCATGTCTCCTCAGCAGCGGGTGAAACCGGTGCGACTCCCTTGACTGTGTGGTGTCTCCCGCAGACGTCCCCGTTCCTCGCTCGCGCCGGCACGGATCTCCGTTATGAGTTAATGGCACTGCCGGTGTTTAACAAATGCATGTTGATCCATTAAAAAAAAAAAAAAATGTGCCTTGAGATCTGAATTCATTACTGAACATCATAATTTCAGCAACACATTCAAAACAAGAATGCTTTTATCCTTTTTCCGTTTTTATGCAGAATAAGAGCATAGTGTTTTGAAATTTATTGAAAAAATACTTTGATGTGTGTGAAGTCGACACCATTAGTCACTGACCTCGGACATTTAAGTCCACGAAGAATTGCTTGTTTTGCCCATGGGCATAGAAGGACTTAATTCTGTGTCTGTACTAGTCTTAGCTAAATCTCAAAAATGATTGTTCATTTCATCCATACACCATGGTCCAGTAAACATACTTTTCTGACAAGTGTAATAATAATAATAATAATAATAATAAATGACGTGGAAAAACAACCTTTTGGATGCGTGATTCATTATCTTTTTGCTTATTGCGCCCATGAAACATACTCTGTTTTCTACCCTGTTCCGGAATAACAGAATTTTTAGTTTTATCTACTTATTCATTAATTAACTATAATGAATACATTATACGAGAATTCAGAAACCCATTTTCAACCTGTGATTTCATCTGTGCATAGACGTTGCCAAGAGCGCTTGTTGTTCGTGCATTCGGGGCGTATGAAATGTGTTGTTTTTAAAGCAATGCAACTTTTTTTTGTTTTGGGGGGTTCCCCATAGATACCTGGGCTTCCCTGCTGATAGACCACCTCTCATGTAGGGTGGGTTTAAGATGGTCAAATATACCCAGCGCTGTTATTCTCAGGAGGTGATGCCTGGATTCTCGTGATCAAAGCTCAATTTTTTTACTAGAAAAATGAACAATTACAATAACTGGAGAAGTTACCTGTAGCATTCAGTACTGCGCCAAGGTCAGCCAGTTAAACCCCGCCCACCCCTGACGTAGCACGGATTTATATCGCGGATTTGTCCACATTTTATATCGCTATACTGAGAGTAAATCAGCAAAAAAATGTCTAAGTTTGAGGGATGTCATCTGTAAGTATTTTGGTTGGTGAATCACTCTTTTAATCAGTTGACACACTGATTCAGGTTTTTTCATTTTTAACAAATTTGGCAAAGTACATTTTTTCACGTTGTCATTTTGGGGTGTTGAGTCCATTTTGGAATAAGGCTGTGGAAAAAGAGGAGGTGCCAGGTATATACCGGAAAAGCCACCGACGGAGGTCCGGAGATGGGCCAAGAAAAGAGAGACGTCCGGGACATGACTGAAGGTCATCAAGGGTGTCACGGTTATTTCGTTCTCACTTGCCCAGGAGCTTCTGAGGAAGAAAATGGTCCTGGTAGGGACCATCTGGGCCAACAAGCCTGAACTGCCCCCCCAAATTGAAGCAGAAAAGGGCAAAGCTGTCTTCTCTTCTCCACATGTCCTCCTTCTGAACAGCCAACTGAAGCAGAACCCACAAATCATGAAAATTTGAAAAAAATATTATTATTTATTTTTTTTACATTTTTGAAAACGATGGGAGAAAACGATCCCAGAGTATGGGTCACATATAAGAGTTAAAAACACTTGATTTAAATTCGGAATTTTCTGCAGAAATTCATGCCACAAGCTCTAACACAGGCAGAATGATCACCAAATAAATAAAAAAAAATGTACAAACATGCCTGGAGAGGGCATAAAAGATAAATCTAATGAATTATGTTTTCCTTTCTAATGGACTCTTGAGGAAGAGATTGAATATTGATCATAGTAACTGCTTATATTGCAGTGATGAGTTAAAAAACACTGTCCATTTATTATTTTTGCCATGGTTGTTCATACTTCCCCCCTTTACTCTAGAGAATTTAAAGATTTTGTGTTCAGTATAGATTTGACATCTAGTTTTTGTTCGTTTTCTTTTATGTGCAAATTTATGCATCTGTTCTGCTTTAATATGAAGCCCAGTTGTGACGTCAGGCAGGCGTATGCGCATGCGCGCACCGAGCGGCCAGCCCACGCCACTTCCGCACCATGGCGGCGCGCAGGAACCTGGTCCAGTACGTGGTGGTCCGCTCGGACCTGGTGCATCAGCTGTCGTGGCCCCTGGGAGCGGTGATCGCGCAGGCGTGCCACGCAGCCACCGCCGCCATCCACCTGCACTACCTTGACCCCGACACGCAGGAGTACCTGGCCGAGCTGGACGCCATGCACAAAGTGGTGCTGCAGGTGACGTCATCGCGCAACAGCAACACGCTGAACGGGGCGCCTATTGGAACGAGTGCGTCAACAGAGCCGCCATATTGGGAGGGGCTAGAACGCCTATCAGGGCTAAAGTGGAATAAAGAATTAAAGCACCGTAAACCGGCAAATTTGAGAAGCGTTTTTCATTGTCTTGGAGCGTCAGACATGTATTTACGACCTAGCCGAGAATAATTTGATAGAGAAGCGATTATTTAAAATACGTTCAAAATGTAATCTGCATATGGGTCTTTTTTCATTCGAAATAATCCTAAAGTACACTTCTACTACATGCAGAATAATGCAAATACAAACGCCACAAAAACGGCAGCAATGTTCACTGAAAGACCCCGGCAGTCTTCAAGATAACTTCTGTAGCATTACCACTCATACATTTATATTTACGCTTTTATCCAAAGTATGGATTGTAGAGAACTATAGACAATGAGCTGTACACAATACATTTTTCAGACAAGAAAAATATTTTTTATATTTAATATGAAAGATGAACATCCATTTACCTGCTTATTTCTGCTTATCTCTATAGACCGGGAAGGTACGTACACAGAGGCATCTTGTATAGATTTGTCAAGAACTGCAATATATAGAGGTGACAGAACAGAAGCTGTTCCTTTACAATGGGGTGGGGGTGAGAAAACAGATGTTCTGGTCTGTAACACGAATAACGTGTTTGAATGAGCTTGGATCCCCATCCAGATGTGGTGGCCATACTGACGCCTGCTGAGAGGTTGAATGTGACATCCAGTGATGCTCTGGTGGTGGTTGTTCTGCAGGCTCCGGACCAGGCATCCCTCTCCAGCCTGGCGCGTGCGCTGACAGAGAAGGGCGTGTCGCACAAGCTTTGGGTGGAGCAGCCGGAGGACGTGCCCACCTGCCTGGCCCTGAAGCCCTACCCCAAAGAGCAGGTGCAGCCGCTCCTGCGGGACTTCAAGCTCTTCAGATGAGCCGCTCCTGGGTGGCCAGAGTGGGGCGTTCACATCTTCCCATCCATTTTCAATAAAAAAAAAAAAAAAGAAGCTGATTCCGCAGCTGCTGTTTGTACCCGGCTCTGAAAGATACCCACAGAACTGGCCAGGTTTCAAAATCAAATTTTATTTGTCACGTACACAGTCATACGTGCGACTGCTATAGACCACAATATTACAAATATACAAGTATTACAGATATGCAAATATTACAGATTTATATTTTTAAACAATATTTGTTGTATAGAGAAGATGTGCAAATGTGTAAAGTGTTGAATTGACCTTTAATTAGTGAAATGTGTTCTCAGCATTCAGCCCTGTCCCCTGGGGAGCAGTGGGCAGCCATGAAAGGCAGATTTTTCCCACACCACTCCACTGCTGCTTTCCCTCCACTGGTTTCCCGTATCTAAAATCCCGATGCTGGCCTATGAAGCCAATGAAAGGCCCACGCCCTCTGACCTCAGATACCTCATCACTCCTCGCTCTGCACTGGTGCTCCACTGGCACCAACAAAGCGTTCATCTAGGCTCTTACCTGTCTTGGAGACGAGCTGGTGGAACCAACTTACACTAAGTGTCCGAACAGCCGAGTCGTGCAAACTGAAAACCTTCCTGTTTAGAAAATATATAGGTCTTGCATACACTTTCAATATTATAAGCCTGCAAACTTTCGATTGCACGCCCGTTTTTGTACCCGCTGGGGCAAAAAAATAAGTATTAAGATTTTTTCTGACAAGTGAAAAAGGTGAAAAACTACGTTTAGTGTTCCATTGTCTGTTTGCTTAATAATAAAATAAAGTGAAGTGATTGTCACATGTGTCCTCTGCATTTAACCATGCCAGGCGCCCGGGGAGCAGTGTGTGGGGATTCGAACCCGATCCGCTTCCTTAACCGCTAGGCCACATCTGCCTCACCACTGCTTATTGCATCCAGGACATTTTCATATTCATTTATACCCTGTTCCTGAATAACTGTTCGCCGACAACACTTCTTTCTTTCCTGCAGGGGGCGCTGTCGGTTTTCAGCGGTACACAAATGTTGCCAAGATCACTACCGGAGCGTATTAAATGTTAATAAACAAATGATTGATTGCTAATAAATATCTAAGTAATCAGCGAATCATGTCAGTTCCAAATAAATGTTCCAAAAAATATGCTTTCCGAGAGTTAAATTCGTTTAAACGTTTGTATTATGTCAATCGTCGCGTCTTCGTGCCGTTGGATCTGGCAACACGGCTTCCCACGTCTGATTACGGAGCCCAGGCTGGACGTGGCCGTAAAACGCGTTCTTCTCTCCTGCTTTTGTGGCAGGTTGGCTTGTGTGTCGAGCTGATGGCGGCGTCCAAGCTACCGGCGGCAGCGTTCACGCTAAAGCAGGTGAGCGGGAGGGCGGAGAAACGGAGGACGTTAGCATGTTGCTAGCAGCAGCGACGAGGACGTCCTTGCAGAGTTAATTCTGTGTCACGTTTCCCACACAAACTTATGACAATAAACAAGATTGCCCTTGTCCAGAGATCCTCCCGATCACCCACCCCGCGAGATCACTTAATGTAGATCTGATTTTATGGCGCGGCGATGTTAGGCGCTGATAACGCTCGAACTCCAGATCCCACAATGCACTGCGCACTTTGTTGACAAACTGAGCGCACGCCGCTTTGGTGACTTGGAAGCGCGAAAAAGGGAATTTCGAGTCGCTTCTCAACCCAGTGGAAACCGCTCCTGTAAAGATTCAGCTGCGGTGTAAAGATCGCGTTCGGCGAGGCAACTGGAGCGCTGCATTATGGGATCTGTAGTTTGTGTGTTATCAGCGCTTCATATCGCCGGGCACCCCTGCTCCAGATTCTGACAGTGTTTTTGCACATTATGCGTTGAAGAACTTTCTGCCTGTTTACGCATGTGTGTGTGCAACTTTACAGTTTCTGCAGAGGCAGAAAGTGATTGGCCTGTACAGGAACATGCTGAGAACCATTCGAGACGTGCCAGACGATGCTGACCGCCAATATCTGAGGGACTGGGCAAGAGGAGAGTTCAAGAGGAATAAAAATGCCACCAGCCAGGTCCCTTTCTCCGATTCCGCATTTTTCTAACGAAATGGGTCGTACGTGCAGTGGTGTTCTGCCCCTCTGAAGTTCCGTGTTGTTCACAGGATGCCATACGCATGATGATAACCCAAGCCAACATGCATCTGGAGGAGCTGAAGAAATCCCTGGCCCTGGCTAAGAGCTAGGAGAACTGGAGCCCTGGAACAGCGCTGCAGAGTGTACAACCCAAAGGTCCTTTGAGTGGAACGTGTGGATTCTCCATATTGTTCGGGCGCCTTGAAGGAGCATCAGACGAGAATTTCGACCGCGAACCAGGAGGATGAAGAGAAATCCACGATTTGGGATCATCTTCAGTCGACGATGAAGCAAAGAATGGATCTGCGTCGGTCAGCAGAAGGCTCAGCCCTGCAAAATGAAAAATGCTGAAGACAAAAACTCTGTGGATTAAATGCTACTACAATGAATGTAATTAATCAGCCGTTTCTGTTATATAGCTCTCATCTCTTCTAAATACCTCACAATGAACCATAACCCAGTACTAGATGATTTAAAAAATTCTAATTGTCTTTTGAACACTTCTGGTTTCTGGCAGCACAGGACCTAAAGGGCTAGACACCAATTATGAAAAAGGAAGCGATCTTAGATGACCTCTGAACTCCTGCCAGCCACACCCACTTTCAACCACACATCAGCCTTTGTTCTTGCCAATATTTTTTTTAATATAAAATACATATATAACCAGTCCATCATGAAAAATAACACATACATGAGGCCATTTTATATGTACATATAAAATGAAGGGGAAAAAATTTAAAGCACTGTAGCGTGCGAGCTGGGAGCTACGTTTTCTTTCATTAGAGGGTGGAAGCGCTTTTGTCAAGTTTATTCAGTTAAGACCACGACAACAGGGTAAAAATGGCGCTGGTGGAAGAACCTTGGTACAAGAACAGTGTAGACCAACCAATCATCTGTAAACCATATTGCTCATTTCCTCTGTAGGTACTCTGTACTGTAAATAATCAATAATCATGCAGCAAGTCAGCATTAATAGCATCTGGGTGAGTGGGGCAATTTTACCCCATGACCTAAACCAGGAATTACCATGTAGTATAAACTAGTGCGCCTAAAAAAAATAAAAAAATAAAAAAAAAATATATATATATATATATACACACACACACACACACACATACACACATGTATATATATATATATGTGTGTGTGTGTGTGTGTGTATTGCAGAAAATTTAGTAATTTACCCAAAAAGGTCAAGCTTTACATGGAGAAATGAACAGGTTATTACCTATGATCAATTTAAAAATCATTCATGATACAGAAATATTTTGATGTCTTGGTAGGGACTGAAGTTTTTTAGTGAAAGAAGTGGAGGGCGTGGGCGGGGCTTCCATGATATCGGGTCATGTCGCCCCGCCCTTAATTAAACAAAATACTTTCATTCCAACCACCCTGTGCACGTTGGGCTTTTTGTCCAGTCAAAAAAAATGGCAGAATAAAGTGGAGATTCCTTTATGGCAACTTGGTGTCCAGCTCCGTATGTCTTACAGTCCGAATCCACAGAAATATGGAGCAAAATCCCGAGCCCCTCAGCTGTCCTCCTGTCTTTTGGTCCGGAGCGTGCGCAGCTCCTGCTCCAGGTAGGCGATGCGCTGGATGAGGGCTGAGCGGTCGGCCTGCGCCCTCTGGTCCGCCTGCCAGCGCGCCTCCTTGATCTTGCGCTCGTACCAGCGCTCCATCTGCGTGGACACGGCCTCGAAGAAGTACTGCGTCACCTCCAGCGCGTGCATGTTGTCCCGCTCCTGGGCGAAGGAGGGCTCCGCCGGCCCGTCCCCGAACACCTCCAGGGTCCGGGTCCCGCCGCTGGCCTCCTTGGCTTTCGTCCTGCCGCGGGAGTGTCTCTTGTGGTGGCGTCCCCGGTCCCTCTCGCGGTGGTCCCAGTCGCGGTCTCGGTCCCGCCGGCCGCTGCAGCGCCGCTCGGTGGCCGGGGACAGGCTGCTGGCCCGGGCAGAGGACTCCGGCGGATCCGGCTCCTGCAGTTCCGTCCCCGTCCCCCGGGGGTCGGCAGAGGGCAGCGCGCGTTCTTTAGGTCGCACCACGAGAGGGGAGGATGGCAGCGACTTGTTTTGCTGCTTGTCATCTTCAAATGGACACATAAAAAATGACACAAAATAATCAACAAAAATAATTCCCGATGCAAACTTGTTTTAATTATTTAAGTTCAGGGTAAATTGGGGCAAAGCCGAGTTTCAAAGCTCCCGCGTTTACCCCAAAGGCAAGCGGGGAGTAACGCACTTAGATTATATAAAGAGTTACGTAACCCTGAACCAGAACGCTGCAGCTCAGACGCGCATCCTACCTGGAGAACTGTCCACCTGAACCACGAAGTAGTGGCTGGTCGAGGCGTCAGCGGCCGCTCTGTCGGTGCCGGGGTCCCCGGGGTCCCCCTCAGGCCGGGCCTCCGTCTCGGAGGCGGAGGAAGACCTGCGCGGCTTGCCGTCCCTGGTGAGACGCACTTCCAGGTTCTGGATCTTGGACAGACACCAGTTCTTCAGGTCGTTCATCGCGGCCGCCTGCTTAGATAAAGAAGCAGCAGTGTCCCGCGCCGTCCTCCCCCCGAGGACAGAGGGCGGCTCGGTTACCTGTCTCTTCTCCCCCTCCTGCCGCTCCAGCATGGCCCGCTGGTCGATTCGGTGGAGACACTCCGTCCTTTCAGCCGACACCCTCTCTAACGTCATCTTGTCCAGCGCCCGGACCTGCAATGAAGATCCGTTCAAAACGTAAAAACTCAAGATTCTAACCGCGGTTCATTCCGAACCTGGCAGGTCTGCATCCCACTTCCCGGCCAACAAATGAAGAATTTGAGAGATTTGCCGGAGCCGGAGACACCTCTACGAACCGGACCACCTCTCCCAAACACTTTTTTTTATTATTTATTGCAAATTACAGTAACTTTCAGTTCACGAAACGCATTTGGTCCGAACTTATCATTGGAAATTACTGTCCCGGTACCATGTTTCACAACCCGAGTGTCCCACTCTAGTACACTCGACTTGAACCATTCATGTGTTCATCATGGGAATTCATCGTTCTAATATTTCCAATGGTGCTTGAATGTGGCATTCTGATTGGCTGAGGGAAATCCTTCGTCAAACCAGCATTTGCTGGCTTCATAATGTTCTAAAGTTATAGCCCCGCGGCTGAACTCGCTATTTTTTAAGAAGAAGCGACTGAGCACAGAACGTTTTTCTGTCCACACAGGTGAACGAGACCTTAACTGTTGTTAAAATAAATCTATGGTAGGAATCGGGACGTATCGATAATCGAGACATTGATAATCGTAATCGAATCGAATCGCGAGACCAGTGAAGGTTCTCACCACTACACGACATTGTCTAAACGTTCTAAAGATTGGCAGACGTGGTTCTTCTTGGCTCCTCCACTGCACCTGGTGTTTGTTCTTGCGCTCCAGCTGACCCAGTTTGTTGTTCATCAGCTCCTGGACGGTGTGGATCTCCGACTTCATCTCCTCCTTGGTGGCCTCCAGCTGGTTCTCCAGCCTGTTGATGAGCGGCTCGCACCGGCAGCCATTCAGCGGGGCCTGGGACGACGCCACAAGCTCAGAGCCAATCAGATCCCACCAAAAAAAAAGAAAAGAGAGGAGCAGTCTTGATGCGCACCTGCATTATTTTGCCGTCCTTGCCGCGGTACAGGGTGTACAGCTGATACGCCTTGTAGTTGTGGGGCGGCGGAGGCGAAGCAGCGTGAGGGGAGGAGCCTTTGCTCTTCTTCTTGTCGCCTCGCTTGTTTTCTCGACGAGAGAGCGGGTCCGACAGCGATGGCTGGAAAAGGCAAGAATCACTTTTTAACCCTAAAATTCATTCTAAATCATTCTAATCATTTCCAAAATCGGTTTTTATTAGAAATAATGGAATTTAAACATTGCATGTAACTTTTGACGTGTACATGAGTTTAATGTCCAGAATTGCAATGAAAATGGTAGAATGAATAAGAATGTCTGGGTGGAGAGACTTTTACCTTCTCTTTGACCTTCCTGTTCCTGCTCCTCCTGGTGCCCACTTCCACCGTCGTCTCGGGTGGGTCCCCTCTCACCTCGCCGTGTTTGTGCACCACCTGGTCGCTGCTGTGCGTGTCGTCGGCGACCGACACACTCTCCTGACACACACACACATACCAACTCCATTTACAGCATTTACCAGACGCCCTTATCCAGAGCGACTTACAATCAGTAGTTACGGGGACAGTCCCCCCCTGGAGACACTCAGGGTTTAGTGTCTTGCTCAGGGACACGATGGTAGTAAGTGGGGTTCGAACCTGGGACTTCTGGTTCATAGGCGAGTGTGTTACCCGCTAGGCTACTGGGTGGGTGACACACTCATCTTTCGGTCCTTTATTAAAACTCATCGGCTCCGGAATATTCCTCACTGCGTACCTTGCTGGGCAGCATTTCATCCCGCGGTACGGACTGCGCCCGTCCTTCCGCCTTCAGCTTCTCTCTCCTCCTCCGGACGCTCCTGCCGCGAGTGAAGCTCTGGACCTGAGCGCGAGAAAAAGCAGCGTCGAAGATCTGCAACCGCACGACTGTTCAAACATCATTAATTTAACAGGCGAACGGAACCTTTCTCCCCCACATTCAAACCGGCCCAACATCTAAAATTGGATCGATCCAGAGAAGATTAGCATGGCCCCTGCAAAAGGATGACACGCAAATCCGTGAAGCGCTCCATATTTTTTGGGGCAGTGGTGGCCTAGCGGTTAAGGAGGCGGCCCCGTAATCAGAAGGTTGCCGGTTCCCCACACACTGCTCCCCGGGCGCATGTCATGGCTGCCCACTGCTCACTCAGGGTGACGGGTTAGATGCAGAGGACAAATTTCACTGTGTGCACCGTGTGCTGTGCTGCTGTGTATCACATGTGACAATCACTTCACTTCACAAATCAAGTGATGGCAAGAGCCATGAGTCAAATTTGGCTGCTATATTTTCTTGTAATGTGCCGTCTGAACTGGTGGAAGATTGGTTGTAGATTGGTTGTAGATTGGTTGTAGATTGGTTGTATGATTGACGGCTGGTAAGTCGCTGCCTACCTGGGGCGCTTTGGTCAGAAGCAGAGCCACGTCTGGGTTGTTGAACTCCCTGGCCTGCTCCAGCGCCGTCTGTCCCGCCTGCAACCCGGACGAGAGGAGACGCGGAGCCGCGGTTACGCCCTGTCCGGTTCGGCGCTCGTCTCGTGCAAAGCGTACTCACGTTGTTGCAGAGGCTGCCGTCGGTCCCGGCCTCCAGGAGCAGCCGCGCCGTTTTCTTGTGATTCAGAGCGGCTGCCACGTGCAGCGCCGTGTCCCCAGCCTGTCACCCCGAGAGCCGCGTTAACGCCGCAACAGAACCTGAATCTGCATCCATGCATCGGCTGGAAAGTAACTAATTCTACTTTAATTCTGAATAAAAATGCTGTAAAATGATATTTTGTAAACTCGATCATTTAAATATTTCCTGCAGCTGCTAAAAATCACACCGAGTCGTGAACCGGATCGTTTGGACACCGACGCACTAACCTGGTTCCTCTCCGTCACGGAGCAGAAGGCGCCCAGGAGGATCCGGATCATGGGCACGTGGTTGTAACGCGCGGCGACGTGCAGACACGTGTCCCCGACCTGAAAAGGAGCGCGGGAACCACAAGCTCAGCTTCTCCGCCCCGCCACGACTCCGCTGGAACGTCCCCTGTCTCTCTCTCTCTCTCTCTCTCTCTCTGGGCCGTTATGTGTGTGTGTGTGTGTGTATTCACCCCCACAGAACCGCTGATCCGTGAACAGAGTCGGCGTTCGGCGTTTCATAATTAAATGACCCACTACACCATGCGGATCGCTCTAGAACGCAGACGAGGGCTCGGGACCGTAGGCGACTCACGTTGTTCCTGCCGTCTGGCCGGGAGCCTCCCAGCAGCAGAACCTTGGCGCTCTGAGCGTGGCCGTTCTGGCAGGCCAGGTGGAGGGCCGTGTTCCCCGCCTGAGACGGGAGAGAAGGGGGTCAGGTTCCCTGCCGAGGACAATACAGCTGATCCCTCGCTTATAAATGGGGCGAAGGGGTCCAATTACTAGAGCAAAGATTAAAAAAACGGAACGCAGCTCCGGGCAGGTTCTACGCAGAGCATGCAGAGCCCCTCCATATTCACCACCTTGTTTTTGGCGTGAACGTTGGCTCCGGCTTTGACCAGCTGTTTGACGGACTGGCTGAAGCCGTGCCAGGCGACCTCGTGCAGTGCCGTGTTGCCTTCCTAAAGGAGAGCAAGGAACACACCAAAAAAAATCCTTATACACACACACACATATCAAACCAAAAAATACCTATAGAGTTGCATGATTACCGTCATGGACGTTAATATGGTGTAAAATTGAATGCTCTCAAGTGCAGAAACATATTTATTCATATTTTTCCTTCCACCTCTTCTGTGTGCAAGTGAATTTTTATGCAATTCTGTTTCATATGCAAGACGCACCCGGTGTCCTTAATTATGGCATTTATGGGTCGTGATTCATGCCGTTGACTGGACACTCATGGTTTTACTAGAACAGTTTCCTCATGTTCGTCCCAAAAGCCAGTCCATAGATCGGGATTCGAACCGGCAACCTTCTGCTTATGGGGCCACTTCCTTAACCGCCAGGCCACCCCTGCCCCGTATGCTTCATGCATTCACTGTGCTAGTGTTAGGATTTTTGGTTTTGGTGTCCGTGTGGGTTACCTTGTCTTGTCTGTCCAGAGCGCACCCTTCCTGGACGAGGGCAGCGATGACATCACCGTTTCCCACCATGGCAGCTCGGTGTAAGGCTGTCTGGTCACCCTGGCAACGGCAGTAACATGGTGAACCCCGAGTCAACACCCGTCAGGGGATGATGGTGACAGAGAGGAGGAAGGAAGGTGACGAAGACAATAAAAACCAGGAGATCATTATATGATTCTGAAGTTTGTTTTAGCGAGATTTTGGACATGCACTTCAACCTGGTGTGGACAATAGCTTGTCTCTACCACTATGCTTCGAAAAGACTGGTCTAAATGAGGCAGAAAATCTTTATTACTTGGGGATTTGAGGATTGTGCGGTGACCACAGGGAGGAATGGACAACATCTCAAGCATCATAAACAGGGAGAACTCTGTCCAGGAGGGAGGATTTTTACCAAATGCTGAGACAAATCTACAAGCAGCGAATCACGCGGAAAGGATCATACGGTACTACAGACCGGAGGTTCACGTTTGCCGAACGATCATTTGCCGCGCGATCTTGACTTAAATGATACAAGGTGGTTGGGTCGGGCCATGTTCCTCACGTTCCTCCTCCCCCACCTCCCTGGGCTTCCTGATGGAGGTCGAACAGGAGGCTGCTGGTACCATCAAGCTCCCAGTTAAAACAGGAGGTCAGTAAAGCCCCCTACAGGGGTGGGGCGGGGTCTGTGGGGGATAAATCACTGTAATAGAAGCCAGACTCGTCCATCACGCATTTACTTTATCTATATGTCTGTAGGGACGCTCCAATCAGGCTTTTACAGGCTTTCTCACTCTTTACTGTCATTCAAATCCCTCCTGTTTTACATGGAATTAATGGCAAAACACAGCCTGGACACAAACAGAGATTTATATCTGAGGGTTGGACTTACATTTGAAGAAAAAAATGTTTTTGTGGCAAGAGTAAAATTGGAACAGCATTTCTGTTTTCTGGATATATAGAAACGAACAGATAGAAACAAGACGTGCTTGATAGTTATGTTGGCACATTGAACCAGCATATGTGACATTAAATCATTCATGGGACTGTCTGTCCAAAGTGCCTTCATCAGGGCTAAAATGTGGGCAAATGGAATGGATCGGACCATCCATGGTTATAAGCAAACCTCACAGACCGTTATTACGCAAAAGTAAAAATCAATGTGTAGAATAAAAAAGTGGCACATTTCTGCAGTCGTGCCGGAGCTGACAGCGTTACTCTGAGAGGTAAGGAGAGGGCGCTTCAGCACTCACATCGTCCTGGATGTCCAGGTCGCAGCCGGCCTTCAGCAGGATCTTCACCACCTCGATGTGGCCCTTGTAGCAGGCCAGGTGTAGCGGAGTCCGGCCGTACTGCGAGCAGGAACACACACACACACACACACACACACACACACACACAGACGGTCGCTCAGCACCCAGAGACCAACCCTGCAACCCTGGATTGAAGCACCGCGGCACAGAGGGCGAAATAAACCCGCCACACAGCCCATCGCGGCTCAGGGGCGGGGCTAAGCCTGCCATTATCAACATCCGCGTCCACCCTGGCCCGACAATAAACAAAGAGTCTTAGTGGTTTAACGTTGGCCGCCGCACACTCCGGGTCACAGATTCATTCTCAACATCTCCCCTCGCTGGGATCTCATTCGAGCCACAACCGCTGATCCTACTTCCAGACGGAGCTACAATTTGAATATCACAAATAAGGTCGTTTGTTTTAAAAATTACATTTAAAAAAAAAGCACAACCCTTCACCCCCAGAACTGAGTGTATAAATGAACATACGTTTCAAACGTTGGATAAAAAAATCAATCAATGCTGTTTGCTGTTTTTGATATATATCCGATAAATTACCAGATAAATCCAGGCACTCAAATAGAGCAATATAAATAATAGTGCTTAATTTGTCATGATTTCCACATTGAATTTTTTCATAATGATATAAATAATGAGGGAATCTGGTGACGCTGGGGTTACGACGCTCACAAGAGTGAGATCTGTTTTTCTTGCCGTGATGGATTCATCGCGTGCCGCCTTCTCCCTGTGGCTGGCGGCCGTGATTTATCTGGGACGGGGGGAGAGAGAGAGAGAGAGAAAATAGAACGCTCTCTCTCTCTCTCTCTCCCCTGCACAACCCCGTAAACCCTTTCATTGCAGGAAGCGAGCAGGCCCGAGGGTTCACAGGTCGCCTGGCATCAGTGGGCGTGTCGGAGCGGCGCTGCCCCCCCGGGGGTCCGCTTTCACTTGGCACGCTGAAAAGCTGCTTGGCCGAGGGAGTTAGACGTCTCCGAGGTTACCGGAGCTGGGCCGACTCCAACTTGCACGGCCCGGTACGCCCTCGGCGGGGTGGGCTGATACCGATCTCCTTCACATGCACAGTCTCTCCATTTATCTCCGCTACCCAGAGCAGAACTTATGGCTGAAATGCAACCCTGCCGTCGCTCCGATGAAGTATTCGTCACGTTCTACAGCCAAGACAGGCGCTGGCACTCTCTCAAACCGATCCTTTCTACGGTAAATGTGTGGAACCGGAGTGATTTTATTTTCCCTTTTAATTCCTCCGCTCAAACTCATGGCCGCCTCTCGTCCGGCTGCCGAAACCCCTGCAGGGGATTGGGCTAAATAAGCACAAGCGCTGCAAATCGCGTCTAATGCAGAGGCCTGCGTCGTGTGCGGCGCGGCGCGTGCGTCCAGATGTTGGACTCCCCAGCTGGGTGTGTGCGGAGCAGACAGATGGGGCTGCTGACAAAGCCCCTGATCAACCACTCCGCTACACCCAGGCTGAACTATCTCTTCATTATGGCATGTTTTCAGGACGTCGGCAGCAATTACGAAAGGACGGGCTGTTGGGGACACTTGGGGACACCGCATAGGCACTGGATGGGGTGAAGGTTTGGGTGGGTGTCCACCTGTCCACCACCTCTTCTGAACATAAGCCACAAGCAATTGTAATTATGTCATGGTTTGGATTCATTTTTAGGCAATAAAGTAAAAAAAAACTATTTTCAGTATGCATCCAAAATGGCCTAAATATTTCATCAGTTAACAACCAGAATTGTTGCAGTATGAAATAAAATGCATGAAGTAAATAATACATGAAGCATGGTGCTTTTTTAAACGGATGTAGATATAAGTTTACCCAGACAGTAAAATGGAACATTAAGAATGGAGTGTAGAATGGTGACACCACTGACCTTGGTGACAGCTACTTTGGCACCCTTGTTGATGAGCTGGACCACATTGTCGGCCTGGCCCTTGTGTGAGGCTACGAGGAGCCGCTCGGACAGCGCGTGCACCGCAGCCGCATCCTGCTGGCTCATGAATCAGGAGGAAGTGAGGTCGTCCCCAGACGTCTTGCTCCCCGGCGGGACCCCCCCAGGACCTCTAACTCATGTCTGCCGCGTGGCGAGGCGTCGGCAGAAGAGCGGAGCGCTCCACCGTCAGGCCTGGGCCAGGCCCGTCCCTCATGCCCTCCTCCGGCCCTGAAGCGGGACAGGAAACCGGCAGACATCACAGCTGTCCTCCAAACAGGAAGCAGGGAACAAGTGAAGCAGGAAGTGAATGAATATTTCAGTAGGAACGGCGCCCCAAACCACAGACTGGCAGTCGGTACTGAGGTCAGGCGTAACAGAATAGAAGCCGAGGCCGTACACGCTCATTACAACCTCTCAACGCGTCAAGCTGTCAACCGTGACGCTTCCAGAGATAAAACCGCAGCGCCATTTCCACCGTGTCGTTCAACTTTATTCTTGTAGCCACGCCTTTTTCGAACCCCATTGTTCCTCTTCTTTCCCCCCCCCTTGTTAATCTCGGCAGCTCGTATTACCTGCGGTGTTTTGACAGCGTGCCGGTGTTTGATCACAGCGAGGAATGATGTCCGTGTCTCGGGTAACAAGTCGGGAACGGCAGCCCCATGTAACCACCAGCACTTAACCCAAACAGTGATTACTGCTGTCCTACGTCTCCTTCTTTCATTTCTGTTTTTTGTGGGGAGGGAGGGTGTGAACAGTTTACTCGAATTTTAACAAAATAATAATACTAATATCTAATATTCGCATCATTTTATCATCCATTGTTCCTCACGCACACACACACACACACACACACACACACACACACACAAATACATCAAGTATCTATGGACTCTATACAGGGATTTATAAAATTTGAATAAATAAATACATAAATAAAACAAACAAATAAACTATATATATATATATATATACACACACACACACACACACACACACACACACACACACACACACACACACAAAGGGATGTCATATACTGTTCGCTGACTCTTTGGAGACCACAAGGGGGCGATATCAAATCTACAGGCTTTCTACACCTGGCAAATCGTCATCTGACGTTCTGGTCAAAAACAGTCTAGACCCGAGCCTGAGGATATACATAAACTCACCACTAATACGCGGTTTACTAATGTGATTGTCCAGCTACTCGGTCGTTTATGCAGATTTGGCAGATTCCGCACAAATCTAATAGAGGCTTACAAGATCCCCAGTGTCTCAAATCTGTGGTGTGTAATCTCTGAACTGCATGTCCCATGTTGGCTCTGCTATTTACCCACATTGTCCGGAATTTTCCTTTCTCCCCAAAGCCCGAGACATCACATAAAAGACCCCAATTACGCCTGCACCACCGAACTTCAATGGCACAGGATTCCTGCAAGCCGAGGACAGTTTGGCTAATCGTTAAGGAGCCGAGCCCATGGAGGTTTGGCCCGGCCATGACCATCCTTTGTAGAGTTATCCCACACATCAGATTGCGGGGCAGCAATGGATCATATGTCTGCTGATAACAGATGAAAGCAGATGAAATCAAAGGCCTGCATGCCGCAATAATCCTACAGGGCTCCTACGTGGCCCAAAAGGTCACGACGGAGGGGCTTAGCACCAAAGATCTTCCTTTTCAAGAAGACTGCATCCACTGTTCAGTTCTGAGGTGGCCCCGCACCACGCTGGCATACTTGCCCCTCAGCCTCTTTATCGGCCCGCTCCCTGCACAGCGAGGGTCTAATCGAGTTTCTCCCACACCCGGCTCCTTCAATTAACAGGATTACCGTGGGAGATTGTGGGCGCATAATGCGGCGCGCAGATTTAAACTGGCATCCCAGGGGTGCCTCTAATCCTGCGGCCATCTGATCTGGATCCTGCCTTTCACCGTGCTCCTCCACACTTGGCCTGAACCCATGAACTGCCCGTCATCCCCAGCAGTCCACTGTCAGGTGTACAGGGTGTATCTAATGCTGTTAAAATCTTCTGCTAAACTCTACTTGTGGTGCACTGTTAAAAGTGTTGAGCCAAGAACTGACACCCTGGAGTGTTGCAATATTTTTATCTATATATCTATAGATGTGTGTACGTAGAAAACACCACAGGCGCAATTTTTAACAAGCGCGGCTTGTTCGGTCGCGTAAGGCGTCCTCGGTACTAACTAATAGCCCATTTTGTGGGTGTCTAAATACCTCCGTCGCCCAGAACATGATCTTAAATGACCTTTACAGACCGTTTAAAATGGCATGCAGCTTTGATGCACCTTACAACGAACACAATCTGTTTACGTGAACACTAGTGGAGAAGTAGTGCATAGCGGGTCCAATATTTGTTCTCAATAAATAACTATATAGTCAATAGTCAATGACTAGGGCTGTGCCATACATTAACATCACCATAAAGCGAGATAGAAATTACAATCCACTTGCCTGTTAGCGGTCAACGTTCAGCCCAGCCCCGCAGGGGATGAGGAACGTCCGCTGGCTCGAGATACTAGGACAACCACTGTTCACGCGCTCTCAAGGTGCAAGGGCATTAGTTATGGTGCAAGAACCACATCAGCAGCGACTCCACTGGAGACCAAATCTGGCTTTGACCCAAGACGGAATAAAAAATATCACAGAGAGATGACCGCAAAACCTATTCATCGGCGACAAACAAAAATCTTACCAGTTCCTTCACACCATCGCAGCCTTCTACCCGATGGCACCTGATGCATCATCCATACACTTTAGCCATCTGATCTCCTGAAAACCTCTCTACAGGGGAGGTTTGCACGTATGAAACTGCCGTGATTTCATTACAGTTATATTAGGGTGGGTGGGTTTGTCACCAAATCAAATTCCCAAATACCCATCAGCAGGAGTAGAAAACTGACCATGGGCCGTTCGACGATCCAGTTGGGGACGACTGTGAGACCACTCAGGTCCTGAGATCAGAAAATCCTGCGGAACAGAGCAGACTTATTCCCGTCTGAGTTCCTGTCTGACTGTATGGAAATGCGTCCTTGATTTAGGCTGAGATGACTGTAGTGAAAACCGCCATTTCTGTGTGGGGAATTCGTACAGACGCTCTATGGCAACGTCTGAAAGACCCCCCCCAGAAATGAATGAGATTAAGTGGGGAAACTTTCTCCCCTCCCTGTGCTCTTAGGGGGTCTCCATACAAGGTCTGTTCAGTCAAACTGAAAGGCGCACAAAAGCCGGGAATGCTGGGATGGGGATGCAGCTAGGCAACGGGGCCTTTTGTGAAAAACCCTCGCTCAAATACTCTCCCGTGCTCTGTGTGAAGAAACAGCAGATGCCAGCTGAGAAGTGAGATGACTGTGGTGCATTAAATGCTACAAATCGAGGTTCCTATTTGAAAACCAGAATGCTGAATTAATGACGGTGTCATGTGGCTTACAGGTCAGGGTCGATGGCAATTATTCTGATGTGATCCTGATACTAGGAATCAGCTAAATATCGCTATAAATATTTGACGATTAAAACTGATTGTTGTAAAAAGGCCCGTAATGGGAAGAACTATTTCACAAATACCATAGATATTGGTATAATTACCCCCCTTTTTTAAATTAAAACTGCCAACAACAACTTCATTCAATTTTGACAGCTGGAAAATGTAGGACAAAGAATTACTACCATTACGTGAAGTCAGAAAAATCAGATAAAAGTCTGTTACTGGACCTTTAAAAAAAACCCGTACACATGTCCATCTGAAATTGTAATACACAGGACTAGCAACCCCCCCCCAAAAAATCCTCGGAGTCAAGCTACTCCTGCATCTACTGCTTATATTGGTTCCAAACTGGCCAGGGTGCACTGAGCACGCTCCACAATTTCCTCTCCAGGCCTCGTCTGGCTCCAGAACAGAAGGGATAAATCTGAATTGTTTGCCTGTTGATTCATGGTCCGTCATTTAATAAGTTAACTGGAAAAAGTGCAACGCTAAACCTGGTGGGGTTTGAAGTTTTGTGCCATTTGCAGGATTGTAAGACCAAAGTTAATTTGTAAATCCACCCATTGACTTGCTCTAAAATTTAATATGTTCTTCTTCGCCTCAATCTACATCTGTCCACCAAGTTTAATTAAATTAGCTGAATAATCAGATTTCTTTCACATATTAATATCTTTCAGCTTAATAACCTTTTAAGGTGTGAATTGTCTAGATTTATATTGCAATTACAGGACCAAATAGGTTGCATCCAAATAAGTGAACTTTTGAACTCTTGGGAATTCCTTCTGTTATTCAGGCAGCGGTGGGAATACCTGTATAACCCCCCGTGCAATACCTCTCCAAGTGCTGGACTTCAAACAGGAAAGCATGACATTACATGCGAGGGGGCGGCCGTGTTTCTCGCTCGCTGCCGCGCCCGAGACTCCAGCCATGCCAGGAATTCCACTTTCAGCGCTGAATGCCACTCGCATGCAAATGCAATTCAAAAGGCTGTCCCCAACAGACAGACAGGGTCAATGTGGAGATTCAGCCCACACTAAACCGACAGCATCCTGGCTATAGGCCACGTAAAACCGAGTGAACTCAGTCTGCTAAATTATGCATAAACCATGCTTGATAACGTATCTGGCCCATTTTTTTGCAAGCAGAAACAAACGCATCCCACGAGACTCCGCCGTGGTGTTCTGACACCTGGCACCGGGAGCAGAAGTGTGTGCCATCGCTGCAAGCCTTTAAACCGCAGCCTGAGTTACGCTCACAAACATCTCGTAATAAAAAATTATATCTGCACAATTAGGCAGATTCAGCCCCCCCTCTTGTGCACAGCGTTTTTCATTATTTTTTTAAGCAAACAATCTTCAATCTATTGGTTTAAGTTGCTTTAATAATATTATTAGAATAATTGTGAATTGTACGACAGTAATAAATCATGATTAGAAATTGTTTTTAATTTTTACGAGTTTTGCAGGGTCAGTGTGGGAATCGCAGGTTTAAAGTCCGCAGAGAACAGGTTGAGGCGAGACACTGTGGGTGCTGAGAGGCTCTTCTCTGTGGATGCGTAGTCTGACCTCCTCAGCGTCATAGCATCAATCTGCCACCTGATTGGCGGATACTGAAGAAAGGGCACCCCCAGGTCCCCCACCTTTAGACCGAGCCACCTGTCCCTCCCCACACACAGCCATTTCCAGGCTCGGCAGGGTCGTGACGGGGCGACTTTTCTCACTAATAATAACCGGGCAGTTTAGCGGCAAAATATTATTACAAGGGCACGAAGGCCGTCATACAGACATGGCACATTGACACAAAAAAACATGATGAAGGACAAATGACTGGACAAGGTCAAGGCACGTCAAGGACACTAACAGGAGCGCACAATCAGGAAATTTACATTTACAGCATTTACCAGACGCCCTTATCCAGAGCGACTTACAATCAGTATTTACAGGGACAGTCCCCCCCTGGAGACACTCTTCTTGCTCGTCTTGCTCAGGGACATGATGGTAGTAAGTGGGATTTGAACCTGGGTCTTCTTTAATAGTGAAGTGTTTGTCACATGTGATACACAGCAGCACAGCACACGGTGCACACAGTGAAATTTGTCCTCTGCATTTAACCCATCACCCTGAGTGAGCAGTGGGCAGCCATGACAGGCGCCCGGGGAGCAGTGTGTGGGGATGGTGCTTTTGCTCAGTGGCACCTCAGTGGCACCTTGGCGAATCGGGATTCGAACCGGCAACCTTCTGATTACGGGGCCGCTTCCTTAATCGCTAGGCCACCACTGCCCCTTCTGGTTCATAGGCGAGTGTGTTACCTACTAGGCCACTACCACCCAATCTGAAATTGAAATGCACCACAGGGAACATGAAACCCTGGTTCGGAACTTCCAAAAAATTGCATTTATTATGAAGATGACTAATATTAGGGTGCAGATGAATAATGGCGTTGTAAGTCAGGGCGTCTACCAAATGCCTTAAATGAAAATGTAATAATGATGCATTGTTTGATTACTACATAGAGTGGATTAATATCGAGGGATTATCAACCAGCGATCCATATAATACAGTGTTAGTGGAAATGTATCGAATCGCCATGATTCGGGCCTCATAAGTGACCGGAGAGGGACGGCCACCCAAATTGTCTGCGCCACCGTTTAGACATCCTCGAAAAGGACAATAATCTCTCCCTTTCATAAATCACCTCAGATCTTTATTGTTCATCAGTCAGGTTTTCAGACGTACTTAACATCAAAAGGTCGAAAGGTTTTTTTATTGGCCCGTGGTCTGTTTAAAACGGCAACGCCACTAACAGCCCTGTCATCTTTCAAATTATGTCTACGACTGCAATTAGTTTCGTGTTACTAATTTTCCCCCAAATTGGAAAACTGGCCTCCTGCTAGGGTCCTGCTTTTTTTTTTTAAAAAAAGATCTTCATCTCACCACCTGGGAAAAAAAGCGTGCCAGCCAATCAGAGATCTCCCCCGTCTGCATATCTGGTTTCTGCATCTCCTCTCGGCGTTTAATGGGTGCCCCGACCCCAGCGTCCATTAAAGGCCGTGACGGGGTCCTGTCCCACACCTGGTGCCCCCAGTCCTCCCCCACCCGGCACACTGGGCTTCTAATCGCCCAACCCCACCCGACCCCGGTGACCTCAACACGCCCTGGGTGCACGACAAACGACTGGCACTCTGCAAAGTGTAACTGCTGAAAAAGGAAAAACGGTGCAAAAACGGTGCATTAATTAAAACAACGGGTTCAGCGTCCCTCCTTGTGAGTTTTTGCTGTTAATTAAGTCCTCTCTCATTAAGTCCAGTGGTAATTGACTCAGGCCACAAGCCCGCTCCTCTGCAGACATGTCAGCACTTGGGACGTAAAAAAAAAACTGAACATTTGACTAATTGCTGCTTTTATTATTCGCCGCCGGTGGCTTTAGAAACAAAGTGAACACTTTCCATGCGTTTCATTATTTCCCCACGGAAGCTGCATTTCAGGGGCATTAGTTTTAAAATAAATTAAAAAAAAAAAACATATACCCATATAACGAATAAACGGAGTGAAAGGCGGCGGGATACTTACTGCCCGGCGTGAGGGTATAAACCCGCGTCTTTATTAATATATCCAGACAGACCGGGAGCGCGCGGAGACGCGACGCGGCGGCCCGACAGAACGCGCGCGCCGTCTGCGGGTCTCGCGCCGGGCGGCGGGTCTGCGCATGCGCGTCCGCCGCCGCCGCCTTCAGGCCCTTTGAGCGACCAGCTGTCGCCCTGCTGTACCGCGACACGGAAAGGACCCGTTAAATACCGTAAAAAAACACGTTTCTTTTGTGTGTTCGGGTGTCCCATGGTTGTTGGAGACTCTGTCTGTCCGTCAGTAAACAAGCCGTAAAATCCTTGCATTAAACGTGCTTAAGGATTTAAAAATAAAAAAAAATCAAATAAAACTCTTGCATAATCAACTCATTTTAGGTGAAAAGACAGTAATGTCACTTCTGTCACAACCGAGTTTT
Source organism: Denticeps clupeoides (assembly GCF_900700375.1). NCBI lineage: Eukaryota > Metazoa > Chordata > Actinopteri > Clupeiformes > Denticipitidae > Denticeps > Denticeps clupeoides. The sequence goes on along the minus strand of NC_041720.1, from coordinate 2,495,643 downwards.
AACAGAATGTCATGAAGTCTGACAAACAAAAACAGGCGGGGTTTTGGTTTAAACTATATTCGTAACTTTGCATTAGTATGCATGAACAGAAACTGGATAAGTCAGACTGACTACAATACGAACTGTTTGTGTTTGTTCAGAGGAACGACACGCGTGACGTCACTGGGCGGGGCTTGCAGTGTTAGTGGGCGTGGTGTTCGCCTGCTGACCCTGAAGCTTTGTGTGCTGCCATCAACACTGGAGCAGGGTTAGAGTGGAATCCTTCTTTCGTTGGGTTCACCAGATTTTAATAGTCCCACGATAAGAAACAGTAGAGCCGTGATGTCACCACAATTTACAATAATGATGAAAAAGGAACGACAGATTTTACAAGATGTGAAAATACTCACAAATTACACTCAACCACTTCTCTGCATTTACATTTTTACATTTACATTTATGGCATTTATCAGACGCTCTTATCCAGAGCGACTTACAATCAGTAGTTACAGGGACAGTCCCCCTGGAGCAACTTAGGGTTAAGTGTCTTGCTCAGGGACACAATGGTAGTAAGTGGGATTTGAACCTGTGACTCTGTAGTCTTCTGGTTCATAGGCAAGTGTGTTACCCACTAGGCTACTACCATCCCATCTAGTTGCATCTGCATCATCTAGTTATGTACACATGTGCATAATTCTTTTTTCATTTTAAAATATAATTAAATGTTTTATTTTATTATATCAAAGTGTACCATCTCATGAGTTTCTACTGTTTCCAAGATCTCATTTGTTCACACGAATAAAAAGCACATGATCTGATCGTTGCTACCAAACGCTGCAAGGAGAGGGAAATGAAATGCACAGAACAGGGGACACATTCCTGCAGTCTCCCCTCCAGCCGAACAACACAGAAACTCCGAGATTCATTCCGGGGGCGGACCTGGAGCCGCCGAGACGTTGGTGGGGGTCGGGCGGAGGTTAAGGCCAGGCTTGGCCGCGGTCACTGTTTATGTGTTTTCACACTCCATTCCAACTGGCTTAGGAGTTCCTCTGCCCCCTCGCAGACTCATCTAAGGCTTAATCTGGTTTTTATTTCAAGGGCCGTGGCCTGGACTAAAAGGCTTATCTGCTTGTAAACCAAAAAAAGTCGAAATGAGTTTCTGACTTCATTTACAAGACAAAAAAAAAAAAAAAAACACTGAATCAGGATCCCGAATCCGTTCGTAACTCTGCGTGATTACAGGTGGCATTATGATATACGAGCTGGGCTACGCTCTCCAGTCATCGCCGACTCCCGGCATCTGCCTCGCCCCGGGGCACAGAGACCGGAGATGAGGCCCGGCGCAGGGGTGCATGGGCGCGTCTCGGGAAAGCAGGGAGGATCTCGACTCCGAGCCCGGTCATGACACACAGGCAGATTAAGACATTGGCGTCCGGAACCCGCAATTCAGGAAATAAACGGATAACCGTGAACATAACACCCTTCACAAGCCGAATCGCTATAAAAATGACCCGCGACCGCTGCTGCAAGCGCATGATGAATGTCCCCTCGTGGCGATGCGTGGCAGGACAATGCGTGCGGCTGGTTTTTTATTCTATTGTCGTTGTGACGTATTGCTTTCTTGCCGGGGGGTGGCTATTCTGATCTAACCGCAAAACTATGGGCCTCAAGAATCTTAAATTACGAGTTCCGGGGGGCTTCGTCTGACAAGTTGAGAATGATGTACAATAATGGACAATATTTTTATAATGATAGACCATAGATAGATCATTACATTATTATATTTTGGTATAGACTATATTATAATCATTTATACATTATAATTATACAGGACACCTTACCAAGTGGCACCTGAGTGTCACCTTTATGTCTCTCATTGTCCCGGAGACTGAATTTAAGTCGTCGTTTGTGACTCACCGTGGATAAAAGACTCTGGGAACTGAATGTAATATAATCTGATGTAATGTTTACGCCGCAGTTCCGAGCCTGGCGCTCTGATTGGCTAAAAAAGGAATTCTGTAGCGATAGCATCTCTTTCAACATCATTCCAATTCTGCCCCGGTTACATTGTTTCGCGGTCTAAAGGTCACGTGACTGGCTGCGGCCGAATGACGTTGCTTGGCGACAACTTTCATCACAGAGCCACAAGTAAAATATTAATATTAGGACTTTCACTGAATCCGCCAAACACTCCCAACATTCATCAAATTGGCAGGATCTGTAAAATAACGGCTAATTGGTCGTTTCTGGAATATTTTGGCTCGGTGTGCCCTTGGTAGTTTTTCTGCGCCACGCCTCATACGTCTCTCACACCCGAGAGCGTCACACGTCACATTTAATTAACCGCACAGCAGGAAACGTCACGTAGAAAAAGAGACGGGGGGGACTGTCGCGCCGTCTGGGGGTCTCGGGATCTGGTTCAGGTTACTTATTTACTGCCAACCAGCATTCCAGATGGGGAGGGGCGACCATCACCAACCCGGGGCGCAGGAAAGACCCCTGACAAGGAGACCAGCAGAGTGTGGAACCTGGCAAATATCTAAACTGCTTCACATGCAGAGAACATGAAAAAGTAACATCAAACTTGGGTCCTCCTCATGTTCCAGAGGAAAAGGGAGAACCCAGCTGACCCAACCCTCACTGGAGCTTTTTTTGTATATGGCAGCTGTTCAAATGCATCTAATTATTGTCGCTCTTCATATGGCCCACATATATTTTTCAGAAAATTGAACACCATCTAATGTACAGAGGGCAAAAATGTCACTTTTTTCATGCTTAAAATCTAATTTTTGTCTTTTTGTAAAGCACCTCATATAACAATAATAATATCAAATATTAACATTAATGGCATTTGGCAGACAAAGTTAATCCAGAGTGATTTACGATTGTGCTTTGAAGTCTCTAGAGTGCTAATCCAAGTATTTCTGAAAGAGGAAGGTCTTTAGTCGTCTTTTGAAGATACTCAGTGACTCAGCTACTCAAACAGCAATCAACATAAAATAATAATAATTAAAGTATTATTACTATTATAGTTAGAGGTAGTAGTGCTGCTGGTGGCATTATATTTATATACTTAACATTTGTTATCAGTCTTGTTGTTATATGTTTTACATTTACAGCATTTACCAAACGCCCTTATCCAGAGCGACTTACAGTCAGTAGTTACAGGGACAGTCCCCCCCTGGAGACACTCAGGGTTAAGTGTCTTGCTCAGGGACACAATGGTAGTAAGTGGGGTTTAAATCTATGACTTCTGGTTAATAGGCAAGTGTCTAGGCTACTAGAACCTCTACTGCTCTCTGAATATAGAAAAACGGAGGTTTTTTCCATTATTCCATCTTCGCTCTGCCCGTAACGCTCCGCCCGCAGGATTTCCTTACAGCGCTGCCCTCTTTGACTTCATTCTGCCGATCTGTGGAACATGGTCTACACCTGGCAACACAGCCCTCACTCAGTCACAAGAGGCCAATAATTACTCATTCATATACAGGACCATCTTCCCAACAATAACTCTGAAGTTGTTCAGAAAGGGACCGTCTACGCGCTTAAAACATAAAGCTTAAATTATAATGATATATAATAATATATTATAATAAGAAGAACAGGGAGTTGGTCTCTCCCAAGTCTGTAATCTAAAGAATGATCTAGAAGCAAAAGTCTACAGATGGAAAACAATATAGTACTGCTGCTCAGTCTCTTGTTCAAAAGAAATCAGTCATGAAAAGAAGGAAATTCTGCAATAAACATTTCAGGTAAATCAACATCTGATCAAGTATTGGTGACACACACACACACACATAGTTCTATAAACTATAAGGTTGTGACAAGGTGAAATAGGAGTAAAGTCTGCAGCCTGGAGGCCGGGGACACACAGGGAAGTCGACAGATCAAAGGCGAAATAGGCCAAATTCCAGTAACCAACACATGCGTGTGGGTGTGTTCCCTCACACACACACACACACACACACACACACACAACAAAAGTGCACTCCACCAACCCAACCTATTTCTAGGTCTTCACCATAAAAACCTTTGAGAACGATTCCCATTAAAGTATGTAAGGAAGCACATTCACGTCACATTTCAACACCAGAAGTGATTTCTGATCGCGGCTCAGACGCTCCGCGTGATGCAAGTTGTTCCGAATGCGGAGTCCAGGGTCACATTTCCTGCAGGAAGAGTTCTACAACAGCCCGAGAGCAAGCGTGACCCCCAAAGCCCTACAGCCTTAACGGAGGCGTTAAAAGGCCGTCTCGATCCGCTCGGTTATTTCTGGTGCGTCACGGCAGCCCGCGACGCGCGGAGGCGGAGAGGTGCGTGAAAAGTGCGCAGACGCGCGTACAGGTGGAGAGTGGAGGCAGAGTCCCGCGATCCGGCCACGCAGGCGCCGCGTCAGGCGCGTCCGAGAAGTGAAAGCCGGCGACGTACCTGCGTCCGGAGACTCGGAGACGCGCCGCGCCGCGCCGCGCCACGACGCGCAGGGGGAACCGAGCTGCGCCGCCTCGCCTGGAGTCGCTGGGAGTGAAACGCGGCTCCGGCTCCGGCTCCGGCTGCTGTTCCCGCGGCTGATCCGATCTGGTCCGCCTGCGCCATCGTGTGGTAGACACGAGAACCACGGAGAACCGCGGTCACTAGAACATCCACATCCAAAAGGTTTACATTCAAAGAAAAAAGAAGGAAAGACAACATATATTATATCGAAAAAATATACATACTTTTATAATAACTTTACTTTACTGTACTTGCCAGACGCTTTTATCCAAAGCAACTTACAAGAGGAGGACACCAGCAATTCTCATTCGGTTTCTATAGATTTTGAGTTACAAAACTGAGAGCCCTGATAAGGCCGAACTTGTCAAGAATAGAACATGCATACATACACACACACATACACACACACACACACACACACACACACACACACACACACACACACACACACACATATATATATATATATATATGTGTGTATATGTTCTATTCTTGACAAGTTCGGCCTTATCAAGGCTCTCAGTTTTGTAACTCAAAATCTATAGAAACCGAATGATATATATATATATTTTGTGTGTGTGTTAGTGTTAGACTCATCTGAAATACTTTTTGAACAAGGGGGTTTTCAGCTGCTTCTTAAAGATGCTGGTAGTCTCAGCTAGTCGAATGGAGCAGGACAAGTCGTCCCACCAGCCAGGGAAAACAAAGGAGAACAGAGTCGGAGACCCCCTGAAGAGGGACTTTTTAGTAACTGTTGAAAGTTTTTTTTACCAAAAAATGGTTATTATAATTATCAACAGGAATTGATGCATTTCTCCTGTGGGATTTAGGTGTAGACTCCAGTTTAAGTCCTGATGTTGCTGAAGGTATGTCTGGGACCACTATTTTGTCCAAACACAGAATTCCGGTCGTTCGTGCTGAACAAGATGTCGAGAATTTTCTGCTGATCCATGTTTTCCAGCCAGTAATGTCGTGAAACCTCTGCAATCAGCAAAGGGGTCCAAGGCTCCCTATATTTCAGGAGGAAATCCATTTCCCCACTTTTCTTTTAATTGATTTCTTCAAACACCTTTGTTCCTGGGTTGGACACTCAGGAGAATTCACAAAAACGAATTAACTTGATTAGATGAAGCATTAATTAAAGCAGCGTGTCTTACAGGGCACAGAACTTTGACAAGCTGTGGTTGAACTTTTCCTAATTTCTCGGCAGGTCCTTCTCATTTAAACAGACTTGTCTTTAATCACCCAGTCAGTTTTTTATTAAATAAATCATTTGTGGGACGCATGGTGACACGGCGGCCAGCGATCGTGAGTTCGAACCGCTCTCCCCGTGGTGGCGCGGGTCTCCTCCGGGCCCTCCAGTTTCCTCCGGCCGCCCTGGAGGAGGGTCCTGGGATGGATAACGGAACCATGGAAAGTGAAAGGGTGGGTAAAGCATTTGCTGCGATGGCAAAAACGGCCCAGACGGTGGGGCTGTGCACTCGGTTTTTACTTAAAAAAAAAAAAACTAAAACTAAAACGCGTTTCATTAGGAATTTGGTCCGTTTGACTACAAAAAGCTGAATTACTAGGTTACAATGACAGAGAAAGGGGCGAAAATGTTGCGAACATCTCAGGAATATGGGACGCACGTGACGCACGTGACGTCACACGTGACGCAGCACAGCGCAGCACCCGGTGCACACGGTCGAACGTGCCCTCTGTATTCGGTGAGCAGTGGGCAGCCATGAAAGGCGCCCGGGGAGCAGTGTGTGGGGACGGGGACCTCGGTGGCACCTTCGAAGGCCACCACTACCAGTGACATTTGCCGGCGCTCTCCACGTCGCGTTTCAGAACGCGTCTCCATCACGCACGGTTCCCTCTCCGAGCGAGCTGAAACCCGTTCTCACCCCGCCTGCACCGCACAGCGCAAACTCGGGCAAGGAAGGAGTAGGAGCCGCTGCGAGGTGACATGTTGCGTAACGGCGGACGACTGGCGCGCTCCTCTGTTGTCCCTCGGTCCCCGGAGAGGCAGCGGCGGATGACAGGCTGCCCGATGTGCTGTGACACCTCTGCCCCCCCCCCCCCCAGCCCGGCATTTACGAGCCACCAGCCTCTCCTCCTCCTCCTCGTCCCTTTCATGTCTGTTTGTGTGGAGGAGCAGCGTTATTTATTCATCCCGCCTCCCCGCTGGGCCTGATGCCGAGTGTTTTTTTGGCACGTCGACGTCCCCACTTTGCTCATTTTTGACCTCTCACCCCTGAGGCAGACAGGGGGGGCCAGCTAAAGGTCGTGCTGTTAATTCAATTAAAGAGCAATAGTGCTGATTGGACGTGACCAGTGGGCTCGGGTCCCCGCAACTTCCAGGTGTCAGAAAGCATCAAGCAAACACGTCACTCGCACAAACGCCAGTTAATTATGGCGTTTAACGCCAGCGTGGATCCCCAGACACCCGCTTGACCTTTACATGTAAGAACATGTGCTGGGACGCTGCTGTCCTGCTGCAATGGAAGAGGGGTGGGGGTGGGGTGCACATCTGGGCCCGTGGGCTTAAATATGATCCACTTGGTTTCATTAGACTTACAGCTAAAAACGTCCGCGTGGTTTAGCGACAGGAAAGACTGGAAGCGTCCTATCCGAATGGACTTGAACCAGAACTAAAGGAAATATCACCGTTTTTATTACGGATGTCAAAAATGAACAATCACCATGATTTCATTTTTACTTTTTACCGCATTTGCCCGACGCCCCTCATCCAGAGCGCCATACCGTCAGTAGTGACAGGGACAGTCCCCCTAGGGTGGTAGTGGCCTAGTGGGTAACACACTTGGGGCAGTGGTGGCCTAGTGGTTAAGGAAGCGGCCCCGTAATCAGAAGGTTGCCGGTTCGAATCCCGATCTGCCAAGGTACCACTGAGGTGCCACTGAGCAAAGCACCGTCCCCACACACTGCTCCCCGGGCGCCTGTCATGGCTGCCCACTGCTCACTCAGGGTGATGGTTAAATGCAGAGGACAAATTTCACTGTGTGCACCGTGTGCTGTGCTGCTGTGTATCACGTGTGACAATCACTTCCACTTTCACTCGCCTGTGAACCAGAGGACCCAGGTTCAAATCCCACTTACTACCATTGTGTCCCTGAGCCGGACACTCAACCCTAAGTTGCTCCAGGTGGGGACTGTCCCTGTAACTACTGATTGTAAGTCGCTCTGGATAAGGGCGTCTGAAAAATGCTGTAAATGTAAGTGACGATCACTTCACTTTATTATTTTATTATTATTATTTTCACATTAAGACACATTAATACTAACCTGTTTGAATGGGGATGGAATGGTGACCTAATTATTTGCCTGTATTGCCTATATTTGGCATGTTGGAACCTGTTGTCAACATGGCGGCGCCGAGCCACCACGGTCAGTCCGGTCAGCTGCCGGGCTTCTGCACATGCACAGCATCAAATATCGAGCCGCTCCCCAAGGTGCCCGCCGTGCTTGTCTCAGCCAGAGGCATCCTTGACACAAAATTATAATCATATTTAGATTTATTTAATGATTTGACACTATTTCTTCCATTGTTTTTTTGGTTGAGTTGGCGTCTGGGACCAGCTGAAGCAGAGACCAGATGATCGTACCCCCCTCACGTGACCTGGCAGAACCACGTGTAGCACTTGTGGAAGAGTGGAACGCATTGCCTCAGAACAACATCATGAGGCTGGTGAGGAGCACGAGACGTCGCTGTCATTGCGGAAAATGGTGGAAACGCCCTTCTACTGACATTGTCATTTTTTGTTATTTGGGGCTATCCCCGTTATTGTCAACATTTTTGGGGTAATAAAAATTAAACTAGTGAAAATGGTGTTTCTTCTCATACTGTCATGATCCGGTCCGGAAGGGGTTACTCCAGACCTGAGTTTCACGTTAGTCCTGTGTAATGTTTCCTCATCGTGTTCACCTGTGTCTGATGTATAAAGCTGCCCTGTTCGTGTCTGTTCACCGTCGTTGTTATGTTACATGTTAACCTGTTACCGGATGTCTCCCCTGTCCTGTTCATCACATATTAAACCCCTGTCTCATGACGTCGTGCGAATGCGTCCTTCTTCATCGTCAAGTCTTGTCACCATCTCAGTTCACCTGCCTCGCCATGCCAAATGGCCACAACACATACATTATTAGTAATATCAAAGGGAACTTTGACTTATTTCATTAAAATTCTGAGCAAATAGGAAAAGCACTCATGTAAATAAAAATACCCCTAACTTATTGTGAGTAGTGCATATACTAACTCTAAACTGTCCTTATGTAATATAACAGTTTACGGCATGTTATTTCCAGCACAGTCACGCTCCTACGTTTGATCAGTGTATATCTGATTCATAATTCAGTAATAATATTTCGTTATGTTTCAGGCAACAAGAAAATGCAGGCACAGGAAGAAGGATGAGAAAAGGGAGAAAGGGGGAAAGCACAGGAACATAAGACCACAACCTTTACCTGGTCACAAACGAAACAAGGGACGATTTGTAATCTGCATTAGGATCACATCCGCACTGTGGGGGGGTGGAGACATATTCTCCCAAATTCTGTCAATTTATATATATATATATATATTTTTTTTTTTTTGCGAGATGCTGTAGGGAGAGGTGGATTCCTTTACACTCAGCATGTGTGCACATTTGAGAGGGATGATAGGCTGTAAAATTAATTCGGCCAGATTTTTTTGGGGGGCAAGAGAGAGCTTTTCTCGGGCTAATTTGATATAATGAAGATTAAAATTAGTTTTTAGGACCCAGATGCAAGTTGGCAGGACAGGCTGGGGGACAGCTGGCCTGTCAGACCATATTCACTAAGAGGCAAAATTCTGTCGAGATGAAATGGCATTTAGAGCCCCTGCCATCACGCCAAGGTCTTTAATCCTGTTTCCACGGCAGTCATATTTTAACGTTTGTGTTAGATTGCCTTTAAATATTTCAAAAGCGTTATTGGAGGCCTGCTCCAAATGGTTTTGGTTGACTTGTGTCTCATTTTATCTCAAGGTGATAAATAATCCATCAAAGGTTTCTTTGATGTTATATGAAGTTGATATTATTTCACAAACACGTGTTGTGCCAGAAATCGCACACTTTTTAATACTTTAAAACAGTTTGGTATTGATAATCGATGGATGTTCGGATTGATGTTATTATCGATTATTATTATTATTTTATTTACTTATTGAGTTTGCTGAATTTATGCTGGATTAGTTTTCATGTGTTTGTGTCTTGTTAGTTCCAATGGAAAAAAAACCACAAATACACATGTATTTTATATATTATGAACACACACATATACAGTACAGGCCAAAGGTTTGGACACACCTTCTCATTCAATGTGTGTTCTTTAATTTCATGACCATTTACGTTGGTAGATTCTCACTGAAGGCATCAAAACTATGAATGAACACATGTGGAGTTCTGTACTTAACAAAAAGTGGAGACCTGACCTCCACAGTCACCGGACCTGAACCCAGTCCAGATGGTTTGGGGTGAGCTGGACCAACAAGTGCTAAACACCTCTGGGAACTCCTTCAAGACTGTTGGAGAAGCATTTCAGGTGACGACCTCTTGAAGCCCATCGAGAGAATGGCAAGAGTGTGCAAAGCAGTAATCAGAGCAAAGAAACTAGAATATAAAACATGTGAAGGAATAAATTTGTGAGATTATTGGTCTTCTCCGCGGGTCCTTCAACCCAGGTTCTTTGTTGGAGGATGCATTGCTCAAGGCTGAGAAAGAATGAAGACTCAAGACTCAGTCTGCGCAGAAGGGGGAATCTTTAATGTTCACAGAAGACAACCACTAGCACTCTGTGTACAGATTCCGATGTTTCAGTGCGTGCTCAGCTCTTTTATAGGTACTGACAAACAAAGTCTTTTGGGGTGGGGTCTTCTTTTGGGGTCTTCTGGTTGTTTGTACTGTCTTCTGGCAGGGGCAGATAACCCCTTCAGCAGGGTCAAACCACAAGGTGCGAAGTTGACAGTTTTAACACGGTCGGGTACGGTTGTCTTGTTTCACTTCCTCTTTGAGTGATATGTTCCACTTCCTCTTTGAGTGAGTCTTTTGTTCCTTTGTTTGCACGACATCTGATAACAGATGTTTTACCAGTCTTTAGCAAAGTAACATATGTCAAAGCAGTATATTTCTACACATGTTTTCACTTATTTCACCGTTTTTTGTTAAGTACAGAACTTTTTTGTTAAGTCCAAACTTTTGGCCTGTACTGTATATATACACACACAATTTGTCACAATTATAACATTTATCAAACTCTGGTGAGATATTGCAGTTTCCTTCTTTTTGTGTATCGATGTGTGACGTGTGTAGATAACAGACTCTGTAGATCGTCGCTTGCAGGAGATCAGTCATTATTTTACAGAGTTGGGAGAGTTCTTCTCGCGCCATCTCTGCATAGCAACATCTGCATTATTACCGTCACTGTTGGGAAGGTGAAGAACTATCACCAGCACCGTCACCCTAAAACGTGTGCACATGACCCGAGCACATAGAACGCAGGTTTTAAATAAAGCTTCCGCGTTTCAAAATCGGCCGCCCGCCCACTTCCTGTTTTCGCGCGTCACGCAGCGCCGCCGCCGCCGCTGAGGGGAAGAAGGACGCAGGACCGAGAGCCACGTCAGGACATGCGAGGCGACGCGGCTCCCCTCCTGCCCGGCTAGCTCGATCCGAACCGAACCGAACCGAACCGCGCGGCGGAGCCCCGACATGGAGGGCCAGTACAACCTGAGGAGCCCAGGTGCGTCTGCGCCGGCGCCGGTGCCGGTCGCTTCGAGGGCGGCCCGGTTCCAGCAGAGCCGCTCTTTCCGTTTTAACCCGTCCATAATGAGACCTTTTAAAAGAGGGCCTTTTATTCTAATGGGCTCCGTACGTTCCACTCGCGGTTCGTATCGGCAGCGAGTTGTGAGAAGCAAGTGGTTTCCTGAGGAGACGGACAGCAGGTTCAGGTTATTTTTAATATATGTAGTTCTCACGCTCGAATGTTATTCAATTAAAATAATCTGCCTTTTATATATATTTAATTAGGTGACTATGTGATACTTATTAATACGAGGTCCCCGAGCCTGCCTACGGTCCTGCACTGGCCGGAAATGGCGGCAGGTGTAAACAAGAGCTGCGGCCATTCTGCATTCGGTCAGTTCGGACAGTCGGATCTGGACAGGAATAAAATAATCTGCCTTTTATATCTGGATGGTGACGCGTGTCCTCTGTATTCAACCGTCACCCTTGGTGAGCAGTGGGCGGCCATGACAGGTGCGTGGGGACGGTGCCTTCATCATGGGGACCCCAGTTCAGGATTCGAACCAGCAAACCTTCCGATTACGGGTCCGTTTCCTCGCCCGCTAGGCCAACACTGTCCCGGTGGACGCATATTGTACGGTACTTGATCAATATCACACTATTTCAGTGTGTATTTAACAGTTTTCACCTCGTTTCTGAATATAAAGCGGAATGCCATTTCAACCTAGACCTCCCCGGGTTTGAGGGATTTCGAACGATTTTGGGTTCCAGCCTGGAGCCGCACCTCCCACATGGTTCCATGAAAGGCCTTGCGCGAGGGGCTTAAATAGATCTGGTGTAATCCACAGGTACGCTCTTTCCATTTCCATACTCTCAGGCATATCCAAGACACGGAGAAGCGGAGCGCCGGTGGTGACCCCGTTACGTAATGGCGAGAACGGCCGACTACAGCAGACGCCGCGGCGGGTTATGTAACGCGGGGATGTTTTTAGGACCATAATCCCCCCCCGAAGCCATTGACTGGAGCCGGGGCATCTATTCGGGGGAAGAAGGACTTCTCCTTCACTTTTATTACACAGAAATTCAGCCTGCTAGATACCATTACCAATACATTTTAAATACCAAAATAAACCCACAACTACAAAATATCTTTATGTACAGAATTATATTGTAGGCAAACTCCCAACACTTTCTTTCCTGTCAATCACCATAATCTATTAAATATGTACATTTTAATACATGGGGTGCGATACACAAAATAATGTCGACAGTGTTCAGCAAAACAGAATATTACGTCCGCCAATATTTATAATCTAAAGTCACTTTCCAAAATTCAGCCGTGGTGCAGAATTACAGCCACTTTGATCCGGTCCCGTGATGAGATTTCCCAGGATGCATTGTTTTGGTGTCTGCAGCTTTAAATGCTAATGAGGAGGAGAAAGGCGGGACCAGGTGGATGGTGGCCTATAGAAGTGGAGGGAGAATTTGTGGAAATGACGTCATCAACACCGTTCACCGACAAAAATGAACTCGCTGGACCTCGTGTGACTGAACTAAAAAAAAATACATTTGTGCTCATTTTTACATCCAATGCTTTGCACGTTTGGAAGCCATGACGGTCGGTGGAGAATCTTTTAGGGGAGGGGCGGGAATTTCTCTGGGCGTAAAAAGCATGAGAAACGGTAGGTAACCTTTCCCCTTATGACGTCATAAGGGGACAAATTCCCAGATAAGACCCTCTGAGCTGCCACACTCTGAACGGTGAAGCAGAGCGACCCAAACTCTCTTTACACCTATCGCCATTTCTAGCCACTGCAGGACCACAGACAGACCCTTCCTTCTGACTCTGCAATGCACAGCATGAAGTCAGGTCCACGTAGCAGGTCCTGACGGATAAGTGTGTCTTGCAAAATTCTCATTTCGGGTTGACTTGAGCGCATGACTGAAATGTGCAGAATTTAGGAACCGAAGCGCAGCATGGAAACGCGCGTGTCTTGTCGAATCCTCGAAATCCGCCTCGACTCCGTCCACTTGATGGAACCACAGCTTTATATATGCAAATATAACATCAAAGATATATTTTCTCCCCAAAATGCTGCCACAGTGTCCTCTGTGATTCATGTAAAACCACCGCAGAACCCTGGCTGCGCTGTCTTTACGAGTTGTATGTTCGTCCGGGGGGGGGGGCTTGAACGCATGTGCATAATAATTAGAAGATGTCCCCTTTCAGGCAGTTAATTTTGGGTTGATTAACGTTGCCTGACTTGAGGCGAGTTAGTTTTAGCGGAATAATCGTACTTGCAAATGGCACTCGATTAACCTGAAGTTGACACGGAGCAGGAAAAATGTCACTTTCTCACAGTCAGTACTGATTTGAATGTTCAAGTATTTGAATAATCAGCGACGACTGCTGATTGGCCCCTACATTCATAATATTTTTGATATAATGTCATTTTGACTGTCTAGATGATATGTTTTTAGATCATTTATGACATTGCCTGGGTCAGAGTACTTTATTTGATTGGTTGAAAATTTTTAATTTTAATACTATATATTTTACGATGACCGAACATTTAGAATAGATCTTTCAGGAAATTATTTCTGGCTCCATATTCATTGCGTAAACAGTGTGCTGATTATCCAAGGACAGTTGAATCCTCACTACATGCTCCCATGTTCAGATTTGCCCAATAAAAGGAACTCACGCAGAGCGTCTGAGGCGAAACCTGCGACGTTTTGTGTTTTATTCCAAGCCGATTTGACCGCCCACGCGTTCAGCAAAAGTAAAACAAACTCCTTAGGCCGTGCTCCGCCCCTCCCCTGTCAAAGGCGTTTGAGGCTCTCGTCCCTTTCAGAAGAAATCCTCACACTGAAAGAATCTGACTCGAGGACATGTGGCGCTCTGAGCAGCGCGTGGTGGTTCTCCGTGCCCCAGCGTTCACATGGCAGCGTGATATCTTCCACGAGTGTAATGCCCCCAATTAATTGCACCAGACTAGAATTCTTTTTGTCTTAATTAGCAATGTTTGAGCGTAGGGTTACACATTTAAGCCTTCGGTGCTGCAATGCGAATAAACTCGCCTATTTACCCGCCTTGTCACGGCTGTGTGGACTCAACGCGGTGGAAAATGGAACGTTGTTAACACCCTCGACTCTTGTTGGTCTGTGGGTTAGCCCAGGGGTCATTTTAATAAGAATGCTCTATGTGGAGCAGAAGTGCTTATGCAAATATTTGTGCGGTGAGTGTGTTTGTATGGAAGGGTGTTTGCAACACAACCCTGGTCTTCACTGAGGGTTTGTGGCATCTGCGGGCCGATATTTAGTTATGTTCAAAAGTCTTAAAATTTGCATTACAAACTCGCAAAGCATCAAATAGTTGAAGAAAAATGCTTTTTAGCAAGTTGTAGCAAATATTTGATGGAATATTGCAAAAATGCAACCAGTCACACTGCTTGACATTTCAGATTAAAATAGAAATTGACAAGCATGAAGGGAAATAAGTAAGTTCTTGACCTTGGTATTTTTAATTAAATGCTTCTGTTCCTACTTCTTGACATTTTTCAGTTATGAGGCTGAAAAGGGCTTTTATATTCACCACTGTTCCTTTTGGGGTTCTTCGTTAAGCTCTGCCCACAGTGGGTTTCTGGGTAATGTAAATTTATGCTTTTGCTTCTTGCAATTAATTTTTTTTTGCGGGGGGATTTTTGAGAGGTTTTGCCCCGAGTTCTGATGTTAAAAAGTGTGAAATAACCTTCAAAAATATATCAGACCTTTCAGTTTCCCAGCAAAATGGATGAAGGTGCAGATATAGTGTCTTTACATGCTAGATATTTATTGCTTATTCTTGTCTGACTTAGGGCAAGCGTCAGTCCACAAGATATGGAGATATGGCCTTAATGTAATTTTTTTAGAAGTCCGTGTTTCCAGCCGTAGGCAGACCCCAAGTTCTGGCCTCTTCTCAGCCTTATGAGCGTGATGTATTAACTGTGTCATCTGTGTCCCTGGACCGTTTCAGTTTAAAGTGTAAAGTTCAGATGAGGCTGCGGAACAGCGGACGGGTAACATTTACATCTATATGGCGGTTATGGAAAGAGTTTTTCAGTTACTGCCGAAATATAAGACCGCAGACGTTTAATTTTTCAAATGGTCAACCCCCCCCCCCCAAATCGATCAAACCTTAACGTTTTGAATGTGCTAGTAATTTCACAACAGTGAGAACTTTTGGTTTTAGTGCATTGAAAATATACAGAATAATATTCGCAGCTTAAACTTGACTCACCAGGCACGTTCACCTGCATTAATGACAAATAAATGCACCGATGCTATTAAATGGGCGGTGCATAATTTTATCGGAGATAAATCTGCACTATGTTTCTTGCGATTGTGAACAATTGCCATCTAACGAACTAGTCGCTCCTCACTAATTCAGAAAGACAGTTTAAAACGCCACCTGGTTAATGGGAAATTATCGTAACATATAGAACTTATCCTGACCTTTAATCTGGTTACTGCCATAAACTCTGAAGTTGTGTTGAGTTCGAGTGGCTCTTTTTTAAAAATTTTTTTTTGAATTGATTGCCACATGTGATACACAGCAGCACAGCACACGTTGCACACAGTGAAATTTGTCCTCTGCATTTAACCATCACCCTGAGTGAGCAGTGGGCAGCCATGACAGGCGCCCGGGGAGCAGTGTGTGGGGACGGTGCTTTGCTCAGTGGCACCTTGGCAGATCGGGATTCGAACCGGCAACCTCCTGATTACGGTGCAGCTTCCTTAACCGCTAGACCACCACTGCCCCTTTCCTGGACCAACTGGATATTATAGTCCTGTAATATAGTAATTTTCCTTGCCATCTTCGGCCGCCCGTCATCCACGCTGTCTTGTCCTCTGGCGGTTCGGAAATCCAGGATGACGGTACGGTAGTTGCCAGGATACTGATTTGGAGGGAATGGAAGTCACCTTCTCCATCCTCTGACAGATGACTTGCATGTAGTGGAGAAGATTTCACGCTTGCTTTGAAGACCGTCCTGTTCCTCTCACCAGAAGCTAAGTCCAATCGTTACAAGTAATTAATTAGGCGGGTTTTGTTCCCCGCGTCCGGTCCCTGTACGTATAAAACGTAAGATATAAAAGGAAAGAGCGAGACGTCTCCGTTTCTCGCGGCCCTGATCCCTGTCAGTCACCGGCTGCCAGCCCTGGCGCTCACGTGGCAGGACTCCAGGCGTTTGGAGCTTTGTGCCGCGCGGCCCGTCAGGCCCGACGCGGGCCCCGGTGATCAAAGCGCCGGCGCCCGGCACCCGCGGCTGGTTAAGGGGGGCTGGGGAGGAGGGATGAGTGACGGGTGCAGCGGCTCGCGGCGTATGCTCCGCGCGCGGCGGGGGGCGCCCCGTAATGAGTGTGTGTGCGAGGCGGCGGTTTCATCAGCGCTGCGTTTCATGTAAAAAAAATAAGCTGCGGCGCTCTCATAAACGCACTCCAGGGACCCTTCATTGTGTGTGTGTTTGTGTGTGTGTTTCTGTGCCCTCCTCTGCAGTGTGTTGGTAAACACTCACTGGATCTCATTGTGTGTGTGTGTGCGTGTGTGTGTGTGTGTGTGTGTGTGTTTCTGTGCCCTCCTCTGCAGTGTGTTGGTAAACACTCACTGGATCTCATTGTGTGTGCGTGTGTTTGTGCGTGCGTGTGTGCGTGTGTGTTTCTGTGCCCTCCTCTGCAGTGTGTTGGTAAACACTCACTGGATCTTGCTGTTTGTGTGTGTGTGCGTGTGTGTGTGTGTTTCTTTGCCCTCCTCTGCAATATGTTGGTAAACACTCACTGGATCTTGCTGTGTGTGCGTGTGTTTTTGTGTGTGTGCATTTCTGTGCCCTCCTCTGCAGTGTGTTGGTAAACACTTGCTGGATCTCGGTGTGTGTGTGTGTGTGTGTGTGTGTAGGTGGGAACAGCACAACTGTTGCTGCTGCAGGAACAAAGGCGCAGTCTGTGGGCATGCTGGGAAACCGTGGCCCACTGTGGGCCGAGCCGCGGCGGATCTGTCGCCGGGCAGTGGGGGAGTGTATGATCGGCGCACCTGTCTGTCATTCCGCGTACCGACTATTTCTGTCGACCTCTCTCTCTCTCTCTCTCTCTCTCTCTCTCTCTCTCTCCCGTCTCGCCGTAGTTGTGCCGATCATTCCCCCTCAGACTGTCTGTCAGTCTGCATTTTTAAAACCGCGCCCGTCTGCTCTGCCAGTCCAACCTATTTCCGTCCGTCAGTCTCGCCGACTGAGCGCTGGCGCCTAATAACGCGAATCGGCCATCGGTTTTGTCACGATGGACGGCGGCGTGCGAGTCGTTCTCTGTTCCGCGGGGGGTCCAGTGTAGCTCGTTCTCCTGATCATGGCCGCCCCGGGGCCGCCACGATGTCTCATCACCTCCGTTAAAACGCTTTTCTGTTTTACTGCCGTTCAGTATTTGGTTCTGCCGTATAAAGCCAAGCTGGTTGGCCTTTCAGGAGAAAATGGTGGCAGCGGTGGCCTGGCGGTTAAAGGAAGCGGCCCCGTAATCGGAAGGTTGCCGGTTCGAATCCCGATCCGCCAAGGTGCCACTGAGCAAAGCACCGTCCCCACACGCTGCTCCCCGGGCGCCTGTCATGGCTGCCCACTGCTCACTCAGGGTGATGGGTTAAATGCAGAGGACCCATTTCACTGTGTGCACCGTGTGCTGTGCTGCTGTGGCTCACAAGTTAAAAGCGTAATTGGTTTTTGCCGCATCGCGCTCGGTTTAAATCCTCAGCACGCGGGCTGTTCGGCTCTTCATTTGCCCAATCTGTATATTTAACCGACCCAACAGATTGTGAACGTACGCGGCGGCGAGGAGTAAACATCCGAACCTAATCTGGCCGCGACGAGCGTCGGAGGGATGATTGCTTCGTAATTTACAGGCCGAACGGCCGCGCCGCATCGACTCCGGTGCTCTGCTGACCGCCGGGCTGATTAAGTCTCACGGTCGGCAAGAGGTCCCTCTGGCCGCTCGGATCAATCTGGAAAGTGCTGGAAAGCTCATCTGCCGCGTGCATCTAGCTTTAATAACGAACGCGCCGGACGGGGCCAACCAGGCGGCCCCAAGTCTCTACTGAGGAGTACGGTGCTGGATAATAAACCATGAAATATCAGACGTTATTTAATAATACAATTTTCACAATGATCAGTGTTTATGTATATTCATTTCTAAGAAAGTAAGTCTTATTTCTGATCAAAATAGAAAAATTATCTTTTCAAACTCACGTAAGTTTTAAGTCGGATTTTTTTTTTTTTTTAAGCATAGAAATCTGCCAGTGTGATGATAAAAAATTACTTGGCTAGAATTCTCAAAACTTTTTTAAGAATTCTAGAAAAGCCCCCAATTTTTGAAGAAAAAAAAACTTGTAATGTCAGTATCTATTTGGGATTCGTTGTGCTATTAACTAACACGACCATTTGTAGGAACCAAATTTCCATAGCAACGTGTATATTAATAACTAACAAGCCCCTGTGTGTGTTGCAGGATGCTTTTAAGCAAGTATATGCTTATTTTACACATTCTGTAAATTAGTTATTATACAATACATGTCTTAACAAGAGACCCCTGGTGTGGACGATCCAAAGTAATTCTCACTAAAAAGTAATTATCACTTCACTGTACTTTTCCAGCACAGGGATCTGTAACAGAGGCCTGGTTGGCCCAGGTTGAAGTCTGCAGTCATTTCCATTTTATTACATGATTTTGATTGGCTTTTGCTTGAAAAGCAGCACCCACAATTCATTCATTCATTCATTCATTCATTCATTCGTTCATTGCCCATTTGTCTGACCAATAACCAGAGCAGCACCCAGCCCAGGCCTGTCGCCGCTAGTTTACTTTCTTCCTGCCTCCCGTTCTCCTTCGAAGTTAGTCTCATTTTGCACCATATCAGTCCCTTCAATTGGCCCTCTGGAGCGGCTTTTCATTCGGAGAACTCGCGCCCACCCCCAATTACTCCCCAATTTCTGCAGCGTGGGACAGCTCTGTGACAAAAGCCGGCGCACAATGCAGACATTTCGCAAGGCTTCTGAGGGGATTTTCTGATGAGGACATCTCTGCCGGGCTCGGAGACTCACGCTCGTCCGACTCGGCGCTCGGCAAGCTAATGAGAAATTGATGCACCCCCCCCCCCCCAATTCAGGACTCTGCGCTAAATCATCCAAATGATTTATTCTGGAGTCTTACGGATGAAACATGGTAAACATCAGATTCGGGCTTGTTGATGCCAGCTTCCTCCCAGCGCCGGCCAGCAGCACCCAGCCGTGAGCGTGAGCCTCCCATCATGC
Source organism: Denticeps clupeoides (assembly GCF_900700375.1). Classification (NCBI taxonomy): domain Eukaryota; kingdom Metazoa; phylum Chordata; class Actinopteri; order Clupeiformes; family Denticipitidae; genus Denticeps; species Denticeps clupeoides. The sequence continues at coordinate 2,476,088 of NC_041720.1, read as the reverse complement.
GGCCATGAACTCATGATTAAACTCTCAATCCTCCGGAAACTCTACTCATTTCAATCGGATTAAGTGAAAGTGAAGTGATTGACACTGCAGCACAGCGCGCGGTGAAACGTGTCCTCTGCATTTAACCGTCAGCCTTGGTGAGCAGTGTGCAGCCATGACGGGCGCCCGGGGAGCAGCGTGTGGGGAAACGTTAATTAATGTGTTTAATTCCAAAGTCAATTATAAAAAATTTAATTAAAAACACTTCTGAAATTCTCTCAGAAATCTCGTCAAGTGTTCTTAACTTGTGCCGTTCTGTTCGCAGTGATGAATAAGTACGTTGTACCAAGGAAGTAGAGTGTCAGTCATGCCTACACTGTGTAGGCGTGGTTAATGGGGTTAGGGCGGGGTTAACTCTTAATTTGCTTTCTGTGATGTTGGTCCAAAGCCTCTCTCCTCCTTCCTGTTGTCTCCTCGAATTCAGGTCCAGTCACTTTATTTCTCAGAACTCGTGGTTGAATGGCCTCTGTTTTGTGTTTTTAAGCATTTTGAACAATTCCTTGAACTGTTGTGTTCTGTTTACGACAGCTGTGAAGAGGCTGATGAAAGAGGCAGCGGAACTCCGAGAGCCCACAGAACATTATCACGCCCAACCACTTGAGGTAATCAACGTCATTCTTCACCATGTAATGGATGTTGGGAGGCAGAACCCGGGCGCTGGTGACAGTGCATTTCTTGGTGGGTGTTTTGGGGAAACGAAAACAAATAATCACGCACCATGTGCTACAGTGCTCAGCATAAATGAGTACACCCCTTTTAAAAAGTACGAATTTAATCAGCAGCTCAATGACATTTCACAAGGCTGGGTTTTATTGAACACTTGTTTAACTCCATAACATGAAATTAAGGTTAATAATATAACTTAGGTTGCAATCTTCAACTTTACTAAAATTCGTTGAAGCAAAAATGGGTACACCCTGCAAGAAAAACTACTACATCTAGTCATTTTTATGATCACCGTGATTTTCAAGCACCGCACCAAGTCTTCTAGGCATGGAATGAACAAGTTGGCGACATATTGCAACATCCATCTTTTTGGATTCTTCAAGAACAACCTCTTTTACAGCCTGGATGCTGGATGGAGAGTGATGCTCAACTTGCCGCTTCAGAATTGCCCACAGGGGTTCGATTGGGTTCAGGAGACAAACACCTTCGCCCTGTTCTTCTTCAGAAATGCAACAGTAGCTTTAGATGTGGGTTTTGGATCATTGTTGTGTTGGAAAAGTGCACGACGACCAAGTGCACGGAGTGATGGCAGCATCTTCTTCAGTATAGGGCAATGCATTGTTGAGTTCATGATACTATCAATGAAATGCGACACTCATGCAGTGGTGGCCTAGCGGTTAAGGAAGTGGCCCCGTAATCATAAGGTTGCCGGTTTGAATCCCGATCCACCAAGGTGCCACTGAGGTGCCACTGAGCAAAGCACCGTCCCCACACACTGCTCCCCGGGCGCCTGTCATGGCTGCCCACTGCTCACTCAGGGTGGTGGGTTAAATGCAGAGGACAAATTTCACTGTGTGCACCGTGTGCTGTGCTGCTGTGTATCACATGTGACAATCACTTCACTTTACTTCATGCATCTCATTCAGTCTGATTTCTTCAGAGTATAGAATCCCAGTAGTCTTCATCTCCTTCAACATGGACCCTAGCAAATACTAGGCATGCTTTTTTGTGCATGGGCTCTGTCCATGGCAGGCTTCCTTCATGGACTATACCCATGCATGCATTCCTCTGCAGTGTGCGTCGTATGGTGTCACAGGAAACGGTCACTCCAGTTTGGCTTTCCACTGCTTTAGCTAACGGCAGCGAACTTGCATGCGGATTTTCTTCGACCCTTCTCATTAGAAGACGCTCCTGAACGTCTTCCGTGAACGGCCTGGACGTCTGTCTAAGATGGTTGCAGTTCCATCTTTCCTAAATTTTTGGATCACTTTTGCTATTGTACATAGCATTTTACATGCACTATCTACTATATAGCATCCGCAGTGCAACATATATATACTATATACCATCTGCCGTGGATAGAATACCATTCCTCACCCACTATATATATATTATATACCATCTGGTGTGCACTATTTACTATGCCACGTGTTACATGTGTACATCCGCCGTGCACTATATAATATATATAGCTTTGTGCTATATACTATATACACTGTACACTGTATTATCCACCATGCACTATATACCATACGCTACGCACTGTATAATATATACTCTCCGCACTATATACTTGTACTATATACCACACACTGTGTGAAAGTGAAGTGATTGTATTGTGAAACACTGCAGGACATGGTGCACACAACGAAATGTGTTTAACCATCACCCTTGGTGAGCAGTGGGCAGCCATGACAGGCGCCCGGGGAGCAGTGTGTGGGGACGGTGCTTTGCTCAGTGGCACCTTGGCAGATCAGGATTCGAACCGGCAACCTTCTGACTACGGAGCTTGTTTACATGCTTATATTCTTATACTATACACAAATGAATCACTATATATGGATAGCCTGTCCATTACTTCTTTAAATTTTTATATATATATATATAAAATCGTAAATTATCATGTAGACAAAAATACACTAATTAAAATACTAGTGTCTTCCTGCTCAATAAAATTGACTTTTTTTATTTTTAAGTAAGAAAGCCCCTGAACCCTGATGTGTTCTGGAATACCCTAAAATGTCTCATCTTCACATCCAGGACAACCTTTTTGAGTGGCACTTCTCTGTCAGGGGACCTCCCGATTCTGATTTCGATGGCGGGGTGTACCACGGCAGGATAGTCCTGCCCCCCGAGTACCCCATGAAGCCCCCCAGCATCATCCTTCTAACGGTAAGTGCGGGCGATTCTGCTCATCTCCGGCTGATCTGTCACACTCTGCCTCTGAAGTAACGTGTGAGATGAAAAGGCAACCTGACGTGACGGAGAGCCGCGGTGATCAAAGCGGCGCCGGCTGGCAGGTGTGATGTTAACGTTTCATCTCGACCGGCCTGTGCCGTGCCACGCGGAGCGGAGCGACGGATGCCACCTCCGCAGAGGCGCTCCCCAACTGCACCCCCGACAAATGTGCACGTTGACTTCTGTAATTGCCTGTTGTCTGATTATTTGTCTCTTTTTGCCTTACCGCTTTCGGGTCAAGTTTTGCAGGTAGTATGGCAAAGGCGTGCCATCATAATCAGTCCATTATCCTTAACTTCCTTTCAAGTCTTCCACCCTGCCTTTATCTGCCTTTGTCTTTGAAGACATGTCACGCCATGCCTACTTCCCCCTCCTCTTGTTCTGTTTGGTTTGATCTTGAAAGCGAGCAGCGTTTTCCGCCTTGTCGCGCTCCCGCTCCATCGTGACCTGAGAATCTTTCCTTCCGCAGCCCAATGGGAGGTTCGAGGTGGGCAAGAAGATCTGTCTGAGCATCTCGGGCCATCACCCGGAGACCTGGCAGCCATCTTGGAGCAGTAGGTACCCCTGTAGCAAGGAGCCGTGCTGGTTACTTGCACACATAGGACTTGCTTTAATGTCCACTAGTGTAGGATTTATATAAGTGTGTGTGTTTGTGTTATATATGAGAGTTATCTATCTCTGCCTTTTTGTTGGTGTGTAATTATTTCTGTAACTCATCCGCCAACTCAGAACGTGACACCTCTCATCCACCCTGCTTTCTCATTTAAACTTTTTATTTTCAATTGGTCAACATGCTCAGTATGGCGCGCACACACAGACAAACACACACACACACACTTCAAATACACCACGGTAATTTACCAACTCTTCAGGTGTACCCATTGCACTTTCCCCATATTACCCATTACTTTCCCCATTGCACATGTGTAGATCTCGATTGTACATTTGAAGATTTATACATATTTATTTTCCTGCTGCTATTTACCTCAGTTTTTGCTGTTATTACTTCTGTTTCTATCCACTTTCTGCCATAACAAATGCAATTTCCCACTTGTGGGACTAATAAAGGTTGATCTTATCTTATCTTCGTGTTGCCAGGTACGTTGCTATTTCAACTATGCACCAAAGCACGGACTAAATGTGATCTGATTTAATGTCTGTGACTAGTGAGAAATGAGAATTGAGCTCCTGTACCTCTTCTCCATTTTCCCCCCAAATCTGGCAACACTGGAGTGCTTGAGTGTCTTCTGCCTGCACCTCTGTTTACCTCCGTTTTTTAGCCTCATAACAAGACTTGTTCACGACACCATGAGACATCACAAGCACGATCGGTCGGGTCCAAACATTCAGGTAGATTACCAGTGGTTGAATTAGAGAATTCTGATTGGTGGAATTGGTGGGGCCGACTTTCTGAGCACATACAATGTCCTATTTTAAATTCTACCTCCATGTCTCAAGGGGCTGTAACAGAACCCTTACAGATGACACCTGCCAATCATGACAAACAGTGAAATATTTAGACTGATATGGCATTGAGTCATGTGAATAAAATAAATATATTCAGACTGCATATCATATTACACATGCCTTATTAAACTCAGACAGTTTGAAATAACAGGGAAATGAAACGTGGCTTATTTCAGTTTGTGAATCATGACTACTGGTAAACCATGGAGATTATTTAATGTGTGTCCGTGTGCTGTTTTTGAGTTGGGCAACATCAGTGTTGGGCACGTTACTAAAAAAAGTAATTAGTTAGTTTTTTTAAAAAGCATTATAACAGGGAAAGTAAAATGCTCAAATATGTAATATGTGGACATCGTGGATTCTGCCGCCTTCTTCATTAGCGGGAATATTCCACAGCAAAACCGCTTCTTTTCAACTCGCCATGGCAGTGTGGTTGGCCTCACCATGAAGTCAACCTTAGTCGTCATCACTTGTGCAGTCATCTGCCCCCCTCGACAAAGAAAATAAAAATAAAAAGTGGATCGTCTCAGGGTCTTCAGACACATGAGCGCATACTTCTGTGAACTCTCTCTCGCTCTCTAACGGCTTCCCCCAACGTTCGGCACTAAACTTGGCGCTCCCTCTTTGCCTGGCGGGAATGAGCGGATTATGGGTCCCATTTGAATTTAAATGAAGGCGATATGCAAATGCCCCTTTTTCCTCTGCCATTTTTTACTTGCCTGATAGTTCTATGCTGTTTATGCCCCCCCTTCACTCCACTAATTGAAATGAGACGAGAGGAAAAAAAATGAAGTGTTATCCTGAAGGCATCGCAGAAGCAAGGTGCAAAGCACGTTGAGTGTTCTTCGTGGAAATCGATGCGCCCTTCATACAAGTTATTTTGTGTTTTTTTATCCACTGATTTGCTGGCTTTATTATTAGAGCACAGCACGGCACCAAAAAAAAATGTTTTCAAAGGGTTCCGCACAGTAACTTTGCTTATCATGACAACCACTATTTTGGGATATATGTCTGTATAGAATTATGTGCAAATAGTGGATGCAAAAAATGTTTTTGTGATCCTCAACGTTAAAACCACCTGCTTTAATATAGAGCAGATATAGAGTTGGTTTGGCCACCATTTACATTTACAGAGCGACCATTTACTTATCCAGAGCGACTCCGGGGGTCCCCCCCTGGAGACACTCAGGGTTAAGTGTCTTGCTCTGGGACACAATGGTAGTAACCATTCACTCCACCCTACCGTGGTATTCATATGTTGTGGCTGGAGGTTGCAACGATCTCTATGATGCTTCTCGGAAGTGAAGGTTTCTGGCGTAGCGCTAATATTGCCGTTCAGTTGTTCCGGATCTCCTGCCGTGCCACCATTCGGTGAATTCTGAAAAGTTGACGTTGAACCAGTCCATCACCTGTCAGCGATTTCTTGTTGCGCGTGTTGCTCTGTGTTCGGACTGATTTGACAGTTTGAGGTCGTTTCCTGTGGAAAAATGTCTCCGAGGCGTTTACATTCACAAAGAAGAAGTGTGTAATCTCTCCTCCTCTCTCTTCCTCCCACCTTCCAATTATACCGCGCCACGAGCAGTGTCATAAATATCATTAACGACTGCACAAGTTGCACTTGAATAAACGAAAAGACATCAAATATTTCTCTATAAATTTTTTTTTACAGTTGCCACGACTACAGCATGCTCAGTGTAGATTAAAGGTCCCTTTTAAGATGACTTCCTTTGTTGTTTCTATTGTTCTGCTCGTTTCCTTTAGCAAAAAGACACAAAGAAGAAACGTGGGGATTTACCCGCCACGGTGCATGAGCGAGTATCACTGTTCAAATGGAATAGCAGATATTATTTTATCCCCCTCCCGCTCAGCTGGAACTGTCCGGATAACACTGCTTCTGTGACCTCCACGGCGGACGTATCGGGAGGGGTGTCCCGTGTCGACCGCAGAAAATCCTGTCTTAAACGGGGTGGGGTGAACGGAGCGTTTCCCACGGTTACGCAACATAGTTGGCCGCCTATTAATTCATTTATCTACTTACAAATAAATCTGTGCGGCCTCATCTACAGATAACTGCAGTTTTTTTTTTTTATTTTATTTATAACTATATCTAAAAAGACATTTCTTCACACCCCCTTTTCTTTTTTCGTCCCCAGTAAGGACCGCTCTAATAGCCATCATCGGCTTCATGCCAACCAAAGGAGAGGGCGCAATCGGATCCCTTGATTACACTCCGGAGGAGAGACGAGCCCTGGCCAAAAAGTAAGATTTACCGGATTAAACCTCCACCCTCCCCTCCGCAGGTGGCAAGCGAGACGTTCGCCGCCTCGGGTCAGAAGAACCCACGTGTTCGGACGGATGCTGCCTTGTGGAGCTTTCTGTTGTGTGTTTGTGTGTGTTACTAATCCTCTGCATGCACACAAACACTTCCATCATATGACTGACAGTTCTGTAATAACAGAAATCATTAACGCAACCCGTTTTTCCCTTTTATTGCTCCGACTGTAAATGATGAAATAATGGCAGTTCGCCACGTTAGAAACAGCCACTCTGGGCGTCTTATTTTTGAATGCTGTTCAAAGTTTAAGTAAGTTGCATCAAAGTTTAAACATTTTATATTAAAATCTAATTGGATTTTATGTGTGTGTGTGTGTGTGTGTGTGTGTATATATATATATATATATATATATATATATATATATATTTACAAGTAGAAAGCTTTCTTCAATATATTCTTCAGTAAAGGATTTCTGTCAAATGCAGTATATAATGTACCTAGTTTATATTTCAAGCATATTGTAATGATTTTAATTTTTTAATTTAATTTTTTTTTTTCATTTATTCGTTATATCGAACCACCATGATAATGACTTAAAAAAACATTTACCCCAGCGTAAGGAATGTATCGGCACGTTATTAGAGATTTTATCAATTCTAGCGTATCTCTTGGCTTTATTCCTTTATTCCCCCACCCACCGGGCATATAAACGAGCGGCCGGTGATGGCCACACAGCCATCAAACTCTGCCGGCCCGTTCGGCCCCCGGGGGCCCGCTGTCGTTTCATTAGTGGGTGAGAATGGCAGTCTCGCTCGGGCACGTTCCTCCGCTTGAACTGGGGACAAAAGAACGCGCGACAGGAGCGGCGGCCCGTGTGACTGACCCGCCCGTTAACGCGAGTGGATGTGGGCTCTTTAGCGAGCGCAGTTCTCATTAGCACGCGGAAATTGGAAGTGACGGGAGGAACTCTCTCGTCGTCTATAAATAACGCGCACGCCTCACAGGGTGAAAAACGTACGTGGGTTCTGTGGTCTGGGGCGCTCTCTCTTGTTCCAGGTGATTTGTGTGCCGAGGTTCAGGAAAAAAAAAACATTTGGGAACCCCCCCCCCCCCCCCCCCCCCCCCCACACACACACACACACACACACACCAATATCCAAATGCCACGAATCTGGTGGGTTGTGGTTACCGTACGGTGATAAAAACAAGGTGTGTGGTTTGCGCCGAGACGCCCTACCGTCCCCAATTCTGTCTTCCTGTCCGCGTCCCAGCACCTCTGTTCTAACGGTTACAGTACAGGATGAGACGCACACACGCCTGGTTCTTCTCTTCATCGCGTGATCTTTATTTAAGACCCAACAGAACTCTCTGAAATGGAAGATAAAAATGGCATGCATTTCAGCTCCTAGTGTCGGACATGTTCATTAATGTCACATCACAAGTGTCTGCACACAGGATATCTGCAGGCGAGGAGGAACTAAGGACCAACCCAGCCCCCTTTTTGTTTGTGTGTAATTATTTCTGACGCCCAGAAGATGAATTTTTGTGATGTTTTTATCAACACACGTTTTAAAGGCAAGGAGACTGTAGATGTGACTTGTATAGAGCCTGTCCTAATTTTTTGTTTATTCTTTATTAGTCTTACTCACGTTTAGACTCATTTTATTCTAGTTAAGTTTCAGTTTATTTAGTTTAGTTATTTATTTTCTTCAATCATATTCAATTATATTTAACCCAGTCAAGATAGTGAACTGATTGTCATTGTTACACGGTGACACAGTGAAATGTGTCTTCTGCTTCTAACCATCACCCTTGGTGAGCAGTGGGCAGCCAATAATGTCGCATAGGGGGGACTGTCAAGGGGACCTCGGTTGACCCAGTAGATCAGACAAAAACTACATCCATTCCATACAGGAAGACGCTCTGATTTGTTCCGTGTTTTTCGACACATTTTCACCCACCCATCTGCTCATCCATCAGAAGTCTCCTGAAAAGTCATTAATTCCACGATTGCGTATTACGGAATATGGGAGATCCAGGAAACAGAAACCACGATATGATAACGATTACGTTGTCTCCTATTTTTTTTATGGTAGTTTTTAATCTTGTAAACCATATTTTGACTTGTTTTTATTTGTCAACAATATTACATGATATATTTCGTTATAGTTATTGTCACATGACCAGCATTTAAGTCTTTACTCGTCTTCATCACGTCATCAGATTTATCACGTCAAAAGTTCATTGACTGAGATATTTCCCTATTTTCCCTTGTACACAAACGTGACCACGCCCACCACCATCACCAATGAACGAATGTGACTACTGAACACTGCGTATAAATGTGCGTAAATGAATATCGCAGGGTGTGCGTGTATCTGCAGGACTTTTATTCCTCCTCCTCTTCGCCAGGTCTGAGGACTTCAGCTGTGACGCGTGCGGCTGCTGCATGCGCGCCGCTCTGCTGCCCCTCTCCGCCAACAGCGCCCCCCGGCCAGAGGACCAGCAGGCTGCAGCGCTCGCGCAGCAGATCAGCTTCAAGGTACGGCCCTCCGCCCACAATCCCCCGGCCACGCGCCTCACGCTGACCTCTGATGCAACGTGAGGCCAGGTCAACATGTGCGGCCCTGACTCCACCCAGATTAAGTGTGTGTGTGTGTGTGTGTGTGTGTGTGTGTGTGTGTGTTAAAAATAAATAAATATATAAACAAATCTATTAAATAAGTTCAGCGCAGATCTGTGGTGTGTGGCTGGGCTGTGACCGCAGTGGGCGTGTCTTTCGTGCAGGCGGAGTCCAGCACACCCAGAAGCGCCAGTCTGAGTGGAGGCGCTGAGGTCGAGTCAGGAGACGCTCAGGAGACCACACCCCCCCTGGAGGAAAGAGTAAGGAGACCAATCACACACACACACACACACACACACACACATAATGCCAACAGCTGAATTGCCACGATCCTATCGTCGATAGGACAGACACACACACACACACACACACACACACACACACACACACACGGACACTATGAGGATTATTTACTTATTGCCGTAGTGGTTTTCAGTGGCAGATGGTTTGCTTGGCAGCTCATGATTATACCACCTTGTTTTTGGCTGTTTTTTTTTTTTTTACCGTACCCATTAAACTGTATTGAATGTGGGGAAAAAAAGGAATTGCGAGTCACAGTGGGGAGTCCGGAGAGTTCGGGGATGACCGCGTCTGGTGATTTGGGCCCCATGCGGCTCTGCAGCTGGGACACTCGCATGCCTGAGGTGACGGGCCACCAACGCCAACCTCAGATCTTCGGTTACCCTTCATTTTACGAGAGATTATTCCACCTGTTATACTGTTATTAAATATCATATTGATTATTGGTTAATGGTAGGGTGTGTGAGTTACAGACTCCTTCCCTTTTTAACTTCTTCATAAAGCTGTATTATAAATGATAAATAATAACGAATGATTGAAATTACAGACCCATTTACTGAAATTATATGGAATATAATATGAAATGCTAATAATTTTTAGCTGGTTTATGGTATTCAAATTATAGGTTTGTGTCAATATTTAAGTGAATGTGAAGTGATGGTCATTGTGAAGCACAGCACACGGTGACACGATGAAACGTGTCCTCTGTATTTAACCATCTCCCTTGGTGAGGGAGGCACTCAGGGTTAAGTGTCTTGCTCAGGGACACGATGGTAGTAAGTGGGGTTTGAACCTGTGACTTCTGGTTCATGGAGGAGTTTGATGTTCTGGTCTGGGATACATGTATGCATTCTCTGATCCTCCATGCCATTGTCTCCTCAGGCCGATGCCAATTCTCCAGCTGACCATGAGGAGCCGCCCGCTTCTGAAGCCCCTCCTACTCCGGGCCCCGATGGCGGCAGCAACTCCCGATCGATGAGCCCTCGGCAGCGGCGCCAGCAGCAGCCGCCTCGCCGGCCGCCCACCTTCCCGGCATTTCCCGCCACCCCTCACCCCCCGGCTGACGGCAGCCACACCGGCTCGGCCGTGCTCATCGTCCTCCTCACCCTGGCCCTTGCCGTGCTCATCTTCCGTCGCGTCTACCTGGCCAACGAGTACAAGTTCGACTACGAGCTGTGACCACGCCCACCCCGGCAAACGTCAGACTTGATGCCCCTCCCCCAGCTGCCGAAAGTGACATCGTGGCCAGCTGGGAGGGGCGTACTATTACAGTAATGAAAGATATCATTCTTCAAGAAGTCCAGATACACTTTATATACACACACACACACACATACATAATATATATAGTATATGTGGATAGTTTTGATACCGTTCAATCGGTTTAGCAAAGTTTATAAGGCAGGACCATTGCAGATATGGAGACGTCGTTCATGGCGGTTGGTGGTTAGCCGCGGCTCGTTTAATACTTGGTGCGAGCTGAAGTGTGCGCGCACCATCACCACCACCACCACCACCTTCTCGGCTCTTTCCCACGGCCGTCTGGCCGAAATGAGCACAGTAGCAACAGATCAGCAGATCGTTTTCTAATCCCGGCTTGGCTCTGTAAAATGTGCGATTTTGGGACGAATGAAGATGGTCATTTTAATGTAGTCATCGTCATTTCTGAATTTCTTCAAAATTCCATGCAGTGTTCAGGATAGATTTTACTGTTAAACCAGATTTAATTGCCCAGTTATGTTTTATTAGTGGCTCATCGGTAAGATGCTACTCATGAATGTTGGTGAGGACATAAATGATCTCAAACACGATGTAGTTTTATTGTTTTAGCATTTAAAAAAAAAAAAAGTCATCTGCTTTTTTGAGGCGAAGAAAAAAAAAAATCAATCTTCAACCCACTGGACCCAACCAAGTACTGGAATAGCAGAAGATTTTTATTAATTTTGCGAAGCACTTTTTGCTAATTGCTCCTCCAGTTAATGGGCAGAGGTCAACTGTATTATTTTACATGTCGTAATTCCTGTACTTTACTTAGACAAAAATTCTAAATAAAGAAAAATATCGAAGCAAAAAAAGTCTATTCGTGGTTATAATAACTGTTATTTGATGTGTGTGAGTGTGTTCAGCCTCTGCATTTCGTTGTGTCTGAAAGTGGCCGCTGGACGGTCGTGCGTGTTACGTCACGACACGGAACGCGACCCCGCGGACCAATCCCGTCCGCGTCCCGTCGGTACCCCCCCCCCCCCCCCCCCCCCCCCACCCTCGGCGCGGTACAGGAGCCGCCAGCGTCTCCGCGGCGCGCCAGTGTGGCTGCGCTGCGCCGGGAACGGGAGGATGTGGCTGCGCTCCGGACACGACGGCTCGCTGCGCGCCGCTTTTCCCGAGAACCTACGCGCTGTTTCCCGTTTTTAAAGTAGGGCGCGATGCCTTATTTTACGAAGGCGGCGTTTGTGCTGTTCGGTCTGATTCTGATCGGAGGCTGCGCGAAGCTCAGAAGCGGCAGAACCAGGCGGTGGACCGGAGCCGGAGAGGCTCACAAGCACGGCGCGTAAGCGTTTCCTTCTCTCTCTTTCTTTCTTTCTTTTTTTTTAAGTGCATTTCTCACTGTGATCAACTTTTGCTCTGGTCCGAAATCGTCCCGATGGCGATATCGGAGCGCGCTGCGTGGAGACGACCGTGCGTAAAACGCACCGGCCCGTTGCGTTACCGCGCACGGCGACGCAGCGAGAGTCCCCGGTTCTGGCTGCGTGGGCCGCCTTCTGCCCGCCCCCTAATCAGGTCGCCGTTTCCAGACACGCGTGGCGAGCGACACCAAGCCCCCCCCGCACGACGGCAGCATCGCGCGTACTGCGCGCCGTGAACGTTGGCAGCGCCAGCACACGGATCCTAGAAAAGCCAGCCTGGCCCCCGAATCACGAACGTGTGACCAGTGTGATCCGGCTCATGGTTCCGTTTTCTTGTCTCTCAGGGGTGCAAGAGCGCCCCCGGTGACCCCGCACGCTCCCCACGGGCCAATCGGCGTCAAGCGCGCTGAGGAGAGGGGTGCGCAATCTCATTCCGCGACCAGTGAAATTGGTCTGAGGTAAATAATAATAATAATTAAAAAGTGACATTTTAAATCTGTGTTATCCATCCCGCCATAAAATGTGACGCTCCAGGCTGAGCCGTGAAGATAATGATGGAATATCTGCATACACGTAGAGTGGAACTTTATTAGCAATTATTCCAGTGGAAGTCCCAGCTTCGTTCATTATTAGAAAGCCTTCTCAGTTATTACAATACAGCTTGAGAACAGTTGAAAAAAAGCAATTAAACTGGCCATGTAAACCAGTACGAGGGTGCTAGTAGCCTAGTGGGTAACACACTCAAGGCCGTTCCCTAAATCACCCTAAACATTTGGACGGGCGTGTGTGTCATTTACATTTACAGCATTTACCAGACAGCATTTATCCAGCACGACTTACAATCAGTAGTTACAGGGACAGTCCCCCCGTGGAGACACTCAGGGTTAAGTGTCCTGCTCAGGGACACGATGGTAGTAAGTGGGGTTTGAACCTGGGTCTTCTGGTTCATAGGCGAGTGTGTTACCCGCTAGGCTACTACCACCTACTACCGGCTGGAAAACGAACATTAACACCCAATGCAAGGTAACGTCTGAATTCTACATACGTGTTCTTTTAAAGTTGAGGGGGCTCTGAGGGTCCAGGAGTTTGATTATAGTAGGGAGGTAGTAGCCTAGTGGTTAAGACACTCACCTGTGAACCAGAAGACCCAGGTTCAAATCCTGCTTACTACCAATGTGTCCCTGAGCAAGACACTTAACCCTACGTTGCTCCAGGGGGGGACTGTCCCTGTAACTACTGATTGTAAGTCGCTCTGGATAAGGGCGTTTGGTAAATGCTGTAAATGTAAATGTAAATTATGGGAGAGAACGTGGATCAGAGCCTGGAGCGTCCACCAGTGAATGGAATCTGTCTTTGCAGTCTACTGTCCAAGAAGGCGGTCGATATGACCAAGACGCGCAAGGTGAAAACAGACCACCTGCTGCGAGTGGACGACCATGACTTCACCATGAGACCAGCTTTCGCAGGTACGTGGCTTCGTGTTCATGCTTCACCTGCTCGTGCCACATTCTAACGTCCATGGTAAACATCTACTTTCATAGGAAAAAAAGTATACATCTGCAATGGTGTTTGCCATCATGTCCATATGCTGGCGAAACGATGACGGCATCTGCTGAGATCTAAACGAAGTGTGATTGACTGTTTGAGGTGTTGCGACAGATGGAGCATCGTTCCTGTTCATCCCGGTTCTTTACCAATTACAGTTAGAACGTTACTGAGTGCCGGTTTGTGCTCTGGGCCTCAGTTCTCGAACTGTGGTTCTCTCTAAGGACGATATTCACTGGGCCTTCACTGCGGTTTCTTCGTAAAGTAAAGTCATTGTTTTTGTCATTGTGGAACACTGCAGCACAACACACGGTGACACGGTGAAACGTGTCCCCTGTATTCAACCATCTCCCTCGGTGAGCATTAGGCACCATGACAGGTACCCGGGGAGCAGTGTGTGGGGACAGTACCTTGATCGAGGGGACCTCAGTGGCGCCTTGGCGATTTGAACCGGCAACCTTATGACTGCAGTGCTGCTTCCTTAACTGCTTAATGCCCCTTAATGGTGGCCATGATGGTGGTACTTGGTGGTTCTCGACCTTTTTCCACTTGATAAGGTATCGTTGTCACATTGGATAAAATCATCCGGCAAACAAGTGTCTACATCTATTAATTCGACGTACAAAATAAGGTGTTGGGGTCCACAAATGCTCCACTTTTATTTTCGACTTCGGCTGCCTGACGTCCCCCTGAGAAGCGCTCTTACGTGTCTGGAATCGCTTGGACGGCGTTTCCCGCCTGCTTCGAGAGGCACAGACGTGCAGTGTTACTAATGAAAGCCTCTTGTGGGGATGCTCCACGCTTCCAGAAGGAATCGTTATCTGCGCCAACAGGGGGTCTCGGGAAAGGAAGGGGGGGCGCGGCGAGGCAAAACAACAATCACGCAAATCCTGCTGGTGGAGCCCCACAATGTCCCCTCACTCCCGGTAAGCCTCCTTATCGCCCAACAGCGTCTCGTTCTCTTGTTTGGTTAAAATGGAAGCGTAAGGTGTCTCCTGCTCTCACAGACAGCGCTTTATTCTTCAAGCCGGGGGGGCGTCGGTGGGAAGGAAGCCTTTTAAATTGTAAATAAAAGGGGGGGGGACGCTCTGCTCTCCTGCCTCACGTTCATATATTCATATTTGTTTGTGAAAGTAGGGCCGTGGTACGTTTATGCTGTAAAAAGCCTGTGGGTCCAGTAGAATCAGTGTCAGTAGTTTGGGGGGCTTGAAAGACCCCATATGCAAAGTGCATTGTCATTGTGACACACAGTAGCACCGCACAAAGTGCAGTAAAAGTGCGTACGGCATTTCGAATGTCCGTATGGACAAGGCCCCGTATGGAGCAAGGCCCCCGAGAATTTTTATGACGTCATTATGATGTAATCGATTATGTTCTGCACCGCATCCATGCAGAATCGTCTGCATCGCGATGCATCGATTAGGAGATTCGTTTCAGCACCCCTAATAAAAAAGTGGAAAAAAAAAAGTGATAAAGTGAAGTGATTGTCACTTGTGATGCACAGCACACAGTGCTCATGTAGCGGTTCTTCTTCTGCGTTGTGTAATTTTTTGATTCCTTTTCTCGAACCGTAATTGACGAGCTGACACCCAAGAAATTTTCCGTGCAAAGTGTATTCTAAAAGCAAGGTCACGCCAGAACATCGCGTCACAACTCGCGTCTCTCTGCACCTCTCTCACAGCTCATGCCATGTGTCTAAGAGAACTAAACATTAACATAAAGTATTTACAATTTAAAATATTGCATACCTGTACAAACTGCATCTCTCTACAATATACAGTATTAATGGAACATAAAAAAAAAATATTCACAAAATAACACACATGCAAAATATTCCGAATTTGTACATAAATTAAAATAGAAGAAATAACTTTTTACACACAAACCCCACACACCTCTCACAGCTCATGCCATGTGTCTAAGAGAACTAAACCGGGTCTCCAACCCACTAACCCAAGGGCACGGCCGCATCCAACCACTTTTCGGGGGTGATCAAAGTTTTAGAACCCACATAACTTTTTATAATAATCATAAATTGAACAAAAAAAAATACAGAAACATATTTGACATAACCAGAAACATTAACACATTTTAACATTCTACAATTAAACAAACACCCTGATTGTTGTTATAATTCCCTCACCCACATCAGAATACAGGTGAACAAAATAAAAGTCTTTAGAAAATAAGAAAATAAAAGACACAAGAAAAGAAGAAATACATTTATAAATCTAGTGTAACCATTTAACTCGGGCACACTCACAGTGAAATGTGTCCTCTGTATTTAACCTTCACCCTTGGTGAGCAGTGGGCAGCCATGACAGGCGCCCAGGGAGCACTGTGTGGGGACGGTGCTTTGCTCAGTGGCGCCTTGGCGGATCGGGATTTGAACCGGCAACCTTCTGATTACGAGGCCGCTTCCTTAACCGCTATGCCACCACGGCACACCCCGCCTCGAGCCCCACGGATAGTCACAGAATGTCTCCACTTCTCTGGAGTGTCAGCAGCCGCAATCTGGCCGGTGGAATTATAACCGCTAATCCACGAGAAAGGGAGCACTCCGCCGCCATTAGGTGTGATGGATGGGGTGGCTTTTCTTTTCTTACCGGCAAAAAAAAAAATCTCGGTTGTACAGCAGTGCAATACCTTTAATATGATATTTATTGCTTTTCCTGTATCCATTACAGAAATTTATTACAGAAAAAAAAAAATCTAGAATTCAGTTTAATTTGGTTTTGCTATTAATTTTAGCCAAATATTTAGTGTTCGGTCTTTAGAAATGTTTGACTCTATCCATAAATTCAGCGGTTTGACTGTTATTTATTTTTTTGCACTTATTGTGAAGAGTTTGAGAACTTCTGCTCTAAATTCTAACATCCAACCTAGAATTGAAATGAACAGGCCCGATGGGACGTCATGACGATTGCAGAACATGAAATGTGGATCACATCCAAAAGCCCAGGGCAATTAAACAATTTAGAAAAATGAAAATAAACCTTTGAAGTAATAATCGAGACGCTTTATTGTTGGACTTCGGGAGTGATTTTCACTCTTTGATATTTGGTTATAGTTGGATGTTTGATCCAGCTGTTCCTCAAGCAGCAGTAAAATACGGCAAAAAGTTGTAATGTGTTTTTAAATGAAACCTTCACCGGTGTTGAGGGTGTAGTATTGCTGGTTAAAATTAAAATGAAAGTTAATTAACGTACGAGAAACGCCTCTGAAAGTAAGGCCTCTCTATGCATAACAACCAGGAGTTCGTTGGTAAAGACAAAAAGGTGCGAGCGAGGTCCTCAGAGTGCCGGGCTTCTGTCTGTGTCTGACTGTCTGTCTGTCTGTGAGCTCTAGACTGTGGGATGATTTAAGGCGCGGAGGACTCTCATGTAGCCGTCAGTCTCCCGACCCTCATGGCCCAGTGACAGCTGCAACCTTCCAGGCAGGAACCATCTCTCCAGGAAGGATCTGACTTGGTCTGCAGACATCTCACCGAAATGAAACCGAATAGAAAATACACAGTAGTGGCATTATTAATAAGCAATCACACTTATTAGTACAGTCAACTGTGAGGTATTGACACCTAGACAGAAAGTAAGGTTTCAGAATATAACTTCATATATAACAAGATTTTTCTTTCAACCACATTTATGAAATTCTAAAACCTGATTTTCAGTCATCTCCATGAATTTAATAAATAGTGTATCTAAGTACAGAGCACACGATGCACACAGTGAAATTTGTCCTCTGCATTTAACCCATCACCCTGAGTGAGCAGTGGGCAGCCATGATAGGCGCCCGGGGAGCAGTGTGTGGGGACCTCAGTGGCACCTTGGCGGATCGGGATTCGAACTGGCAACCTTCTGATTACGGGGCCGCTTCCTTAACCACTCGGCCACCGCTGCCCCATTAGGAGGCAGTCGTTGATTATTAGCTACAGAAACATACCACTGGATCAAAAAAATAAGGATCATTTACTTCAGTAAGATGCTGCAAAATTTTTCACAATTTTGAAAAGAATGGGGCGGGGGGTTTATATGGTTCTTCCTCAGCTCCAGACAACGGGTTTTTCCAACCGTGGCCAACGGGGTTCTTGAGTTCGAACTTGTAGTGAAAGGCCTGTTTGGCTGGGCAGATATATGGAACCTTATAAACGTGAATCATGTCACCCTGTACGCTGAACAATGTTACTTTCAGTCCAGGAGTCATTCATGTAGCCCTGGCTCGAACCCTTTGAAAGCAGCGGTGTCACCTTTTTGAGGTGAGGTTTCGGCAGGCTGCCGGGGACGTACTGTTGATTCCATACGTGGGGTTCGAGTCAGAATCCTCAGACTCGTATCTGCGGCAGAGAAACGAACTTCTGCAATAAAAAGCCGCTCTCTGTACGACCCAGCTGTTGCTAAGCAACTTTCGTTCAGCCAGTCGTGGTTATGTGACATCTTGATTGGTGTAATAATGACGATGGTATTTAATAAATGTCCCTCCGCCATGGCTCTCTGAGGTTGCAGAAATTATTGGATGATTGCTGAACAAAAGACAACCTTCCTCTTCCTCACCATCCCAGCCGCCCAATTCTTCTTTCCGCAACTAGAAGCCCGAGTTGCCGGATTTATCCCGTCCTTTGCCGCGCAGCAGCTGCTTTTCCTCTTGGCAGGTGACAGGTGACAGGTGTGTGTGTGTTCCATGCCGAGATGGCGCAGCATATGGTGCCAGTCGAGGATGCGCCACGCAGACAGCTGGTACCAGATGATGAGTTAATACCCGGCCTGCCAAGTAACAGACAAGCTAATGGGCGCCGCGGCGTTGCGTAACCCGCCGCTGACACCCGCCGCCGATTAAAGGGTCGCGACCTCGCAACACAGCCTCTGATTACAGAGCATTGATGAGAAGTGATGAGAGAGCATCGGTTAATGCTACCGAACACCATAAATACGTTAAAGAGATGGAAGTCCCTGCTCATTTTTATATTAACTCGGCCAGCATCTTTTCAAGCATCGAAGCGAATGAAGTGAAGTGATTCGCAGCAGCACAGCACACGGTGCACACAGTGAAATGTGTCCTCTGCATTTAACCCATCACCCTGAGTGAGCTGTGGGCGGCCATGACAGGCGCCCGGGGAGCAGTGTGTGGGGACGGTGTTTTGCTCAGTGGCACCTCAGTGGCACCTTGGCGGATCGGGATTCGAACCGGCAACCTTCTGATTACGGGGCCGCTTCCTCAACCGCTAGGCCACCGCTGGCCCGTGTCCATGTACCAAAAACACGCAACGTCCCGACGTTCTCTCCTCGTGCGGTTTTTAAGGAAGAGGAGGCCCAATATCTCGGCAATCCAAGATGAAAGATAACGAGACCTTCAGACCAGGGACCCGGGCTGTGATCTCCACCGTGTCAGGGTTTCGACCGAGATCTCGTCACTAAGCTCCGTGTCCTGGCTGGACGGCCACGGCCTGGGTGCCGACTGGAAGCGATTTTGTCGGGCTCTTAAATGTTGTTCCTTCAGAACGCCGCCGAGGCCTTCAGATATTAAAATATTGACCACGACACCCGCAGCTTTAATCGTGGTTTTTGCAGCGGAATCACCCCTCGCCGTTCTCGGCATGACGCGTGCGATGCCCGCAGCGCCTCCTTTTCCTGCCCTGTTGGTTACAAGTCACCCCGGGCCGAGCGGCGCTGCTTTCAGAACGTCAGCTTTCTGTAGGGATATCGTCATGCTTTCCTTTCCTCGCCCTGCAGGCCCCGCTGTTCCTGTGGGAGTGGACGTACAAGTGGAGAGCTTGGACAGTATTTCAGAAGTAGATATGGTAAGCGTGATTTTTTAATCATTATTTTTTTAATACTTGAACCAGGAATAGACATCCATTGCAGTCATTCGGCTATTGTGAGAACATCCGAGCTACATGCTTCTGGGTGCAGTAGCTTGAATAACGTAGGCTGGGTGCATCAAATAAATCGGAGGTGGGCTGAAAAATAGCAAATAATTATATTCATTATTGACATCATGCAGGCAAGTGGCGCGTAATGCAATTAAATCGATAAGGGCCCTGAATCCAGAGGTTAACAGAGGAGGGGGGAGCATTCCGTGTTGTCAGATTGCAATGTTATTTTAAGTTGAAATTTGTCTTGAGATGTGATTTTCCACACGTTCATCGCAGAGCCCCAGCCGAGGAGCGAATGTGTCTGTGCTGGACGTCCGAGCCAATGGACTGGCAAAAGGAAACCTGTTCGCGCTGTGCGATCATTAGTGTAATTTCACGCACGAAAAAGAGTCAGTTCTTTTCCGCGACGAGAGATCGGCTGTGCTGGAAACATGGCCAATGTTTAATTTAATTACTTGTCTAGTCTGTTCACTGCTAGGGAGCTGGACCCAGAACAACTCGAATGTTGTGTTAGAGACGAAGGATCGTGTCTAATTTTAATGTCTGGATTTGAAAACGGGGCACCAGGCCGTTGGCTCCCATGTAGCCCTCTTGACCTTTAAACACACAAGAGCAGGCCAGAAGGACGCCATCATGGCATCTGTCACCATGGTTTTGGCGATTTTTCTACATTTATATTACAAACGTCGTGTAATACTTGACAGTTATTTTTTTTATTATTGTATTGGAGCCTGTGTCTATGAGCCGTATCAGGGATTTATTCTTACGTAATGCGCGTTAGAGATGATCTGCTTAGGTGACGGAGGAAACAAGTCTCTGTCAGTAGTGGACCAGTGTTAAACTAAAATTAGCATTTTGCCCAAACCGACGCCCAGCAGATCAACTTTTGTTTTTTTATGAGCAACATTTGAAAAGGGGAGGAGCCTGTAGGCTCTGCTGTCGGGACCACGCCCACTGCCAACACCACCATGCTGATCGCCGTTGCTTTAATTGAAGCGCTCTGATGGGTGACCTGGTGAATTGGAAACATGCTACGTCTTAAATAGTGTCCTCAAATTTTTCATTCTGTAGTGAATCTTTTTAAAGTCCTGGTACTTGTCTGTAGACCATGTGTTTCTGATCATTTTCAAGAAACGTTTCCTTCTGATCATTCTGCTTTTGATATGGAGCAAACAATGCAATTCTTGGAATCCTGCAGTGGCCAATAACTTTCACATAAAATAGTGTCCAGCTCCGGGCTTGGAGTGCTGCTGCGTTCATAATGTTCCCTGCTCCACCGCACCTGATTACTCGATTCACTCCTGAATGAAGCCATTCAGCAGCAGATATATATATATATATATATGTGTGTGTGTGTGTGTGTGTGTGTGTGTGTGTTGTTTCCTTGTGCAGGACTTCACCATGACTCTCTACCTCCGACATTACTGGAAAGATGAGCGCCTCTCCTTCCCCAGCACCACCAACAAGAGCATGACGTTCGACGGGCGCCTGGTGAAGAAGATCTGGGTCCCCGACGTGTTCTTCGTCCACTCCAAAAGATCCTTCATCCACGACACCACCACGGAGAACATCATGCTCCGAGTGTACCCTGATGGCCACGTGCTTTACAGCCTGAGGTGATGGAATTCTCCGAATCGATCCGGGTGGCTCTCCACATCCTAACTTCTGCCTTAGTGTTGCAACCCACCCCCATGTGATTCTGTGAAGGACCCGCCTCCCTGGCTCAGCAGTGTTTTGTGCTGAGAAAAACGCAAAGCAATAGTGGAAACCGAAAAGTTGAGTTCATTTTATTTCCCGCTTTGACATATTTCAAAGCCAGGAGGTGGAAAATAATCATTTAAACATATAGATCATATTTACAGTAGCTTTTACTGGGCAGAAACCTGAGTAGAAACGCTGAGCAAATCTACACCACCTTCTGTTAAATATCCCTCTGTCCAGGCAGCAGAAAAATGCAGAAAAAGTGGCATTAAGTCAAGTCTGCAGCTTGCTAGACGCCAGGGGACAAAATCTGAAAGCCTGTGGTGACCTAGCGGCCAGGGAAGAGGACGGGTAATCGAAAGGTTGATGGTTCCAATCCCGAGCTGCCAAGGTACCGTCCCCACACACCGCGTCGCACAGTGACCACCACTTCACCCTCATGTCAGTGACGTCTTGTCTGCACCTGGGCAGAGGGAGATGTCAGGAGGAAGGAATAATCTAGAGCAATTTTCTCAGTTGTTATTGCAGTTCCATTCTGAAATATTTTTTTTGGTCCAGATGTTTGTTTGCACTCGAACTGAGAACCATTACACGGACCGCAGTAAGACGTGGGCCATAATTTTAAAGTAAAGTGATTGTCACATGTGATACACAGCAGCACAGCACACGGTGCACACAGTGAAATTTGTCCCCTGCATTTAACCCATCACCCTGAGTGAGCAGTGGGCAGCCATGACAGGCGCCCGGGGAGCAGTGTGTGGGGACGGTGCTTTGCTCAGTGGCACCTCAGTGGCACCTTGGCGGATCGGCAACCTTCTGATTACAGGGCCGCTTCCTTAACCGCTAGTTCACCACTGCCCCATAATTTACAAAAGTCCTGGACGCTTCAGTGACATTTCAAGGACATTGAGGGTTCTTCAGGAGGTGTCATGTATTTTGATGCTGTCGCGAGAATCAGCTTTATTTCTGTCTTTATTTATTTATTTAGCCCTGCGCATACGTTGGTTTGTTTGACGCGCCTTTTCAGCCTCTCTTATGCACACAGCGGAGATGGAAGTCCATGAGCTGCCGCGCGAGCTCTTTTGTGGCGTGTGCATGGTTCTTTCTTTTACATTTTTTTGATTATTGTGCTGCCAGGGTCACCGTGACTGCAGCCTGCAACATGGATTTCAGCCGCTTTCCGTTGGACTCGCAGACGTGCACTCTGGAGCTGGAGAGCTGTAAGTCCGTAGTAATACGCACAAAAACACGTCTGACCCACTTTACGCAAGTAAAACCGCAAAGGAGGAAGATCTTTCTGTGATGTTGGAATCAGAGGAGGCCATAAAAGAGAATAATCTGCGCGCTACGCAGACAGCGCTCAGGCCATGAATGATGAATGAACGGTTTTTAAGAGACCCTGGTCCCCCCGCTTTCAGATGCATACACTGACGAGGACCTCATGCTGTACTGGAAGAGCGGCGACGAGTCCTTGAGCACGGACGACAAGATCTCGCTCTCGCAGTTCCTCATCCAGAAGTTCCACACCAGCTCCCGGCTGGCGTTCTACAGCAGCACAGGTTACGTTTTTTACTTCTTTTTACGTTAAATGGCTGAACCTGCCGAAACACGACCACTGTGTGGCTATTCAACTGAACATAATGTCGTCCACGTCAAACTCTGAGACGGCTGAGGTCGTCCCTGAGCCTCTGACGGTTGTAGGTCTTCTCATGTGGAAAAAAAACGTTGATTTCTGGCTTTTTTCCCCCCCTTCTTCTCCAGGTTGGTACAACCGCCTCTACATCAACTTCACCCTCCGGCGCCACATTTTCTTCTTCCTGCTCCAGACCTACTTCCCGGCCACGCTGATGGTCATGCTGTCCTGGGTGTCCTTCTGGATCGACAGGCGGGCCGTTCCTGCCCGGGTATCCTTAGGTACAGCCTGATCTGTCCGTCTGTCCTCATATCTATGCCGGGTGTGACCTTCTGCTTCTCACGTCCACTGTCATTAATGCATCGTGCCCAGGCATCACCACGGTGCTGACCATGTCCACCATCATCACGGGCGTGAACGCCTCCATGCCGCGAGTGTCCTACATCAAGGCGGTGGACATCTACCTCTGGGTCAGCTTCGTGTTCGTCTTCTTATCGGTGCTGGAGTACGCGGCCGTCAACTACCTGACCACGGTGAAGGACGGGAAAGATAAGAAGCTGCGGGAGAGGGCCAAGGAGCAGGTAGGAGCATTCTGTTAACGTTACATTTATATAATGGAACATCGTCTGATTTATGGCATAATTTGAATATTCTACTGTTCAGCTTTTAAAATTTCTTCCATTTTTTTCCATTCAGATTACTTATTATCTTCGTAATTGTATAATTTGTCAACTTATTTTGGCTGTTATAGTCGTTAACTGTTGATAAAAATGAATGTTCGCCAGAATCATTAAAGCTCAAAGATTTTATCTTAGATATTGTAAGTAAATTCCTAGAAATTATTAGAAAAAGTGCATCAGACTGGGATGAAATATTACTCGCCTATGGATGCTGTGGTCCATTTCGGTTTAGAAAATCTAATGCTGGTCCATAATATGGGATATGAGCAGACATATTATCGCCCTATATAGAGGCCACTGATTTCTCCAGAACGTAAATCCTAAAACAACGATCTCCCTTCTTTCAGTCCTTGCCCTGCACTTGTGGCATGTCCCACGCCAGGACGATGATGCTGGATGGCACGTACAGCGAGGCCGACAACAACAGCCTGGCAGGCTACGCCCAGCCCCCCATGGGGGCCGAGGTCCCCCAGGAGAAGCAGGAACGCATGGTGGTCCACCTCTCCCTGGACAACGAATCCACCGGGACCAAGAAGAAGGGCATCCGGGGCTTTCGCATCATTCAGAACACCCACACCATCGACACATACTCCCGCATGATCTTTCCTGGAGCCTACATCATCTTCAACCTCATTTACTGGTGCGTGTACTGCTGAGGGCGCCGGTACGGGAACCCACGGCCGGAACGTCTACGCAGCACTCGATGTGTAACGCTGGAGTAAAGCTCGTGGAGAGTTCAGGAGAGGATCGACGCATCACACGACCTCCGGACCCCATGTGTAGTGTCGTTATCGGGGACCTGATCAAGGACCTGCCCTGTTCCGCGGACTCCGCGTTTCGCCGGCAGGAGCCGAGCTGCTGGCACCGGAAGCGATGAGGATGTTTCTAGTGCCGTCTTTGTAGATTTTAGAACTTGGCAGAAACAGCCAGCGTGCTAGATAAACGTGCGGCCTGGACGCGTTCACCACGGAGGGACCTCATTACCTGCATATGATTCACATGCCATTGTACCTTAATTGTAATGTAGTTTTTTTGGTACCGCTTCATAAGACTGGAGTCCATGTAGCGACGGTCGCTTCGTGGGCAAGTGGAGTCCTTGCGAAAGGCCACAGGCATGTAGATGGGCTTTAAATGAACTGGACCAGCCTTAATCTGGAGTCTCCAGGTATTTCCCCTCGACGTCTGTCCTCGTGTCTCTTTTCACATCTCATGTCTTCGTCAACGTCCACTCGTTCCACTCGTCGAATAGACAACGTGACAAAGTTCCCAGCTTCAGTGTGACCGTGTTGCTCCGCCCCCTTTCCCGACCGCGGCAACCAATCCCCCTTCGGCTCCTCGTTTTGCCTCTGTTGCCGTGGCAACGCACACGGACTCACCTCAGCGTTCCATCCAAGGACCAATCTCTCCATCAGGTCGAACACACACACAGTGTAAAGAATGTATGCTTCTTGAAGCAGGTCTTAAGTACACACACAAATATTAATATTGAGAATGCGGGGCATGTTTTGTATAGAATTTTGTGACCTTTTGACCTTTTTTTCTTTCATTTAAAAAGAAAAAGTAGCTTTCCTGAATAAAGATTTTGTTCATTTTCTAACCGAGCGAGTGTTGCTGTTGAATGTTTCCTTCTCTCGACAGACAAGAGTTTCTAAGAATAGAAAAGCCCGGTTCCTGACACCGTCTCTGAGAGTGGAGCGTTTGGAATGGGGGGAAAAAAGGAAAAAAGCCCTAATCCCGGTCGGAGCGTGTGCGATACAACCCAGCAAACAAATGACATTAAATTCCGCTCTGTGCAGGAATCTTGTGTTCGTATGTAGGCCAACTGTCAAAAATTCTGCCGAGGATCTCAGGCCCAGACGTCGCTTCGGTCGAGGAAACCGAACGTGTATTTATCATAAACCTGCTGAATGTGCCAAACTGAATAAAAACTGGTAAATGTGAAATGGGAATCAAACTTGAAGGAACTGGACATGGGTGTAAGTTCTGAGTAATTAGACATAATGACTGAATCACATAGAATCATGAATATGATCATTGATCTTCTTATTATCATTAATAATAAGTTGTTTTTCTCGATTTTTAATTAGCTTTCCATACATGGAGGGCTAGTTAAAGTGTCTAACTCTGTCTGGAACCATAATAACCACCATTTTTATCGTGTGCTGGCCACGACCCGGTGAACTGCACAGATAGATTGTGGGGGAATAACAGAACAGTTATTCATTTCATGCGTTATTACCTCCTGCCAATATGGCCAGATGTGAAATAAGTGAAAATAGCCCCGTTTCCTCCAGGTATGACCCTGTCCCAGCTTCGTAAGTTGGGAGCTGCAGCGTATCTGGTCAGGTTCCACCGTAGGGATGATCTCATAACGCCATAACCGGTATTGGGGTTAGATTTCTATTATTATTATTTACATTATTGGTAGTGTTGTGTTAATAATGTCAGTAGTAACTGTGGGCAGTATAGACCTCTCTGGTCTTTATAGATTTCCCCTCGTTCCTTCACGAAGGACTTAGCGGTGCTACTCGGACTAATCTTCTTATCTCTACCATAAGTGCTTTTCTAGAACCTTACCCACAATCCACCAGGCCTCCTCGCTTATTATATATGCATTTATTTCCTTCTATTCTTGAACTTGAACTGTCTGGAACACGCCCTTTCCTGGGCGGCTGGGGGGGGCGATGTGAAGGGTTTCTTCAGTCTTTTCCTCCAAGGCAGCCCTGCACTCTACCGTCCTCATCATGAGCAGAGGAACGTTGAAGATCTGAGAAACTATGAAGCTTTTCATCTGTTTCGTCGACCTCATGTGCTTTTTCATCATTTGGAGTCAGAAAAGAATTTAAATTAGAGTCACAACTACTGTACAGCTACTGTAATCTGTTGAATCTTACTTTATAAATGATTGCAACCTTAACTTTAACAATTTTTTTTGGTAAATTATAAGTACTAACTTAAAACATTTGATGTATTTAGCCGTAATATTTGATGTGCCTTAGAGTGAAATAAACCCCGGCACTTCATAGAGAGCAGAGTCATAATCGTGCCAGGCCGACGACAAAAACCAACACTGCGTTACGCAACGTGGCCACAGATGGGAGGTCTGCTGCTCCCACCTGACCTCTGACCCCTGGCCATGTGGCGCCGCGTCTAATGGAGGGGGGAGCGGGGCCAGGCTGCGTTATGTGTAAATACTGGCCCGGCTTTACCCAGGACCGCGGTTCTTAGAAAACGCCGCACCGTCCCGGCGACGCACGCGGTTAAACTTTGGCCCCTCTGTGTCCGCAGGAAACCTTTATGTTTCTGCAATTCTCGATTTGCGATTCAACTCTTTCAGCAGTTCACGTTTAATTAGCATAAACGACGTGGCAAAGGTCACGTCTCCACTGTCCAGAAAAGCGACAAGATGACACGACGACAAAAGGAGAGAGAATAATAACGGAAACCGGGCGCGTTGGTCAGAAACAGTCACCGTTCGGTCGGTTGGACGGTTGGTTAGTCGAGTTTATCGCCTAATGAGGAGGAACAGTTGGGCGAGAGAGAGAGAGAAAAAACCCTTTATGTAATGTGGTTGGCTTTGCATCAAGTGCTGCAATCTTCCACCCACCAAATCCAGATTAATTCTGTGCACAGAGAAGGGATCTTTTTTTTTTTTTTTTTTTAATCTGCCAGTTTGAAGTTTAAGGAAAAATTATAATAATTATAATAATAATAATAATGACACAGGGGCGGCGGTGGCCTAGCGGTTAAGGAAGCGGCCCCATAATCAGAAGGTTGCCGGTTCTAGCCTGCCACTGAGCAAAGCACCTCGGGCGCCTGTCATGGCTGCCCACTGCTCACACAGGGTGATGTGTTAAATGCAGAGGACACATTACACTGTGTGCACCGTGTGCTGTGCTGCAGTGTTTCACAATGACTAATCACTTCACTTTCACTTAAAACACCATCGGTGACAGCACCGTAATGTAATTTCAAGGGTGGGACCGGGGGCTACATTTACATTTACGCCATTTACCAGGCGCCCTTATCCAGAGTGACCATCAGTAGTTACAGGGACAGTCCCCCCCTGGAGACACTCAGGGTTAAGTGTCTTGCTCAGGACACAATGGTAGTAAGTGGGGTTCGAACCTGGGTCTTCTGGTTCATTGGCGAGTATGTTACCCACTAGGCTACTACCACCCTGATGGCTGCTGACGTTAGTGCAGTGTGAGTGTGAGTAAAATGAATGTACAAGGACGTGCTGGGGAAAACATACTAAGTGGGTGGATTTCTTTTCCGGTGGCCTTGTCTCAACAAGTGGGCGGGCGGGTAGTTCTTCACCCACCGCAGGCCCGTTTACATCAAAGGAACCCTCTTATCTTGGAGGTGCGAGTCCCCCCGATCCAGCCGTCCTGCACCCAGCTAACAGGCATTTTAACTTCCCATGTCGGGTACAATTCGTTGAAATTGCAGCCGATCAAGAGGCTTTTGCTTTTGTTACGAATGTGAAACGAATGCTGCTGCTAACCGCTGCCACACTGAAATCCCGTTTCTCGCTTTGTCACCATAACTCCTCCTGGTTCACAGAACGTTGTTCATGTACGACGAAAATAAAAAGCTATGATGGCAAATTACTAGCAATTTGTTTTTGGTATTTTTTGAGAGATGGAGTCAAATGTGGTGGGAAAAAATTCCAAATGGAGGCCAATGCTGCCATCTGCTGTCTCTATACAAGCATGGCAGAAATCATGGCACTTCAGTGAAGTGAAGTGATTGTCACATGTGATACACAGCAGCACAGCACACGGTGCACACAATGCAGAGCACCGTCTCCACACACTGCTCCCCGGGCGCCTGTCATGGCTGCCCACTGCTCACTCAGGGTATTGGGTTAAATGCAGAGGACAAATTTCACTGTGTGCACCGTGTGCTGTGCTGTTGTGTATCATAATGTCATAATCACTTCATTTTTTTTTTGTACTTCATTTTGTACTTCAACAATCATTAATGGCAACAAGATGGAAAATGATGCGCTTGAAGTCTGAAAGCTTGCTTTGCCACCTTGCTCTTTAACCGCAGGAAGTAATGGACAATTGTTTTCCCTGAAAACGCTAATCTTTTTCATTAAATCTACTTCCGCCCGGTTGAGATACAGATGATATAACACACTGAGAAGAGACACGGCCCACTTTAAAATGTAAGAGATACGGCCCATAAGCCAGTGGTTTTCCACACGTTCCAAGCAGCTGCCCATCTAGTCCGGGGTTTATGACGACCCGAAGCTGATGCTGGGACCGTAATAAACTCCTTTAAGCACCATCATCACGGCAACGCGGTGGAACGATGGCCACATTCGCACAACTTTCACAAACGGGGTTTATTTTCAAAGACCCCGGGCATGCACCAAGACAAGACGACGTGCAGAAGGCGAACAGTAGGTGGTAGTCGCCTAGTGGGTAAGACACTCGCCTGTGAACCAGAAGACCCAGGTTCAAATCCCACTTACCATTGTGTCCCTGAGCAAGACACTTAACCCTAAGTTGCTCCAGGGGGGACTGTCCCTGTAAATACTGATTGTAAGTCGCTCTGGATAAGGGCGTCTGATAAATGCTGTAAATGTAAATGTAAATGTAAATGAACACTTCTACGTAGAAACCAGCTGCACACCATCAGGGTGATGAGGAATACAGACAATATAAACCTCCGGAGCACCCCTCCAGAGTCAGTTCCTGACAAACACAACTACATGATTTGATTGGAAAATCATCATATATGGAACCAATTGAATATATAATATTGTGTTCATTTGCAGGTTCTGAAATCAGATTCAGAATTACATGCAAGGAAAAGCAAGTATTTTTATATATTTATTAAAGCCTTCGATACTTTTGCATATTTCCTGCCTAAATTTACATTTACAGCATTTACCAGACACCCTTACAAACAGTAGTTACAGGGACAGTCCCCCCTGGAGACACTGAGAATTAAGTGCTTAGGGACACGATAGTAGTAGGTGGGGTTTGAACCAGGGACTGGTCTGTGGGACTGGTTGATAGGCAGGCCACCCTCTTCATCATTGTCACATTGGTTGGGTGCCATTCCATATGAATGAAAAATAATTTGTACGTACCACAACTTTCCATTATAAACTGTTTCAGTGACTGTAATAAATATAATGTACAATTGTACTGTAATGCAATAATGCAATAACTGGACCATTAATGATCACATTAAATTTAATGTCTCTCTTTTTTTTGTTATGATCTATTTATAGCAAATACATTAAAGGTTATATTAATATAATAAATGGTTCATTTTCTGTAATGAATATACTTGATGATAGTACTGTAATGCACAGATGCAATAATCGCACCACTCAATCCCTTTTTTTTGTTATACTAAAGCAATAAAGGACAGTAAGAACGCAACCGTCTACCGCATGTAAAAAATAATATTAATATGTCAGCACTCACTACAGCACGCTCTCTTATTACATCATCTGCCACATGTGGTTTGTTTGTTTTCGAGTACGGCAGCCAGTGGCGTGGCTCCGCCCAGTGCCACATGTTGGTGGCGGGCCCAGGCCAGATGCGGTGCTTGAGTGGGGGACCTTTTTTCATGCGTTAATCCTTGATGGCCACGATGGGATCCTGTTCACGTCGCCGCCGCCGCCGCCATGTCTATAAATGTGCCTCTCGGCTGCATTTTTAGAATTTTTAGAATGAATGGCCTATAAGCAGATTACGGCGGGGAGCCCAAGCCATGTCGCGTTTGAAAGGACACCTGCGGGCAGGGCTGTCTGCTGGGACAACGCGAAACGGCGACGTAGCGCTGTGGACGGTTTACATTTATGATTATGGCATTTTCCAGCCAGCAGTTACAGGGACAGTCCCCCTTGGAGACGCTCAGAGACACAATCGTAGATGGCGGTCCAAGATGGCAGCGTGTATGGACACAGTGTCTCACAGCGCTTCTTGTCAGTGCACCTTTTTAAAACACTTTTGTTCCGTTACACCCACCAGAACCTTATGGA
Organism: Denticeps clupeoides; assembly: GCF_900700375.1. Taxonomy (NCBI): domain Eukaryota; kingdom Metazoa; phylum Chordata; class Actinopteri; order Clupeiformes; family Denticipitidae; genus Denticeps; species Denticeps clupeoides. The sequence continues at coordinate 2,445,416 of NC_041720.1, read as the reverse complement.
CTTTGGAGAGGAAGCAGAAATGGGGTTAATGCATGGTTAAAAGCACTTTCGCGCACAACTGTGGTCCGGCCCACAACAACAACACAGGTTTGCTGCCGACACCACCGTGGTTGGACTTATCTCAAAGGGAGACGAGGCAGCTTATAAAAAGTAGGTCCTGAAGTTGGCAGCCTGGTGTTCAAAAAACAACCTGGCTCTGAACACCGAAAAATCCAAGGACGTCATTGTCGGCTTTAGCCCTTTACATCAACGGCGAATGTGTGGAGAGGGTCTGTACCTTCCGCTTTGTTGGCGTCCTTCTATCTGCTGACATCTCTTGGACCCACAACATCTCAGCAGTCATCAGGAAGGCTCAGCAGCGGCTACACTTCCGGCTGGCCTTCTACCACTCGTCCTTTGACAGCGTGCTGCACTGAAGATCATTGGCTGGCTTCTCCCCTCCCTGATGGACATCTCGATGCCTCATCATCAAGGACAGCTCCCACCCTGGCTTTCATCAGTTTGACCTGTTGCCCACACAACAAGGACAAACTGACTCAAGAACAGTTTTTTCCCAAAAGCCACAACCACTCTAAACTCACACATGCACGGTCGAACCCCCAAACCCCCAGACTTCCTTCATTCTAACCTACAGCTGTGAAATATCAATATTAATATTTTTTTTGCATTGAATACTGTGCAATATCTGTATACTGTTCAATAACATTATTCTCATTGTCCGTCCATTACTCACTACACACTCATCATTATTGAAAATATCTTGAAATCAATGTGCAATAATATAATATCTAATAACATGCAACCCATATGCACACATAAAACCTTACACAGTAATTTATTCTTCCCATGTGTGTATAGCAAGAGGGCAACCACTTTGTAATTCCTCACACCTTATTGTATTTAGTGTTTTTCTGGTTCTGTTTCCTACATTCATGTCTGCACTGAAGAAGCTGCTTTTAAACTCATTGTACATGCATATAGTGACAATAGAACACATTCTATTCTATTCTATTCTATTCTATTCTATTCTATTCTATTCTACCACCCCATGAAAGGCAGATGAACTGGGCCAAAAGAAAAACGAGAGTCCTCTGGTGAATGTGCATCCAACAAACACATAAAACAACATGAAATCCCACTCCGGAATACTGTGGCATGTTGGGAAGTGATCTAAGGGCCTGCATTTGTCGCCCTGATAATGGTAATGATGATGTAACACGTGGTTCATATAACGCTAATGTTTTAATGTGCCAATGTACTTAGTAAAAAGCGATGTACCAATAAAAAATGACTGATTATGAGGGGCTCAGCCATAAAAAAGACTTGAGGGACGCCTCCCTCGAGCTTGAAAAAACTTCTGTTCTTGCCTCTGTTATTGTGTGCATGCCAACATCAGGCCAGTCGACGTAGCTTTGGTCACTATCTAATCAAATTCTGCCTTATAAGTGTTGAGTTGGAAAATTTAGAAAGAAAAACATTTTGGTGTTCTTGGTACTCCTGCCATTTAACCAGATAAAGGTAGAAAAAGGAATACAAGGTCATATCAGGCAGCACTGAGGTGTCACTGGTTCCCTCTGTGCAATACTTTATGGTCTAAAATAAATCGTTTTAAATTCTAGAACTACGTTTCCTATTGGCGCTTACTGCCACTCGCCTCCGCATAATACCCAAAAGGACTTCTCCCCCTGCGCCCTGGCTCTCCGATACATTGCGTAGCAATCGAAGAGTTCTTCGAGCAGCGGAGAGAAAATACAAGAAATCTCAACTTGACTCAGACCTACTGGATTACCAGAATCTTCTGCGCAAATTATCTACTAACCTCACTACTGCTAAAACTGCTTTCTACAAAACAAAACCAGAAGCCTCTGCCCACAACCCTCAAAAACTCCACAACATCTTCTTATCCCTACTCAACCCCCCGACTTCCCCTGCCCCAACTTCATTAACAGCTGATGATTTTGCCAACTTCTTCACAGGGAAGATTGAAAAAATCTGTGAGACATTCTCCACCACTAATCCTACTCTTCCTTCTGAAAATCCAACAACTACTCTAAATCAATTTTCTAAAATCACATCTGATGAAATCATTCAGATTATATCCACAGGCAACCCAACCACCTGTCCACTAGATCCAATACCTTCTGCAATGTTTCAAACTATCTCCCCTGACCTCATCCCTTTCGTTTCTTATATCATAAACAGCTCAATCTCATCTGGCCACGTACCATCCGCCTTCAAAACAGCCAGGGTTCTTCCAATCCTAAAGAAACCCACTGCTGATCCTACAGACATTAACAATTACAGACCAGTTTCCCTCCTCTCATTTCTATCCAAAATCCTTGAGCGCTGTGTCTACAACCAGCTATCACTCCATTTATCACAGAACAACCTCCTGGATCCTAACCAGTCTGGCTTCAGAACAGCTCATTCCACCGAGACTGCCCTTTTGGCGGTTACCGAGCAGCTACATGCAGCCAGATTGGCAAAACTGTCATCAGTTCTTATTCTCCTCGACCTATCTGCTGCATTTGACACAGTTAACCACAATACTCTCTTGGCAATCCTGAAGAGGTTTGGAATTCAGGGCTCAGCATGGCAGTGGTTTGCTTCCTACCTTGATGAGCGATCTTACCAAGTGACTTGGAAAGGATCCACCTCTACCTCACGTAGACTCTCCACTGGTGTCCCTCAAGGCTCGGTGCTAGGTCCTCTCCTTTTCTCCCTCTACACGAGATCACTTGGTGAGGTCATTTCCTCACATGGATTATCCTACCACTGCTATGCTGACGACACACAACTCCTCTTCTCCTTTCCTCCCTCTGATCTTCATGCTGCTTCCAAAATCTCTGCATGTCTAACAGACATCTCGTCTTGGATGGCAGCCCATCACCTCCAACTCAATCCCACCAAAACTGAACTAATATTCATTCCAGCAGAGTCTTCACCACATCAGGATCTTGCTATTTACCTAGACAACTCGCAGCTCTCTCCTTCTGCAACAGCCCGCAACCTTGGCGTAACAATAGACAACCAACTCTCCTTCTCAACTCACATCAGCAATCTTTCCCGCTCATGCAGATTCCTTCTCTACAATATCAGATGAATCCGCCCTTACCTGTCAACCCAGGCCACCCAACTACTGGTTCAGTCCTTAGTAATCTCACGACTGGACTACTGCAACTCCCTTCTAGCTGGTCTACCACTATGTACCATCCGACCTCTTCAACTCATACAAAATGCAGCAGCACGACTGATCTTCAACCTTCCCAAATTCTCCCACACCGCCCCTCTGCTACGTTCCCTCCACCGGCTCCCAGTAGCTGCACGCATCAGGTTCAAAATACTGATGCTGGCCAACAAAGCCAAACATGGAGTAGCACCATCCTACCTCACAGCCCTTATTACACCTTGCACTGCACCTCATATACTCCGAGCCTCCAGTACTGCTCGCCTGGTCCCTCCATCTCTGAAGGTAAAACATTTACATTTACATTTACGGCATTTATCAGACGCCCTTATCCAGAGCGACTTACAATCAGTAGTTACAGGGACAGTCCCCCCCGGAGCAACTCAGGGTTAAGTGTCTTGCTCAGGGACACAATGGTAGTAAGTGGGATTTGAACCCGGGTCTTCTGGTTCATAGGCGAGTGTGTTACCCACTAGGCTACTAGGAAGACGCTCATCTAGACTCTTCTCCCTCTTGGCCCCTCGGTGGTGGAATGAACTTCCCCTCGAGGTCAGAACAGCTCAGTCACTGAGCACCTTCAAACGACAGCTCAAGACCTTCCTCTTTAAAGAATATTTAGATTAAATTGTAATTTTCTTGTTGTCGAACTTTGTGTACAGAATCTACAACAGAGTGAATAAAATAGATGTATTCATAGTTGGGGTCCTAGTGAACCGGAATTGATCTCTTCATCGATGGTAACTTGAAAGCACGTTGTAAGTCGCTCTGGATAAGGGCGTCTGCCAAATGCCGTAAATGTAAATGTAAATGTAAATAATAACGCTAATTTTTTTAAAAAAGGGGGGGGTTGCCAGATCGAGCGGTATTCTGTAAAATACGTTTTAGGGAAATCTCTTGTCGAGTGTCAACACCAAGGAACCGAAATCCTATTTCCCTTCACCGTGGTGCGCAGCTGGGGAGGGGTTCGTTCTTATCGGTCTTGGCAGTGGCTGATTGAGAGTGTTTTGAGCTTGAAACGGACAGAGATCTGGCAACGCCGTTCACGCCCACAGAGCGCAACTCAATGCATAATTCATACAGGAGTCTTTTTTTCTGAAGAAAAACACAATCAACACAACACAACACAAAAACACAATGCTTAAAATGCCAAGAATGAAGGTGGTGGTGAATAAAACTGCCACCCACCACAGGAGGGATGGGGAGAGAGAGAGAGAGAGAGAGAGAGAGAGTGAGGGAGAATGGTAATCTGACTTTAGGATTTATGGAGTGTGAACAGCACCACTTGGTCGCTCCAGTGTGCGCGTCTCCCTTGTCGTGGACCATGTCCAGGGGTGGAGCGCAACTCTGAGCTCGGCACCATGTGGACGGCCGCGCTGATGCTGATGCTGATGCTGATGATGCTGCCCGGCGCCTCCTGCACCGTCGCCCGGTCCCGGGGACGCAAGCTGCAGACCTACACCCAGATCCGGTAAATCCTCCACCCTTCTTACACCCTTCCCTGCCACTCCAGTCCAGCAATTCATATTAATAATCACCTGACTTTTTGTAGAATATAATAAGAGCGTATAATAAGGGTATATAATAAGGGGTATGTTGATGTGTGTTGTTATTGTCATGATGCAACGTAATCTCTCTCTTTTTTAATGGATTAAACCATAGAATGCATCGGCATTGCATCACTTCAAATAAAAAAAAAAAACACACATTTTGATTCCACCTGTGAATTTTTTCTATTACTATTGTTTCAGCGCATGTTTAGGCAGCGGTGCATGGCCAGGATTACATAATACTTAATTTGAGATTAGAGGTGTTCTGTGATGTGCCATTTGCTTTATTGTTACTGGCATCACTTGGGCGTGAAAAGTGCCCCATATTTCTAGGTGAGAATGGATTCATTAGTAAGCAGGCCATGCAGATATGAACTTTTATGCCTATATTATGTGAGTCGAATATTCTTTCCTTCTTGTCTAATCACCAGTTCTTCTTTACCGACATCCTCACAGTTGAGGAAGGGTCTTCAAACGAACCTTGCATCGCTCCCATCACCTTCATGCCCATCATGTCACCCCTGTACAGTTGCATTCATCACTGATGGAACCAACGTCAGGACGTTTAGCCGCCCGCCACGGTTCATCTCCGGGCCTTTGTCACAGATAATTACCTCAATTCTCCAAGGCCGCTTTCGAGCTGCCAGTGCTGCTTTCAGCAGTGGCTGTCCGCTCTGTCCACCTCCCTCCGCTGGCCGGGATTCTACACAAGTCATCACTGTCCAACCATACTTTTACCTGAACACGTTCTAGTTCTACGCCAGATGCTGTATTTCTGTGGCATGGTGAGCTTCTGATTAGATGACCAGGACTTTCATCCCGTTTTGATCGTTGAACCATCCTAATTTTTATACCATTTTACTACACTATTATTACTGTGTATGTATTATTAGCATATTACTGAATAGTGCCATAGTTCAGATTAGGAATTTTGAAGAAGCATGTTGTGGAATATGGCGTTCTTTAGATCGAAGTAGAGTTTTATAAATGTAATTCCGTTTTTTGATGTTTTAGAGTCACCTAATGTTTTCCAGCAGCAGGGCTGCATTGATCCCAAACCCATTAACCTATTAACCAATAAGTGAAAAATGGACGCGCTGGCGCTCTTCCCGGGAAAGACAATTAAATGGAGTTTGGGACAAGGTGTGCACCACATGTTCAGTCCGGAAAAAGGCAGGGGAAAAAAAATTGGGGTTTATGGTTAATCTGGTGCCCCGTTCGAATGGTGGTCTTATTGGTAAATGGCGGCCGTGCCTGATTAACTTGTTTGGCGAGGCTCAGTTGGTGACGTCACCTCAGGTGTCCTGCCCTGCGCCGCCGGATTTGAGCTGCCCTTTGACCTCGTTCCATGCCCCCTACCTGCAGGATACCCACACTAATTGTTGGTGACCTTGCCGGCTGAAGCAGGAATTGGCATGGTTCCTTCATGAGACAACTCTGGTGGAATTCAGGTCTTGGGTCGTCACCACAACGATTCCATTTTTGGCTAAATCTTTGTATGAATAATTAATGACAGACCCACTGACATGCAAATCAACGATCAAACCAATTACAGGATTTGAAAACATTTTCATTTTCACGATAATAGTAATTCCAGATTAGAAAAAGGGATTAACCTGTTTCATAAAAAAAGAAGGAAACTGGCAATATGGCAGCCAGATTTGAATCCATTAGGTCATGAAAAATCTGTCTGGAAGCCTCCTGGCCACCGCTGGTCTCGCTAAAAGCTTTTCTCTGACAGTCTGCCAAGTCACATTAAAGGATCTGGGCCTGGTTGACACAAGAACTGTGTGACTGTGGACGTGACCTGTGGGCCATCAGTGTTGGCCAGCAGCAGCAGTGGTGACGTCGATTAGTGTCCAAATAAAAACATTCTGTCAGGATGTGCAGCATAATGGGATTTTTGTCAAAAACCTTTCCATAGTTTGATCATTTAAAAGCTCCTTCACCTTTGAATTTTTTTTTTTTAAAGGTTCTCATCTTGAGAATTATAGAAAAGTGATTTCACTGAACAATTCTGAAACTTTACTCTTTTTTTTCAGGTCTAAAAGAGAGACCATCCAGCAGGAAGGGAAAGGGCACAAAGTTGGCAGGTGAGCACAGACAGGTGGATTCGGAGAGAACTATCATCGGTGGGTCCCATCATGGGATGAAAACAGCCACAACTTTGTATAAAAATTGGGTTGTAGGGTGCTAGTAGACTAGTGGGTAACACACTCGCCTATAAAATATCTGTACATTCGTGTTTGGCAGATTTAATGCAGTTTTGTTGGTATTTAAAATATAAACACCAAGATGACTGATCCATTTGGAATTTCAACCGGACTGAAATATGGACAAATTGTGTTTAATAACCACCACCACGCGCTCATTAAACGTACATCTCACAAAAAAAAAAAAACGATTTTGGGATTATATCTCTCCATTTATAGTACAGGCCAAAACTTTGGACACACCTCCACATTCAATGTGTTTTCTTTATTTTCATGATGTCGTGGAAGTTGTTTCCATCACCGAGCGTCTGAGGAGTCACAATGAGAAACAGAAACGACTTTTTTGCAGGCTTAGGATGAGAAGTACATAAAAGAAACACTTTTCTTTTACATTAAAACACTTTGATTTAACATTTCCCTCACACATGACCATTTAAGTTGGTAGATTCTCACTGAAGGCATGAATGAACACATGTGGAGTTCTGTACTTAACAAAAAGTGGAGACCTGACCTCCACAGTCACCGGACCTGAACCCAATCCAGATGGTTTGGGGTGAGCTGGACCAACAAGTACTAAACACCTCTGGGAACTCCTTCAAGACTGTTGGAGAAGCATTTCAGGTGACGACCTCTTGAAGCTCATCGAGAGAATGCCAAGAGTGTACAAAGCAGTAATCAGAGCAAAGAAACTAGAATATAAAACATGTTTTCACTTATTTCAGTACATAACTCCACATGTGTTCATTCATAGTTTTGATGCCTTCAGTGAGAATCTACCAATGTAAATGGTCATGAAGATAAAGAAAACACATTGAATGAGAAGGTGTGTCCAAAATTTTGGCCTGTACAGTACATGTATATGATGTTCTTGGCCAGTTGGTTTTATTTTGTTAATAGTCCATGTTCAGTCAATGTTTAAGTGCGCTACTTTAAAATTAGTTTTTATGCAGCATGGACCATCAAATATCATGTCTGCACATCTCTAACTGCCAGCATGTAAGTGTCTGGAATTTTTAAATTTGTGCAGACCCATTCTAAAAAGGAGTCCCGACTTGACCAAGTCCTCATCGACCAAGTCTGAACAGCTCCTCCGGATAGACGACCACGACTTCACCATGAGGCCAGGCTTTGGAGGTGAGACCTGCTCTGGCGCTTTTCATAATTTCATAAGTCTCCGGATCAGTGGATTTGCACTGTGACATAAGTAAAGGTCCGACACCGCTGGGATCCCGGGGTCCTTTGTGTGACTTAGAGAACATGTGGATATCCTATGTCGGGCTCTGGGTAGGTGACGCAACTGCGATGGGATTATTGTTTGTTGGAGCAGGCGAATAATTACAAACTGGTGCCAGTGTGGGGCTCAGAGTAGCGATAACCTCTGCTTGGCTGCTCTAATCTTCAGCATCCTTGGGATCGAGAGTCTGGCAGATGTTTACGAATATGGACATTTCCGGTTGTGGGCTGTTCTAACTTAATATCTTTTTAAGATTGCAAACACATGTCTCTTCATACTATGACAATTTATCTTAATATGTTGGACGCTGAAAATGCAAATTAACCACCTACCACCATCATAAGGTTAAACTGAAGAAAATCTGTATGCAAAGCATACAAATTATGTGAATTTATTTTGTTTGTTTTCCGTGGCAATGGTATGGGGATTTATTCGAGGCTTTGTACCGTGAAGGATTATGGGATGCACTGCAGATCTTTATGATATGGAGGATTACAGAGAAATGTGACATGCTGTCAGGCTGTGACTGAATGCACTGGTACGCCCAAATATTAGAGCACAGCAAAAGCCCCTGGCCAGAATCCGCTGGAAACAGCCTCCTTATGTAATATAATTAATGAAAAGACAATGAAAATATATTAGAGCAGCAAAATGAAGAAATAGTCATTAGTCAAATTCAAGTAAACTTTGCTGTCATCTCTCCTATATACAGTACAGGTATATAAAGAGACAATGCGACGTTGCTGCAGGATCCAAACACACAATTTAGCATGAGGGAGACAGCAGTAGGTAAAGAAAAGGGTGCTTTTACATAGATGAATAGGAGAAATCCAGTGCCTATATGAGGTATTTTACCTCATATAGGGGGTCGTGGTGACCTAGCGGTTAAGGAAACAGGCCTGTAATCAGAAGTTCGAACTCCGATGAATGCTTTTATGTAGATTAATAAATGAATAGATGAGAAATGAGAATAGATCAGAGGGTGATGGTTAAAAGCAGAGGACACATTTCATTGTGTCACCGTGTGCTGTGCTGCCGTGTTTCACAATGACAATCACTTAACTTTAACGAACAGTAAAAAAAAAAAAACGATTTCACGACACAGATATGCGCAATGTAATTTGGTTCTATTACCTTTTCAAATTAAACAACCAAAACAAAAAAGCTTTTTAACTATATTGCATTTTCCACCAGTAGCAGTAAAAATCACAAAAAGATGCCAAAACATCTTATTAAATTTTTTTGCGTGAATCCAGAGAGCAGGAAAACTTTTAAAATATTCTGAAAAATTTAAGGCAGCCTGGTGCAAAGTTCTCTCAACACAACTACATGGGCATGAAATTGAGAAATTAAAAAAATGCTTTGCAGCAGGTTGCCTTAAATCTTTATGTTTCCCCAACGTTTTGTGTTTTTTTTTTTTTTACAGTGTTTGTGTTTGTCAAGTTGAAATTGTATTGAATGAAGGCAGATGTGAAATATGAATCGGCTTTGCTGACATGAAAACTCTGAACGTTGCAGGACCCGCCATCCCCGTGGGAGTGGACGTCCAAGTCGAGAGTCTGGACACCATTTCGGAAGTCGACATGGTACATCTGTATGCACTGATAATGTGTCCCCAAATTACCAACGAGCTAAAAATGAGTCACCGTCACAAAATCAAGGAAGATGTGGAACAATCCTATTACAAAAAAAAAAAATTACCCCAAAATTGCTTGGCGGCTTTTCATTATGGATAAATGGATCACAATTCACATCTACTGCAGATAAAAATCTCTTTGATGGAAGACTTTGAAGGATAATTGAAAAGAGGAAATCAATTAACTTTCCTGCCATGGCTGGACCCTCATGAAACATCTAGAGAACCAGCAGATGAAAAAAAGGGGTATAATCTCGATCTGGGGGGGGGGTTCAAATGCATGCAGTTGAGATGGGGCTGTGCACTTTGATATCAGGCGATGTTTCTGAAGTGCTCCTCACCCCCTGCAGGACTTCACCATGACCCTGTACCTGCGACACTACTGGAAGGACGAGCGCCTGTCCTTCCCCAGCAACAACAACCAGAGCATGACCTTCGATGGGCGCCTGGTGAAGAAGATCTGGGTGCCGGACATGTTCTTCGTCCATTCCAAGAGGTCCTTCACCCACGACACCACCACGGACAATGTCATGCTGAGGGTCTACCCTGACGGCAAAGTGCTCTACAGCCTGAGGTAGGGCTCCTGAGGCGCTGTTTTTTAATCCCCTGGAATTGTGTAACGCCAACTCAATGGACGCCAGCTCAAATACCCTTCCAACCAACGGGCAACAAGATAAGCAACAATGGCTGCCAAATCGACCGAAATCGGTTGGAAGAGTCATTTCCTGTAGATTAAAACAACAACCAGGCAAAGGGAGCACGTGGTGAGCCTTTGCATCACCCATTAAAGCATGAAACATTTTGCATTTTTGAAGGGATCTGCTGGGCAGCTCTTCAGTAAAAAGCTTGAGTGTATTTAAAAAACAATGAGTGGTTTCGTTCACCGATCTCCGACCAAGTCAAGCTTTTTCAGTGGTCACCAAGCAGGACGGAGAGAACAATCCCATCATAACCCCCCCTGTAATCCCAGTCTTGGTGTGGATTATTGTTTTTTTTTTTATTGTCCAGATGTGTGGCTGTGCAGGATGAAGGATGGAGTCCACGTGGAACGTGGCCCGGTGTGGATGGAGGCTGGCTGGGGTTAATCTCCCGGCGCTGGAGACCCGCCACGCCGGGGGGGGTGTATACATTGGACTCAGAGAGATTTCTAGGGTTTCTATCCTGTCTGTCAGGAACCTTCTAATGTCCAGGAATGAGAGTAGGCCGCAATGGTCCAGAATTATTTATATGGAGCAATGTTCTGAATCAATTTTGAACAATTGGATTTAACAACAGTGTGAAAATTTTTTCAGAATCACTTCTGAACACTAATGGATTATTATAACAGTATAAAAACGATATCTGATGCCAGATCAGCCCCATTTGCTTTCAAGTGGAAGAGTTCATGCAAATTATGGTGGTAGTAGCCTAGTGGGTAACACACTCGCCTATGAACCAGAAGACCCAGGTTCAAATCCCACTTACTACCATCGTGTCCCAGAGCAAGACACTTAACCTTGAGTTAAGAGGACTGTCTCTGTAACTACTGATTGTAAGTTGCTCTGGATAAGGGCGTCTGATAAATGCTGTAAATGCGTACACGTAAATGTAAATGAACAAATTCATAGATACAATTTTGGACCAATGCAACGTCACCCAGTTTGAGGTAAAAAAAAAAAACTCTCTAATATCGATCAAATCAGCCAACCAGAAATTCATTGATAAATGACTGAATATTTAAAAAAGTAAGTGAATTCGTCCAATTTTTGTTTTGCTAGGGTGACAGTCACAGCGATGTGTAACATGGATCTGAGTCGGTTTCCCCTCGACACACAGACGTGCTCGCTGGAAATTGAGAGCTGTGAGTTTTCACATGTAATCTATAAATGAATACATTTTATTCCTTATATTTATATTTATTCATCAGCACCTTCTTTTGTATTGATTCTGTTATTAATCATAGATTTTTTCATAGATGAAAATAAACACCCTTAAATGTAATCTTTTTGTGACGCTAGGTCTTAAGAGACCCAATTTTATATTTCATAAGTTTGAAAAGCCTACAAAAATATACATTTACTCACCGTTACAGGTCAGTTTTTTACTTAAGTAAATAGGTTAAAAGTTACTGTGACATAATGTGACACGTGATCCGATTTAAAACGTGATATTTTTGAGGCTAAAAAATTAAACAGGAACGGAATCTACCATAAAATATTGAAACAAACGTGCCAATTGGGTTCTGCCAATCTAATTACTCTCCGTGTTCATTTCAGATGCATACACAGACGATGACCTGATGCTGTACTGGAAGAAAGGCAATGATTCGCTCAAAACAGACGAGAGGATCTCTCTTTCTCAGTTCCGCATCCAGAAGTTCCACACCACCACAAAGTTAGCCTTCTACAGCAGCACGGGTACAGGCTAACGTCTTCATGTCGCAGGTAGCTTTTTGTAACATGCCCACATTTTCTTGTCTGAAAACATTTTTTTTTTCTTCTCCCAGGTTGGTACAACCGCCTGTACATCACCTTCACCCTCCGGCGCCACATTTTCTTCTTCCTGCTCCAGACCTACTTCCCGGCCACGCTGATGGTCATGCTGTCCTGGGTGTCCTTCTGGATCGACAGGCGGGCCGTTCCAGCCCGGGTTCCTTTAGGCAAGTTGGGGCGGCCTTTTCAGTTTCTGATGTTGGTCGAACGCCAGGACCCTTCGATCAGGGCGGTTGGCGGTAATTTGCACCGAGAGGGACACCGTGCCACTGGAATATGAAGGCACGGCAGGTGACCTAAGCGTGACCAGAATACTGAACACAGTCAAAAAGCCCTGGAGATATTGGTGACATTGCCTTTCGCGGTGGCCTGCTGCACGCACGCATAAGGCACTCTGGGAAATGTGCAAAATGACTGCTAAAGCGATAATAAAAATAGCAAAGCGTGAGCATCCACTGTTCCTGACCTATGTTCTCCAAGCACATGGTGTTCTGGGCCGGTGCTGAAATAGGTTCTAGTCCAAATGTGTTCTGTGCAACATCTGCTTAGTACATTGAACATTTACAAAAATGTTCATTTACATCATATAACGAGTTCTTGTTTGGGTGGAATTCTGTTTTGTGGTCAGAATTCTGTATATATATTGAACATTTTGGGGTGGTTTTGTACAGTTCCAGTTGTCTTTATTAGGTTTCTTAAAGGTCCCCTGACCTTTTATATCGATCTTGTTGCAAAATTCCAGCCACTTTGATCCAGTATATGTATATACTGGATGAGATTTCCCAGGATGCACCATTTCTGTGCCTGTAGCTTTAAATGCTAATGAGGAGGAGAAAGGCGGGACGAGGAGGAGAGCGGCCTATAGAAGTTGAAATGACGTCATCAACACCATTCACCAACGACAATGCTTGGCGCAGACAGGAAGTCGTGTCGACGTTCTTCCAGAAAAATAAAATTAACCTGCTGGATCTTCAGAGTCTCGCATAACGGAACAAAAAAAATACATTTGTTCTCATTTTTACATCTAATCACTGAGCGACTGCAATGCTTTGCACGTTTGGAAGCCATGACGATCGGTGGAGATAATGTTTTAGGGGAGGGGCTGGAATTTCTCTGGGTGGAAAAAACATAAGAAACGGGAGGTAACCTTTCCACTTATGACGTCATAAGGGGGCAAATTCCAGTGCTGACCGTCCGAGCTGCCGCTCTCTGAACGGTGAAGCAGAATGACCAAAGCTCTCTTTACACCTATTGCCATTTCTAGCTACTGCAGGACCATGTCACAATGTCCCATTTTCATGATAGGGGACCTAAATTGAAATGCGGCGCGTTTGTCCCCCACACCAGGCATCACCACGGTGCTGACCATGTCCACCATCATCACGGGCGTGAACGCCTCCATGCCGCGGGTCTCCTACATCAAGGCGGTGGACATCTACCTGTGGGTCAGCTTCGTGTTCGTGTTCCTGTCGGTGATCGAGTACGCGGCCGTCAACTACCTGTCGACGGTGCAGGAGCGGAAAGAGAGGAAGCTGCGGGAGAGGGTAAGAACTGGAACAATAAAAATACACGCAGAGGTGGACATTTCAGGATAAAAGAGTAAAAATCCGGGACATCTGCTTTCGTAGCTAGTCGGATGAAATAAAATCTTCATCATTGTTGTTCCTTCAGCTAATGAATCGTCTAGATCAGGGTTTTTCAAGTCGGGCCTTCTGGATCACTACAAATTCAACATCATTTCTCCATTTCCCAGGCCTGTCCAACAATTTAGCAGCAACTAACGCAAATCTAGCCAATCGGCGCAAATTATTTGCGTTTTGCACATTCACAGCCACTTTGTGACAGTTTTGCGTCACTGAAACGTAATCAGTTTTACTTCCGTGTCAGGGGAGATACTGTGATCAAGAAGGCGGTTCACCCAGGGCAAGGCTCGGCCATTGCACTTCGGCTATGCTGACCCCTGCAAATTCCCCAAATGTGGGAATATCGACTGCATAATTTCTGGTAGTGGGGGACTGCGTTCGCACTCTCCCCTGATTATTTGGGGCGGTGGTGGCCCTAACAGTTAAGGAAGCGGCCCCGTAATCAGACCGTTGCCGGTTCGGATCCCGATCCGCCAAGGTGCCAATGAGGTGCCACTGAGCAAAGCAGCGTCCCCACACACTGCTCACTCAGGGTGATGGGTTAAATGCAGAGGACAAATTTCACTGTGTGCACCGTGTGCTGTGCTGCTGTGTATCACACGTGACAATCACTTCACTTCACTGAGGTGCCACTGAGCAAAGCACCGTCCCCACACACTGCTCCCCTGGCGCCTGTCATGGCTGCCCACTCTTCAGGATTGACAAGAGAGTCTTGTGGTTAACGGTGTCAAATGCAGCAGATAGGTCAAGGAGAATAAGAACTGATGACAGTTTTGCCAATCTGGCTGCATGTAGCTTCTCGGTAACCGCCAAAAGGGCAGTCTCGGTGGAATGAGCTGTTCTGAAGCCAGACTGATTAGGATCCAGGAGGTTGTTCTGTGATAGATAGCTGGAGTGATAGCTGGTTGTAGACACAGCGCTCAAGGATTTTGTTAAATGCAGAGGACAAATTTCACTGTGTGCACTGTGTGCTGTGACAATCACTTCACTTAAAAAAAAACAACAGTTCCCAAGTGTTCTGCATATTGTTGCGTGTCCCTTTTCCTTATAATGGCTGCTAATGGCGGCTAAGAGACGATATTCACTGGGCTTACCGGGCGGCTCTAAGAGCGTACTGACGCTGCTATGATGTCATATGGATGCCAACGCCAACGTCACTGTTTCGGAACGCATGCAACGTTGTGGAGGAACAAGTTGTCAACTGAAAAACTGTTTCTACCACAAAAAGCACTTGCGGAGAGTTGCAGATATGCACGACCAGCCAAGTCTCACTTATTTCAGCAGTTTTACATCAAGATTCAAGATTCATGTAGGATGCTTGTAAGTGGATATGTTGGATATTTCTAACAGGTCACACAAAAGTGAAGTGATTGTCACTTGTGATACACAGCAGCACAGCACACGGTGCACACAGTGAAATTTGTCCTCTGCATTTAACCCATCATCCTTGGTGAGCAGTGGGCGGCCACCCGGGGAGCAGTGTGTGGGGATGGTGCTTTGCTCAGTGGGACCTTGGCGGATCAGGATTCGAACCGGCAACCTTCTGATTACGGGGCTGCTTCCTTAACTGCTAGGTCACTGCACTACCCCACAAGACAAGACAAACATGTGCGAGAGGTCAAAGGTCGACATGGCAGAATCGCAGTTGATGTAAAGGAGGGGGGTGAATAATCATGAACGTGTCGCCGCAGCTTCCCTGCACCTGCGGCCTGACCCACCCAGACGACATGATGATGAGCAACAGCTACAGCGACATGGACGTCAACACCACGGGCAACTACGGCCTCGGCGAGGAGAGCGGGGACAAGCGGGAGCGCATCCTGGTGCAGTTGGCGCTGGGGGAGCAGCGGGGTGGCGGCCGGTCGCGCAGCCCCCGCGCCTACAGCAGCATCTGGATTGACACCCACACCATAGACAAGTACTCGCGGGTCATCTTCCCCGGGTCCTACGCCCTCTTCAACGTCATCTACTGGTCCATTTACTTGTAGCGGCTGCGGTGACCCTCTGCGGTGACCATACGCCGACTCATCATAATGAAAGAACCTGGACTGTTCGTCTCGTCAGGTCAGGGAGTGGCGCCGTGTGGGTCACTCCGATCAAAGCACACAGGGACCTGATGTTATGCAATTTGTTACCAAACCACACGACACTTTCAGGTTCCATCTGTCGTGCAGTAAACGGGAGAAAGTGCCGCAGCGGTACCGCCCGCAGCGAGAGGAATGCATGATTACAAACACACACACACAAAAAGGATTTCCACCATCTGGCTTCTTTGTGGCCGAGGGGCACGGATCGATTGTCACCTCGTCCGTTTATTCACACTAATTGAAATAGTGGCAACACTTATTATGGTAAAAAATAATTTGTAATTATTGCAATTATTATATAATTGCAAGGTTTTTGTTAAATGGCACAGAGAGACTCCGATCGTGCGATCAGGACGGCTGAACAGAATTGCGGCCCAGCAGAATTTAAAACTGTGCAGCGGTGCCCCCTATAGGTCGGCGGCGCCACACGCACCTTCTTGTGATTCACTTTCTGGAGACAGATGTCGTTTAGATTTACATGAACTGAGATTTTTCACACAAAAAATGGAAAAACGAATAAATAAAACAATTTGTGGTCAAACTGTTTTGCATGAAACTCACGTGACGGAAACCAGTGAAACAATAAAGGTTGCATGTGTTTTTCATTCTTCTGCATTTACACTCCAGCATAGACTCTCCTCCTTCTGCTTGGCATCTCTGAAGTCCTCCTTCACCTGCTGCATCAGCTGTGGGCAGAAGAAGGGCTCTCATCGCCAGGGCCTTTGCTGCCCTACGCGTGTAGAACTGGACTTCTTCTGAACCTGAAAGGGGTTTTGTAGACGTAGAAAGCAGAAAATATAGACTCTAGTTCTCCACGTACGGCGGTTTGAGGAGGACCTAGATTACACACGCCAGATGCTGCTGCGCACTCCTCCGTGTGGTTCAAGGCTTCGGTAACGATGTAGAAGTTGGGATGAATTCCAGGCACCACGAACGACACATTGCCAGAATCCGTGGAGCCTGCTTCGAGAAAAAGGAACATCACGAAATTACCTATATAAACACCGTGTAGGACCATCAAGTTGGCATGGTCTGTCATTCGATGGCTGGGTTTCCATCATAATCTTAATTTCTTAAAGGTCCCCTATCATGAAAATTTGACATTACGAGACTATTATACATTAATATGAGAATAATAGAAATGCTGATAGGTGCAAAGAGTGCTTCGCCGTTCAGAGAGCGGCAGCTCAGGTGGTTGGATCTGAAATATGTCCCCTTATGACATCATACAGGGAAAGGTTACCTCCCGTTTCTCATGCTTTTTCCGGCCAGAGAATTTCCCACCAATTTCTGCACCAAGGCTGAATTTCGGAAAGCGACTTCAGATACAGTATTAGGGGACCAATAAGACCGATATAAAAAAAAAAAAAAAATGATGTCAGGGAACCTTTCATTTAGTCACTTGCAGAGTTGGATTTGCAGATTTTGTTGATGTCTGAATAAAAATATGAATTTTCTTTAACCTTCTGATCCACTTTGTTCCACTACGAACTTCATCCCCAACAATCTTCCATTCTCCTCAACAGCCTCTCCAAGGTGGGATTGCGAAGCAGGTTGGGAAGTTAATTTTTTGCAAACTGGACTTCAACCTTCAAAATAATTAAAGCAACATTGTTTTTTTAATCTCCTGAAATAAATGATTTTATAAAAAATGAATCTTACCCGACAGCCAGTGCCTAGAGATGCAGCTTAGAAGCAGCTCTCAGCCTTGGCTTTGATGGAGGGCAAGTCTTTGCGGGATGGAGTACGCAGGTAATACTCCAGCTCAGAAAAGTCTGGGATGATGTGCGGCTTTACTGATGTGACGGATGACTCCTAGAATAACAAACCTTCCAGAATCTGTAACGCCTCATCTGAAGACGGTAAAAAAAAAAAACAAAAAAAAAAACACTGCTTTTTACCGTGGACTCTCCAGTCTGGCCTCATCTGCTGGTGGAGCGCTGAGACATTGTGAGACCTCACTAGAACGCTGAGGACGAAATGTGACAAACGCTCACATGCACCACCGTCCATCCCCCATTTGCATCCCGTTTGGGACAGTGGTGGCCTAGCGGGCGAGGAAGCAGACTCAGAAGCGTGCCAATTTGCCACTGAGGTCCCACTGACCAAGGTACCGTCATTGCTATTTTTATTTTTGGAGGCCTGATTTAATTTCAGCTTTAGTCAAGTCTTTACGTCCAGTGTACATAAGAAGATAAAAAATGCACCATCACATGCGTGCTTTCCACTAAAGAACCATTTACATTTACACCATTTATAGGACGCCCTTATCCAGAGCGACTTACAATCAGTAGTTACAAGGAGCAACTTAGGGTTTAATGTCTTGCTCAGGGACACAATGGTGTATGTATATATATATATATATATATATATATATATATATATATATATATATATATATATATAAAAAGTATATATTTTACTAATACAGAAGTCTGTATTGAGGAGAGTAGGAGCAGCTTTTTGTCCCCTTACTTCAATATAAAAATAAAATCTCTTTTGAATATTTTTTCTTCATAGGATGTATCTAGTAAAATGGGGCTCAGCAGAAGAGGGGAAAACTAGGCTCATTGTAGAATACACAGCATACATCATACAAGGCCCTGGTGTTACGAAATCCATTGTGCAACAAGGTCGTGGTCGTAAATATTCATGAATCTGGCCGAAACAGCAGCTATGATGAACAGAAAAGAAGATGACTAACGCTTGTTATCTCTCTCCACCTTCCCACGCTGTCAGATGCCCATATGCTGCAGTTCAATCTTAAATCATTTAAAATCATGGTTAGAAAAGTGGTTTAAAGATTAAACCTACAGCATTATACTGTTATCTTGTCTATTTCACTCAAACACGACGCAGGCAGAAAGTCAAATTCCCCCAAACCAATCACACCGAACTGAACGTGGAGCGTTCCTCTAGTCATTTTAGACCTTTAAACACCAATCTAAATAATAATAATAGGAACTGGCCTGGGTTCATACAGAAAAAAATACTATATATTAACTAAATCATTCTAAAATATGTCCATATGCACACAAGTTGGTTAGCAGATTTATTGAGAAATAATGAGGATGCCAGCTGAGTTCAGTGAAGTTCCCTCGACTTATAGACTTATCGGGATACGGACCCTATGTTCATAGATTTATTTTCTTATTGTTAAAGTGTTCTATATGTATCTATATGTAATAGCGGCCCAAAACTAATTAAAAACTAATTTTTTAACTGTAAATAAATAAAACAAGACATAGGGGAATGCAAATTTCTTTATTTCAATTTGTTCTTTTTTTTTTAACATTAAAAAATAAAAATATTTTACGTTCCTTATGCCGATTGTTCAAATTTTAGGTTCAGGAAATACTCGATGAGTTCAATAGAGTTGTTAAAATAATGTCATTCAATTATGTGAAAAAACAGAAAAATTATTTTTTTTTGCTCTGTCAAAAAGACAAAAGAACTCGTAGCTGCCTTGCTGTCGAAGTGCAAATGCGAACTGCCCACGGCTTACTTTTGGGCAAACAGCATTCTCAGGATTTCTCAACACTGGTGAGCGAAGGACAAATTACATGATTGTAAAAGCAAAACCAGAAAATCATCAGTGCTTAACAGAAAAATAGTCATTGTTGTTTGCCAGCAGGCAGCGCAAACCCGCTCTCTTAAAGTGACTTCAGACATTCAGAGTCCGACAGTCAATTGTTAATGTCAAGCATTAACACGCCACGCCTTTTAACGCACTGTGTGCAAATCTGCATGAACGCTTCTTACATGCAGCGCATCCCGCAGGTGATTCGTGGAACACGTATGTAGCACGCCTGATCGTGATGCACGTCTGTTTTTTTTCCTTTCTAAACCCCAGTAACAAAACTATAATTTACTTTAAAATAACACGAAAAAAAATATACACATATATTACATGTCTGCTTTCGTACAAGCATTTACACGATCTCATTGCACGTAAATCCATCGAACACAAGGCAGCGCCACACACCATCGCAAGACATCCGTCGCATCCTTAAAATTTGAGGAGTCCAATCGCAACAAAATTCGACGTCCAGACACGACCAAGACCAATCGTTCAGAAGTAACGGTCATGGCCCAACTTGTACGTTCAGCAGAGTCTTAAGGTGCACGGTCATCTGCACCCTGCTGTCGCCCGAATGCTCGGGGACGCTCTCTCCCACCCAGTGGCTGGGCGGTTTGGGGAGGACGCTGGGCGACGGAGGCTCGCTGAACTTGGCACCGGCGTATGCCCTTTCTGCTTCTATGAGGCAGTCCGAGGGCTCAGGTCGGCAGGCACTCACGGCCACGGCATGGTCTGCAGGGCCGGCGGGCTTTTTAACCTCCTTGCGGCCCGGTTGTGCGGGAGTAGAGGGCTTCTGGACGCGTCGGTTGTCGCGTTGCCTTGTGGGTGCCGCTGTGCCGTCTGCACTGCCATGCTTGTTCCTCTGGCTCTCGCTGCAAGTCGAGTTTGGGGCACTCTGCTCATGTCTGCTGTGGACGGCCAATCCGCTTGGCTGAAAGATGCGCTCGGCTCGTCCTGCTTTGGATCTCAACTGCGGAGAAGAAATAAAAAGTAGTTATCAGTCATGCAACAAATGCGTAAACCAGGGGTGTCAAACACACAAACTACAGATCCCATAATGCAGTGCTTCAGTTGCCTGTGTACACGGCCAAAACGGTGTGCGAGCTCTGAGCTCAGTTTGTCAGTAAAGCGCGCACTGCATTATGGGATCTGTAGTTTTTTTTAATAGCTAGTCCATAAAGCCGCGCCATAACAATACATCTATATAAAGTGATCTCGCGGGATGTGGGCAGAGGGCCGCGAGTGTGACATGTGACGTAAAAGTAAACAAAAAAGGAGGTCTGGAGTGTAGAGACAGCAAAAGCATAGGACGCGTATGGGCGACATGCTCAACGTCTCCCTCTGCACGTCCACGCAGCATTTCCCCGAGCCTACGTCACAAACCACGCCCACTTACATTAGTGTTGCTGCATGGTTGCCATATCCGGCTTTTTCGCCCCAGTTTTCCATAAACTCGTATATTTAAACTGTTACTACTACGACTTTCTCCGGTTAATGTCAAAACAAGGAGCAAGCTTGAGTTTGAGGGAAAACAGATCCTTTAAAAATGAACGACGCCACGAGATTAATTGGTCGACTGCGCGCTTATTGCGTTTCATATCAGATCTGGCAACCAACAAGGAATCGAAAAACTTCAGACCGTAAACACGACTCCACCTCGCATTAGAACAATAATAACAAATGAGCGGTGATTAAAAACCAGACAAGTGTTACACGTAAAAAAAAAGCGACGTACGTCTTTCTTGGTGCCCGTTTTCACCGCAGAAACTACGTTGCCGCCACCGCCGTTGTTGTTGTTGTTGCTGCTGAGCTCCGCCAGCCGCGCCGCGTTGTTTTTCAGGTGACCCGAATGCTTCTGGTTCTGCCGGGGCTTGCCGTGCAGCTTCTTGAGCAGCGCCTGCCGCTTTTTGTCCAGGTGCGGCGCGGAAGTCGCGGGCTCGTCGTTCTCGACGTCGTCGAGGCTCGGCTGGACGCGCTGCCCCGGAGACCTGCCGGGCATGGTTTTAAACTCGCCAGGAGCGAGCAGGTGAGGCGGCATGGACGGGCCGCTGCGACGCGCCCGGCTGCTTCCCACCGAGTCGAGCTGCTTCCGAACTCGCCGATGTGTCGAACCCGGGAATTGGCGTGAAGATGGCGCGCGGGGGGGGCGGGGCACTTCCGGATTACAGGCGGGTGGTGGCCACGCCCAGCGGGCGCACAGCGGCAACGCAAACTCCTAAATCGAAACGCGGATCCGTCGCAGCCGCAGAGAGCATCAGCGCGACTCTTTAGTTTATAATCGAGGCCAAGAACCCACGAGCGGTCGCCTATTAAAGGGCAGGTTGGCGACCGAGGTCGTCGGGCCTCTCGGCCAATCAGAGAGCGCTGGATGCTGGCGCCACGCCCACGACGTGACGTGCGTCACTACATTCTTTCCCTCAGGTACTTTCCAGCCGTCTCGTAGTTTCTCTCGTTTCT
The DNA here is from genome assembly GCF_900700375.1 of Denticeps clupeoides. NCBI lineage: Eukaryota > Metazoa > Chordata > Actinopteri > Clupeiformes > Denticipitidae > Denticeps > Denticeps clupeoides. The sequence continues at coordinate 2,423,361 of NC_041720.1, read as the reverse complement.
TTGGCGGAGACGAATAACGTCGAAACTTGACGTTCCCGGACATGTCCCCTGTCGTGCAAGCAGCATGTTTCTCCACCTTCACACACGCAGAGGGGGAAATAAATAAAAACGTTTCGCAATTCTGGCAGAGGTGCATGTTGCAATCGTTTGCCGGCGGGGTTCATAACTACTGTCGTGCCGATATGACACTAAACAACTTGGTTTGAAACGTCGAAACAGAAACCTCCAATGACGTCATGACGCTATTCGTACGCTGAACGTACACTACAGGAGCAATTTAGTACATGTTGCACTGCTGTCTCGAAACTACGAAAATATTTAGCTACTGTCATGCGACGGACACTGAAACGTGGTAGAGTCACATTTAAAGGGGCATTCTAATAAACATAATGTAATTAAATACTGATGAGAGCCCTAGGAAACATTGTGCATGTGCATTAAAAGAGCAGTATCAGGATCACCTCCACAGTCCATTATGCTAAACATATCAGAAATATGCGTTAATTCGCGTTAAATTTTATATCAGGCAATTACAGAGTAGCACAGTTTCAATTCATATTATAGCTGTTTTCTTCCCGATTATTTTATTTGACTTTATTCTGTTTTATTTACTGACCACTCAGACTTATATTTGAGACTTTTATTTTTTTATTGAAGTTATCTAAGTTTCTGTTTTTATATTATTCTGCTGTCGCCCTGTGTCTGTGTGATGTATCAGTCGAAAAAACAAACAAGTAATTTTTTCCGATCCTGGCAACGCCGAACGCAACAGCGATTGCGTGCAGTAAATGGGGACTTTTAATTTGAAAAAACGCGCCGCCACGCACCGCGCGTTTACGCGCACCGACACCGACCCGCCGGACCGTCCGTGTTCGTACAAGCATCGCGGAAAAAAAATCCGCGCTTCGAATCAAGCGAAAGCGAACGGCGAGCCTCCCGCGCCATAAACAACGCGGTGCACCCTGGGTAAGAGCCGTGACGAAGTTCCTTAATGGCCGCCGCGAGTGGCTCCTGGAGCAGCACGTCCGCGTCGTTCCTGCGGCTTTCAGAGCGTCGCCGAGCCGCGCCGTGAGCCAGGAGCGGACCGCGTTGCGAGCTCCCGTTCACCAGCCGACGGCGGAATGCCGCGCGGCGGCCGCATGTAACCGGGCCTTGCGGCTGCAGGTTGCGGCGTAGCCGCGTTGCTGTGCTAGTCCGCCTGGCGGGCCCGTCTTCGCCCGCCCACAACGTTCCGGGGACCGGACAGAAGTCTCCTGAGACAAGGCCGCGATGTCGCGCAAGGGGCCGCCACCGCGGTGGCAAAACTGTCCGAGGAGGGGACAGCCCGTGGCAGGTAAGCTCGCCCCGGTTAGCATTACATGCTATGCGCTAAATACATGCTAATGCTAACGTGACGTTTCGGACCTCCCCTGACGAGCCGACTTAGAAGCCCGGACGGAACCTATTTTGTCCCCCAACTTGACGTGAAATTCTACATAGATGTTTGTTTTTCGTCTTAAATGTTTAAAAAAATGTTCGCCGTTTAATTACGTTGATTTTTAAAAGTTTTGAACTTCGGTTACAGTGTTCGTGGATTATTAAGTGTTTCTGTAGAAGTAACCGTGTTTATATGTTCATTCCGCCAAGTGATTGTAAATGAGGCGACGTCGGCGTGATTTTAACGGTGTCGCAGGTGTCCCCACGGTGATGGTTAAAGACAGAGGACATATTTCATTGCGTCATCACGTGCTGTGCTGTGTTTCACAATGACAATAACTTCACTTTCACTAAAGGTGCAAGTGTCCCTCGGCCACCACCAAATTGGGGGAAAATCTGTGTCGGAGGTCGTCCCTGCCGTGTCGCGGCCCTTCATGAATGTTGATCATTCGGGGTTCCTCAACTGTATGGGACATCACACGTTTGTTTGTGTCCAGGGAAATTCCTGCCCATGAAGACCATGTTGGGTCACAAATATGACGACCAAGTGCCAGAAGAGAACCGGTTTCTCCCAAGCATGTTGTCCAACTACCTTAAGAGTCTACAGGTACTTTTTTTTTTTTTTTTTTTTTTCTTTCACCGTCCATTTCAGAATACAACCAAGATTTTGCTTTTGGGTTTTGCGGTGTGTCTGTTAAGTGTGGCGGCCTCGTAACCGATGGGTTCGGGTTCGAATCCTGAACCGCCGAAGTGCCTCTGAGGTCCCCTTGACCAAGGTCCCCACGCATAGTGCCCTCTGATTTCCAAGATACGGAATCGCGGGATCCGGTATAAAACGTGGGATTGTGTGTAACCGCGTGCTGTGCATCGCAATGGCAAAAAGGGATCACTTTCATTTCTTCCTCAGGTGAAAATGGGCTTGCTTATTGATCTTACCAACACCTCCAGATTTTATGACCAGAATGACATTGAAAAGGAGGGGATAAATTATGTCAAACTGCCATGCAAAGGGTAAGATTTTACACTTCTTAAAGGTGGGGATGTTAAAAACAGCCCTGCACAAAACATTGATCAAATGTTGGCTTTTGTAAAGAGTTTATTGCAGAATTTCTTTTTCACAAAAGAATGACATGATGTGTGTAGAGAAAGAGACTGAGCAGCAATACATCGTTGTTCTCCATCTGTAGACTTTTACTTGCAGGAGATCAGGCGACACGCAGCCCTTCTATCAACATCTATATTATTACATTACTGTTGCACTGACTGATGTATATCTTCTTCTGTGATTTTTAATGAGCTGTTTCCCTCTCGCAGCCATGCTGAATGTCCTTCTGCTGAGACTACACGCATGTTTATCAGACTGTGTGCAAATTTTATCGAAAAATGTCCCCAGGAGCTTATAGGTAAGACACTCCCAAAATATTTTCCCCATAATCATTGAAGCCTACATGTTTGCATTACTTGCATTGTAAATGTCAATACTTTGTCTTGTCTTGTTTGAAATATCCATGACATTTACAGCATTTATCAGACACCCTTATCCAGAGAGACTTACAACCAGTAGTTACAGGGACAGTCCCCCCTGGAGACACTCAGGGTTAAGTGTCCTGCTCAGGGACACAATGGTAGTAAGTGGGATTTGAACCTGGGTCTTCTGGTTCATAGGCGAGTGTGTTACCCACTAGGCTTCTACCATTCATCCATTATACCCGCTTACAAGCATCTTACATGATGTCCTGTTTGTCCTTGTTCAGTGTACAGAAAGTTTTACAGCCTGTACAGTGTTTTAGTTAGTATAGTTTAGTTTAGCGTTTATATACGTGTGTGTGTGTATATATTATATATATGTTTTTTTTTTCTTTTTAAGATTGCACTGTAAGGGTCTGTGTGGAAAAAGTATTTCAATACATCTTTATACCGCGTATACTGTTGTACTGCAATGAACCTCTCTTGAACCTTGAATCTTCTGTACCAGATGTGGTAGGCATCGTAATGTGTGTTTATAACTGTTGCACTCTAGGGGGAGCCACATATTAGTTCTTATTCTTTTTTCAGTCTTTTCATGCGCCACTGTGCAATAATAACATGGTAGCAAGTCTGAATGTATTAATACTTATTGCCAGTGCACTGGTTTATGAGTTTATTTATTTAGATCTATTGGTTAGGGACTTTTCTGCGTTGTGAGACTTTGCTCGGTGAAGGACCAGCCTTCATCTCCTTTTACTGAAACGGTGGTGGCGTAGCAGGTTAGGAAGTGGACCCCGAACCGCCAAGGTGCCGCTGAGCAAAGTACACCCTGCTCCCCGGGCTCCTTTCATGACTGCCCACTGGGTGATGGTTAAATGCAGAGGCCCTGTGTCCTTGTGTCACCGTGTGCTAGGCTCCACTTTGATTTAAGGGTGGTGGGTAACACACTCGCCCATGAACCCGAAGACCCGGGTTCAAGTCCCACTTACTACCATTGTGTCCCTGAGCTAGATACTGAACCCTAAATTGCTTTTGTACCTTTTTTTTTCTGTATTTCTGCGCTGCAGACACTAGGGGGCCCTCTTTCTCTCTCATTTTGGTGCCTTTGGTCCACTCGGCCACCCTTTGCTCCCAGTAGGCCCATGGCCACAGAGTGGCTATACAAAATTCATTGCTGCTGCCGGCCACTAGTCCATTAGTTTGTCCGTCAAAACAAAGGGGCAGTTGGAGACTCGCTTAATCACAAAAAGAGCCGCGATATCGGAACGTCTCTCGTCACCGTTGTACCCAGACGTGTCTTTATGTCTGCAAAAGGAGCAGAGGTTGCGCTCTGCTCGACCAGTCATGGTCCTGAGCAGCAGGGTGATAATGACACGTCACCAGAAGGTGAAGCAGCGTCCCGGTGGCGTGCCGGGACGAACAAAGGCACTGGAGACGGATTCATACCTGCTCTGCGCCGCGTCGGCGCTGGAACATGAAAATTTAATGAAGAGCCGACGGAGTGCGTGTACACCCCGCAGCAAGGGGAGGTGGAGGGCACGGGCTTTATTAATGCGCAGCGCGTCGCTGTCGCCCAACGAATCGACGGGAGGGTCTCCCGGCGCACAGCAACAGGCGTTTGTGGCGAGGACGAGCCTCGAAGACGCGGACGTGCCGAGGCGCATGCTGGCTCACGATAAATAGCTGCCACCGAATGCCCCCTCCCCTCAGGCGTGGACGTCTGTCTTATTCTGAATTTGAAGAGGGGACTTTGTGTCTGTCTGGACTATTTTATACGGAGCCCAATAACCTTTGCACATGCACTTATTCTGCCAAATGAGAGAGTTGCTCCACAACAGATTTCAGCACGAACCGTCCCGCCGTTGACTGTTCCTCTGTCCCTGCAGGCGTCCACTGCACTCACGGCTTCAACCGGACTGGCTTCCTCATCTGTGCTTACCTGGTGGAGAAGATGGACTGGAGGTGAGGGCACCGCGTGTTTTGGCCTTTTTTTCTTTCTTTCTTTCTTTCTTTCTTTTTTTTTTTTTTTTTTTTTTTTTTTTTTTTTTAAACTGTGCACACAAAGGTCGATGTAACAAATGTCAGTCTCCACCCACAGAAGTGGAACAATTTGCCGCCGGACCGAACTCCCCGCCCCTCTCCCTGGTTTTTGTGTGTGAATGATGTCTTATCATAGCGGTGGTTGGAGCCGTGCCCCTTGTCCGTTACCATGGTTGCAGACGTGACCTGTAGTTCGGCACGTCTGACATCACAGAGGTCTGTGAGAGCTTGGTTGAAGTGGTAGGCGGGATTCTTTCTATGCAGGAACACACCCCCCCCCAACACACACACACACACACACACACACCCCACCCCCTCCTGTGGTAATAAATAAATCAGAAGTGTGGACTGGCAGGGATGTAGTCTGGAGAAATAATATAATATTTGAATATATGAAAGCCAGGAGGGTCGGTTTGGAAGCCCATCAAAGTCAAAGAGTCTAGGCATGTTTTTCGCTCTTCTCAAAAACCAATTGGCACATTGTTGATGTAAATATCCTCGTAAAAATTAGTTCTCAATTTTTTTTCAGTAAAACTTGTTGTGTGATCTAATCGACATTAAGCACTGATGATTGATCAATCGATTACGTCTCAAAAACCCATTCAGAATTTAGCGAGCTATTAGCTAATTTGTATGAGGTTAATTTGGACTTAAAAGTGCAGTCTGTAGTGAAAATCTGACTAAGTTTAATCGCAGAGAATCCGATAACAGTGCCCTGCCTTGCTATATCACTCCTCGTCTCTAGAGGCAGCAGGGGGTTACTCGCAAAGAGTCATGCAGTGACGCAATATGCTGTCCATGAAAATTGTTACATCACTGTTCATTGAAGACTAAGAAATCCCAGTTTAAAAATGAAAAAAGCCAAATTTTGTCATAATTAGTCACAATAGTGTTGTAACGTAACTGCTGTCTGGCGAATTTCCTTCGGTTCATTTTAGTTTCTGCTACAAAGGTGTTTAAGTTTCGTTGTATTGCATTATAGTGGCAATCATTTTTTGATTGTTTGAAAAAAAAGCAATAGAAATCAATGCAAGGAAAGAAGTACCACCACTAACACTTTTTACAGGATAAATTAATCAAAGGAAAAAAATCCATAGCCTTTTGTACAGGGTTCTGGAAGCGTTGTGAAGTGGTCTCCCCCCCTGTGAAAGCTGTGACCTTTAGCCGGTACTTTGTAATGAAGTTTATCATTATTCATAAATGTTAAAGGTCTGCTGTTATGAAACTTTCACTTTGTGAGATTATTTAACATTAATATGAGTTCCCTGAGTCTGTCTAGGGTCCTGCAGTGGTTAGAAATGGCAATAGTTGTAAAGAGAGCTTTGGTCATTCTGCTTCACCTTTCAGAGAACGGCAGCTCAGATGGTCTGATCTGGAATTTCTCCCCTTATGATGTCATAAAGGGAAAGGTTACCTACCATTTTTCCCGCCCCTCCCCTAAAACATTATTTGCACCGATTGTCATGGCTTCCAAATGTGCAAAGCATTGCAGTCGCTCGGTGATTGGATGTAAAAATGAGCACAAATGTGTTGGGGGGGGGGGGGGGTGTCCTGGGAAATCTCATTGTGGGACTGGATCAAAGTGGCTGGAATTCTGCACCAAGGGTGAATTTTGGAAAGTTGCTTCAGATACAGTTTTAGGGGACCAATAAGTCAGGAAAAAAAAAAAAATCTTGACTGGGGACCTTTAACAGCGCACTTCATTTCTTTGTGGGTGTCCGTACTTTTTGGTAATGTGTGTTCATTAGGGCTCTTTCTTGTCTTAAATAAAGTGTTGATGCGGCAGTGGTGGCCTTTGCCAAAGCACGCACTCCCGGCATCTACAAAGAAGATTACCTGAAGGAACTGTTTCGACGCTATGGCAGCGGGGAAGCTGTGCCTCCTGCCCCGGCGCTGCCCGATTGGTGCTTCGAAGATGACGATGGGGACCTGGACGATGACGGAAACCCGATTGGACAAGAGTCAGCTCCTGGGTCATCAGCTTCTGGCTCTTGGAAAAAGAAAAAAGAGAAATTAAAAATGGTGAGAACTTTTCTTTAATGCCTGCATTCCCTATAACTTTTGCTTCTGACAACCTCTCATATTGTATTATATATATTTTTTTATTTCTTGACCAAACATTTAAACACTCCATGTATTAACTTGGTTATTAAGTCTGTTCCATTTTGTACCCATGGGTTATGTTCCTTTGTATTAAAACACGAAGCTTAGTGCTGATCTGCTGAATTATGCATATGTGCTGCTTAATTTTGACTGTGAAGTATTTATGAACGTAATATGTGTTTTTGTGTTTTGCTTTGCCAGTTTGGAGACAGATTTTTAATTTTTTTTTAATCAAATTTCATGGTCTGTTGGGCACGCCCATTATCTTCTGCTGCAAATGTTCCTTTTTTTTATTTTTTTGCATAAAGTATGAGATCCACTCTGTGGTGCTGAAGATTGGCTGTGTGCTGCTGCTCACCCCAGAATTAATAGAACACACTCTGATTTCATGCCTCCAGAACGTTATGGCTCCCTTGTTGTGAGCACATGATCGCAAGAAGGAGTCTTGCGGGAATTTCTTCAAATGGCACAAAGGTTCACTAGAGGTCACCGAAGAACCCCTGAGATCAAAGTTCGAATGTCAGATATGACCGAATTTTGTTCTGGAGGTGATCAATGAGCAGGGAGTCCTGGTTTATTTAGCCGTGTGTTCTTGGTACGGAGGCCTAATAGCTGCCCTCCTTCTTAATGGTCTCTTCCCCCACTCAGAATGCAGTTTTCCTGGAAGGGCTCTCCGTGAAGGGAGTCACGCAGCTGAAGGACCAGCCAAAACTGGGCCAGGTGCAGAGGACCTGCCAGGAGTTCTCGGAGTGGGAGAGGTGAGCATCTGTTGTGCAGAAGCCGCCGGAATTTAAAGCAGGACCGGGCAGCCTCTGTTAATGCCGGAGATTATCTGGCCGGAGCAGGGGGGGCTTGTTCATTTTTGTCAAACTGGCTCAGCTTCGTCTTTTGCCGTGGTTCTCACAGATGGCAAATTTCCCCACAGAAATGAGCCGAAGATTTTACTTTGAAACAAGAAAATGAAAATGGATGTGGATTTGCCGCCCTTGCTTTATTGTTTTGGGAATTTGGGGTTATTTGGGGTCATATAGGACAGCATGCTTGTGTACGCGCCTAGATTAATATGATCTGATTGTGTGTGCGGTCCCCAGGTCTGGGTTTCCCGGAGCTCAGCCCGTTTCTATGGACAGGAAGAACCTCAAGTTCTTGGAGCAGAACCCGTACAAGGTCAGCTGGAAGGCGGACGGAACGCGGTGAGTCTCCGCAGAACGAGCTCGGCGTGTGAGGTCCGCACTTCGCGTGCAGCACCGCCTCCCACCCACCGCTTCATCAATCCATCGCTCCTTTTCGCCTTTTCCTCCTCCCTCGCTGTCGTTTCTCCCTCAGTCCTTTCTGATCACGTTCCTATTGTTCCCCCTTCCCTTATTTCCTTGTTACTTTCTCTTTTTTTTTTATTTATTATTTTTATTTCTCCATTAGCTGTGGCTGGTTTGAGTTCATCTGCTCTCAGATATTGTGGCTGTGCGCTGAATACCAACCGCGTCCCCAGAGCTCTTAATAGCGCTCGATTAGCTGAGGGAGCTGGAGTGACACAGCTTGGGCTGGTAGGGGGACGGATGGACGGCTCCTGGATTGACTCGAAGCACAATAGGGATTCCGCGGCGCCCCGATTCTCCCTCTGGGTCTGCTGTGAAACTAAGCCAGCAGAACAGAGTACAGATGGTTTAGCATTACTACTTGGGGTCCCCACAAGGATGGGAAATCATACATATGCAGATTTAAATTTCCAACTACTTAAATTTAAAAAGAAAAGCAACAGATGATTTGCCATAAATGTAAATGAATATGTAATGTGAATACAAGATAATAGAAGAACCATTGCAGCACAGATGCTTGTAATGCATTCCCAAATTTTGGTGCATCATGACTAAGATCTGCATTCCCACTATATTGCATATTGACTCAGGGCTGTGCTATATATTTAAAAATAAATAAATAAATAAATAATTAGATGACCTTTGCACTTCAGCTATTGGTTAAACACTCTGTACCCATCCTCCTAATCTGGACTATGTTGTGTTACCTTAAGATAATGGATTTGCTACAAAAGGTACTTATCCAGTGTTTTTTTTTTTTTTGCGCTCATTTTGTGAAGAGGGAACCAAATGGCCATTCACAGCAAAGATTGTGTGTGGAGCTCATAAAATTTTTATTAATATCAGAAATAAAGTTTTTGAAGTGACATCACTAATGGTCTCAGGCCTCTGACTCTTGTGTCCTCTTGTAATTGGAACATTGATGCTGAAAGGATGTTCTGAGCCTCCTTGTTGGAAACCACGCTACATGCGTAGGGCCCTATGAAATAATTTTTTCTTCCATTTTAACTCTTCTGAATTCCATTTTTCTCATAATAAACATATTTATTCACCTCGAACATGTGTGACTGAAGTGGATGAAAAAAAATCAAAATGACAATCACTAACATTTACTGTTTGCTTTGTAGAAGCATTTACTTTTTCACAATATTACACTATTCTTCTACTTGTTTTAACAATTGATATCAACATAGAAACCTGGAATACGGGAAAAAGTTGTCCACTTTCATAATGGCCTGGGACCATGATGATAAAATCACCCTTTGAATCAGCTGATTTGTCTGAAGTTTAGGTCGCATTGGTGTGTGCACGAAAGTCCCGCCTCAACAGGAAACGCGTGTGACGCAGCGGCCAGTCACGCCAATTCTACGCAATTCCGGGTTGTACGACACCTTCCGTCTGTTGGATTCCCTGCGCGTTTTCCGCATCACCGAAATCGTAGAGCCCTGTACATGCGATCGTGTTAAAACGATCCCTTGGCCACAGTGTTGGTCAGATAGGAAGAAGGGAAACGGTGATCGCCGCCGCCAAGTACCTGAAACCCCTTTATACACGCGTGCACAATAGTGGCACAGGTACGTGTCCCCAAAAGGTGGTTCTTTTTTTCCTCTCTTTGCTTTTCTATCCCCAAAAATTGATTGAATTCCCAAAACTGATTGGTTCTTCCTGTCCTCGTTTTCCTCTCCCGGAGGCCGCTGCTGTTGCTCTGGTGTCTTCGGAGCGGCTAGCGGCAGCTCAGGGAGTAGCTTTAATATTCTGCTCCCCTCTGCCATTTATAAAAAAAAAAAAAAAGCAGCCAGGCACTAATATACAGTCTTCTGAATATTTCATGAGCTTCACGAGAGGCTAGTGGAGATCAGGAAGGCACATCAAGCCGGATTGGTGGAGTGATTCTCACACACACACACACACACACACACACACACACACACACACACACACCCACCGGTAGTTCTATGTCATAGATGCATCCATGCTAATAACAGGACCCTAAATTCCCTGTCCAATGCCTGTCCAACTCAGATGGAGCATTCACACACACACACACACACACACACCTCCTCTAATATAGTCTCATGGTGTGACGTCTAATGCAAATATTCTACTCGTTTCCCTCCTTGAACGATGCAAGAGATCTGTGAAAATTTGCATGGTTCTTGTTAAACGCTGCTCTGTGTTTTTCTCCTCGTACTTTAAAACTCGCTCGACACAACGGGGGTGGGACACAGAGCCCCAACGACAATGGTCCCCTCATCAAAGCTATTCAGATGTGCGAATGGCCTTCAAAAGAAGCGGCCCGCGGTGGGCCCTCGACGGTGGCCGCCGCGCCACCTCCACAAAGGACCTCCTCATTGTGCCGAGCATCTCTCGTGAAGGAGGAAAATCCGCTCATTATCCCGGCAAAGAACCGGATGCCTGCTGTTTTTTTTTTTTTTTTTCCCCTCCTGGATCCCCTGGCTCTGATAGCATTCCCCATTTCTTTTTTCTACAATTGTCTCTTTTATAGAGCCGATCGCTGATTGGACGTAGAACTTGTCGCGCGTGTCCCGTTCTTCCAAGTGCTCAGATTTTCCTTCCACATCAAAGGCAAAAGGCCTTTGCTGCCCAAACAGGGACTTTTTTTTATTTTTTTTTAAATTGATGAACCCGTTCTCATGTTGCACAGGTGAACTCGACCCGTTTCTGTTAATCCGCAGTACTTATTAAGGCATAATGCATGGGGAATGTGCCCCATGTTATTAGATTAGTATAAGATTATTTTTTTCTAAACAAAATGCATAAATTTACTCCCTCATTGTGAACCATTTACACCCAGCCCAGGTGTGGCGCAGTGTCCATCTACTCCGCCTCCCAATGCGGCTTGTACACAAACGTGACCACGCCCACTACCAACACCAGCATGCAGCTTACCAGCAATTTAATTCAAATCAGTTCTGATAGATATGACCCATACAGTCAGAAAAGTAATTAAGGCTTAGTCCACATCACTCAAGTCACTTGTGGACCTTAAGGACCCCAAAAGACATTTCTAGAAGGACCAGTGGCGCCTTTGTATTCTTTAAAACCAAATTGCACAACCCTCTTTATTTTGGTATAATTTTGCCGCCATCATGCATAGCCATTCGTGTTTTCCATTCTGTCAACTCCGTCTTCTCCTGGAGACAAATTGCAGTATTGAAGTCTCTGTTGTACTGATACAAATGACAAATGCAGCCATTTAGCGACTAAAACCTTTGGTCTCCCCTTTCATTTGTTTGTCAGATCAAGGTGATAAAAGCGGCTCGGAAAACGCCGCGCTGACTGTAATGACCGCTTCGCGTTTGCCGATCGCGTCGAAGCTTCTCGGGAGGCGTGTGTTAAAACGTGGCCCCCGCCCCAGCCTGTACGCGGCGGCCATTTGCAAGATTGGCCTGCTCTGGACAGCGGCTAATGATCTGTGTCCCGTCCCTTGGGCAGACGGCGTGGACACGTGACAGAAAATGAGTTGTTTTTCTGTTTGCGGAGGGGGGGGGCGCACGTCTGCTGGCGGCCTGATGGAACACTCATTACTCGCAGAGGCGTAGTAATAATGGGCCTGTTTGGGTGCATTGTTGGAAATGGCACGGCGCGGCCCGTTCATTTGCATAGACGCAGGAGCCGCTGAGCTCTTTTCATTTTCGTATGCCGTTTTTGAAGCGTGCTGGGGGGGGGGGGGTGACTGTTGTGAAAAGAACGGGAGGACACGTTTCCACCGGAGCGAAACACTCCACGTTCGTTTCAATTCAGCTCAGCCGCTGACTGACATCTTTGCAGCCCGAAATTTCTCATAATGGTGGTTTATTTCTCAAAGGAACTTGGCAGTGACCAATCAGATCAGCTTATTTTTTTCCTTCTTTCTTTACCCTGTCCACACGGGAGCAGAAAATGTCCCAAGCGCTGTTTTAAAAGCTCAGGTTGGAGGTCGGGCTAGTACGTCTGCATGGATAAGCGAAAAAGATAAAGCACTGGAATCCGTTTTAGAACACATCTGCTCTTGGTCCCCTGAAACTCTGTTTCTGTGTCTGGATCGGACAGAACTTTACCTGTTTTGGAGGAAAAAACACCTTTAATAGCAGTAAAGTGTTTTCAAATCCATCCAGCATACCTCTGCTGACGTTGGCTCGCCAAGTGGCCCTTGACTGATCCAGGATCAGCTTTTATGAATGCAGATGCCGTAGCAGGGGCCTCTGTTCTCCATCTGTTGACGAGATGCCGGCGTTTTAAGAGTGGGGGGGAGGGCCCTCTGGTCGTCCCCTCATTAAGGGCCAGACAGATGGTGACGGGTGGCGCCCGGGTCGGTGGTGGCAGATTAGTACGGTTTCGACATGCATATGCTCCCCATGATTTCATCAGACTCTCCTTCGGTCTTTTCGCCATTGGCGCTAATTAATGGGCCAGAGGTGATTAACAAGCATGCAAGGTTTTCTCATTATCAGCCGCAACAAGGACAGCGGCCAAGTGCTGAATTGTCCCACATTGAGATTTTTTTTTAACTCACTTCATGGATTCGTTGATATACGTGTGTGTGTGTGTAATTTCTCTACATGCTTTCGAATGATGTGCACCCATTTCCATGCTCATTTCATCCAGCAAAGCCTTTTGTGGATTATGCATGCCGCTCTGGGGTCCTTATCTCGCTCTTTCGGGGCCCCCCCCAATGGCGGGTGCGCTCACCGTTTAAGCTGCAAAAGGATCTTCATTCGGCAGCTGTCCGGAACGCACAGGGGGCCATGTGCTCCAGACAGATTTGCCTGCGGTGTTCACCCCGAGGGGTCTCTCTCATTCTGTCCTCTGGAGACGGAGGCACCGAGGGACAGACGAGCGGTGGCGGGAGGGAAGGAGACTTGGGGGCTACGTGAATCTCCTGACCACCTTCCCAGCTGTTCAGATGAATGCTGCTTTTATGAGAAGGCGTTATTAGCTGCTTCTCCCGCCTTTATTTTAACGTTAAATCATTTAGTTTCCATAAGTCCCTCTCTGGACAAATCGCTAATTAATCTATTACAGCACGCTCATATCTCTTCATCATTGACACGGACCCGTGTGAAAGCACTAAAGATACGACCGTACTCATTCGTAGCCCTGTCTCCTCCATTGCTGATGTACGTTAAACTACACTTTGTCAAAAAGACAAGAATCGACCTCAAGGTGGTGTTAACAATCAGGACAACACAAAGGTCTCTCTAATCTGTGTAGCAGACTATACAGGCGTTAGGACATTCTGAATTTTTCTTTCCGAGTGCCAGTATGTGGTCCCCGGATCGTTTGCTATTTTAGCTTCTGCCTGCTTGCCTCGAACTGCCCCTTTTTGGAGATGAATAGAGAATTTGGATCGAGTTGAGCGTGGCTGTAAACGTGTCTCTTTTCTGCGGGACGAGGCGCAGGGCGGCAAGATTAGCGAGACGTGACCGCCGGCCGGGTAGGGGGGTTGAGGACGGTATCCTCTCCAGCCAGAGACGCATTGATCCCTCTTCTAAGGCGCCGCGCTGAAAGGTGGAGGAGATCGATGGGGGTCTTTGGGTTTTCATGATGGCCCTTATCACAGAGCGGCAGTGTGTGTCCCTCACTTCACTTCCCTTTTCTCAATTCCATTCTCTGTTCTCGGCTGCCTCATTGGCATGGACGTCGTGTCCTACTGCCGCAGGGAAGATTATCGTTTGTAACGTTCAGAGATCATCAAAGGCAGAATATTTTTCTACGCCGCCTCTGGTCTCCTCCCATTTATCGACCCTTTTGGTGATGTAAAAAAATTTTTTGCCCCTTTGTGCTTGCATGTTGGTGTTGAGTTATCTGAACTGTGAAGGCGTGCGAAGTGGCAGCTTCCGATACGATCTCGCGGCGTACGATCTGTGCGACTGTCTGCACAGATCAAATCTAACTGCATGAAATGTGTGTGTGTTTTTTTTTTTTTTTTTTTTTGGGCCATTCTCGTAAATTGAATCCTTTTGGCAGTCCACGCCTGATCCTCCTGCCACAGCTGTGTTTCCTTGCTTGCTGAATGTGTGATACGTGCTTATCTTTCTCCGCACTTCCTGCAACTGGTCTCTCCATTCGGCTGTGTGACGGGGGTGTTGCGCCGGGCCCGTTGTGGTTTAGCCATGCGTGACCTCTTGTTGTCCAACTTTTGTTCCTTTCCTTGCAGGTATCGGCCCAGATAGTTGGTTTTCTAATAGGAGCTGGCTGAGAATGAAATGAATGAATGAAAGTTAAGTGAATGTGCACACGGTGAAATGTGTCCTCTGCATTTAACCCATCACCTTTGGTGAGCAGTAGGCAGCCATGACAGGTGCCTGGGGAGCAGTCAGTGGCAAAACCTGTCTGGATTTGGGCAGAGCAGCTCACTAAACGGCGTCGCTTCTGAACGATGCACAAAGGCCGCATTTTAAGGGTGTGGAAGCTAAGTCCTTACGTGACGTTCCCTCTGGGAAATATATGGCTAAATAGCCCTCCACCACCTCGCTCGACATCGCTAGCGCCTCCCAGCTGTTGGACGAGGACTAGAATGGCCTCATGGCCCGGTCTTCTTTTCTTGCATTGGAAACATTTCCCATTTCACCCCTCGCCCCTTCACGGGTGGAGTGCGTCGGCTAACCAGGCAATCAAACTGCAAGGAGAGACCTCTCCATCCTCCAGAAAAAGATCATCCTCTCAGTGGGAGGAATGGCCGCCAGCCCTTTCTCCCTCAAATTGAAATGATGCGGTTCCTTTTTTTCCTACCTGGAGGCTTTGATGTTTGTTTCGTTATTTCGTTTCTCCCCCTTCCCTCCGACTCCCAGAGCAGCGTTTAGGAAATTGTCCCTCTTGAAAAGGTGTGGAGAAAGTCACGTCCCTCTGCAGAAATGAGTTTCAGTTGTCCTCGTGCACAAACACCAATATTCTGTTCATAATCGGACCGCAACATGCCCGTTAACTTCGATTAGAGCAGACTATTTTGACTGAAGATGAGTTAATATAGAGTTATTACATCGGATTACTATGTCAGTCAAATCCCAGTCCAAAGGCAAATTAGGTTTAAAAAAACAAAACAAAACAAAAAACTGAATATACTACGCATGTCAGAGGATTGGGCCCTGTATGCTGCTCTCACAAAAGTGTGTTACCAGAAAGCACCGTAAAACGAAATGTAAGGTGGCTGCTTATTGGGGCGTTTCATCAAATTCACCGTCCCTTGCCTTCGTCACAGCCATGTATCACATTTATTTTAAACATTTCCAACGTTTCGAAACTTTTTGGTTCTGGCATGTAGTCTATTTCTAGGTTAATAAATGTGTGCCTATTGGCTTATGTGCATTTATTTTAAACGCGCTGATTCGACTCTAGAGTCAAGAGTTAAATCTGATTGAAGGACAATGAAAGCCACCTAAACATGTATTTTTTTTGTGTGTTTTGGCTGTATACAACAGACATCTATGCTAACTAGCTATTGTCTTTTATCGGTTCGTCTAATTACTCATTCGTGATGCTTGCATAAATAGCTAATTAATGCTCATCACCAGTAATCAGGGGATGATTAGGAAATGCGCCGCGGCCCTTCGCCATGCGAAAATATCTCTCGACGCTCCGCGGTGTCACATTTCAGGGCTCAGGCACCTGAAAACCAAAAGAAATAAAATAAAAGCCACCCGCTGCCTTTTAACTGCAGGGACGCGAAGGGTTCCCTTGAGGCCACGTAATGTATTCTGACAGTCCTCAAAGCTGTCAGGCGCTACATCATTAGCGTCTCCTGAAGCCCATAAAGGGCCCTGAACATGCGTACATACAGGGCGTGGTCTAAGCTCTCTGGGGTAAGCTTCGGGTAACTAAATATTAACATTTATTTTAAAGTACATTTCTGCATCTAACTGCATGAAATGTGTGTTTTTTTTTTTTTTTGGGCCATTCTCGTAAATTGAATCCTTTTGGCAGTCCACGCCTGATCCTCCTGCCACAGCTGTGTTTCCTTGCTTGCTGAATGTGTGATACGTGCTTATCTTTCTCCGCACTTCCTGCAACTCATCTCTCCATTCGGCTGTGTGACGGGGGTGTTGCGCCGGGCCCGTTGTGGTTTGGCCATGCGTGACCTCTTGTTGTCCAACTTTTGTTCCTTTACCTGCAGGGATCGGCCCAGATAGCTGGTTTTGTAATAGGAGCTGGCTGAGAATGAAATGAATGAATGAAAGTTAAGTGATTGTCATTGTGCACACGGTGAAATGTGTCCTCTGCATTTAACCCGTCACCCTTGGTGAGCAATGGGCAGCCATGACAGGTGCCCGGGGAGCAGTGTGTGGGGACTTGCTCAGTGGCACCTTGGCAGCTCGGGACTCGAACAACTCTGCAACCTTCCGATTATGGGTCCACTTTCTTGGAAAAAACGATGCAATTTTATTGGTTCTGCTGCAGTT
Source organism: Denticeps clupeoides (assembly GCF_900700375.1). Taxonomy (NCBI): domain Eukaryota; kingdom Metazoa; phylum Chordata; class Actinopteri; order Clupeiformes; family Denticipitidae; genus Denticeps; species Denticeps clupeoides. Next base: position 2,406,620 of record NC_041720.1, on the reverse strand, counting down.
TTTTTAAAAGGGTTTTTTTATAGATGGCTTTTGCATAGATGCAGAGGGCCTAAAGTTCCCCCTGTCAGCAGGAAGATGCCGAATGGTTCAAGAATGGTTTGAGGAACACCGCAATGAGTTTGAGGTGTTTTCAGTCCTATCCAACATCTGTTGTTGTATGTGCTGCAAAAATAAGTCTAACTCGTAATAAATTTAACTCCGAATCAGATACCACAGAACCACTGTAGATCCAACAAAGCATATTGCTTTATTAATACATACATTTATTATAATACATTTGTCATGCAAATTGATCAGAAGTGCCAAAAAGGATGAATTAAAACACTTTGAATATCTTTCTGTAATTATGTAATAATCCATCTTTCTGCATTCAGGGCTCATGGGTATTAAGTAAAGTTGGACTCATTGCCGAGTATTGATTCCCTTTTGAATTTCAGACTTTGCAGGAGAGCTATTACAGCCCCTTTCCAAAGCCAGGCGAACCTGGACTGTGTGAGGAATAATCAGGATGAGAAATCTGAACTGTGCCATTTAAAAGCCCCAATAGAGGCCTCTAATTCGGCCATGTTGTGTAATGCGGGATCACGGCACCTGCCTTCAGCCGTTTTTACTGCAGCGGCACTGAGCTCATAATGCGCCCCGGTGCATCAATTTGTTATAGTTACGTGCAATGTTCTTAACCTAGCTTGGTGAATGCATGGATTTTTATATCTTTCAATGCCATGCTTAAGAATTCATAACTTAAAAATTATTGGACAAGGGTATTTTCTGGTTTATGGCATGATTCGAATTCAAATTCATATTTTTTTTGTCACGTACATAGTCATACACAGTATGATATGCAGTGAAATGTTTTTTGCGACTGCTACAGACCACAGTATTGCAAATGTATACAATGAACCAATATGCAAATATTGCAAGTTATGAAGACTGAAGTTGGAAGTTATGAAGACAAAAAAAGACCAATAACTTGTTTTTGACCTACCATGTTTGTTGTCTATTTACTCAATCAAGAAGTCCCCTCAGTTTTTGAAAGTGAAGTGATTGTCATTGTGATACACTGCAGCACAGCACACGGTGACACAACGAAATGCGTCCTCTGCTTTTAACCATCACCCTGGGTGAGCAGTGGGCAGCCATGACAGGCGCCCGGGTAGCAGTGTGTGGGGACGGTACTTTATGAATGCGTTTTGCCTTAAAGTTAAAAGTAATGGATGTCCTTTATTACAAATGACATTTTAGATGTTAATGTCATTTGCGTTTGTAATAATCTACAGAAATTGTAATAATGGTATTTTTTGATTGCTTAACCAAAGCACCCACACTTCACCACTCATGAAGTAAATTTTTATTTATATATATCTCCACTAGCGCGAACAGGCATGCAAGAAGCTCATTAAAAGTTTAATCACTTCATGAATCCAGACCACTCTGGTAGAAAAATGACGAACTAACATCTAGAATGCCAATCAAAATCTTCTTGGCAAAGGTAATTTAATATATTTATTAATTTGCATTATGTGATAAAATTGGGGGGCGGTTATATTGGCTGGATCAGATGTTTGCCAGTGTTATGACCCCTCCCCCATTCACTTGCACAGCCAGTCATGGCCCAGAGTCACGCGCTGCAGAATGTTTCCAATACCAGTTTGGCGCAATACGCCTACCCAGCACACCTACACTCTCCCTGGCCTGAAATAAGAGGTGGTTCTCATTGCAATGTGTCCACCGTGACCCAGAGGGATGCAGTTCCTTTTTATATGATGTACTTGTACGAAAACCTAAAGGGTCAAGCCCTAATTGGGCTGTATTTAGTTATTTTGATTACAAATGAATACCAATCTTTACAGATGTACAGAGGCGGAAAAGGACTTTTCATTTTCACTTAACAATAGGACGTCATCTTTACGTTTTTCAACACATTACTTTATTCGTTGAAATTGTCCAACTAAAAATTGTTTGGTGCAATTTTGCTGAACTTATCATCTGCAGCCTTCTCCATTAGAGTTTAGCACATTGCATGTTAAATGCACATTGAAAACCTGGTTTTCATCTTTTCGGCTCACAGCCATCGTCCCTGTCATTCCATTTTATGCAGTTTTCCCCCCAGCTGGTTGCTTCTTGTATGTGTCTGTTTTTATAATTAGTTCTGTCTGATTATGCCGAATCGGAAGGGGGGAAAAAAAACCTGCTTAATGAGGATAATTGAAGCATCTGTTTTGGGAGGCGTTAATTAAAACCCTTAACCTTTCGAGGACCGTGCCGGAAAGAGAGGCACAGCCTCCTGCCAGAAGAGTGGGGCTATCACTGGCTGTTAACGTTTCACAACTGCTGCGCTCAGCCCCGCGCGGAGATGGTGGCTCCTCGGCCGAGAGCCTTTATTTCTGCCGCGCTCCGTTGCGTTGCTTTCGGGAGCGTGAGGCAGGAGTAAGTGTCTGCGCTTATGATCCCTGTGGGGTGGTAGTAGCCTAGTGGGTAACACACTCGCCTATGAACCAGAAGACCCGGGTTCGAATCCCACTTAGTACCATTGTGTCCCTGAACAAGACACTTAACCCTAAGTTGCTCTGGGGGGACTGTCCCTGTAAATACTGATTGTAAGTTGCTCTGGATAAGGGCGTCTAATAAATGCTGTAAATGTAAATCCCTATTTCATCCCAAATGGGAGCTCTGGGCTAACCGAGCCTGCAATTTCATATTTGGTGGCTTTTTGGGAGGGGGGGGGGGGGTGTAGTCTGTTTTATGGTGTGAAATAAGCTAGTTGTTTTGCTAGCTTGGAAAAAATGGTTGTTACCTTAAGGAGTAAAGCTGATGACATTTGTACCCATTTCCTTCCTCTTCAAATTATGTGACATAATTTGAAGTTTTGTTGTAATAAAGCAAACGTCCATTATCAACACTGGTGGTAATATTGGTGAACTTATGAATGACTGTGGTGATAAGTCAAGAGCCCAGTTATATGTCTAGAGCCCAATTGATGAGAGAAAACAAAAAATAAGAGAAATTAAAAAAAAAAAAAACGTACTTATTTTGGAGATCTGTCTGAATTTTTTTTGTCTTTGTATCAAGCTGTCATTTTAGTTTTTATTCGTCTTCGTCCCCTCCAGATTCATTTATTCTAGCCAGGTTTAGGTTTAGTCAATGAAAATTGTATTTTAGTTTCTTATTGTTTTTAGTAATGCAATTCTATTTAACCCAGTCAGTATAGTACAAGTACCTAATATAACAGACATAACCTTGTTTTAATTGGATTTGATTGTTTATCTTAATATTATTATTTTTACATTACAGACTTAAGAATACTCTACATCATTCCAGTGGCAGTATTTTCCCCCCCATATTAATGTTTAGTGCAGCAATATTTATTGTTTATTTATTGTTAATTTTGGTTTTGTTCATGTTTCAGGTACATGATGCTAATCAATGGCAGAGACGAGGTCCACATGATAGACAGAGACAACTCCATCTTCCACATACAGAATCTGGAGTTTCCCTACAGGAAAGATTTAAACTTCCACCTTAACAACACTTTGCTCGACGGGGTGAGTCGGTTCACATTTTTTTGCACACTTTTTAACAGTCCCTGTATGCACCAGTACCCATATTGGGCAAATGACGCATGAGGATTTTTATTTATTTTATTTTTTTTTACCAATTAACAGGCACGTACAGATGCATAAAATTATTATAACAGCTGTCGTGTTATAATGTGGTTCATCATAATGCCCATTGTGTGTGTGGCTGCCTGACAGACTTGACCCCCTGCCTGTCCTCAACCCCGCCCCGGTCCCCCCAAAACATGGTATTCCACCTGCAGTTGATTGACGGCTCCTCGCTGCTATTGTTTACCAAGCTGTCAGAGGATCCCTATTGCTCTTGTCAGGTTAAGACCCTGTTCCTTCCCATTGAAGACAGTTATATCTTCCAGCTGGAAGACCCATAAATAAGAATAATACAGAATTAACATCCCCATTGGCCTGGACAGGGGTCAGGCCAGGTCCATTTTATGGGGTCTTGCTGTCACCCCGTTTCCTGGCTCACGCCGTTCCCCCCGCCACGTCTGCTTTACTGTCTTTTCACACGCACCCCTCCCACCCTCTATAAGTATTAATAATATATTCACTTCAGATCTTTCAAACACAAATAAACCGTATGTTGCATTCTTCAACATTTTTATTTGAGCAAGAAAACATTTTTTCAGTCTGCACTTTATTTATTGCTCGTTGACCAAATCAGTCAGGTTTTAGATGGCAGCGGATCTGTGAAGAGAGGTGGTACATAAACTAAACAAATACATTTAACAGAACCCTTCAACATCCAGTCACTTACAAGTTTTTACAGGGTTTGATAGACCAGTGTATGGCCAGGGTTGCTGAAACTTCTCACTGAAGGCATCAAAACTATGAATGAGCACATGTGGAGTTAACAAAAAAAGGTGAAATAAGTGAAAACATGTTTTATATTCTAGTTTCTTTGCTCTGATTACTGCTTTGCACACTCTTGGCATTCTCTCGATGAGCTTCAAGAGGTCCTCACCTGAAATTTCCCAGAGGTGTTTAGCACTTGTTGGTCCAGCTCACCCCAAACCATCTGGATTGGGTTCAGGTCCGGTGACTGTGGAGGTCAGGTCTCCACTTTTTGTTAAGTACATAACTCCACATGTGTTCATTCATAGTTTTGATGCCTTCAGTGAGAATCTACCAAAGTAAAAGGTCATGAAAATAAACACATTGAATGAGAAGGTCTGTTCAAACTTTTCCATCACGTCGTGACATGCGTGCCCGTATCATGACTGTAGGAATTCCGGCATCCACTGCAGAATTAGCCAAAATTAAATTCTTCACGCAGTCTACTGTGGTGCTGGTGCGACGCTCCCAACTACCCAAGCAATTCCCTCCGCATTATGACATACAGGGATAGGGTGGGAGGACAACTGTTAGTTTCTGCCCGCATTTTCTGGTGTTGTCACAGCAGGGGCGACAGTGACATTAAAGGTGCCCTCGACTTGTCATCTGATCATTCTGTTAAAGTTTGACAGTTCTTGTCATCGTTCCTGGCAGGGAACTGAAAAATTCAGTTTCTTCATCTGTCTTTACCTTAAACATGTCACTGTGTTAATTAAAGGAAAAACATGGACAATCAGCTTTTTCCCTCAAAATAATATTATATAATTTCCTCAAAATGATATTATCATGGGTTAATTTCATGATATTAAAATTATAGCAGGGAAATTTGTTACAATATCAATTAATATTTCTATTAAATATTAATAAAAGTGACATCGCAGCTGGGTTTGTGACATATTCAGGAGACATTTTCTATGATCATGATACCTGTATAACTTAAAAAAAAAAAAAAAAGATTAATTGTAAAATGTGCGGTTAATTGGCTAAAAATATTTTTTATCGATTGACAACCCTAGTATCAACTTTAATTGCCAACAGTTCCTCACTTGAATGCTCTAAACGTTTTGGAATTTGATAAATCAATTCTGGACACCAATATGTTGATAATTCGTCTTTCCACCACACAGTGTGTATCACAGTGTGTTCTTTTTTATCATTCTGTGTAAAGATGGCTTCCTACACACTTTTCAGTGTAACTCCGATACGTCAATACAGGATAACAGGTTACTGATGAAGCACCACGATGCCCTACAAATCAATGATGCTCATTTTACCCTTTTGTGGCTGTGCATGTGTGTTCAGTCTGATGCCAGATCTTTTACAGCATGAATATAGTGGATGGATTTTGAAATTTGTGTCTCTGCTGCGCTCTCCCTGCTCCAGTGGAGCCCGTCCAGTTCCCGTTTCGTCTTCGCCGGGTTCTGACATTTGACGTCGCGCGTCTCTGGCGCCGGCTGGAAACTCTCTGGCTGCAAATACGCTGTAGATGCGCGCGGAGAGCGGCCAGCGGGGGCCCATATGGGGATATTATTCAGCCGGCCTCAGCGCCGCGCCCACGCTCGGGCGGATTATGTAAGAGCGCTGATGGAGGCCCCTCCCCTTCTCTTCTCATCCTGTTTCTCTCCCACAAAAAAAAAAAAAAAAAGTCCTCAATCGTTATAATAAAAAAAAATAATAAAAAGATGTTTCACAATATTTAATCTGTGAAAGGAACCCGCAGCCAATCGGGGCAAGAAAACGCCACGCGGCTGCAGGCATGACTGCGTCTCGTTAATTTAGGCCGCCGGGAAAAGTGATGAATCTTAACGAATTTGAGCGGTTGGTGTAAAGCCCGGTGTCTACAGTGCTTGAGCTTTGCACCGCCCTGAAGTCTTGATGTCGCCAAAATATCGTTTGTTGACTGTCCCTAACTCGCGGAATCATTTGCTCCCCAGCATTGTTCAGCGTTCGTCATGCTGCCCTGTGTATGCAAGGATCTTTATTTTGCAGGAAGTGTGATGAGACTTTCGTTTCACGTCGTGTGCGCTCACTGTAACTAAACTTTACACTTTTTTTTTTTTTTTTTTACTGCTTGCAGGAGATGATTATTGACAAAGTGAATGGGCAGCCGGTTCCACGATACTTGATCTATGATATCATCAAATTCAGCGTGAGTGTCCACACACACACACACACACACACACACACACGGTTTTGTGACTCATAATTTAAATGTTAATTGTACGTTGTACTACCATGACCATTGATATTCTTTCATACAACATAACTGTTTTTGTGAAGAACAAAGCAGAAAACCTTCATCAGTATCCTATTATTTTTTATAAATAATGGATTTGGTAATATTTCTTACCGTTGACCTTCACGATGACCTTGCACTCATATTTGTATGATGGACAAAGAGAAACCACAAGATTGGAAGGTAACAATGCAGAATGTCGGCAGCGGATGAAGCCTAGTTGTGATTTTTGTGATTTCGTGTGGGCTCGCTTTAAAGCCTGCAGCCGACTGCTTTCCTGCAGATGGTTCGATCGGGCGAAGTTCAGAGCGGCGCGTGGAGGTGGGGGCGCCGGCGAGAGCGTGGCCGTGAGCGCTGTCAGGCGGTGCCCGGCTCTCCCCGGCGGCTAGCGAGGCCCGAGCTTACCCGCCGGGGCCGGCACCTGAGCTGCCGCTAATCTATGTGCAAAGCAGCCGTTGGCGGCGATGAGGTAATTCATCTCTTTGAGCCTGGAAGTTAATGGCTGTGAATTAGCCGGGGAGACGTCCGCGTTATGAAGTGCGCTCGACTGCACTGCCACTTCACCGCACGGCTGTCAGTCAGGCCCGGCCGGCAGAGACCGATTGTTGTTCTACGTTTTTTTTTTCATTTTTTATTTCAGATAATGTTTTCAGAAGTATTTTACGCGTCTTTACTCCGCGTTGACTTGAAAAGTTGTGGGATTTTAGGTGTGTAGGAATTGGGTTTTTTTTTTATAGCGGTTGTGGTAGTAGCCTAGCGGGTAACACACTCGCCTATGAACCAGAAGACCCAGGTTCAAACCCCACTTACTACCATCGTGTCCCTGAGCAAGACTCTTAACCCTGAGTGTCTCCAGGGGGGGGGGGCTGTCCCTGTCCCTACTGATTTGTAAATCGTTCAGAGTCCGGGGAAAATGTGGTGTAGGAATTCGAATGTAATTCTCAAGCAACTCACTGTCACCTCTTCAGGTGTCTAGTGGTATTACAAGACAGGTGAAGTGAAAGTGAAGTGATTGTCACTTGTGATACACAGCAGTACAGCACACGGTGCACACAGTGAAATTTGTCCTCTGCATCTAACCCATCACCCTGACTGAGCAGTGGGCGGCCATGACAGGTGCCCGGGGAGCAGTGTGTGGGGAGCTTAGCTTAGCTCAGTGGCTCCTCAGTGGCACCTTGGCAGAGCGGGATTCGAACCAGCAACCTTCTGATTAGGGGGCTGCTTCCTTAACCGCTAGGCCACCACTGCCTGGCTAGCTAGGTTATGCCGCAGCTAGCTAGCTGGTTAATGTACCAACTTCAGTAAATATCTCCACTGAATATAAAATTACTCTTGACATATTACACCTAATCCTAGGCCACCACCTTTCAGGAATTGATTCAGATTTGACCCTGAATCGCATGTGCGTATGAAATATTACGTTTTAAATTAAGGGACAGAGATTGTGCCCGTTGAGAACGATATCTGCTCTCCAGGTCTAATGACATTCTCCGCGCCGTTCTTGCATCAGCGATCGCCGCTTTTAGCACAGTTTTGCTGTGCGGCGGTTACACAACGTTTCCCCTCGAGACTGTTAATATTCAGCGCTCGGCTCTGCGTGGCCTGGCAGATGATGGGAGTGTCTCTGGTGACGAGCGGCTCCAGCACGACACAACCAGGCACGCCAAGCTGCCACTCTCGGTCGCGTTAGCCAAAAAATGGGTTTAATCAGGGAGGTGACACGGTGCGGGGTGGGATTTTATTTATTTATTTATTCTTCCTGTCATCGATTAGTGAAACCCCCCCCCCCCCCCCCCCCCCCTCCTGGAACTAAGCTAAATGAGAGACTTGTCCGAGGGGAAGGGGGTGGGAGAGTATCTGAACCGCTTCTTGTCCATTTCAGCCGGGGCGAGGGTTAGCAGCGCCACGTGGCGCTCCAGACAGAGCTCAGCACGCCCGGATCGATGTGGACCCCATTATCCGTGCTGGTCCTTGACCCTGTGCAATTAAAGGGATCAGTGGAGGTTTACCGTAACAGTCCTTTGTAAATTATATTGAGAAACATAATTAACTTTGTGTTGCTTCTGAAAGCTTCATTCATCAAAAAAAAAAAAAAAAACTTACGTCAAAATGTCATTCATTTTGTGCAGTAATTAAGTAATAACAATAATTATAATGTCACGATGTTAGAGGTGCAACACGACGTTCTTGACGTTTAATAAATAACCCTTTCCTTCAACGTGTAATGTCATTTATTAGCATGTCACGGTTGCCTAGCAACATATCGGCAACTGCGACGTAAAAGCGGCTCTCGGTGCATTAATGTGGATTTCAAGTAACGTGCAGCGACGGCCATGCAGATACAGTGCATTTTCCCACGCTTTTCGATACGTCTCGGGCCAGTCAGGTCGCAGGAGTGGAACAATTTCGCCTTACGAAATTTCTGCTCGGCTCTTTCTGCGGTTGCGGCACCGTGATTTCATCACGATCTGGCCCCCGTTGAAGCAGATAATTTATTACCTCCCCCTTGGCCTTGTGTTAAAAAAAGGAAGGGAGAGCCTTGGGGGTTAAAAGATGGCTTTTCTTGCTTCCTGGGTTGTTCAGAGATTTCAGCTCACAGCCACAGACTGTCACTTCATCTTGCTGTCAGTGGCGAGGGGAAGGCGAAGGCGCGCTGTCATTGCATGCTTGCTTAATGATCTGACGTTGTGTTGCGTATCTGTTTTTAAATCTTTGTATTTACTTTATTATTAGGTACCGACGTCACCTACCGCCATCAGCGCTTACCGTTACGTTTCACGACGGCGGTAAAATTGTGTTTTCTCTCTGGAGTCGGAGGCGGCGAAGGGTCAATTTCACAGCTGTGTCTGGCACCCAGGCCGGTGCAGCAGGGCATGATGGGAGGAGAGTACCAGTGTGATTTCAACCTCGGCCTCGCACATCCTTCCTTCAGGCGCTCGTTCTTATGCGTCTTGTACTTGCCCGTTTTTTTTTTTGTTTTTTTTGCTCTCCATTTTCACATAATTGCAATGATTTATCATCTTTTTTTTTTTTTTAAACTGGGTACGACAGAATTAAGCCGCGAAATAATATACGACTGTATAGCCGTAGCGCTTCACGGATTTCGAGGCTCCTCCTCAAACAGGCTTTGCTGCCTTATCGCGGCACTATTTTTGAATTTCCCAGTTCTCGGGGATTAAGTCGAACTCTTTCATTTCCCCACTTCCTGTCGATCCATTTACACCGTGTCAGCATATTTCTGGCCGGCCCGGCTCTGTCTCGCGCTCCGAGTGAGATTGATTTGCATTCTCCGCTGGCTTTAATTTCTGCGTTTGCGTGTAAATTTGTTTCCTCCCCTGTTGTTTCTCATTTTTCCCTCCAGGCCCGCTTGTGCTGATAGGGGATGTTTTTATGCGACATTGTTTACAATTAGCACTCTTCTCTGAGTGTGATTGGAATACATTTGCATGACTTCATTTCATGATTGGGGTCAGTAATGGATTTTGTCGATTTTGACTATAGAGTCATGAAACTCGCTATCTTAGACACTCCGTTAAGCACAACCGTGGTAACATATGGGAAACGCTAGAATAATAATAAAAAAAAAAAACATTTAAACATGTTTAAAGTTGCGAAGCAGCTATCAGGGGGCAGTGTTTAGCCAAAATGCAGTCACTACCATTTACTGCAATATTATTGTAGCTAAGTTTGTGCTGAAAACAAAAAATATGAAACACTTTGGAATTCAAATGTCCAGTATTTACAGTAGTGACGCTTCATGATAAATCTGAACTGAGGGCTGTCCTGATGCTATGGTTACGCACTAGTGTTCACAGTGGTGTTATGAGAGATGACGGGAAGGTACTAACCGCATTCATTTGGTGCCGTTATGTTATGAAATTAGTGACCACACACCTCCATGAGTATATTATTAGTCGTATTTAGGGTTCAGCTTATGGTGCAAATCCTTCTTTTTGTTCCTGGAACATCGTAGGTTTATTTATTTATTTAATAGGCTCTCATTAGGGGAATTAGCTCAAATGGTAGCGCGCTCACTTAGCATGCGAGAGGTAGCGGGATCGATGCCTGCATTCTCCATATTGGTCATATTTCTTATAAGGGGCAGTGGTGGCCTAGCGGTTAAGGAAGCGGCCCCGTAATCAGAAGGTTGCTGGTTCGAATCCCTATCCGCCAAGGTGCCACTGAGGTGCCACTGAGCAAAGCACCGTCCCCACACACTGCTCCCTGGGTGCCTGTCATGGCTGACCACTGTTCACTCAGGGTGATGGGTTAAATGCAGAGGACAAATTTTACTGTGTGCACTGTGTGCTGTGCTGCTGTGTATCACATGTGACGATCACTTCACTTTTTTTCTAGAAGGTCTTGTCCTTCATTAGGGGCAGTGATGGCCTAGTGGGTAAGCTGACCCGTAATCGGAAGGTTGTCGGTCCAAATCAAGGTGCCACATCTCCTGTCATGGCTGCCCACTGAGCACTATGGTGATTGGTTACATGCAGAGAACACATTTCGTTGTGTCAACCTTGTGCAGCAGTGTTTCACGTTTTTCTTTTTTCTGTACAGCATGGCTTCCAGCAAGATTATTACATTTTGCACAGATGTTTATGCTCTGTCTCACCTACTTCGAACGCTGCTCTGGATTAAATTGGATCTCCCACTATGTGTGTTTGTTGCCCTCATTGTTGTGGTGTCGCCGCTTGCTGCTAATAATCTTTTTTTGCAGCTCTGTGGGTCTTTTGGCAAATGGGAAGGAAAGCTAATCTCCCATTCCCTGAGTTAATTCAATGTGGAATAGATCTTTTTCCTCCTTATGCAGCAGCTGAATCTACCATCCATTAAAAAAGATGATAGATGATAATAAAGCAGTGCTTGACTAGCCACCTCGAAAAGCTTTACACTTTCTTTAATACTTTATCTTAATATAGAACATATATTTTCTGGTTCCTAAAAAAAATCATATTTTAAAAAGGTCATATTAATCATTTAAATGTGTTGCATTTAGAGTTCCAGAAGTCTTGTGCTGGTAATGCAGGATCCTTTTAACTATTTATGGTTTTTGCGGTGACAATTTTGCATATGTGGTTTGAAGCTTTGGTTAATATTTTGATGAGTTATGGTACATGTAGGCTCAGGCTAGCCATCACTAGGCTGTGGAGTTCCCCTCCTCATCGCGAGCACATTGAAGAATGCACACGGTAGCTGGGAAGCCGAGTTACAAAGAGTTTATTTATCCTCCTACGGAGCTCTTTGATGCCGGAGAGGAATTTGCCCTTTTTGCTGAAACGCTGTAGAAGGTCTGAGGTTCGCGGCATCGATTCCCACCCCCTGCTTCACAGACACCTGTGGGTGGTGCTTTCACATCCGTCGAGCACGGGGGAGGGGCATTAAAACGTTCTTGAAATGCAGCCTTATCGGAATCTGTCTGAATGTAATGCTCATGCATTAAACAATGACGAGCCCTTCTCGTAAAGCAGGGAGTTCCGTTTAAACCACAAATTCAAAACCTAGGGAGTTTGTAGATATTCAAGCCATTGCAAGTGCGTTTGTAAGTGTTTTGTAAAAGTTGCATTCGCTAGTTCACCAATCAAGAGTTCCTTGATAAAGTGGATGTGTTTGTGATTTCTGATGAAAGCGTATGTGAACAGGTTTTATCATGAGAACTTGGATGTAAACACAGCAGGAGACAGGAGCTTCACTTGATGTTGCCAGATTGGGTATTTCTCTGTGTTCGTTTTTCCCAAAATAACAAAAAAAAAAAAATTGATTCTAGTGAAAAACATGTATTAAAGTCCCAGTTTTTATTTATGCACTTAAAATAGTCAATCACTTACCAGAAAGTTTGCATTGCACTTACCAGGTGCGCTTTTGCATTTTTGGATTGCTGTGCTTACAATGCATCAGTTGTTTTGACCACCAGGTCCCGAATTTTACATTGACTAGATTTTTGTCTATCAATTTATGTAAATCCTGAGGATGTACTTTATATTATTATTCAAGCCCCTTGTGCTAGTATAGCACTTTTTAAATGTCTGTGTCCTTCACGTCTATCTTAAATTATTTATTTTATTTTTTTTAATTTACCGCTTGTGCTCTTTGAGACATTTGTACGCACTAAATGGACACTTCTGTTTTTAAACGAAACTGGTTCCTTTACTGTTGTGTTGATGTGAAATTCTGCTCATGTGAAAAATGCTTTACTTAATTCTTAAAATTTGCCTGGCCATTACAGGTTATCGTCGTGCTTGAGAATTGCGTTTCTCTGCCTATTTTCCTTTCGGCTCGCGTCTTCTTTTCCTGCTGGAGAAGCAGCGGTTTGCGCAGAGGTTATGAAGCGAATGTTTAAACCCGCTCCATTCCACTTGGCAGAACGTTTTGAAGGTGTAGCAGCACGGCTTTAGCCTGTTTCACGCTCGCCGCTTCGAAGCGGCTCACATCTTGGCAGGAACGGAGGGAGAGGGTCACATCTCGCTCGGTCACCAGGAGTCTGCCCATTTTAACGTGAAATGGGTCGTAAGGCAGAGGGTGGGGAGGTCAAATCGGGCAACCGGAGGAGCCAAGCGTTTGGCATTGGGGCCGAGATTGATCAGCGGCGGCCCAATAAGCGTCATTAAGCTCGGGAGGGCGATGTTGGCGTCGGACTGGCGTTTGATAAAGTCCCGTAATAACGACGGCCGTTTACTGTAATTGCCTCTGAGGCGGCGGTGGTGATGAAGCAGGATGGGAGAACGACCAGGCTGCTATGGGGCAAAGGCTCGTGCGCTTTGTTCTTTCTTCTTGTCTAACGATTTTCTTCTTAGGAATTATGTGATTTATACCTGAACGGGACAGTCTCACTCCGATATTTGGACAAATAATTGCACGAATTTTTGTTTGAGTGGTCCTGCGTCTCTGGACGCGTGGTCTCACGGCAGCGTCACCCTCGGCAGCCATGTGCATTTTTTATTCCGCGCCCTCGGACCCTCCGAAGCCCGGACGTGTTGAACCCGGGCTCCGGCCTGGTTAACGGCGCGGCTCCTCTGCCCGTCGCCTGGAACAAGCGTCCGTCTCTCCGAGGAGCGCCGCGTTGGAACCGGGGATGGGAGGACGTTACGGGGTGGGGGGGGAACCGTTGCCATGGAGACCTCCCAGAGAGCGTGTCCGAGTGCGCGGGAGCGATGCTGATTAAATTCGTTACCTGAGAAGCCCTGCGCTGCCTCTCTGCCGCCACGCGGCCGCCGGTGCTGCTCTGCCTCGGCGGTCGGGCCGTTTCCATGGCACTCAATTCGCCTCTCGCGAAAAATAATGGAAGGCAAAAACAATTCAATAAGTGCAAATGGCTGCCCATGAGGAGTATTATAATTATAACTTATTCCCGCCTTCTCCGCTTTTGTCTCAGCCTGAAACATTTCCTGCTCCGTGATCAGGTTCGGAATTTGCGTGCACGCGCTAATCACGTTAAACTCGTCCAGACGGGTACTTTAACGCGTCCTGGGGGACCTCCCTGCCAGAGCCGCCGCTGTCCAATTGCTTGCGGCCTGCTGCAGTCATGGTGGGGAGCGGTTAAACACCTCAGCCTAGTTGGTGGAGGATCCTCTAGGACCAGGATTGGGGAAAATCAGATCTAGCCAATCAACATGTTTCAGTGACTACTTGGACCACGTTGGGGGACATGTCGCTAGTTTCAGAGTTCTTTATTGTCATTGGGCACTCTATTTCACAACCTCAGATAAATCAAGAAAACAAGCCTTTTTGTTGGTGTGGAATTAAATATCTGACACCAAGACCACGACCTTGAATTACGTTTAAAAAGGGAGGAGTCCAGTCACTGACCATGCTTTCTTACTACTTCCTCATTCTGGATGGTTTAAACTGTCAATACTTCACATACAAAGATCATGTTTTATCAATTTATGTTAATTATGAGGATGCCTGTGCCACATACTGGCTAAGCGAAGTTGATCATGTGATGCCTCAAGGACCACTGGGAAACGATTGTGGTCTAATCCATGTTTTAAATCTTTGCTCTCCAGGGCAAGCCTGTAGGTCAGTGTGACTTCAACACCAGGCTGCTGTGCATAGAGAAAGAGATCATCCTGCCCAGACAGGAGAAGATGAAGATGGGCCTGATAGACAAAACCCGAGAGCCCTTCAGTGTCAGGAACAAGCCCTTCTTCGACATCCACTACACACGGAAGGTAAGAGCCCGGCGCAGTCCGCTGGTTATTTATAGGCTGATGGTAAACCCCATCTTCCCCTCGGTGGGGTCGTGGAAGGAACCGCCGCTTCGAAATGTTTTAGGTCACGGCTCAGTATTAAACTCCCGAAAAGGGCGAATGGTAGAAGGGTGCAACCTTTTCAGACAGAACGCATTTGCTCAGACCTCTTGTGTTTTCTCCGATGTTTAGTTTAACGTACTGAACCATCAGCATGTGTAACACCTCGTCCGGTGAAAACTGGCTGGGAAATGTTCACCCCGCTGCATTAAAATAACATTAATATCCGTGGAGAGAATTTCTGAAGTATCTGTGCTTTTCACCTTTACTTTACTTGGCAGACGCTTTTATCCAAAGCGACTTACAAGAGGAGGACACCAGCAATTCTCATTCGGTTTCTATAGATTGTGAGTTACAAAACTGAGAGCCCTGATAAGGCCGGACCTGTCAGGAAAAGAACATGCTAGGGAGTTGTTAAGTGCTAGACAATAAAAAAAAAAAAAAAAAAATTGTGCATGAATATGTGCATGTGTTAGTGTTGTACTCGTCTGAAATACTTTTTGAACAATCTGGCTAGTAGCGTGTTGGTGTAAGAGGGTGCACTTCCATTTACAGCCCTGTAGGCACCATCAAGGATTTAAACTCAATGCGAGCAGCTAGCTGGAGCCGGTGGAGAGAGGCAAGGAGAGGCGTGACATGGGTGTCCCCATCTTTTAATTATGGCAAAACCGAATGGTGGACAGCCTGTGTTAGAAAGGCCTGTGACTTTAGTACCCCTCTACTAGAGCCCAACCTCCTAATGAGTGTTTTTCAGTGCATCCTTTTTGGAAACGCTTGAAAACCGAGTAAGAATTTCTCGGTGAAGAACGTTATGCAACTATAGTCGTTTTCGGCGGCCTGTCTTAATTTTAGTTTTAGTCTAGTCTTTGCGTCAAGATGTAATTTAGTTGTTTTTTCACGTCCATGCTCAAGTCTAGTCCACTCTAGTCTAGTTTGAGTCAATGAAAATGCAGTGGAATTATATTTAACCCAGTCAGTATAGTACTTGGTTACACTTGCACTTACAAGCACCTAGAAGAATAGACAAAAACACAATTTTATTATAGTCAAATCCATTTCATTATTTAAAAAAAGGTTATCTTATTATTATTTTGTTGTTACCTTTATAGTAGACTCAAGAAAACTTCATGTAGAGGACGCAGAGTATTAATTTCCACTTCATTTTAAGTTCCACTTTGTCTTTTTTTTTTGTTCCCCAGCCATCCGCTAACCCACATATTCTGAAATCGAATTAATGCTACGAATCAGGATTTAGGAAGTAACATCATCTCTGCACAACAGAAATACCGCATAATAATAATAACGCGATTAAACGAGCGCAAATGACATCTCATCTTGTTTTTGTCAATGTTTTAGTAGTTTTAATTTTGCAAGACACATTTAGTCTTGTTTTCTTAGTCAACAATATTACACGATCTATTTCATTATCGACCATCATCTGCATTTGCGTCTCATCTAGTCACGTCAAAAAGGTTATTTAAAGGTCATACATTTGTTGACGAAAACAACGCTGCGACATTCTCGTGTCTCGTCTGCGGTATGTCACAATGGTCCTCTGTCGGGCGCATGGCTGAACCGTGCGACGTTGTGCGGTTCATGGCCAGGTCCTCGCCTGATCACTTATCTCCATATATTCTGCCCCTTGGCCATTTCTGAGCATGAAAATATGCAGCCATGTCTGGACGGGCAGAGTCTTGCTCTACCGCGCCCAATACTGTCCCCCCCCACCCCTGTTCTGGACCAGATCGCGGTGACTGATGTTAACAGCAGCCGGCTGTCTGCGAGGATGTCCCGCGGGTGAAGTCATCTCCGGCTCCCGGCGTCTGAGGGGCTCATTGTTCCCCCTTTGTTGACCATCTGCCCCTCAGCACAGCGGCGCCTCTGTCCCCGAGGCCGGAGGAGTGCGGCGGTCTGCTTGGGAATCGGCTCGGGCCATTCATCCGGTGGCGGGGGGATTCTCCCCTGCGCGACATTTCCACTGGGGTCCAGGGGTGGTGGTTTGGACACTACACTTCCTGACTGTCCATCCCCCAGTCCTGTTCTTCATCAGATCTGAATTTTAAAGTGTTTCTCAGAGCCTCCAAACAACAAAACACTTCCAGTAAAAAGGGGTCTTTTCTATTTTGGCCTTTTCCCCCCTTTGACGTATTAAAAACGAGTGAATATTTCTGTGGTTTTGCTAAACTACGTGTGGTACAGAAGAAGGAATGTGTTCATCCTGACCAGATTACAAATGTACTGGAGGAGGTTTTAAACAGGTCATTTTAGAAAAGTCAAACTTCAACTGAGACGTGCTACTGTTCACATTTTAAATTTCTATCCGCGCACGCTCCTGCACGTAAAGACTGCGTACACCTTATAGCTAATTCAACAAAACAGCGTCCAGAGACTTTATTTATTGATTTGATTGATAGATTGACATGGTTAGTCAAGACTCCTTTACATCAAAAACCAAAAATTTTAGTCCTTACACCACAGACGCTGAAGGATACCTTCGTCATCTTCCTATGGTGGCCTAGCAGTTAATGAAGCGCGTTGTCTGTTCGAATCCCGATCCGCCGAGGTGCCACTGAGCAGGTCACCACACACTGCTCCCAGGGCACCTGTCATGGCCGTCCACTGCTCACCAAGGGTGATGGTTAAATGCAGAGGACACATTTTGTTGTGGCACCGTTTGTATCACAATGACGATCACTTCACTTCATCAGAAGGAAGTACATCATACATGCCAGGAGGAACTTCAAATGATGAAGTGGTAGATGAAGTGTAGAAATTTCATTTCGAAAAGCTGCTTATGTACGGACCCTTGGATTTTTATTTATTTATTTATTTATTTTTATAACAGCTTTCCAACAAGTTGGAAAGTTTTTATAACTTTTTTTGTGGGAGTCTATCAGCATGGCACATGTTGACTTGGCAATATTTGCACACACCTTGTTGCAAAAGCGTTCCATATCTGCGAGGGCATCTTTTGTGCACAGCCCTCCTCCAGGTCACCCCACAGATTTATTTTTTTTTTTTTCTTTTATTGGATTTCCTTGTGGGCTGAAACTTTCTTCTGGCGAGGCCGTACTTTTGTTGCTTCGAATGTGTGCTTGGGCTCTGACTATGCAGTCTAATGAATGAAATTACACTCTGATAGCAATTATGGATTTAGATGTTTGTGCTCCACTCCATGATTTGCAGTCCCTCTGACCAAAAATCAAATATGTTATTAGCGTTTTCCCATTCCTCGTTCCACTGACTGCTGTATGAATGCGTTCGTAGATGCGCTGCAGATTTTTAGTGCACCCGCCCTCCGATCTGCTCTTTGTGAAGATAATTAAATCTGCACGTGCCTCCTGCGGTTTTGGCACCAGCTAAATCGACCAGGATCTGATGAAGTGATTCTGCCCGTTCCCGTCTTCGATGGCGGCCCTCTTTCCCAGATTTCACGCGTCGCGCGCGGTTTTGTAAATAAGGGAAGTTGATCTGCCGTTAATTGTGCTTAGATTGAACAGATAAACTTTACTGAGCCCTTTTTAATTACTGAGACGTTAACTCATTAAAGCTCTATCGATCCTGCGTTGCTTTGGACTCACTTTCCTTTCCTACTTGTTTTTCCACCAAGGCTTACACCGACCTGTGGCATGAGCTCGCA
Source organism: Denticeps clupeoides (assembly GCF_900700375.1). Taxonomy (NCBI): domain Eukaryota; kingdom Metazoa; phylum Chordata; class Actinopteri; order Clupeiformes; family Denticipitidae; genus Denticeps; species Denticeps clupeoides. The sequence continues at coordinate 2,388,089 of NC_041720.1, read as the reverse complement.
CATCAATAAACTACGTTTATTACAATGCATTACTATGTCTTAATACGACAGACCAGAATCACGCCTTTCATTTAGCATTTTTTGACCAGGAAATGCCTGAAACTACCACCCGTGGCCAGCGTTCCAATCTAAATTTGAATTTAAATCGAATCATGTTGGCCTGTTGCGCCAATGTTTTGGTGGCCACACACAACATGACACATTTATTAGGGAGAAATAGATGAAATCCTACCGGGCGTCTTTGTTGATTAACGATCACAGTCGCTATCTAATAAAAACAATATTGTAACCAATGCCCGGTCTCAAACAGGGCTAATGTCCAAATGATGATTCAGAGTTCTGCAAGGCACAAGCCTCCCAGCATGCCCTGGGCAGCCTCATCCTGTTTCTCCTTAAATCACCACGTTACGATCATTCTGTGCATGGAATGCCCACCCGGCTCCTGGCTCCATTAGCCGCCCTGCCCGTTGTTGCTGGGGCCGCCGCTAAGTCTCCAGGATTGATAGGTAATCATATATTGTGCGGATTTGAGACCGAAAATGTTTATGGATCGATACTCCATTTCTCTGTGTTGGTATGAGCGGGGGCTTTGTTGATATTAAATCTTACAAGGCTGACGGAGCTGCGGTACGAATCCCAGGCCGGCGCTGAAGCGTTTGATTTTATACTTTCTATTTTCTGCTCTGGTTGTGTTGTGCTTTTTTTTTTAAATTTTTTTTTTTTATCCTGCATTCAACACAATGCTGCATCATCATCATCAATGTGTTGTGTGTTATTCCGTTTGCACACTGTGAATCTCCAAAGCTTCGCAATCTTGTCTCTCTGTGTACTTGTATATAGTGAGATGACAATGAAGTGCATTTTGACTTGATGATCAACTTTTAGTCTTATCGCCACAGAGTTCCGTCATCATAAGCAGAGCTCCACCCACGATCGCCGGTTCCAAGGCCTGTAGAAGTGTGACTGCGATTACACGGTGACAGCGTGCATCCTGTTCTCTCCGGTTCCGCATTAAGCTGGATCCGATTGTGCCTCACTATTGTGGCAGGAAGTCAGAAGGGACTAATTGCAATGTCGCCCCAGACAAGTGATGGTCACTGTTAAGTGTGTGTTACATCGAGAGAGAGTGTGTGTGCGTGTGGCAGAGTATTCATCATTTTTGTATTCATTTGTTTGCTTTGAATCGAGATTGATTTTAAATCACTGCAATGTTTACAGAAAATCCCATTTCACTGAAGCTTTTTTTATTCTGCTTTTCAGGGTTTCTTTTTTTTTTTTTTTTTCATGGTTTAATATTTTCAGATCCTTTTTTGGAGGGTGCATTAGATGTCTTTGCGTAAGAAATAGCATTTGTCCAGTTATGTAGAGTTGTAAAAGTCAAATGGCCAACGTTATTATCTAGAGAAGATGCATTGGCTACCGATAGATGGATTGTCTCAGAGACCTTGTGGGACTGCTCCGTATGCTATGTTCATGATATGTTTGTATTAAAAGAACACAATAAATGACATTTTAAGAAACATAATTATCACCAAAGGAAGCATCGGAATACATTCCCAATTCAAAAGATTCGTATTAAGTAATTAATACAAAGCAACAAGGTCTATTAACTCAGCAGTACCTCTCAGGTCATAGGTCACAGTGAATGGCGAGAATAAAATACATAGATCGCTGCACGTCCTAACCGTTTGAAAGAAGGTGTGAGTTTTCATTTATGATAATTACAAATATTAAGATGCACCGAGAAATAGAAAGGAGTGGCACGTCGCCTCGACCCCATCAGTACTTCACTTATTCTGAGCCACGGAGGCGTGAAATGCCTCATTACGCGAGTGCAAAATTGCCCTGTCGAACCGAGGCGCACTCTCCGAGGGAAAAACTGTTTAAATAAAGAAGTAAAAATGTACCCGCTGGTGAAATGATGAAGCGTTCGTCAACCACGTCTTCAGCCAAGATTGGGGTTCTGGGGCCGGCCTGCAGGAAGTTCGGACGCTTTCGCTACATCGGTGGCGGCTTCGCGCCAAACGGGCTCCCCGGAAGCTCTGCTGGGGACCCATCTGCGGGTTAAAACCGGAAACTGTGACTCGCGGCGGGAATTACGAGACCCTTAATTGTCGCGCGACGTCGCCGATGAGTGGAGCGTCTCTTGAACGAGCCCGGGGCCCCCCGGCTCTGGCTGCACCTGGGTGGTGGTGGCGGCGGTGGTGGTGTTCTCACCGGGCAGCTAGGCCGGCGGAGCGATAATAAATACGGCCTGCCATCTGCAAGATAAATGTGCTTCTAATTCTACATGATGTAGAGCCTGCTTCTATTTAGATTAGGTAAGGAAATACGACTTTTTTATTTATTTATTTATTTATTTATTTATTTTTTAAACGATCACCCGCTCAGAGTGAGGCGGCAAGGATGAACGTGCGCCCCTCCCAAGGGCTTTTTTGCCGTCAGGAGACCAGATATTGTTGCTGCAAGTATCCGAGAATGGAAAGTGTAAGAGTTTACATTAATAATTTATCATTTTGGGCCGAAATACTACGCACTGCACTTTCCATCCTTACGTAAGGAGCGAAGCACCTAAAGAAATAGTTTTTTTTTTGGTCACTTTATTTTCAATTGCAATTTACATTTATGGCATTTGGCAGAGCGACTTACAACGCGCTTCCATGTCACCATGGATGAAGTGGTCAGTTCTGGTTCACTAGGACCCCCAACTATGAATACAATCTTTTTATTCACTCTGTTCTAGTTTCTATACAGAAGTCAGACAATAAGAAGGTTACAAGTTCATCTAAATCTTCATCTAAAAGAGGAAGGTCTTGAGCTGCCGTGTGAAGGTGCTCAGTGACTGAGCTGGAAGTTCATTCCACCACCGAGGGGCCAAGACGGAGAAGAGTCTAGATGAGCGTCTTCCTTTTACCTTCAGAGATGGAGGGACCAGGCGAGCAGTACTGGTGGCTCGGAGTATACCAGGTGCAGTGCGAGGTGTAATAAGGGCTGTGAGGTAGGATGGTGCTACTCCATGTTTGGCTTTGTAGGCCAGCATCAGTATTTTGAACCTGATGCGTGCAGCTACTGGGAGCCAGTGGAGGGAACGTAGCAGAGGGGCGGTGTGGAGAACTTGGGAAGGTTGAAGATCAGTCGTGCTGCTGCATTTTGTGCGTGATGCTGCAATTTACTCTACACAGCGTCAGCGCAGGTCTGATTGGCACAACAGAGCAGTGACCTGAACTGATGTGGCGAGTCGGAGCGTTACCTATTCCGGTGCCGGTGCCGATTTCTGCTCCACTGTGGTTTCAGGCTGCTCTGTAGAGCTGTTCTAGGCAGGAGTGCCGCCTGCAGCAACAGACACTCTGACTGGAATATAAAACCACTCTTCTCTTCATCTCCTGGTTTATCTATCTATTTATTTATTTATTTATTTATTTGCTGTTTTTCTCGCCACCGCTGTTTTCCCTGAGCTTTGCACCTGAAGCTTCAAAGCAGGGAGAATAATGCCGAGTTTCTGCTGCGGGGAGAGCGGGGGGGGGGGTGGAGTGGAGCTGGAGGTGCTGGATGCGAGCGGGGAATGCAACGATCCAGGGCAGAGAACCCACGTCCACGTCATCAGGCGGCCGCAGGTAGCACAAGCCCCAGAGATTCGTGCCCGGCGCACATGATTCAAGCCTCACCAACGGGGTCACCCAGTTAAAACTGCTGCCTGCCTCCTTTTTTTTTTGTTCTGACAGGCGGAACAAATGCGCTGTGATTCCTTGCAAAGTTCCAGAACACAAGACGAGCTGCCAGCTTTCATTAGCTGCTACTTCATGAAAGTGGACTCAATATTATAAATAAACTCACTAGTATTCAGTTGTAATATTTCAGTGTGGGATGTTATTGAAGTGAAGTGATTGTCACATGTGATACAAAGCAGCACAGCATACGATGCACACAGTGAAATTTGCCCTCTGCATTTAACCCATCACCCTGAGTGAGCGGTGGGCGGCCATGACAGGCGCCCGGGGAGCAGTGTGTGGGGACGGTGCTTTTGCTTAGTGGCACCTTGGCGGATCGGGATTCGAACCGGCAACCTCCTGATTACGGGGCCGCTTCCTTAACCACTCGGCCACCGCTGCCCCACTGCATGGAGCGGACTTTAACATGGCTGAGGTCACACAGAGGTCACCGCATTTTAAAATGCAGTGGCCAAAATTCAACACAGGGAGTAGGGTTATAATAAATTAGGCCATTGGGGTCTACTGGTTTTTAGTGCTGCACGATTAATCTAATCGCAATCGTAATCGCGATGTCAGTCTGTGCGATTACATGAACGCAAAAAGCTGCGATTTAAATGATTAGTACATGGATTGGATCGGCAACATATCTGATCCATTCTCTCAAAGTTTGCGAGTCTCACTTCAGTCGGATGTGACTTATTTGGTCACATGACTTTCGATTCGGAGACATATGGTTGGACGCCGCATGACGCGCAGCACAGGCTCTGCTGTGGCGTGAAGCATATACATGTCTATGGAGAGAAGTGCATAAAAATGCCTCACTCTTGTGCTGCTTGGGGCTGTACAAACCGCTGTATGCGCCAAACCAGGGATTACATTTCATAGGTAAGGCTGGACAATTGTTTTGAATATATTTGGCCATTATAAAATCCCTGTTTTATAAGTCTTAACCTTAGCTAAGCTAGGCTAAGCTAGCGAAGCTATGCATTCCTGTGTTCAAGTCAGCCTCCAAACAACGTTTTGGCTAAACGTAGCCATTAACTATTTAGACTGTTCTTAACTGTTTAGTTAACTTTTCTCAAACTTTGAAGGTTTCCTAAAGAAATTCACCTCTGTTTACAAATCTTAACCTTAGCTAAGCTAGCAAAGCTATGCATCCCTGTGTTCAAGTCAGCCTCCAAACAACGTTTTGGTTAAACGTAAGAACTATAATACGGGATTTTATAATGGCCAAATATAATCAAAACAGTTGTTTAGCCTTACCAGGGTTTGTTGTTCGACAGTAATGTAAAGAGTTTTTTGTGATTTATTTAATTTTGTAGAATATTGTATTTTGAAAGCACTGGGCATTTCCGGTTATAAGTAGTTTGTATGTTTATCATATCGCAATCGCATATCGCAATATTGATCTCAATAATCACAATATGTCTTTTTCCCCAAATCGTGCAGCCCTACTGGTTTTCCAGCTTTGATTTAAAAACTTATAATTCTCACCTTGGCAAATCTCCCTTTTTGTCACCAGTAGCATATTTTAACCTGTAAGGTAGCCTGTAGCATTGTAAACTCTTAATTTTTAATTGTTCACGTATCGTGCCGAAAAAAAAAACGTAGTAAGATGTCATCATTTTCATTTCGTGTTGAGTTTTCCCCTCTTTTTTTAAAGAGCTGCCAGTTCAATGGGCTCCTGAATGATGACCTGTCCCCATCGTCTCAGCTCATGTCTTCTATGTTAGTGGCAATAGCACCAGGGACCTAAGCCCCCATTGCAGAAGGTTGACATGATTGCTTTTGAGCGTCACAATGACTATGTCAACGTTGCAGGATTTTTCATCACAGATGAATGGTTAATAATTAAAAGGGCGGGCTTCTCTGTTTCTATTAACTTTATGAAGGAGAAAGATGACAGTTTTTTTTTTTTTTTTTTTTTAATGCCCGCAGCATTACTCTTCATTGTTCTCGGCTGAATTTCTCAGCATGAAAGCTTGTCTGATGTAACTGTAGATGAGATTTTGAATTATGGGTAAATCATCTTGAAAGCCGCCTGGTTTGTATTCCGGTTATTTGTCACACTGATGCTTTCTTCCCCGCCCACCTCCAGCTGCAGTCCAGGACGTATTGCTATTTCACGATCAAACAATTCATTTACGTTCGGAAGGGATCTTGTGTTCCAATCTACGTTGGCGCAGATTGTGGGAAGCAGGCTCCCCTCCTTTCCCTAGGAACCTTCTGGAATTCTGATGGACTTCCCCGTGTGTGTGTAGGGGGGCTTTTTGGGTCAGGAAAGAGTTGAAATTAATTGCAACCTACGCAGGCCCCTGCATTAGTGATGGATAGCAGATGCGTGAGTGGGTAGCGATCATGTGATGAGAAGCCACAGGAAGTGAACGGGCAGGCGGGAGCGGTAACGGACCGTAAGGTGAGAACTCGTGAGGAAGGACCGCTGATAAAGATACGTGTCTGCACGCTCCCGGCGCATTTGGAAGTAAACATGAGCGATTAAGAGTAAATATCACTTCACCTATCTTCTCTGGGGCCATTTACAGAACATGTTTTAAATTTAATTTCGTATTACGAACAAGCTATCAAACTAGATTTACAATCAAATTCCGACTTAACCAACTTGTATATCTGTTACCCAGCAACCAACATTTCTTTCTTACATGTGAATCTGAATTTGACTCCCTCTGGGCTACATTATCAGGCTTATTTAGCTGAGGCTGGAAGAGCTCTAGAATTTTAATAGAATTTTAATTTTGATCACTGTTATACACACTTTTTGATTCAGAAGCTGAATAATTAGCAACAAGTCATTAGGGTCATAAGCCTCGATGAATAAATGAGCTTTTTATTGATTTTAAACAGGGATATAACATGATAAACATGCAATGTTTCAATATACTGTACATTTTATAAACCCTATAGCACCCACCCCTCCCTGACTCCAAGCCATAAGAATCAAACTATAACTGTATTTGAAAAAAGCGAAGGAAGGACCCCCACACCTGTTCAAATTTCAAGTCTGAATAACAGATTGAGTAGTGAATCTTCTCCAGGGACAAACAGGACATAATATGTCTGAGCCACTTTTGATTTTAAATCAAAATGGTTGATTTTTTAAATTTTAATAAAAGAGCAACTGTGAGGATTAAATAAGCTTGGTCTGAAGTTATCATCGGGAAATTGACCTAGGAACTGCTCTTCTGTATGGACCTTGTACCAAAATAGACTCCTCAGTCAGTCCTAGACGTTTCCTACACATGCCTACATTCATCAACCAATCGGAAACATTGAGGCCTTCTTCCTTCAGGATAGTGATGTTGAAGTCCACGTAAACGAGTTTCTCAAACCGCTTATTTGGGTTCTTTGAGGTTCTTAAAGCTCTACTTTTTAAAAAAAAGATCTATATTTTGCCTTCACTGATGAAGCGTCGTATCTGGAACAAGCTCCCTGCTGATGGTTCCATAACCTCCATCATTACGCGTCCGACTGTGTTGCAATAACATCGGCAACAACCTCGACGCACGCGCGTGTGCGCTGATGAGTCCCGACAGGACCCGCAGTGCACTCTGATTATGTTCCAAATTGTTTCTTTATTTATTTCTAAAACCATTTATTTCCTTTCACATTTCTGTTTCCTGTTGTTTCTCCACCACGGTCACGACTTTATCCCGCTGCCTTCTAAAACCTTCGGCAAGGTGTGACTCCGGCGTGACTCCAGCCACCCACCAAGATGGAGCAAGCGTCTCAGCGCCACCGCTGTGTACCGATCTCGGCTGAGATCGTCCCCCACGTCACCCTAATACCTTCCTGTCGTCGTCCTCCTCTGGCTGTTTAAAAATGTCCTTATTTACATCTGTGTGTGTAGGTGTGCGTCCATGTGTGTTTTGCAGTCAGGCGGCGTTTCCTCATCAGCGTTCGTTCGCGTGATCTTCCTCCTCTCTGGCCCCTGGGCCCTCAGTTGTCCACCGGAGGCAGGGAACGATTCGATTCCAGGGCCCTTCCCAGGCTGCGAACCGTAAACTCGGGAGCACGGGCGAAAAAAAGAACATCAGCATTCGCGAGAAGTTGCAAAAGGGAAGGAAAGTTTCACGCTATCAGGCCGCCCTTGGAAAAATCCTTGCGTTATTCATCAGGCAGCGTTAGATTCAATCGACGTATTATGAGCCGGAGGCCTTGGGGGCCATTGTGATCAGATGTGTGTGCTTTCGGCTTAGCGCCTTTTTAAAATGTGTTTATTTATTTATTTTATTTTATTTATTCCCCTCCCTTCTTTTCATCCTCGGAGCCTTGAGAAGCTGCTCTTGCTTCTCTCCGTCTCCTTGCGCATGATTATGATCTCAACAGCAACACTGCATAGAACTCCATTACACTCCAGCACTTTCACTTTCAATCACTCAGGACTCGGCACAAAATCTGTGCTTTTTTTATTAATTTATTTTTTATACTTTTCACTCATTTGCACACCTTCACCCTAGCTGTTACCCACATTTTATGTTAAAGACGTAAAAGTGTAATATTTGGTTATGTTTGCAATATTTGCATATTGGTTCATTGTATACCTGCAATATTTGCAATACCGTGGTCTGTAGCGGCCGCTAAAAGCATTTCACTGTATATCATATATGATTTGAATTTGATCCTCATGCAACATGGACCCATACTTGTTCTGTGCTTTTACTTTACTTTTACAGCATGTATCAGACGCCCTTATCCAGAGCGACTTACAATCAGTAGTTACAGGGACAGTCTCCCTGGAGCAATTTAGGGTTAAGTGTCTTGCTCAGGGACACAATGGTAGTAAGTGGGATTCGAACCCGGTTCTTCTGGTTTATAGGCGAGTGTGTTACCCACTAGGCTACTACCACCCTACACTCTTTAAAAGATAATCACTTTCCTCTCTTTTTTTTTTTTTTTTTTTTTGACGTTTGAGCTGATGGGCGAGTGCATGCTCTTCAGGCTGTAATCTCTGTGTTTAGCGCTGTCGTTTGGCTGATCCGTGCCGATCTGTCGCCGCAGTGCCGGCCTGCTCCTCCTGTGGAGGCTCTCGCCGCCCATATGTTGAATTTGTTGCCCCACGCTCGTGTCGGGTCGGACATCTGCCTTGCTGGCTTGGTTTAATAGTCCCTCTATACTCCATTGCGCGGCTAATGTAGCATCCATCTGCAAAATGAGTACCGATTATAACCGGGAAATGAAGACGTCCCTTACATCCCGTTTTAAAAATGTCTCCTTGGCCCTTTTCACCTGTGGAGGCATACAAAATTTTGTCCTTCTCTTATTATGTGTTTGTCTCTCTCTCTTCAGCTTCTGGAAAGCAGTTTCACCTCCCAGGTCAGCCATGAGATGGACGGCCTTATCTTCCAGCCTCTGGGGGTGAGTCTGTGCGGTATTCCTTGTGCTGTGGATGTCAGAGGTCAAACAATCCCCCCAAATCATGCCTCCGATACTCACAATGCTCTTTTTTTTTTTTTTTTTTGGTCTGTCTCGAGCACCACGAACACATGGTTGGTGTAAATCCATCAACCCAACCTGCCTTCCCTCGAAATGGCCAGGGACAGACAGCGTGGTTTTTATTTCTGTCTGACATGGTTATAGATCTAGATAAATGTGACTTCACTCTGAGGCAGGTTGTATCTGGCTGTAGGCAAAATCTAAATATATATACATGTTATATATAATATAATATATTGCACCTTCATTGAGGTGCAAAGTTAAAAACTGTACAATACAAATGTTGTCTAGAATTTTTTGTTTACTCAAAATGCATTTTTGTCATTAGTGACTGACATTGCCGGACCTTGGACATTTATTTACATGTTTGTTTATTTATTAAAATGCATGTTAATAGTAAGAGATACAGAAGGTACAACTTTTAGAATACGGTTTATAAAGAAATCTGGTTTTATTATGGTCCGATTACGTGCTTTGCATCTGACCTGCGCTCTGGATCGCCACAGGCGTTTTGGTAAAAATGACCGTACCATCGCCCCAAAGTTCATGTCTACTCCTGCGGTTTTTAGTCCGTGTCCCGTTTTTAATCCCTTGCGCTTGTGAATTTGAGTACGCGTTACGTCAGCCAGTCTTCACGACTGGATTCGCAAATGTCTTTTAAATCGCGTTTCCATGTACTTAGCCGGTTCGTCGTCTTGTTTACGCGCGCGTTTCGCGCGTGTAATCACGAGACCGGTTGCACCGACGCTTTCATCCCCCCCTCTGCCTGGATTAGGGCTAATCTGGTTACAGCCGATTTGCTTTGTTCCGCGAGACGGCGCTGATACTGCGGATGACATTTCGTTGAACGTTAGATGAAGAGCCGACGCGGCCTTATGAGGAATAACGTCTTAATGGCGGTGGATGGGGCGCGGTTCCTAATCGCATTTGATCTCGGTTTCCGGGCCGTCGGAGCTCCGAATTGGATTTTGCCTCCGATCCGGAATCGGTCAGGTGGCCACTCTTGTTGCGAACGTGTGTGGGTCCTGAAAAGCCACGTCCTGGTATCAGAACGACGGCGGTGGCACGCCTGTTAACCGAAGCGCTCGTCTTCAGGAGGTGGCCGGAGAAGCACCCTGAACATCCAGCTGGGCCTCCTGCCGCCTGGCTGATAACTCCCGGTTGCCCTGTAGTGGCGCCCGTGTGATCTCCGGCATAATGAGGCAGGCTTCGCGGCACCCAGCAAGTCCCCCTGTGTGCGGCGCGGAGAAGAGATTATGCAGATGCGGGTTGGCACAGCTGCCGCGGTGCCAGACAAAAAGCAGGGCGCCCGCGCCGGCCAAATGGGCGTCTTTTTCTTCCTCCTCCTTTCCCAGGGTCGGCTAATTGGTGTGTCATTTGCGTTATTAATACCACCCCGCTCATTTCCTGGGCCTTCATCTCCGGCCGCTTCACGGCGCTCCGAACCTCCCTCGCCCTTTTCCCCCTCGTTTGAACCCCGGTGATTTATGATCCGACTCCATCCGATAACTGCAGTCTGACAGCCAGAAATAAAACATGCCACAAAATAGAACGTAGATGAGGAATTAGCTGAATTAGCTCCAGCAGTTTTTATCAGCGTCCCTTCGTTCCTGTCGTCCATCTTGGTAGGGTGGTAGTAGCCTAGTGGATTTAGACACTTGCCTGTGAACAAGAAGACCCGGGTTCAAATCCCACTTACAGCGGTGGCCTAGCGGTTAAGGAAGCGGCCCCGTAATCACAAGGTTGCCGGTTCGAATCCCGATCTGCCAAGGTGCCACTGAGCAAAGCGCCGTCCCCACACACTGCTCCCCGGGCGCCTGTCATGGCCGCCCACTGCTCACTCAGGGTGATGGGTTAAATGCAGAGGACAAATTTCACTGTGTGCACCGTGTGCTGTGCTGCTGTGTATCACATGTGACAATCACTTCACTTTCACCATTGTGTCCCTGAGCAAGACCCTTAACCCTGAGTGTCTCCAGGGGGGGACTGTCCCTGTTACTACTGATTGTAAGTCGCTCTGGATAAGGGCGTCTGGTAAATGCTGTAAATGTAAATGGTCATCGCTGTTGATTTTCTGTTTGACTATGAACTGGAACCGCACTTTGTCACTTGTGATATACACCAGAAGGTGCACACGGTGAAATTTGTCCTCTGCATTTAACCATCACCCTTGGTGAGCAGTGGGCGGCCATGACGGGTGTCCAGGGAGCAGTGTGTGGGGACGGTGCTTTGCTCAGTGGCACCTTGGCGGATCGGGATTCGAACCGGCAACCTTCTGATTGCGGGGCCGCTTCCTTAACCGCCAGGCCGCCACTGCCCCTCCTTTAAATAGAACCTGAGTTCGATCTTCGGACCTCATGAACACCATCTTGTTATTGCTCACAGCAGCCATGAAAGTGCTAATAGTCTCCGGAGCCTCGCTGACCCGTATTTCCAAGACCACTGTCCCTGTGGGAGTCAGATGTCACGTGGCATCCGTTCTCGCCCACCGGCAGGCTACGGGTTCAGAGCGTGCCCCTGTTGGCCCTCTTTCCTTTTCGTAGTCGCGACCCATGACTACCCGTTCCTCCCCCACCTGGAGCCGCCAGGCCCGCTCGTCGCCTCCTCGGCCCACCCGGCCTCTGCGCCTTCCCACGCGCCGTGGAGCGGCCGCCGCCGAGGTCCCGTCACGCAACGCACGTAATAACTCCCCCCTGTGAACCAGGCTCCGAATCCATCGCCGGCTGCGTTTCTCCGCTCGCGGATGAATTCCCAGAGAAGCCTTTACGTGAGTCACGGGCTGGTGTTTTTCAAATTGCAATGGTGGTATATTTATTTCATCTGTGTGTGTGTGTGTGTGTGTGTGTGGAAGACCTCTGAGTGATGATCACCACCCACGTTCAGATCTCCACCCCCCCACCCCCCCCTCGTGCTCATAAATCATCTGTCAGCCGAACACGAGCCTTGATCTGTCGGCTCCTTTTTGTTGTGCTTTTGTTCCTTTGTCCGCGTGTGGGCTGTGAACGTTGCGTTTTTCTGAGGTGCGGATGCCCGCCCCGATGCAACGCCTTGCGGATGAGCTGGCTGAAAACGCGTCAACAGGCGCTCCAGCTACGCCCCGAGTCGCGTCACGTTATTCAAATGTCAACAACACTTGCTGAGCCTTCCGCTGTTTCATTGTTTCTGGTGCACATGACAATGACAATGACAACGATGACAATTACAACAGTTTGCAAGCATGACTGGCACCATAACAATCATTTGTGTTAATCGAATATAATAACATGTTTGCATTTGCTGCATACTACTATAAAGTGTGCGCATTCTCAAATACGTTGACCCTTGTGCCGCAATTTTGCTCATTAATCATCATTTGATTAATTTTATTGGCATTTTGGCATTTAGCGCACCTTTGTGGCTGGGTTGTGTGTTTGATCATTTAAATTGATAATTGTATTACCAACATACTAATACTTATCTCCTAGTTTAGAACAAAAATAAATGATTTTTTCCTGCCACTGTGACCCATTTCTATGGCATAACACATTAAGGCAATTTTTTTGGGGGGGGGGAAAAAAATGAATGCATACATCCATAAAGTAAGATATGCTAATAGTAGATGGATAATCAATTTTACCACTTTGCTGTAGTGCGTTAAATGTGCTAGTATAGAGGGCACCACTGAAGTCAAACTGCTGTGAGGTGCAGACAAGCGAAGCATTTATTTAAATTATCATCACTATCATTTGACACATTGACTAGAATGATTTCATAACATAACTCGCTGGTTATCTAGAACTGAAAGTAATATTTTCACTCAGGCACAACAGAAGACATTTGTTACAGTTTTTCGATTCTGATGGTACAGAGTTTTTATTTATTAAAAAAAAAAAAAAAAAACATTTACCAGCCATTTTAGTGACTTAATGCGAACAAACTGCTTTCATTTGACCGGTTTTTGAGCCACCATTTTGTTTGTATACTCCCAGACCAGCTCCCAGCTCAGAGTTAATGGTCCACATGCTCAATAGGATTTCTGATCGATGCACCTGTCTGGCGGTAATTGTTGAGATTATTGAGAAATCCTTGATCCAGTGTAATTGAGCTCCCAGCTAACAAGCGAGAGAGATGGATTTGCCTTTTTACGGCATAACGCATGGGCTTTACGCTACGCTCAATGGGCGGCCCTCGGAGGAGTATAACCTCTCATCATTTTAGAGATGTGTGTGTCACGTTCCCCCCCCCCCCCCCCCCCCCCCCCCCCCCTGTGGTTATATAAGCATCACTCATCAGTGGATCTCAGAATGGGCAGGCAGGCCCTGGCACAAGTCCCAAGTCTACCTTTTGGACTTACAATTACGGCATTTATCAGACGCCCTAATCCAGAGCGACTTAACAATCAGTAGTTACAGGGACATTTCCCCCCCTGGAGACACTCAGGGTTAAGTGTCTTGCTCAGGGACACAATGGTAGTAAGTGGGATGTGTTACCCAATAGGCTACTACCACTACCACTGAATAGGCCTGTTTATTCAGTTTGTTCTATTTTACTGGGTTCAAATTAGAGTGGCACTTAGAAACATGCAAATTCTGCAGGTTTTCTTTGGGGGGGGGGGTTCATTTTTAAAAAAAAAAAAAGGCACTTTGAATTAAAGGATTTGTTAAATGAATAAATGTAAATGGGCATTTCAGTGGACCCCATAATAGAGTATTTCCTTTTCGTCGTTATTCCAAATGCACGCTTAATAGACTTGTTAATAGACTTGAGGTCAGTCACCATTTCCTCACACCGCCCTTTGATCGCCCTGCTCGCATTGAAAGCGTTATCTCGGCCAACATGTTGTGTCCTTGGGAAATGTTTTAGTGTGAAGATCGAGGGAGAGCGTCTTAGCATTACTCAAAGAGCAGAATGTCATTGCTACAGATGGCCTTGTTGCGAATGGGGAAAAGATCCAGATGGTGGTCCCCACATAGCGTTAACTGGAGTCCCAAAAGTTATTTTAATTGCAATATACACATGATGCAGTTGGGTTACTGTGATCATTACCTGATTATAATGGTGATTTCCATGATTACAATGACCCCAAATGTTTTGGTTTTTTTTGGCACGATCACCTTTGGCTTGCTCACCTTGAGCGCTGTTTTTGGCAATCTATATCGTTAAGTGATATGCAAATAAAAAATTGATTAAGGGTCTGAGATGGGTTGGTAGTAGCCTTTTGGGTAACACACTCGCCTATGAACCAGAAGACCCAGGTTCAAATCCCACTTAGTACTATTGTGTCCCTGAGCAAGACACTTAACCCTAACATTGCTCCAGGGGGAGACTGTCCCTGTAACTACAGATGGTAAGTCGCTCTGGATAAGGGCGTCTGATAAATGCCGTAAATGTAAATAGGTTGTGGGAGAATTTTGGAAGGACATCTTAAGGTGTTATTCTGTTCGCTAATGTAAGGAATAGTCAAATACTTAAAGAACAATCTTTTACGTTTGTGAAAGTGTTTTATTGATTCCTCCAGAATGAGGAAGTAGCTTTACATTACGGACTGCTGACCTTATCTTACTTGTGAACACTAGCGTTGTGTGACTCGCTAGTTCAGAAGTACTTTTTGTTCAGAAATTAGTTTTGTGAGGGTCTCTGTAACTACTGAATGTAACTCCCTCTGTATAAGGGGCGTCTGGTAAATACCGTAAATGTAAAAAGTTTTCCGAAAAATTCTTCACGTAGCTTTAATACGTTCATCGCTTCCCTACTCCTTCCTTCTCTTGTTCTTTTATTTTTTTTGGATAAAAGTAGACTGGAGATCACTAAACAAAGTTTTGAATTAGTTCTAACATTTGCTAACTGGCATCAAACCATTGCGCCTCTGCCGAAGTGTGGAAATGGAGCTGCCGTCATTCTTGTCACATATTTGAGATGGATATTGTTAATTTCACCCTCTGCCTGTGAAAATACTAATAACAAATATTTGCGCTGAAGTCTCTGTTGAATTCCTGCAGAATGCTTTCTCCATTGGTTTTCATTATCAGGCCCGCCTGTTCCCGCTCTCATTTCTCAGCTTTTCTGATGGCCCTGTTTGAGGCCGTAGGCCTGGCCTGTGGTCAGGGTCATCTTCTCCTCCTCCTGCTTGAGCCATTGTTGTTCTGCTGCTGGGGAACGAGCTAACAGCAGAGCTGGTGGACTGGTTTCCACTGCTGTTTAGGTTGAGGTCAGGTTGCAAGGTCTTCCGTGTATCGTATAGAACAGTAGTTTTCAAAGATGCCAGAAGGCCTTGGCAATGACTGGAAAAGTATCATATAAAATGGTGCAAAACAGTGGAGAATAGAGTAAAAAACTCTCTCTCTACGCACAAAAGCACTGTATTCAAACCACTTCAACTTGATGTTACCTGGCAGATAGAGGCGTGGCACAATAGAGTCTAAAAGGATGAACAGTTTCTAATTTATTAACACCAGTAGATTATTATTGCAGTTACATGTAAATATTGTATGTAAAAAAAGGTACCAATGTTACAGTGAAAACCAAAATGAAAGACAGGAGGAAAAGATAGAAAAAAAAAAAAGACAGAATAGCCTGAACCAAGCTTCAGAGACATCACCTGATCCAGGAGAAAAATGGTCAGAGAGAAGACTCTGGAACACACGTGAACATCCTTTATACATTTGACCCACAGGAAGTTGTCACAGACCAATCAGAATTTGTGGTTTCTGTCGTCACGCCCTCAGAGTCTCCCGTCTGGGGCGGACAGAGAGAGCAGGCGATCTAAAAAAAAAAAAAACGTGGCTGGCACTTCACACCTATTATTTACCAAATGGTCGCAAGAACAACGAACAGGAGACCGACCAACACGGACCGTCACCACCAAATGGTCACGAGAACAACGAGGTGTTTGCCTCTCCACAGGGCAAAGTTGCAGAGGTACTGTGGTCCTGCAGAATGTCCCATCTTACAATGGTTATTGTTGAATTTAAAACAGTACTTTTGCTTTTGTCAGTTTTGTCAGGTGTCTTGCACAAGCAGGCACTGGCTAGAACTTTGCCATCCGCAGTGCCTTGGCATAGAAAAGTTTTGGAACCGCCGAATCCTGTTCCTCCTACTTGGGGTTGAGTCCAGACGCTGCTTTGTGCGTTGGCCTCGCACAGAACATCGACGTTGGCACGTCAGTTTAAAAAAAAAAGAAGCGCAGGGACGCAGGCTTGTCTTGAGTGAAAAATGGAGGACAGGCCGGTGATGTTTAAATAATGCATGTCCTCGCTCGCTGGAGGACGGCGGAGCCGCGATCGGGCCGGGCGTCTGGCTCTACTGGCAGCCCTGGCTGAGATGTTCTTAATCGTTATTTCTCTTCTTTCGCCGCAGAATTTTGTCTTTTATCAGCAGTGCCGTGTTATTGTTGTGGGATGCTAAAGCCCGCCGGATTGCCATTGATCCGTTAATAATACCGAACCAGAACACACACACTTGAGATACGTTGATGACATTGATCAACACCAGGAACTTATTTAATTGAACAGGGTTTTTTTTTTGTTTTTTTTTTAGGTTTTAACTTAGGAATACCTAATAAGGAGTGCCTTCATCGTCATTAAGTGAGTGAGAAGTTAAATTAACACACCACAAATCTCCTTAAAGCTAGTCATTTTACTACAAACAGCTTCAAATGGTTGCAATTATTTAAAACGAGGTTCTCGTTGAAGGCATATTTTAATAAAAAGGCATATTTAATGAGCGGTCAGGTGATTCGTTTCAACGAGCGAGAAAGACGCAAAAATGGCGAGGAAACGGACTCTAGCCTCTGGTGTTCTGGTTACGCCGGCAAACCAAAGCAATCTCTGGGGTGTGGGGACAACTTTGACCATGATGTAGAAACTATACAAAGGTATAAACGACATATTCTTGACAAAGTAAAAAGGTCTGTGTGCACAGACCTTAGTGACTTATGAGAAGCAACACAGTTCCCACTAAAAGGGAACCCCCCTGCTATAGACGTTTCAGATGGTATGTAGACGTCAGTCATTTACAAACAATGACGACAAAACGGGCTTTTATCAGAATTATGGTTTCTGAAGGGAACTACCTCTTCTAAACCATGAGGTTGCAGAGGTTGCAGTTATAGAACTAACAAAAGTTGTTATATTTCATGACAAGATATTTGTAAAACATTGAGAAAAGTAAAACTTTTTTTTTTCCAGACCGCATTTTTCTTATAGGGCTCGTAATAAACTGAAAGTTCCATGGCCTTCCAGCTCACATAACCATGTTTTTTTTTTTTATTTCTAATACACAAAGCTGGTCTACGTTCTGAATAGGAACAGCGTTCTCTGACTCCCACGCTCGGCGGAATGCGCTTGGTCCTTGTGCTGGAGAATCGCTCCTTATTAAATAAACGCTCGCTAGCTAATTTCGCTCCGCGGCCTATTGTGAGCGATCACAGTAGCTTGAATGCGGAGTGAAGGCCTCGCGAGTCGGGTATTAAAGCAAAAGACGCCGTGTGCTTCCTCTTCTCTCAGAGCACAGCCACCTCCGCCGCGGCGATGTCCCTGACTTCTGTTAACGAAGGCGCTACCGATACGTCGACTCGCTGCCTTGGGCTTCGTCGCGCACCAGCCCTTGGGCTCCGTTTTTTTTTTTTTTTTTTTTTTTTGTTCCTACGTTCGGAACGCTTGCGAGTTTGAACGGCCGCGCTTTCACCCCTTCTGCCTTATTTTCAATACCCCGCCACATGCTCATCAAGTTCGAGGCTATTTCATACAACGGAAATATTGTGACTGGGGATTGGGGGTGGGTGTTTGATTGATTACCTTAGATAATAAAAAGATATGGAGCCACATGAAGGAGCTTTGCAAACACCCTGCTCCGAAACATGTTTTTTACTCTCCGGTAGCATCGATCGTTCGATCTGATGTAGTTCGGACCCACATTGTTGGTCGATGCTCCTCTGTCTGCCCACTGGGGTCTCTGGTCACGTTCGCTTCATCTTTTATTTTATGAGGACCCTAAAGCAACCAGCAGGCCAAGGCACACACCTCGACGGACGTCTAATCAGAGAGGTGGTGACCTCCGGGGGCTCGGGTGCAAACAGGGGGTTCGGGGCGGGATCAGCGAAGGTGCACAGAGCTCCCCCGAACCAGAATGTGCCAATTAGGCTGCAGCTGGGAACGAGGGCTGAAAATACTCTTCTAGCTTTTTGTGGCTTTTCAACGGTCTTGCAGAACACTGCTTCTTGATTGGCTGGAAGGTTTTTGCGGGTTTAGTCCTCATTTTGAGTTATATAGGCAGAATTTAGCAAAACTGTTTATGTAACATGCTAGTAAGTTAATTGGTGTGTGTGTGTGTGTTTCTGATTGGCTGACAGCCTGGATCTGTGTGCCGGTATCCCATCAGTAATGAATGTTTGACAACAATAGTATGAGACACCAGTCGAACACAACAAGGCATTATGTAAGCTGGAATGATCTAAACTCTTCTGAGAAGTGATGTGGCACGTGACCGCTGTCAAATTGCGACGCATGACTAATGCATTCCAATTGGAATAGAAGAGCAGATATTCACAACTGTCGTCAACTGTTTCAGCAACCGGTGGGCAGTGGTGGCCTAGCGGTTAAGGAAGCGACCCCGTAATCAGAAGGTTGCCGGTTCGAATCCCGAGCCGCCAAGGTGCCACTGAGGTGCCACTGAGCAAAGCACCGTCCCCACACACTGCTCCCCGGGCGCCTGTCATGGCTGCCCACTGCTCACTCAGGGTGATGGGTTAAATGCAGAGGACAAATTTCACTGTGTGCACCGTGTGCTGTGCTGCTGTGTATCACATGTGACAATCACTACACTTTAACTTTAGGTGTTAAAAAAACGTAATCCTTACAAGCTATCAATTCTAATAATCTTATCATAGCACATTCTGACATGCTGCTGTCAATAAATCGGTTCCTGTTCGGGGTTTTATACCAACGCTACAGAAGTCCCGCCCCTGAAACTCTTGTTGAGCACGTCTCTGAGCCTCATTTCCTGGTTGGGCTCTCTTGTCTGAGGTCTTCCCTAAAGTAATTCGCACCGAAGCGAGACGGAGAGTGAAAAGTTCGGGCTTCCTTCATGACTGCGCCCCATGAAACTGTTAAGACGCCGAACTCCGCAAGTTATTGTACCAGTTGAGCCTTCTTCCCATTGGGCGGCCGGCTGTTACTGGGCAACCTGCCTCTCGCCCCATTGGCTTGTTCCCTGTCGTGTCCTTGAGCATTGTTTAACATGCAGAACATACGTTTTCCCCGGTGGCGCTTGCCGCTTGTTTGTCGTTTCCCCCCCCCGCAATGAAATTAGAACTTACTCTTCCACCACTGACCGTAATTAAGCGTGTTGTTAACGGTATTAACATGAGATTTTATATCTTTCCTGTCTCGTTGATGCAGTTGGCACTAATTTTCACAGATTGTTTCTTCCCCCCCCCCCCCCCCCCCCCCCACAGAATTCTGCACCCTTGAAATCAAAGCCCCCCCCCTTGTGATTGACCGACGCACTCTGATCATTTTTAATCGATTTGAGTTATTTTCTGTCTGCGGTCGGACGGCCGCCAATGAGACGTGCGGAGAGGTGTTTTGTTGCTTTTGAAGAGCCGACTGTTGCTAAGCTACCGCGGCGGCGGCGCCCTGATTGTTCTGCGGCTTGTTTACACTCGGAATTCCACAGGTGCGGAGGATCCGGATAAACCCAGACACACACCCCCACATCCCCAACCCCCTTCCCATTTTATTTTATTTTTTTTATTATTTTTTTTTAGCTTCGTCTGTAAATGTCAAGACGGTTGTGAAATCTGCCCGGGGTGAAGAGCCAGAGTCGATATTGCGGCTTTTACCACCGCGTGTGTTTTATAAAGCCCGGTTCTTCTGCCGCAGAAAATGAATGGGAATGAGAGAGGGGCATACGCCCCCCCCCCCAGGGGTAGTCTGGTTCTAGATGAATCCTAATTCCCGGCCTCTCTCTGTGCGACCCTGCAGAAATACAAGCCTGGCAGATGCGACGACATCCTGAAGTGGAAGCCCCCCAGCCACAACTCCGTGGACTTCCGGCTGAAGATCACCAAAGTGTGCGGCGAGGGGTGAGTCATGCTGCGGGGGGAGCGCTGCGCCCGCAGCCTGCTTTACATGCGGCGCGCCCCGACGTAGCGCTGCCTTCTCCTCCAACTGGGAGTGGGAAAGAGCGAGCGAGCGAGCGAGAGCCAGGCAGAAACAGACACGCCTTCCAACACGAACCGCGTTTATTGCAAAATAAAATAAAATCCACTGGGCAGCTGGTATCATCCTCTGCCGCATTGTCCATTTTAACTCTGGCAGCCTCGGAAGGGGAGTGTCCGGTAATTGATTCTTTAGTTCTGCGTTCAGTTTGCCCGTGCCATGTTTTGTGTTAAGATGTCTTGATTTTATTGATTTGTTAACTTAGGATTGAGCTGAGGATCCATAATGAAAATCTTGTAGGTGTTGTTTTGGAACCCTTTCACTCATTTATGAATTAGTTGATATCAAACAACAAGGCTTTATTTATATAGGGCCTTCCTGTATAAGCGATAAAAGAGTAAATGAAAATGTTTAATGACTTAAAAACCATTAAACAAATTCCCATAAATAAATATAATTAATTTGCACTCTCCCTCCTTCCTTTCGGGGTTAACTCCTTTTGCCTCTTGGGTGTATTTGGTATCGAGGGTTGACGTTCTCACTTCAGAGTGTGAGACTGGTGAGGTGAGGTGCGACTGTAAACGGATCAATAGCCTCAGTCCTGACGGCCCCAACCAACCCTGGCAACGTTCCGTGTGTTCTTTTATCTAGACCAACAGATTCCCCTTCGTCTGTCTTCTGCTCTGGCCTTATAAGCTTCGGTTAAGCGAGGCGAAGGCTGTTTCTGCGCACGGCTTTGTCCGTGAGATGCTGAGGGCTTGCGTGAGGGACTGTCCAACCCTCAGCATCTTATCGTCCTCTCATTACGCCAGCAGGAATGCTGTGGAGTGGAGGACTATTTCCAGTCTTAGAAATCCCCGTTCCAAGAATTGCTTGTTTTTCTTCTTCTTGTTAATACATGGTAACTTCCATCCTCAGTGCGTCCTGGGTTCAACCCTGCGTCCGTTCATTAGGGTGCATCCTGTGGAGGCCTGTTTTCAGACAGCTGCCTCTCGGGCAGGATTTGGTTAATGACCCTTGTGGGCAGGACGTCCTTGAATGGCGAGGTGAGGCGCAGCCTGGATGATTGCTTCCTTCCCTCACACACACACTGGCTCGCTCGCTCTCTCTCTCTCTCTCTCTCTCTCTCTCTCAGCCTGGAGCCCAATCCCCGCACTCGAGTCAAGGTGTTGCATTTATTCTGCAGGCGCACTTATCAGGACCAAACAACTGGCTGCTTGCTATTGCATCATTAATGGAGTGTGAGCTGAGACGTGTGTGTGTGTGTGTGTGTGTGTGTGTCCTCACCATTTGTGAGGACCATGCTAATAACTATTTAACAAATAATAATACACTTGATGATCAATCTCAATACATAGGTATCAATTCAATATATCATCATATAATCCATTTTTTTATCTAAGTGTTGAAAGAATGTGACTCCACCAACTACATACACATTTACTGTAAAAAAAAAAAAAAAGTAAATTTATTGCATACAGTTTCGAGTCTTTATAGCCTCTAAACAAATAATTGACATTAATGTGTTTTTGATACATTTTTCATAAAGCATACAAATTTTATATCCCAACTTAAACAAAAGCATTAATGCTGTTTCTGTGGCAGAGATATTTACTACAGTTGGCATGTTAGCAGAGGCCCACCGGAACCAAGTATGCCCTCAATGGTGTCTGAGAGAACAAGCACTTGCTTCTTGATCATGATCTGACCACCTTTTGAAGAAGTTTGCAGACATAATCATACTATACTATCATATAACTTCAGAAAATGCAATTAGTTAAACTGACAGCTGCTTTAAAATTTTAGTATGACTCTTTTGGGTTTCAGTAATTCGGGTGAAATACTGCCCCCTATTTCATGGAAGTGAAATTCAAGTTGAAAAATGTTTCGCATTGCACCTTTTAAAAGTAACCAAAGGTGAGTCTGTCTCTATTTACTTATTCATTCATTAATTTATTAATTATTTTGTGGTAGTTTTTCAAATTAATGGTTAAATTTTTTTTTTTTTTTAAATTACCTCATTTTAATGACATTTGTCCTTCACTAAAATACACATATAGATGTCACATGCTCTCCATCCATCTGACGCTTCACCAGATATCAAAAACACCCTCACTTTCCCTGTTGAATATTCCCTCCTGCTGCTCCCTGACTGTGGCTCAGCCTAGAGAACAGATGAGGCGGAACCCCACAATGACCCCAAATCCAAGTCCAGACAGGGTCACGGTGTTGTGCTTGTTAGCCACTGCCTGTGTGGTGGAACTCCTTGTTCAGGCACCTCTGCAGGCACTTTATTCTCTCTGTACAGGAGTGTTTATAAAGGCTAAAGTTCTTTTCACTGTAGTTCTTAAATTGGAAAAGAAGCTGTGAGTTTTTAAAGAAGGCTCAGGTGCAAAGTTAAATGCAATTACGCATGATGTAGAAGGACACGTGTTATGTTCTAACAAATTTAAAATCTTAACCAATTAAAAAATGTTCAAACTTTTGAAACATTTTGACTTTCTACTAGAGATGTGAACATGTGAATCTCACGATTCGATTATGAATATTTCATGTTGCAAAGTCATCTCTGGACACTCAGAGACTGAGAAGATCAGCTTCTCTTCCAGTCCTGCTTTGCGTGTGTATTTTTCCAAAGGGCCAGACCAAACACTAACCTGCTTCGATACTATTGGTCATGCCAAAATGTCTCAGTTCAACAAACTACAACTTTTGACCGCAGTGTGTGTGTACAAGGCTGTCGAGTAGCGCGCAGCGTGAAACACCTACCCGAAGCGGCTCTGTAATCAGATCAGGCAGCCACAGTCACTACTACTGTACTACTTTTTTATGAGAATTTTTATACCTCCGCCGGCAACGTCATTATGATATAATTGATGCAGACTCGTCGACGTTCATCTATTATAAGATTAATTTCAACAATACTTTTTCTGCCCAGTGTTATATTATAGCATGGTCGTCCAGAGGCGGTCCTTAGTTTTATCTGAGCCACTTGTAAATATCATTGGGTTTCATAGGGTGGTAGTAGCCTAGTGGGTAACACACTCGCCTATGAACCGGAAGACCCAGGTTCAACCCCCACTGTCCCTGTCACTACATGTTATTTGGCGCTCTGGATAAGGGCGTCCTATCAATGCCGTAGATGTAAATATACTTGTGCACATGAAGTTTGCAAATTAGTACTGTTGCACTCATGGTTGTGTGCAAATATTGACAACAACTTCGCTTTAATTAGACACTGGGTCACGAAGGAGAAAGAGAAAGGAACATTTCACATTCATTGGTTACAGGAGATGAGGGCAAAATGAACGGCGAAATGAGATTTGTGACGTTAATGCAATTCCGTAATGTGGATATCATACATCATAACCAGTCCATGCACTCAGTAGAGGGTTTTTATGGTGAGACGAGCGCTTTATAAAGACATAAACATGGCATTTACCATTACATCTTCTTCCGAAGTGGTTGAGTAATAGGCTCTCTAATGAAAAGAGAGGCTACTTTCCAGGTTCCCAAACTTTTTACATGTTTTTATTTATCTACTTAAGTTGTGCTCTTGAGTTTTATGTAAAGCAGGGCTCAGGGGACGTGTTGCCGCGGTTTCATCTGGATGACCATTATCACTGAAGCATGCTGATGAGTTGTTTTTAATGCAGTGTTTATCCAAGTTGAGCTTCCAAAACCTGATGGAGCATAAACTTAATGTGTTACGGATATAATTTTTTTATTTACATTTTTTAACAGCAATTCCGTGTTGCCAGATCTTGGCAGGGTTTATAAGAGTCACACCTGCGTGCCGCAGATAATCTTAAGAACAGGACGTCATCGATGGATCGTGGCACGGAATGCTCATTAACGCTGGCGCCCAGAAATCACACGTCCCGAAGCTGCCGGAAACGCCGGGCTGTATTCCAGAGCCGCTTCAGGAAATTGCTCTGGCACCTCTGTCGAGCCGCATCAATCGATTGATCCGCTGACATGGGTGCACTTTTTTTTTTTTTTGTTATTTTTAGCCCAGGTTGCTCTCAGGCAGAGAATCCTGGCTTTAAAAATGTGAAACCGCGGAAAAATGGGAGACTCGATAATGCTGGGGTGGGGATAACGTGGTTCTGTCGTTTATTTTAACATCCTGCCGATGAGGGTTAAATGGCCTTGGGATTACAGGAATGAAGTTTCAGCCCTCGGACCCCATCATAAGCACCCCTTGGGGGCCAGGAAGAAGGTCCCCGAAAGCCCCTGTGTGGTTAATGTGTCAGCAGGTCCCACCGACCCCCTAATTTCCGCGGAAGCGTCTTAAATAAGAGCCGCTGTTCGGAGCCGCTGTCCTTTTTTTGACGCCACCACGTCACAGAGCACTTGTTCTGCGCAGCATGCTAACAGCTGAAGCGGCGGGGGGGGGGTGGTGTAATTAGGTCAGCTGACTTGCGAGCCTTAGCTCCGCCCCTGTCGTTATGGGAGCCATAATTGCCCTCTGGTCTCGGCTCTGGTACCTGTGAGATGGTGCGATCCAGCTGATGCGCTCGTGTTTTCAGAGAGAGAGATTCTGATTCCCACCCACCCCCCACCCAAAATGTCTAATGAGAAGCCTGTGTGGAAGTTGGAAGGGAGACGTGCACAGTGTGTGCGAGATATTTGCCTATTTTGTTTATGAAGCCCTCACACACATTAAATTAGGGGACAGCAACATAAATATTCATCGTTTTTGTGTGAGGGCCAGTTCTGTAATGAAGGTGTGTTTGGTCCCCATGCCTCCAGGGACAGTGACCGTTTCCTCCTCTAATGAAGGTGTGTTCTGTCGCCACAGGTTGCTCCCGCAGACGGTGGGCCTGCTGTACGTTGGCGGGTACGATATGCCCTTTGCTCAGATGAAGGTAAGGCTCAAACTCACACACGTAACATCTAACGTAGGACCCTGTTGTGTTAGTTCCTGTCAATCAAAACATTTGATAATGTGACTGCCAACACAGTCAGTCAATTATGATTGATGGGGAGAAAAAAATGAAACGTATGAACGTGTGAACCGTTCACCTCAATTTCCTTTGGGCCCCTGTGTGGATCGTGTTATTTCGAGATCTGATCTCCGGAACTCGCTCGTCCCCTGACGCATGGCTCATCATCTCCACACTGCCGGTTTACACGAGCTCTCTCGCCCACAGCGGGGTGGGGAGAGTTCTCGTCCAGAGTTCTGTTTGTTAGAAAGAACTGTTTTGGGGTTTTTTTTCGGGATTGCTCTGTCCGTGTTAAGCCCGTGTTAAAAGTTCTATAATTCTGGATTTCCACGAACTTCAAGACACCATTATGAATTATTATTATTTATTTTTGCTGAAAAGTGCTTTTCCCTAAATTGCATCGTAACTTAGCTCCTCTGCGCTGAATCTACAGATCCTGCAGGTTCGAGCCTATATAAGTGATGGCTTTAATCTCGCCGCGCTTTCATATGCCGCTGTAAAAACGGGGGGGGGGGAGGCGAAAAATTGGTTCTCATCAACTGTCACAATAACAGATTTCTGTCCAGTTACAGTGGGGTTCGGGGGAGGCGGCCTCTTGGTTTTGGTGTACATGGTCTTGTGGGCACTTGGACGTCGACGGTCCCTCCAAGTCCTGAGCGCTCGGCGTGGCGTGGGCGCGAAGTGGCCATTAGCGTGGCTCAGACGGTGGCCTGCAGGCGCTAATGAACCCTCCTGCAGCCATTCTACAAAAACTTCTGTCCTGTCTTCTCCCCCCATCCCCGGAAGGATTCGCCGCGCCTGGCTGTGGCGGAAGCGGTTTTGACCCGTGACAGATGTGGATTTTGTTAGAGTGGAGTGTCGGCGAGGGGACACGTTTTGTACCTGAGACTGAGGACTCGGCGCAATTAGACTCTTCCCAGCAGAAGACGCGAGCGCACGACGCGGCACCACCTGCTGCACTTCGTGCCGCTCTGTAGTTATAAAAGGCTCCTGCTCTTTGTGAATGGCTGTTTTTCGGCACGTAGTAAGGCGTGTGAGTCAGCCCTCTAAAAATATACATCGGGACAGGGACGGGGTTCTAGGGCTTAACGGGGACTCGCTGTGGGAGTAACACGAGGATTCATCTCCAAAAGTTTTTTTTTTTTTTGGTTGTTTTTTTTGTTTCTGGGGCTCCCGTAGCTGCAACGAACACTATTACATGATTCGTCATTTGAAAACAGATCCATTTCAGGCTGCAACTAACTTTATAATCGATTAATCGTTTCATTATTTTGACACAAAGACACATGGAAAAATTATCTATCAATGTAATACGGCTGTATCGGGCCGATTTACAATCACTTTCTCCCTTACTTTCCATAGCTGGTAATTCCCATCCCCGGACACCTACGCACAATTCACCTAGTGTGCATGTCTTTGGGCTATGGTGAGAAACCGGAGAACCGGAGGATTTAAATAAATACATATTTACATTTTACATTTACGGCATTTATCAGACGCCCTTATCCAGAGCTGCTTACAATCAGTAGTGACAGGGACAGTCCCCCCCTGGAGACACTCAGGGTTAAGGGTCTTGCTCAGGGACACGATGGTAGTAAGTGGGGTTTGAACCTGGGTCTTCTGGTTCATAGGCGAGTCTGTGCACCACGACCAGTTTATATATTCATCTGCAGGCGTTTGCCCTTCGTGAATCTCTTTTTGATGTTTGCTTATGTACTTGGTCTTGCATGTTTGCATGGGATGGGCTGCGGATTGGAACTGTGCGGCGCAGACATGCTTGTGTAAAGATGGTTAATAGGAGCGGTTGCTGCTACAAATATTCGGCCGTTTTGGTGTCTGTTATTGGAAATGAGGCACCACCAACATTTGTTCGCGTCACCGCACAAGCAGCACGGTGATGCAGTGATTAATCAATAAATGACTTGGCCGTTGTTGACTATTTAAAAAAAAAATCATTATCATTATAAATTGATTGGATCTTGAAGCCCCTATTTAATTGATGAAGAAATTGCTTAAGATGTCATTGCAATGTATTATTTTATTTTATTTTTTTACATTTACTGACGTTGGCACGCTAAATAGGGGTGTTGAATTCAATCTCATAATCGATGCATGGCGATGCAGACATGGACGATTCTGCATCGATGCGTCATTATGATTATATCATAATGACGTTGCTTGGTGATTTTATAAAAATCTTAGTTAAAAGGTAGTGACTGTGGCGGCCCGATCTGAGTACAGCGCCACGCTGCGTAGGAGTTCAGGAGCTCGAAATGAACGTCCTCTGAGCGCCTTTCGTGTTTCCGCTGCTTTTCGTAGCTGCGTTCAATTGGAGGCTCACCTAGTGTTCGCTGTTTCTTCACTTTGGCAGAAGTTAACACCAAAAAAACGTTTAATGCAGCGTTTATTTATTCGACTGTATGCGAACTCGTGCTGGTGCTGAACGCCCGTGTGGACGTTCGCCGTTCAGCCCGCGCTCACCTGGCGCCACAATAACTCCTGGTTCAGACGTCCGTGTGTGGCCTTAACTCTCATCTCAATGACTGAACTTAAATCATAATGTGAAGTAATGTAGATTGATGAGATGCATCGATAGTTGGTGCGCTGAATGTCATCGATAATCAACGAATCGAATTGTCAGTCCAGTTCACACCTCTACATTTACATTTTCATTTACGGCATTTACCAGACGTCCTTATCCAGAGCGACTTACAATCAGTAGTTACAGGGACAGTCCCCCCTGGACACACTCAGGGTTAAGTGTCTTGCTCAGGGACACAATGGTAATAAGTGGGGTTTGAACCTGGGTCTTCTGGTTCATAGGCGAGTGTCTAACCCACTAGGCTACTACCACCCACTAGTGCTAAGAGTGGACCACTGTTTTTTAATTCCATTCTATATGGGCAATGGTGAGTTACCCTTTTGTCAGGGAGTCTGTACATTTTCATTTACATTTACACCATTAACCAGATGCCCTTATCCAGAGCGTCTTACAGTCAGTAGTTACAGGGACAGTCCCCCCTCGAGACACTCAGGGTTAAGTGTCTTGCTCAGGGACACGATGGTAGTAAGTGGGGTTTGAACCTGGAACGTTGGGCTCTTCTTTTTATTTCAATGTACATTGTTAACAGTTGTGAATGATTGCTTGAAGAAGCTCTTTAGTCTCATGTCTTTTAGTAGGTGTGGACACCTCAGCTTTCAGGTGAAATACTGCCCCTTATCTGTGTGTAAATGTCTTTAAAACGCACCTTGAATGCCCACATTTAACATTTTTTTTTTTATAAGCCTGATAATAAATTTGTACTGTAGATCCTGCAAAAGGAGAATTATGACCGGACCAGTCTGGCATTGCAGCCTTCGTCGACATTCATAAAAAAATTAAATATTCCAAATATTCAGCGCTAGCAAAGGTGCATCCTCGTAATAATAATGTTATGGTTTTTCAGGCATGCTCATTATTTCGGTGGCTTTAAGGTGTTCAATTCCCTTACCTTCGGTTACCTCTCTTCCCCTTGCATGGGGTGGAACGGTGCGGCAGTCAGAGGGCAATTACCGATCCGGGCCATGGCGGCTAAAATCTACGAGGGAAACGAAGACAAAAAAAAAAAAAGACATCAGGCGGTCTGATGTCTACCTTCTGGGGACCTTTTCTGTACGGAATGGTAAACGCGGTAACAGAGCCTGTCAGTGCCGCAGCGCCTCGGCAGAAAATATAGAACGAGGGGGGAACGTACGCGGCCATGACACCCAAGCGCGGCTGTGTGTCTGAAATAATTGCCTCGGCCGCTTTTCTCCGGCTCTGGGCCCGCGTCATTTGTGCTTTTCTGTCAGGAGTTCGCTTGGCATGTACCGCATCGCCCCCGTCCCCCGGGTAGACGCGCGTTTACCACTATTTTTAGGGGTGTGACGACTCGCCCAACCCACGTTGGTTTTTGCTCCCATCGTTGTGGGGACAGGCGGCCGCCATTTTTAAACCCGGGCGGGGTAGATGCGGCCTTGTCGGTAGGATGCATCCGTGGTGGGTGGGAGGGGGGCGGAGCTCCAGCGCGTCCCGGCAGCCTTGGCCGGCGGCTGGGCCCGCTGACTGTGAGATGGAGGGGCGTAATGAAGTGGATTTGGAGGGATTATGCACCAAGTGTCGCGGCAGCATGGCATCCAGCGCGTCACGCGCCGCGGGCCGGTCCAAAACAAACAGGCGTCCGCGGCGCTTCCTGGCCGCGTCTGTTCGCTCCACGATCATCTGTTCACCCAGTGTGTGAGGAGATACGCGTCTTCGGGATTGGTACAGACACGGCCATTAAAGACTCTGCCACACTGGGACCGAAGGCTCATTTGTGCGAAATATTAATACAATCTGCTGCAAACAGAAGTGGGTTTCAGGGGGTATTTACATTTACAACATTTATCAGAGCGCCTTACAATCAGTAGTTACAGGGACTGTCCCTCCCCTGGAGACACTCAGGGTTAAGTGTCTTGCTCAGGGACACAATAGTCATTGGGGTTTGAACCCGGGTTTTCTAGTTCATAGGCGAGTGTGTTACCCGCTAGGCTACTACTATTTAATTCATAGGATATATGATGATAGTAATAGTGGGGACCCCAGCTACAGATTAGGACTGTCAAAATTAACACGTTAATCATGCCATTTATTTATAAAAATTAAGACTGGAGGGCACGTTTGACTGTCCCTGTAACTACTGACTGTAAGTCGCTCTGGATAAGGTAAATGCTGTAATTGTAAATGTACTGCTTTGAAGAGCCTTAAACTCTTAACTTCTTTCATAGTTTTTGGATCTTCATTTTTGTTGTAGAACGTAAGCAAACTCAGTAGCGGGAAGACCTATAAATATGTGTGTGTTTTGACACTTTGGACCACCAGTGTACAGTACGTAATAAGTAAGCTGAGAATGTGTCACCCTCGGTTCTCACAAAGATCTAAAAACGCCGCGCCCGAGCAGCCTCCTTAGCACTCTCTCCGCCGAGCACAGATGCCCTCCTCAGTGGGCGCCACGCGGCATTTACTCTGCCCACGCTCTCCCGCGCCAGGCCGCGGCAGAGTTCTCCTGGCACCTGGGCCCGGCCCGGCCCGGCCCGGCGTCCCCCTGGGTTCCTCGTCTTAACATAGTGCCGCCGAGCCACTTTTCAAAAAGCCCCGGTTCTAAGTCTCTGGGCTGTCCTCTCCGCAGATCACCAAGGACCTGAAGCAGTACGACAACAAGATCATCGAGTGCACCTTCGTCAACAACACGTGGGTGTTCATGAGGCAGCGGACGGACAAAAGCTTCCCCAACGCGTACGACACGGCGATGGGTGAGTGTCTGCCGGCCCCCCGCCATCTTTATTAATATCTCCAGACAGATTAATGTCCCCATAATTCATCCGACGTCCCGGGCTTTCTGTGTGTGTGCGAGCGGGATCGGGCCAGCTTGGCCTTCGTCCGACGGCGCGAACTGCCAAATTAAACCCCTCCCCCTCCCCTTCCTGCATACATTTGCATATAAAAGAGTGTTTTTTTTTTTTTTTTTTTTTTCCTTAAAATCCAAAAATAAGAGATGCCTTTTGTTTTGATTTTGTTCGTTACAAAAAAAAAAACATAAAAAATAAACTGCCTGAAAGACCAATTATACCAAATCCGGGATAAAATTGTGCCCGGTCTTTGGCTAAATACGAGAAACTATTGCAGGAAACTACGAGAGTTTATTCAGATCCGTGCTCGAGTTGAGCCACTGCTGAGCTGGGAGGACGATTAGCGCCTGGCGCCAGTTGGCTTTGGCAATGAAGACCGAGGGGACGTTTGACTGGGTGGCGTGACTGTAGATCGTAGCGCTGCACAACAGACGAGGCCGATGAAGTCGGCAGTGTCGGTGGATCTCTACACCGCCCGTCAATGCCACGCACAGGGAGCCGAGCCGAGCCACGCTGCGTCCAGATGGGACGAGCTGGAGGGGGCTGGGTCTTAATTACAGCTGTAATGGTGCCAAATATTATAGAATGTTCCGCTCTTCCGATTATTGACTCTGCGGTGCTGAGGATGTACAGCGGGTACGGAAAGTATTCAGAACCCCCCTTACGTTTTCCACTCCGTGTTACATTGCAGCCATTTGCTAAAATTAAAGTTAATAAATATGCATAAATGTCAATTCTGTGTTTTTCTGTCAATATGGGCTGCCGTGTGTACATTGAGGGGAAAAATGAACTGATTTTAGCAAATGGCTGCAACACCACAAAAAGTGAAAAATTGAAGGGGGTCTGAATACTTTCCGTAGCCACTGTGTATATCCATCTGTCGAATACTGCCTGGTATACTCCAAAAGAAGGAGTATACCATCTTATCATACGTCCTGCAGCAATGCACCATGTTATGCGTTGAAGAAGCTGCTTCAGATTGCTTATTGCTGTGCGATATACGATCAAATTCAGCAATGCGCTCAAAACGACTAAATATGCATTACCTCGATTAGTATTTTTAAAATCACGTTCAAATTGTTGATTAGACGTGCTGTGTACGAAGTTTGTTGGTTTGTTGTCCTACGCATAATGCCGTTTGTGAATTTTGTGTAAAAATGTTAATTTATTTTTGATATTTTGACGAGTGCGATTTCAGTATGAACCAGAGAGCCGCAGAGCGTTTTTCTGAACTTCTTATTCACATTACGGCGGTGATAAAGTCGGGGCACATTCGGTCGCACTCAGGCCCTTGTAAGTCGCCCCACGTTCGCAGGTCATTTTTTTCCGCGTCTTGTTTGTTTCGGCGCTATCTGCTAATGGCAATTAGATGCGGCGGGGAAAACATCGGCTGATAAGAAGCGCGCCGAGCCTGAATGCCAAGTGCTGAACTTCAAGTGCCTCTCCCACACTACTACTTCTCTATCTTTATTCCTTGCGCACTTTTTTTTTTTTTTTATTATATTTTATACTTTAATAGCCAGGTTTATTGGAACGTTTATGAACGCGTCTCGCTATCTCGTCCCGCAGCCCGGAATGAAAATGCCTTTTTGCTCCAGTTCTCCACCGAACGTGGAGTCTACAGCTTTCCCCGCGCCGGTGACATTTGCCGCATCATTACAGCCGGATTGGTGCCACGGGGCGAACAGGAAGGGAGGGAAAAAATGTGCTGACGCGCTCGGGAGGAAGTGTCTTGTCGTTTGCTAACCTGTCACTTTCTTTCCCTCCCTGACCCCGCCCCCCGGCACCGCCCGCCCACAGCTGTCTGCAACAGCATCAAGTACCCCGTGACCAAGGAAATCCTCCTGGAGTTCGTGGACAGGTGCGTCCAAGGACAGTCGCACAAGCGCCTGCCGGACCACGACTCGGAGCTCATGCCCCCGCCGCCCCCCAAGAGACCCAAGTAGGCCGCGCCCCCCACGAGGGGAAGGGCCCTGGCGCTGCGGCCTTCCTGTGCAAGTTGCCGAACTGATGCAGACGGCCGTAGCTTCATCTGTACAATGAAAGACATCAGTTGATTTCTGTTTTTTTTTTTTTTTTTTTTTTTTTTTTTTTCATTTGACTTATTAAACTTACAAAAGTCCAGCCAGGTCTTGTTACTACTTATTTATTTGTTTGTAGTTTTCTTTTTCGATCCTGAGAATTCCTGTCTGAGCGTATTTAAAACAGCGTATGTGTTTTCATGAGGAGGTTTTTTTTTTTTTTTTTGACATTTCTTTGGAGTCATAGATTTGCAGTAAGGCGCTCAGAACATGTAACTGACGGCCATTTTTTAGCGCCGCTGTGCTGCAGGATTGACTGACTGGGGGGGGGGGGGGGGGGATAAAGCCTGCTCCTCGCCACGTGGCCAACCGCGGTTTTCCTTTTTGATACCACGCGCACGTCTTCACAATGCACGTCCTTCCCCCTGAGAAAAGGCTTTCATCACCCTGTCCCGTGCTTTGTGTTAACATCAGGAACTGGGCGTCACCAGGAGTCCGGAACACTGTCATCTGCTTCAACGTGTGGTGATTAAAAAAAATAAATAAAATAAAATAAAAATAAAAAATATATATATATATTCACACACAGACACACATTTTTTTTATTTTTAAAAAGAGAACGTGCTTCTGTGTCGAGAGGCCCGGCTCTTTGTCTCGGTTTTAATCTCTTATGTGTGTGTTCTGTGTTTTTGGGTTTTATTCAGTTTGCCCCTTCAAGACTGCGGTGTTCCTGCATTGTTTGGTTGAAGCCATTAAAGCAATAGAGTTCACTTTTTTCCCAGCGACTTTTGGTTTGTGTCAGAAATTCGATTAAACTGATGAATAAATGTTCTGGTCAACTATGTGGTCAAATTGCGTTCTGTAGACCCACCCGAGACAAAATGGTTCACTTGGGTGGCCGCTGTACTCTTGTTACGTCTACATATTGTCCAATATGTATTTTTATCCTCCCTACCATTATCCTTTTTGCTTCTTTTGACGCTTTGGTAGAAATTAGATTGGTATGCTCGAATGCAAACAAATTAAATTTAAGCGGTTTATTATTTGCATTCTACAATAATAGATAAAACCATGTTGAATCTGGGACTGGGTATCACATGGCTGAAATGTATGAAATAGTCATATATTCAAAATAAATGGAATTTATTCAAAAATGTATTTTGAAATGTAGTTCTCAGTTCTCTTAATTATTCTTAAATTACCTTTAAAGACATTTTGCAAACCATTTAGAGCACCCTCGTGACCACGCCTTCTTCCATATAGTACAATGGTTCTAATTTTCTGTTATTTTAAACAATCTTAGCACAGGCAAATTTAGGCCCCCCCACTGTATTGGGGGCCTGACCATGGACCCGGAATCAGAAGGTTGCCGCCAAGGTGCCACCGAGGTGCCGAGGACTCATTTCACCGTGTCACAGTGTCCTGTGCTGTTCAACAATCATGTCACTTTCACTTTTTTTTCCTCTCTCTCTCTCTCTCCCCATCAGTTTCATGCTCATCAACCAGTCAGTCGCACTTGTGTCCTTTGGAGTGATGGAAGCTTCATCATCTTCTCACTCCCATCCCATCACGCTTCATCACTCCTAAGTCCCCAACTTTCCTTGTGTGTGTGTGTGTGTGTGTGTGTGTGTGTCCTCTGCGTTTAACCATCACCCTTGGTGAGCAGTGCGCATGACAGGCGCCCGGGGAGCAGTGTGTGGGGACGGTGCTTTGATCAAGGGGGACCTTAGTGGCACCTTGGCGGATCAGGACTCGAACCGGCGACCTTCTGATTACGGGGGCCGCTTCCTTAACCGCTAGGTGGTGGTGATGCCCGTAGTTTGAAAGCGAGCTGGGTTCCTTATGCAGAAGATGCAGTTGAACCAGTGTGATCCAGCATCTGATTAACGTACCAGAGTGGCTTTTTAAGATATTTTTCATACTGGATGCTGCTGAATGCAAAATTGTTTTCTTCCCGCTCAGCTGCTAAGTCACAATCCAGAAATAAATATTCGCTGCTCTGGAGATGCTGTGTTCTCCAGTGAGATCAGACTGTTCAGACCAATGATGTCCAGCTGGAGCCCATGAATGGGGAAAAAAAAGAAAAATATTGATGAAAAGTCTAATTTTTTTGTATAAACATGAATAAGACACGCATGCATACATGTGTAGCTGTTGTTTAGTACATTTGGTTCCTAAATTGTCCCTGTGTGAGTCCCCACGGTGCACTAGTACTACAATTAAAAATAAATAAATCAATAATTTCTCTTTAGCCCATTTATGTTTAAGTGGTAGGGGAGGGATGTTAGTAGCCTCTCCTCAGACAGCTGCCCTATGAAGCAGAAGACCGCAAAGTCCCAGGTTCAAACCCCACCTACTACCATCGTGTCCCTGAGCAGGACAGTTAACCCCGAGTGTCTCCAGGGGGGGACTGTCCCTGTAAGTACTGATTGTAAGGCGCTCTGGATAAGGGCGTCTGGTAAATGCTGTAAATATTCGTGTGTGCTCTGCGTGTGTCAGTTTCTCCCTCTTTTGCGTCTGTCTATGTGATGTTTGTATAATTGTGAATATCGATTGTCGTCTTCTCTTTATTGTGTGTATTTGTGTAATTATCCGTGTTCGTACAGTGCCATTTCTGTTTGTAGATGTGTTTATTTGTGCATCAGTGTCTGCCCTGTGAGTGTGAAGTCTGTGTAATTGTGTGTGTTTACGTGTGGAATTTTTGCATAGTGTCTATTTGTGCGCGTGTGTTTTTCTACACATGCGGCTGGCTTCCAGCTCCGTGAGCAGATGTGATGCGTGGGCCGAGTCGGGCTGCGCGTCCGCCGGAGAGCTGGTGCTCACCAGAAGCCCCCGTGGAGCCGCGTCTCTCCATCATCACGCGATGGAACATCCTGCGACTGGGAACCGACAGGGAATATTTCACATATCGTCGCCGGCGACCGATTCAATTTCATGGTGGAGGAGCTACGCCGTGTCTGGGGGGGGGGGGGGGTTTAAAAATTGGAAGTGAGAATTTCTGGACCACCTCAGAAATGTCCTTGTTTGGTGAGATTTGGTTGACCTGATCATCTCGTGGGCAGCTCATCATGTTAATTACATGTTAATGAATGAATGAACATCTTAATTGAAGTGTATGCTTAAAATGCCACGGTGTTAATGCGGCCACGGAAAAATCAAATGTCTTGTTGTTACCCCTGATGCTTTTCTGAGTTGACCCCACTCACACACCACACTTAACCCCATACTGAACCCGAGCCCACAACCTTTTCCTAACTTCCTTTACCCAGTCAAGCGATGGAGAAAAGCTCTTTATTTCCGGACGTTTCTATAGTCGCACAGTTTCAGGCCCCATCTGGTGATTCATCTGCGTGGCGGTTCCGTACGAGCCGCTGGAATTTGGCGTCGCCGGGTGTCGTTAACATGAAAAAGAGATTAGATGTTTATCGCCGGTCGGTCACAGTGCTGGTGGATTCTGCTGCGCAGCAGGCCTGACATTTCCAACAGAAGAGAGGGACGCGGTGACGGGCGCGGGCTTCGGTGCCACGGGGACAGATGGGAGACGCACGCTGACAAATGCACTGCGCCTGGGAGGACAGTTTGTGATGCACATATTAATTTTCTCGAAAATGTTTCCCGCTCCAGTGACGGAACAAGTGAGAACATTCTGGACCTTCTAACTAAACACGATGCGAATATGTGACTTGGGAGTAATGACAATAGATGGGGCTGACGGCTGTGGGTTGTGTGATGACGCATTTTTCAAGAGAATTGCGCAGCAACCGGACATTTGTGACGTCCAAGATTCATCACAGTGTTCTCTGCCAGGTGTTACTGGGACATCATTGACGTCTAATAAGGTCTTAATAAATTGTTCATAAAATGCATCCTCAGGGAATGTACTTCGGACAATGTTATAATGGACTCGTTTGTGGGACGTTCGTCAGGCTTTTGATAATGTTATCATAATAATAATTATCAGTGGACTTTTCTGATTGGGTCTTCAAGTTGAAGGTTTCGTCGTTAACAGTTGACATTTTCGTTGCGTACCCACCTGATTGTTTCACTCTATTGCGTTAAAACCACAAGTGACTCTGATGCAAAATTTTCCCCATTTCAACTCCATCACTAATACAGTGGAAGATGAAGTCAAATCAGCCAACAGAACATCATGGAAAGCACATCTAGTATCGTTATCATTAGCAGTAGTACCAGTTGAAGTGAAGTCTGATGTCACAAGGTGGCATCTTCTAAATATACCCCTAATGTTCCAATAAGGGCCATGGGACAAGAAGGGAGCTCACTTCAAATTGGCAAGATGCACTCTGACTGGAGATAAGAGTCTGTTATTAACCTGGTGGGGACGTTTGTTGAAACCTGACACAGGTGCACCCTGTGGAACCCCGCAAGGTAAAGTGTGTGTTTGGGAGAGGGGGCAGGAGTGATGAAGGACTATGATGTACTCCAGCAGCCATAATGCTGTAGTACGTCGCAGTGTCTTTTAAGTCATGAATAAATAAATAAACACAAAGTACAACCCTTAATGGTTTTACTGGCATTGTTTTTCTCCTTTAGTGAATCAATCAAATATTTGATTAGCCTGTTTTAGTTTTGCTATAAGAGGAAAATGGATGCCATGTTGGGAGCAGGTCCAGCTTTGCAGTCGGATAAGGTTGAGGTGGACGGCGACTGCAGAAGACGGAGCTTCAAAAGAAGCTGCTGGCTCGCCAGAGATGATTCATTCCAGTCGATTTAAAATTGTATATATCTGCTTCATTTTGACCTGTCCTCCACCTCCGGAAGGCTGCAAGGATTCACATTTGATGCCTAACTGAGTCAATACTGCAGAAGTGTTTAAATTTTCATTGCTGGGCACTGCTGGTGTTTGACGGGAACGAGTTTTGACTGAAGGCTGCAGATTTTTTGGTGTATGTGGAGGACTGCAATGTTGCAGCCATCTAGAAAGACTAAGTGTGGGAGTTAATAAACGAATCGTTTAAATAAGGGTGGTAGTAACACACTCGCCTATGAACCACAAGACCACAACGGTTCAAACCCCACCTACAACCATCGTGTCCCTGAGCAAGACACTTAACCCCGAGCGTCCCCAGGGGGACTGTCCCTGTCACACCTGACTGTAAGGCAACCTGGGTAAGAGGGGTAATCCCCTTGTTTCTGGCAGTGAGGTTTAGTTAAGTTCTGTAAATATGTATTTAGAATTCATACGCTTCTGTTTTATAACAAGGTCCTCACAAGTACAGAAAATTGATATCTGTGCAACCTCCACTTTTACTCCCGTCACGTCCTTGACACGTGACGCCTGCGCCGAATTGCTGGAAACGAGCTACTGTGCCGTGCCGTGGCGATGTGATGCAGACCTTTGGCGGGATCTCTCTCCTCTCCATCTGCGCCTGGGTGCCGTAATGTTTGTTGGGGGGGGGGGGGCCCATGACGGTTCTCCGGGAGGCGGTGATCCGCGCTAACAGGCCGCGTGTGGTTGACAGGAAGGGCTAACTGGATTATTCACACGCCAGCGCTGCATCACTCCACAGCGGCTGCGGCAAAGCGAGCAATCCGAGGTTTTTAATGACAATTCAATCATTTCCAAAGGTTCCAAAAGGTTTGCGTTTTACTGGCAATTTTGAGGTCACGCTTATGAACTTATTCAGTTATTCACCCTCCATCATGCATGCGGTGACAAATTCACCTGTTTCACAAGCGCCAGATTTTCTCTCTGGTAACACAGTTAAAATGTCCACATTTCTCTTTCTTTTTGGCCTCGATGTTTTGCCCCCGATCACCTGAGCGTCAACACAAGAAGCAAAATTAGGTTTGTCCATTTTTACGTCGACCGAAATAAAATGTCATAATGATATATGACACGTGGATCATGGATAAAAGCAGAATACTCCAGTATCTCAGATGATTAGAATATTAACTATTGACGATATGGAAATGTCCAACTTCATTCAGACACCCAAGGCTGGTCGGGATTGAAGGGTTTTGGATTAAATTCTGAAAGAAAAATGAAAGTCATGATATTCTATTTAGGTTCACTAAAGTGAAAGTGATTGTTCACGGTGAAACGTGTCCTCCGTCTTTAACCGTCACCCTTGGTGAGCATTGGGCACCATG
This sequence comes from Denticeps clupeoides, assembly GCF_900700375.1. Classification (NCBI taxonomy): domain Eukaryota; kingdom Metazoa; phylum Chordata; class Actinopteri; order Clupeiformes; family Denticipitidae; genus Denticeps; species Denticeps clupeoides. Next base: position 2,349,300 of record NC_041720.1, on the reverse strand, counting down.
ACGGGCACCCCGGGAGCAGTGTGTGGGGACGGTACCTTCATTCGGGATTTGAACCCGCAAGATGGGACTGAGACCACAAAAAATTGGTCTCACTGGTCCCCACTGCCCATTAATAATGAAACACAATCAATCTACAACAATAATCCAAGCTAATTGGAACATTTTGTTGCCGGGTTTTGAAAAAAAGCTAATAAATGTGCACATAATTATGATTTAATTTGTACCGTGACGTGTATTTGGTAGATGTTGAACGTGTGCAAAAGGAGCTTTTTCATCTTGTCGTGGCGCTTCCGCCGTCGGCTGAATATTTCCTCCCGCTGTTGCTTCCGAGACAGATGCGGTGTGAAGAGGTCAATGTTCTCCACTCTGTTCTGGCTCCGCAGTACTCCCCTGGTATCACAAACGCCAGGCTTAACTGAGGTGCCGCTTTCATTCGTCGCCAGCAGAGCCGCGGCCACGTCCCGCTAGATGAGGTCAGACTGGCTCACCGACGCGTTTGTTCAAAAACTGAGAGCAAATCTTCTTATTTCGTGTCAGTTTCTTCCCAGCTGATCTTCTCGCACATTTTAAAGCCAATCACAGGGCTGCGGGTCTTCAAATAAACGCTGAATCTGTGCTTATGTGTGAGGGGCTGGATGCTGGAAGGGAAATTTTGGATTGTTTATTGGCCTTGAATCAGCTGAATCTGTTTCTCCACCGGCTCTGGACTTAAATTTAAGATTTAAGATTCTTCCCATGGAATTATAAATGAACTCCAGTCCCAACTGGAATGCTGCTCCTGGTACAAATAGCTACATGCTTTGTGATGGTACTGTTCTACAGGCCTGTGTTCCCACCTTGCATTAATCGTTTATCCAGAAACACAGTGGAGACGGTCTGAATAGATCTAGAGCTCTAGAACTCTGCAAAGAATTTAGGAAACACTTTAAACTTGTAAAATGTTCTTCTTGGAATGAAGATCCCCTGCTGTGAAGTGAAACCTGTTAGCGCTGTATAATTACATGTTTTTAAGGTGGTATAAACCTTGTAGATTATAGTCATTGTCAGAAGGTTTCTCCGGTTCCGGTCCAGAGTTTGGTGTTCCTGATGTCCTGATTGTGTCCACTTGTTGTTTAGTGTATAAATGTATCCTCATTGTGTCCATGCCAGTGTCCACTCCCTCACAGAGTCACTGCACAATAGTGGTGGAGGTGTGGACGCTTGTGGTATCCAGCAGCGTCCTGGCACTCACCACGGTCCATAATGAGTAAATCCTATGACATGTCCTACCATCGTGACACTTTTTGGTGACCTTTAAACTTTTCAGCAGATGATCAGGTTTCTCTCATGATCATGTGTGAAAAGTGGACAATATATATGAACAATATTAGTTAAAATGGATGCTTTTGGAAGACAACTCTTGTTGAAAATAAAACCAATAAATCAATTAAAAACTGTAACTAATTGATCACACACTTTGCAAAGAAATTATTGTGTTTATTGCTGGTTAATTAACCATGTTGGTTACGTGCAATCCAACAGTAATCAAATGCTGCCGCATTATTAATGGTGTAAATTCGTTCAATATTTGTAATGCATTGCACTGATTAACATGTTAATTCTTGAAAATGAAATCCTTGATGAACTGTGATTGTGAGAGGGATATTAATGCAGACGAAAGGTAGGTAGTAGCCTGGTAGTAGCCTAGTGGGTAACACACTCGCCTATGAACCAGAAGACCCAGGTTCAAACCCCACTTACTACCATCGTGTCCCTGAGCAAGACACTTAACCCTGAGTGTCTCCAGGGGGGGGGACTGTCCCTGTAACTACTGACTGTAAGTCGCTCTGGATAAGGGTGTCTGGTAAATGAAAGGAGAGATCATCGCGGCGCTGTAGTGTGTATGTAGTAGGTAGATTAGCGTGTTAATGCTCAGGTCATCGTTCAGCACGCTGTGAGAGTCTCTCTGATAAACGACTCTGTTAACTGTTCTGCATGTTCGTTTCCAGCTCGCATGGCTGATGGGAAATGGGAGCAGATTACTGCGCATTTGTATTCAGCAGCTTTCTACCGAAAATGCTGAGGGGAAAACAGTCATTTCAGAAGAAACATAATTTCATTTTTTTTTTTTTTTTTTTGGAATCATTCATTATCACCTGGAATTGAAATCTGCCTCCACTGGGAACGTTGCAGCTGCAGTCGTGAGCTTTTTTAAAACAGGGAGAAAAGTCCATGATTTACGAGTCGAAGCTGCGCGGTATCGCCCACCGCAGGTGCCTCAGCTTCGTCCCCCTGAGTACGGATTTCGACCCGCTGCGCTGGCCGCCGCCACATCAAACAGGCCCCCCGACCCACAATCCCGCAGGACGCAGCGCCCGCAGGGCCGTGATGTTTAAAGGCATTAATACACGTCCCGGGGCCTTAGGAGCATCAAGGGATACTCAGCACGTCCCTCAGAAACCAAGACGTTGTGAAGATGAAAGCAGCACCGTGTCTGGCCCTACTTTTGTTTTATGTTGCTTATTTTCTTTAAAAAAGCAAGAACGTAGCCGGCGGGAGACCCGCGTCTCTGTAATTTGTAAAGGTCCCTTAAGCAGCCATTGGAGGAGTCATTAATAACCTCTCAGTTAGATGGACCACGCACCACGGTCTACTCGGCTCTGGAGCATGTTATGAATAGCTGCTGGGGTTTAGCTGAGCTTCTGTATTTAATTATAAATGCTGTTGCCGGGTGTGGAAGAAACAGACTTGTAGTGATGACTTTGGTGACTCCGGTGGCACGTCTGGGTGACCAGATTTTGAAATTATAATTACATTTGTACAGTTAACAGCTGGGGTTGTCTTTAGGTCAGACCTGAACCTTAATTTAACACAGAACATAATTTTTTTTAAAACATTTTTTTAAACGCTGTTTTGTTTTTTTTAACTAGATTATTAAATGTGTGTTTTAAGATTCTGCAGAAACCCTGGGTGGATAGATTAAAGTTTTACTTTACACAAATGTAAGACGTGACTGCTTGTTCGTAATCTGTATGCTGTATGAAGAACCTTTTTGTTTGTTGTGTGGTGATTCGAGTTCAAGGCATGATTGACAGCTGCCCCCCCCCCCCCCTCCTCATTCTGGACGATTTAACCCCCCTCCCGTCAATACGTGACACGCCCGGGTGTAGAGCAGCGTCCATCTCCTCTCCCCCCTCCGTTTCCCTCCATTCTCTACACTCGTGACCACGCCCACCACCAACACCCACATGCAGGTTATCCGGCGCTTTAATTCAAACGTTCTGATCAGTTAATTATGGATCTTCACTTTTGTGAATGTGACCAGGCGCTTCACCATTTCTGGCTTCTTATAGAGTCGCCGTGTCATGTCATTAATTCCGGCGGAACGTCCTGATCTCTGCACCGTTCTGGTAGAGCCGTTTTCCCGCCAGTTCTCAATTATGATCGGAGTGCTTCATTAGATGTGTATTATGTCCATTTATTTCCCTTCTCCGATTGGTGCGTTTCCTTTACGTCTCTGCACCGTTGAGCCCTGGGTAATTAAAACAACCAGGACGTATTTCAGCCCGCACACCCCATGCTTTAACACTAATATCTGATCTTTCTACTGCTTATGTCAAAAGAATTGAAGCCAAGTGGGTAGAACCCTCGTGGCGGATGCTGTGGATGGATATGATGCTCAGCTGTGCCGTCCACATGGTGACTCCCAGTCCAAACCAGTCAACACACAAGAGAACAAGAACAGTTTAAATTCCATGATCTTCATGATGTGTGGTCATTACGGCTTGGTCGATTCTGCATGGGTGCAGTGCGGAGCATAATTGATTATATGATGATGACGTGGCTGGGTGATTTTCTGGTTAATAAATAAATAAATGAAATAAATATATTTAAACGTTTTCGAGCCAAACTAAACAAGTTCTCCTCGCTTCTCATGCAGTGAAAGTCACATGACACGACACAACCATTCTTATAATGAACTTACTTCAACAGTAATTAAAATTTTAATTTACATTTACAGCATTTATCAGACGCCCTTATCCAGAGCGACTTACAGTCAGTAGTTACAGGGACAGTCCCCCCCTGGAGACACTCAGGGTTAAGTGTCCTGCTCAAGGACACGATGGTAGTAAGTGGGGTTTGAACCCGGGTCTTCTGGTTCACATGCGAGTGTGTTACCCCTACCAAAATGTTCATATAACGGTTGAACAACAACTTGACTCCCCTCTCGAACCTCCGCGTATAATTCAGAAGTGATGTTGTTTCAAATGCTTCACTAAATTTGCACTTATTCCAAACCGGCTTGTCCACATCTTTAGTTTTTTCCGTTCATCTGATATCCAGACTGTGCTCTTGCTTTTTTAGATCTTCTTGCAAGCTTGATGTGTCTCTCGTAACTGATATTGGAATCGACAGTACATTTTTACTGAGTTTTTTTTCTGCACATTAGTGCATCGTGACGCCGACTCGTGAGACCAGTGAAGATCCCCGGCGGTCAGTCATCATGGCGGTCGTGGAGCGGACTTGACCTTGACCCCGGGACGAACGGCGCCGCCGCACGCACACCGAGGCACGAGCGAGTGGGTGACGAGCGGCCGCCTCGGCGCTCCGCCGTCACGGCTGCGGAGAGGAGAGATGGGAGCAGATGGGAGGCCGTCAGGGGCCCAGACACGTTCGTCCCGACTCCGCAGAGGGCCGGCCGCGGCGCATCTTCTCAGGAACCAGCGGGGGACGTTCCAGCTAACGTGCAACATTAGCATGGCACAGGCTTTTGGGGAACATTATGCGCGGGAAATTGAACAGTGTGCATTCTTGTTCTCTTCTGCTGGCTGAATGTGGGATTTCTGCCTCTCAGCGCTTTTTGCAGCATCTGTCTTTCTAATTGAAAGTCCAGACGGGGGGAGAGACGCATTCGGAAAATGCTGGCATGCCGAGGACCGTCCTCAAGCTGTCCGCCGGACACATTTATCCAGAGAAATGTGATGAAGAAAAAAAAACGACGACGCCAGGCTCGGATATTCACTTCTGCCATCACCGCATGATGCCGGATTTACATTTACAGCCCTTATCCAGAGCGACTTACAATCAGTATTAACAGGGACAGTCCCCCCCTGGAGACACTCAGGGTTAAGTGTCTTGCTCAGGGACACGATGGTAGTAAGCGGGATTTGAACCTGGGTCTTCTGGTTCACAGGCGAGTGTCTTACCCACTAGGCTACTACCACTACCTACCTGAGCTTAGGAAGCTCAGGCCGTGTTTTCCCTTTCACCATCTTCAACCAGACCGAGGAGCCCTGTTATGTTTAAATACGTTATGCGGTTGTGGCATTTCGACACTTTCGAGATGGTTTTGGTCATTTTGTAGACTCGGTGGTGGGATGAACTTCCACTAGATGTTGAGTCTTGTCTCGAATCGTCCAGACTGAGGAAGTAGGCTGTGTCAGAGCTGTCAGTCAAATCCACAGACTCCTCCCCCTTTCAAACTTGGTTTATAAAAATGTCACCAAAGTGACGACACACCGATTTTCCTGTTTCTGTAAATCTTGAAGAACCAGAACCAGAACTCAAGGTGTGTGATTATTTCCGTAAATATGAAACCTTCGCTCCACCCCATCATCCGTGTCCCACGTGAAACAGGGACATGCTGGTACTCCGACGCCGATAGGATGTGGAAAGCTGCAATTTGTCAGAATCAGATCTCGGGCTGGACGCGTATGAGTAGTCTGTCTGTTCGTCTCAGTCCGTCTGACTGTCCCCGCTTAAAACGCCTCTCTTCTCTGCCGAATGCGTCATTGCCAGTTGGCTCACAACTCGTACTTGACCAACGTGCACGTTAAGTCATCGCTGTGCTTTGTGATTCTAGTCGGTCTATATCTGGATAGGTGGCCTTTTTAACACGGAAATCCCGGTTGCTTTTTCCAGGCAGACGTCCACAGGGGGGACGGGGCCTCTGAGGAATCGGTGGCCCAGACCTCTCACCCCGCTGCTCGCCGGAGACGTGCGGTATTTTGAAGGCCACGTTATCGCCTCTGCTGCCACCGTGGCTCGGCCGAGCGACGCTGCAGAAACTGATGCCCAGATGGTGGCAAGCTGCACTTGTGTCCATCTGATTGCGAGGTCACAGACGTCTACGATTGCATCACACCTAGCAGTCCAAGCCACGTCTCAGAGAGAACGACACCCCGAAAACCAGGACAAAGCGATATGACTAGATTAGCACGTTAGTGAGGGTGTCCACTGTGGGGATCTGCAGACGGATTCTCCCCTCAATTATTCATGTTTGGTTGCTCTGTGAGGTACGGAATCCAGCCCCGAAACGCTGCAGACGATGGCGAAAGTCCACTGGATGGACTTCATGGAGTCGTGCAGCACCGCGGGGGACGTTAATGCACGTGAACTTTGACCCGGCCACACTGGGATATGTTGCTCTACGTTCACTGCACGGCTGGTGAGGTGACGCTGTGACGAACAAGACCTCGACCCCAATGCCATCTGGGGGGTCAGGATATATATATATATGTATATGTATATATATATATATACATATGTGTGTGTGGGTGTGTGTGTATGATATATGTCTTGTTTTTGTCCTCTCAGCACAGCATTTTGCATGCCGCGACAGTGGAGAAAGTTACATAAGACCCTGCATATATTCTGCTGAATGGATGGATGGATGCACAAAATGAGGGTCTCTGGCTGACTGAAGCTCGTCTATCACAGAGGCTCTTTATTCAGAAAATGAATGAACGGGTCACAGGGGTCATTAATGCACAAAAATGAAGCGCATCCAAACCCGCCACCCAGCAACAACAGCAGGCCGGTGAACGTCGGAGCGCGGTGGGTGTTCTTATCTCAGAGAAATAATCACTATTTATGACGCACAATCTCTACAGAACTAGAGCGGTTGACGGTTCGAGTTTTTGATGATTCAAATTAAATAAACCCACATGCCCCCCATACGTGGCCCTCTGGTGCAGCGGTGGCCTAGCGGTTAAGGAAGCGGCCCCGTAATCAGAAGGTTGCCGGTTCGAATCCTGGTCTGCCAAGGTGCCACTGAGCAAAGCACCGTCCCCACACACTGCTCCCCGGGCGCCTGTCATGGCCGCCCACTGCTCAGTCAGGGTGACGGTTAAATACGTTTCACCGTGTCACTTCACTTTCACTCTGCTGAATTAAGACTCAGTCCCAATGACATGCTGTTTATAATGTGATCATTTGACTTTGAATTGTTTCATGCGGCTAAGACGGCGTGTTTTTTGAGACGGTAGAGCGCCCTCGCTAGTGAACACAAATTGAAAGGTAAAGGTTGTGCGCGGCCTAAGTGGCCCTGACATCCTCCGGGTCATTTGCGGCGCGGGCCAACTCGGAGCATGGTATAATGACCCAGACTTCAGCCACAATCAGCATTTATCACCCCGCCCGGCACCGAGTAACTCGAGCCTAAGTGGCGGGGCCCGGCCGCCCCGGCCGAGGTTAACGGCGGGGCCGCAGCAGCAACGCTTTCCCGCGCATTTGAATAATTCTGCATCTCTCCCGCGCCCTCTCCCTGCATATTGGAGGCCATTTGTATTCCGGCCGCGCGTGTACAGAAATCAGGTCTGGGATGGAAATCGCTCACCGGTGGGATCTAAAATGAGGAGAGCGCCGCTGAAAAATGACTGATGCTGAGATAGCACACGGAACGACTCCCTCTGTGGTATATTTGCATTTTTTATATTAAAATATTAACCTTGCACTGACTAATTTGCACCAGTATTAAAACACCTGGCAACATCATAATAATGATGATAACTGACATCCGTGATTATCAGCTAATGTTGGTTTTAATTAATCATAGATGTTAAATTATCATCTAAAATCATCAAACAATATGCGCAATCCAGGCCAATTCTTTTGCTGAGAACAGGCACAATGCAAGTCCTAATTAACACATCAACGCATTAATATGCATTTCATAAGAAGAAAATGCAACCGAATGAAAAAGAAAACTGGCAGCGCATGACAATAAGAACATAGTTCTTTTGACATTCATTAAATATATAACTGTACAAATTAATGATGAACAAATGTACCATTCAAAGCATCTTAGATAATAGTTGTGCGTGTTAACATGCATTTCATTAAAAATAAGTGGATGTATATATATAAATACACACACACACATATTTTTAATTAACTGTGTGTGTGTGTGTGTATATACACACACATGACAAGGGCTATAAGATAAATGAAATTCATTAAAAAACTAACCTTTCAAGCATGCCTTGAGTAAATTAAGACCTTATCTAACAATATGAGAGAACCATTTGAGTTAGTTCTTAACATGGACTTTTAAACCATCGTAGATAACAGATTGTGCGCATCTTGTGAAATTGAACTTCGATTCATTTGCATTATTACTGCAGCAAATCGAATTAAGTAGGCCACGCCCATTCCCGCCCCCGTATTCGGACCAAATTTGTCATCGCCAGACCACAAAAAAAAAAAAACGCAGTCGTGTAATTAACAGCGTGCGTCGTCTTAATTAAACGGGGCGTGGCCCGTCGCCGCTGGCCCCGCCTCCCGAGTCTGCGCGCGCCCGCCGCCTCATAAATATATGCGCGTGCATGTGAGACGCTCCGGCAGCGGCGGCGGCGGCGGCGAGCAGCCGGTACGACGGACATGCGACCGGACTATATACATTCATACCATATAATTATATAGAAAGTATAAAACCGCGCCGACGACGATGTGAAGGTAAACACATTCTCATATTTTCATATTTCATATCACGACACCTGCCTGCCGTCTTATTACCCGCGAGGTTTGGTGCATTTTAATGGTTTGGTGCATTTATTACATTATTATTGCATCTGCGTTTCTTTTTGTTGGTTGGTCACGAACAAAGGCGAGTTCGGCGCTCCGATGCAACGGTTGCCGTATCATGTGCAGAATATAGGAATAAACACTTTAAAAAAAAAAAGAAAGACATCTGCACTTCTCTTTACACGACTCGTTTTTCACATTTCTTCCGATTTTTTACTTCTTCTTCTCGCTCATTTTGTGCCCTCTTGTGGTCACACGCACGTCGGCACGAATATTCAATAGTAGAGACGCGAACATTAAATTCGCTCAGTTAACATGAAGTCATGCATTGCTGAACTGATCCATACTATATATTGTGGTATAGATGCAGATATGCAATTCATACACATATTTTATGTTAAAGACGTAAAAGTGTAATATTCGGTTACGTTTGCAATATTTGCATATTGGTTCACTGTATACTTGCAATGTTTGCAATATTGAGGTCTATAGCAGCCGCTAAAGCATTTCACTGCATATCATACCGTGTACGACTGCGTACGTGACAAATAAAATTTGAATTGAATATATATACAAATGGATGAATATACATGAAAAAAATGTATATATAACAATAACGACCCTGGGCAGCAGCTCTTATGATGAAATCCCGGTTAAAGCGGCATTTTTGCATTTCATCATGATATCTGCTGCTCGGCTGTTCAGAGCAGTGGGACCGGGACCACTGTGGGAGAATTCATGGCACTTTTCCCGGTCATTTGGCAGGCTGTCCGCGAAGCAGCAGCCATGAAGTCGGTTCTGGACGGCGTGGCCGACACCACCTTCCGGACGATGACCTCGGGGCTGCGGTACCTGGGCTCCAACGACGCCAGCTATGACGACCCCGGCATGGACGCGGACTTCGCCAAGGGCGGGTTCTCCCTGCAGAAGCCGCTCTCGGCGTTCCGCAGCAACTCCTTCCCCGACAAGGTGCCGCCGGACGAGGAGCTGATCCTCCGGGGCCTGCCCTTCTACCCCACCAACGCCTCGGACCTGTTCGGCAACCGCAGCTCCCCGGGGGACGAAGGGAGGAACATCCAGTGCGGCGAGAACTTCATGGACATGGAGTGCTTCATGATCCTGACGCCCAGCCAGCAGCTGGCCGTGGCCGTCATGTCCCTGACGCTGGGCACCTTCACCGTGCTGGAGAACCTGGTGGTGCTGTGCGTGATCCTGCAGTCGCGCACGCTGCGCTGCCGCCCGTCCTACCACTTCATCGGCAGCCTGGCCGTGGCCGACCTGCTGGGCAGCGTGATCTTCGTCTACAGCTTCCTGGACTTCCACGTGTTCCACCGCAAGGACGGCCCCAACGTGTTCCTCTTCAAGCTGGGCGGGGTGACGGCGTCCTTCACCGCCTCGGTGGGGAGCCTGTTCCTCACCGCCATCGACCGCTACATCTCCATCCACCGGCCGCTGGCCTACCGGCGCATCGTCACGCGCACCAAGGCCGTCATCGCCTTCTGCATGATGTGGGCCATCTCCATCGCCATCGCCGTGCTGCCCCTGCTGGGCTGGAACTGCAAGCGCCTCAACTCGGCCTGCTCGGACATCTTCCCGCTGATCGACGAGAACTACCTGATGTTCTGGATCGGCGTGACCAGCGCGCTGGTCCTCTTCATCGTCTACGCCTACATGTACATCCTGTGGAAGGCGCACCACCACGCCGTGCGCATGCTGAGCCGCACCTCGCAGAAGAGCCTGGTGGTCCACGCGGCCGACGGCACCAAGGTGCAGGCCGCCCGGCCCGAGCAGGCGCGCATGGACATCCGCCTGGCCAAGACGCTGGTGCTCATCCTGGCGGTGCTGGTCATCTGCTGGGGCCCCCTGCTGGCCATCATGGCGTACGACCTCTTCTGGAAGATGGACGACGGCATCAAGACGGTGTTCGCCTTCTGCAGCATGCTCTGCCTGCTCAACTCCACCGTCAACCCCGTCATCTACGCCCTGAGGAGCAAGGACCTGCGCCGCGCCTTCCTGGGCGCCTGCCGGGCGTGCCGGAGCAGCGCCCAGCAGCTGGACAACAGCCTGGAGTCGGACTGCCAGAACCGGCACGCCGCCATCGCCGCCAGCCGGGCCGCCGAGAGCTGCGTCAAGACCACTGTGAAGATAGCCAAAGCGACCATGTCCGTCTCCACGGAGACGTCCGCCGAGGCCGTGTGACCTCCCGCCCCCGAGACTTTTCTACTTCGAAAGAAACGATCAAATATCAGGTTCTTCGAGCGAACGATCTCGTTTTCTTCTTCTCACGGGAACAAGGGGCTACTGAACGTTTTCCTGCGTCGTGTCGACATGTAATCACCCCCCATCCCTCCTCCCCACGTGGACATGCGCCGCGTTCCGTAAAAAAACTGCAAAAAACGCCATTTGCAGGCCGGCATAGAACTGGACATAGAAACAGAGCGAAAGCACACCTTTATTTTGGAATACGAAAAGGGATCCACACGTCACGCAGTTAATTAACACGAGGAAATTCATGTAAATATAAGTGTGCAATAACGACGACGACGTAATTCTGTCCATGTCGAGTCTACTGCCACCAGGATGAGGAACATCACGTACATTAGCGGGGGGGGCAATGTGGAAAACCGTCTCCGATTGTTCGTGTGCAGTGTGCCGGACGCACTGGTGTACAGGAAGCGGCATGAACTCATCTCGTCTTTGGGGCTTTCAGGCTTCCCTGCAGCAGGTCTCCCGGGATTCATGCATTCCGGATCGATGACTATTGTCCCCCCAGAAGGCCGAATTGTGTTCAGTTCCTTTTTAAATATACAGCTTCAAAGTTGAATCCCTCCAATGTCGGGCCATAATGATTCTGACTGTTCTCCGTTATCTCGTCGGCGTTGTGGACGTTGATACTTGATGTTAAAAAATTTCCGAAATAATTCCGAATTCTTTTTCTTTCTTTTTTTCCCCGTATTCTTCTTGTTTTAATATTTGGAGTACAAAAATGAAATGTCAAGTGGCTTCTGTACCAAGGTAGCAAATGAGCAGTCTGTCAAAAAAAAAAAAAAAATAACAACAGAACAAGTAAAAGTTCAATAACTGGACGCTTGTGTTTTCTGTATTTGCCATGTAGTCTGTTTTCAAGCTTTTGAATAAAGTAACTGCCAGTTAACCTAAACTGTGTAATGTTTTTATTTGCATTTTCAATTGAAAAGTAAACTATTACAAAACACTACATGTATTCCAATTAATAATAATAAGGGTTAGGGTGCCAATAGACTATTTCTGGAGGTTTGGCGCCCCCTTGAGGAATTTTACTGGAACCGACGCCGCTGGTGGCACTCGGGCTCCCCCCAGCGGTACCGGCCGGAACAGACCGGCGCTCCTCGCGCTGTCAATATTCTCAACCCGTTATCAATATTCTCCCCTGACCGCAGTATTGATCGTAGATGACGTTCATATTAGAAAAGAAAACTGCATCCTGTGTGCAATAGTTAACGGCACTGTATTGTAATGGCGATAGTTCTGAGGTGCTACAGTGAAAAGTTTTAATATATATTTTCTTCCTTTTTCATTTGGTAACGGGAACGTTTAACGATTTTCTGTAGTTATGAATTCAACATTGTATTTATTTGTTTTCATTTTTCGTTCTCGTAAACGTCTATCTGACGTGTCTTGTTCGTCTATTCATGCTTTTAATTTATAATAATAATTTTAAAAACCACGGACACAAGCACATTGAAAGAGCTTGGAGTTATAAATACGAAGACTGTTAATTATCCGTTTTCATCATGCTAGGGAATAAGGAAGCAGAATAGTAACCGATGGGTTGAGGGTTCAAATCCCGCCGAGGTGCCACCGAGGTCCTCTTGATCACTGCTCCCCGATCACTCGCATTAACTCAGTTTTCAATAGTAGTTTTTTTGCGTTAACTACGTGAAGTATATATGTTTAGTAAGTGCGCAATCGGCTTTTTAAATAAAAAAAAGCCCTTTACGTTCCGAACGCACCAATCGCGGGGTCCGTCCGAGAAGCAGGACCCGACGCGGCCTCGCTTGGGTAATGTAGTCTTCTTCCGCGCGCACCTCCGTACGTCTCTGTGTCAAACCCCGCCCCCGATAAACTCCAAATCCCACCTACCACCGCGGCACCCCGCGCATGCGCCACAGCGCGCGTCCGGGGTGAGGGGACGCTGTTTTGCTCGCCATATTTTACGAGCGCCGCGGAAGCGACGGCGCAGCCCTTCTCATCCGAACCAATCTGCGAGTCTGCGGCGTCCAGGAGGGACGAGAACCGGCGTGACTAGTAGCCCGGACACTCGGCCGCCTCGGGGTCCGCGTTTGCAGCCGCCGGAGGAGCAGGGACGCCCGCTTTCCGTGGAGGGTTGTAGGAGAAGAAGACCGACGCTCCCCGAAAATGGCCTGTGGGGCGACGCTGAAGCGGACCCTGGATTTCGACCCGCTGATGAGCCCGGCCTCCCCCAAACGGAGACGCTGCGCGCCGATGTCGCCGTCGGCCTCCGCCGCCTCGTCCCCGCAGAAGTACCTGCGCATGGAGCCGTCGCCCTTCGGCGAGGTGTCGTCCCGGCTCACCGCGGGTGAGCGACGCGCCGCTGCTAGCACGCTAACGCCGACAATGGCGCATGTTTCCTCGCCAGGAAACGTCAGTGCCGGGCCGAGCGGACCGGGCGGGACGCCGAACCCGTTCAGAACGGCGGCCGGAGCCGCTGCGGTTTCTTGTGTAGACGCGGCGTCGTTTCGGTGTTTGAACGTGTTGAAATCGGCGCAGGAAAACGCCGACTAGCCAACAAGACCACAGTTCCCACGTCGACAATATTCTGGTGTTGGGTTTTTATTTAGCTTTTTTTATCGGTCCTGTTGGTCCCCTAATTCTGTATCTCAAGTCTTGTTGTGCAGAATTCCAGTCCCACAATGAGATTTCCCAGGATGCGCCGTTTCGGTGTCTGTAGCTTTAAATGCTAATGAGGAGGGGGAGAGGGCGGGGCCAGGAGGAGAGTGTCCTATAGGAGTTGAGCAGGCATTCCCGGAAATGATCTCACCAACATCATTCACCACGATGTTTGTTACAGACATGGAAGTCGTGTGGACGTTCTTCCAGAAAAAATAAAATGAACCCACTGGATCTCCAGAGTCTCACATGATGGAGCTAAAAAATTAATTTGTGCTCGTTTTTACGTCCAAGTGACTGCAACGGTTCACACGATTGGAAGCCATGACGGTCGGTGGAGATGATGTTTTAGGGGAGGTGTGGGAAGTTCTCTGGGCAGAAAAAGCACGAGAAACGAGAAGTAACCTTTCCCCTTATGACGTCATATAGGGGAAAATTCCATACCGCTCTCTGAACGGTGAAGCAGAACGACCTAAACTCTCTTCACGCTGCAGGACCATAGACAGGCTCGGGGAACTCGTATTAATGTTAAATCATCTCACAAAGTCACATTTTCATAATAGGGGACTGTTGGTCTGGTTGGTCACAAATTTATATATATATATATAATATTTTTTCATCTCTTCTCCCACCAGAACAAATCCTGCACAACATCAAGCAGGAGTACAAGCGGATGCAGAAGCGCCGGCACCTGGAGAGCAGCTTCCAGCAGACGGACGGCTGCTGCTCCCTGGAGTCCCAGCATCCGCCCTCCATGCTGGGCGGCTCCCCTCTGCCAGGTAGCGCCGTCTTCGTCTGTCTGCTCTGTGTGGAGGAGGGAAGCTGTGCCGAGAGGTCCTGAGGGCCGAAAATGGCCCCATAGGTTCCACGTCTTGTGTACAGTTATTTCGTGAACGAGACAAAGATAGTCCGCGAACGTTTTGGCAACGAATCGCGTTCTGGTTCGTGCTTCGTGAAATTCCCTTTTTGTTCCTGTCCGCAGGCACGTCTGGTGGCGCGTCCCCTACTAGGAGGGAGCAGCCCCTGTTCACCTTGAGGCAGGTGGGCATGATCTGTGAGCGCCTTCTGAAGGAGCGCGAGGAGAAGGTGCGAGAGGAGTACGACGAAATCCTGACTACGAAGCTGGCAGGTCGGGCCCTCCGCCGCCTCAACCCGCGTTCGGCTCCGTTGGGACTTTTAACGGGAAATTCCTCTTCTTTTCTCCTCCCCCCCCCCAGAACAATACGACGCTTTCGTGAAGTTCACCCATGATCAGTTACTGCGGCGGTTCGGGGAGCAGCCGGCCAGCTGTACGTATCCCGGCGTGGTTCTTATTTTTAATCTTCGTAGTGGTGGTAATATTTGTCTAAATTACTACTTTCGTTTGTTTTTGTTTTTCTGCCCAGATGTTTCCTGAGTACGTGTCCTTTGCACAGACCCGCCCCCTTTCCCCGCCCCCTGTAATTGCTGCGAGCCCTTCCGGGACATGTCGGCGAGCGTCTCTCTCGCGGAGCGCCGACGGGCCTGAAGCTGGACTTGCTAGCGGTGCCATATCCCGCCTGGAGCTCCTCCCGCCAGCTGCGTCTTACCCATCGTTCGCTGTATTCGTAATTTATTAGGCACGTTCTCATGCCTTTTATCGAGTCACCCGGTCCGTTTAAACTTTTTTTTTTTTTTTTTGGTGGGGGGGTGTTGAGAAAAAAAAAACTTCATTTCATTAAAAAAAAAAAAAAAAAAAACTAGACCACCAGTGAGGACCACAGGCCCCTTCTTACGTCTGGTGCTGGACTGTTTTGCCTTTTAAACATTTCTCCCCTCCTCTAACAGTGCGGTCCCAGTCTGGGGGGGGGGGCAGTGGATCGGAATCGGATCCGAATTGGGGCTTTTCCGAGGTTTACTAAAGCGGAGAGAATTGACTGTTTATATATATATATAAATATAAAACCCCGCCCATTTACTTCGGTTTAAAATTGTTTTTTTTTTTTTTTTTTAACCTGATTTTTTAATTTATTTTTATTTCTCTTCCCTCCCTGTACAGTTATATTCCCTGTGTAGTGGGTTTAGTTGGATTTAGTTTGGGAAAAAGTATAAAAAAATAAATGGTTTACATTTATAAAGGAGTGTTTTTTTTGTTTTTTTTTTCTTCCATTTATTAGCATTAAATATCACGGGAGTCGGTTCCTCCGTGTGGACAATTTTCATGTGAACGCAAAGACCAAATGTCACATTTGCGAGTCCGGGCCTGTGTTTAACACCGGCAGCGCGGGTCTGGACCGTTAAGCAGAACATCACGGTCGATCCCAAAAATTTAATCCAAGGAAGACATGAACATTCTGGGCATTACATGGATGGGAAAAACCCACGTAATTCTCTGAAAGTGAAGTGATTGTCATTGTGATATACTGCAGCACAGCACACGGTGAAACGTGTCCTCTGTATTTAACCATCACCCTGAGTGAGCAGTGGGCGGCCGTGACAGGCGCCCGGGGAGCAGTGTGTGGGGACGGTGCTTTGCTCAGTGGCACCTTGGCGGATCTGGATTCGAACCTCGTGATTACGGGGCCGCTTCCTTAACCGCTAGGGCCAATTACTGGCTTGTAAGAAGAGGCCACGTGAAATCCTGGACAGAAGGATCCACCACGATGGAGCAGATCACCTACCTGAGTTCCGCAGCTGCTCACATACAACCGATTGGTTGCCATCCATTAGGCGGTAGAAGGGTAAGGGTAGTGGGTAAGATGCTAAGGGCCAGAAGAGCACAGGTTCAAACCCCACTTACTATTATTGTCATTTACCCTGCGTGTCACCAGGGGGACTGTCCCTGTAAATCGCTCTGGATAATGCCGTAAATGTAATTGGCCTCCTTAACCACCCAATTTGTTTTTTGCTCATTACTCGTTTAACTTCATATAGTGCACTGTATATATTAACTGTGAAATTCACAGATTTTGAAATATTTGGTTTACTGCATTATTATAAGGGGCATCAGAATTAACACGTTAATATTTAACTTAACGCATTAAGAATGCAGCTACTCTCGAGTATGTGGGTGCGGCAGCCAATCGTTGTTTCTCACATGAGCATAAATCCGACCGATTGGCCAAAGTGTTGGGGGGAAATTTGCATGAATGTTACACAATTTGGTGGATGCTAGTGCAGGATGGTAATGCGTTCCGATTTAATTCAACAACGACAGGAGTTCTGATTGACAGGTTTAATGTTAATCTTTTTTTTTTTTTTATCACAATGTTTTATAAGAATGCAATTGATAGGAAAATTAAAAACTCGTTTTTGTCTTGACCCCAACTCCACCTGACACTACGTGAATAAAGTTCAGCTCCAGGGGCGACGACAGTACATACCAATAGGCACATTTCATATTTCTCCCGCTCGAAGGAAGAAAAAGAAAAATATCGCATTAACACTTTATCACAAGTTAGAATACACAAGCTTCCAAATCCGTAAATCACCAGTAACGTAATGGAAACGAAGCAAAACCACTCGTTGCTGATACGCGGTACAGTAGTGTCCAGTTTCTAATAACGGGAAATCCTCAGGGACGGAACGTAAATGAGGCCCGACTCCGCTGTGCAGCGCCCGTTACAATTTTCCCAACGCGCCAGGCCAGGGTCTTTCTCTCTGGACAAAAAAAATTATAATAATAAAATAAAAACCCATAATTTTTTTTTTTTTTTTTTTTGTGGAAGAACTGAAAACTGCATTTGGACTTGAGGTCCAGATCTGAAGAACCCTGGTCTAGATTACAGCAAGAGACATAAAACAAACAAAAAAAAAAAAAACCTGGACTGAAATTTGACCGTCTTTCTCTACCATAGAGGGTGGTCCTTATTCTGGAAACACTGATTTTGTGCGCAAATATCACGTGACGGGACTGTTTTAAAAGACTCATGATCTCGAGCCCCCTACACACACACACACACACACACACACGACCGCCAAGTCCATCACAAATACTCCACGTCCGAAGATAAATCACCATGGCTTGTCTTCCAAGTACCTCTGGAGTTAAAATGTCTACTTTACCATAACGTACCCGAGAATCGAGCAGCACACAAGATAAAGAGGAAAAAAAAAAGTGCCATCTGTATACATTCATTGCATAGCAGGGCTTCAGCAGGTTGGGCGACGCCTACACCCTCACTGGCTTCACTGGCCCGTTGGCAGCGGCCGCCCGGGGTCACTGGCTTGGTCCTGTGCGGCGCCGGGCCCAGTAGTCGCCGTAGGCCTGCTGGAACATGTTCTCGCAGCTGATCCGGGCGTTGAGGCGGGAGCAGATGAGGAACGAGCCGCCCATCTTGCGGTGGAGGGAGTAGGTCTCCTCGGGGGGCGGGGTCAGGCGCTGCTTCAGCATCACCGGGATCAGGTTGTGGATGCGCTCCGTCGTGCTCTGCGAGCCGAAGTCGAAGGGCTCTTCTGACGCGAAGGCCTCGCCGAGGATCATGACCGCGTCAACGTGCGCATTCTCCATCATCTGGGGAAAGAGCACAAATGTCACGCCAATTACTGCCAGATTTAACGTTGCAATAATTTCTCCCTCCTTGGACAGAATATTTTAATATCGGAATCACCCTGCCTGTACACAATCACATTTAATGTCATGTTATACAAGTCATAATGCCATAAACTGTAATAAAACGTCCAAGTGTGGCCACGATGAAATCCCGGCAGTCGTTTTCGGGCATAATAACCATCGGCGCTTCTCACCTTTGATTCGTAGCCAGTGAGGAACTTCATTTCAATGGATTTCTTTAACACTCCTTCCCTGTCTCCATCTGCGGCAGCTTTAATAACCTGTAACGCGGGTTATAATCCATAATTACAGTGTAGTTACGACCTGAGGCTAACTACGCAATTAAAAAAAAAAACTTATTTCACCTCGATATAAACATCGGTGAAGCTCTCATCAAACCCACGTGTGGCACCAAAGTCCAATAGCGCCACCTAGAGAGAGAAATGGAAACCGGCGGTATTTATCTAGCGATCCCGGGACGTGACAGAAGAACATTAATTTTAATGACGTGCTCATGACCGTAATGTACTGGTCGGGAGGGTCCGGAGTCTCACCCGGTGTGTCTGCGGATCGTAGAAGAAGTTGGACCAGTTGGGATCCGTCTGCATGTACCGAAACTCGAACAGCTCCCTCAGACACAGGACCAGGATGTTCTCACAGATCTGAGGAACCAGGCGACGTGCGCATGTGATTTACGTCTGACCACCAGGTGGCGGCCCGGGGCCGTTGAAAGCCTGGGCGGCGAGCATGTCTATTTTTGGTAAAGGTATGCCCACGGTTCCCTTCATTTGAGAGGCGGTGAGGTGACGCTTACCTCGTTCTTGAGGTCCTGGGTCAGCTCGTCAGCCTTGTCGAGGGGGAAGCCGGGCACCAGCTCGGTGGTGAGGACGTGCTGGCTGCTGAGCTCGTCGATCACGTTCGGCACGTAGAAGAACGGGTGGTCCTTCAGCAGCTCCCTGCGAAGTGGCAAAACCGCAGGTCAGAGGTCACAGTGAACCAGCACGTTGGTAAACCGAGCAGCTCTTGCTGGCTGCGAGTAACAGCACACCATACTGTGGACGCGCTGGACAAATTAACCACGTCTCTGACAAGAAAAAGACTCGAGTAAAGACTCATGTATGCTCAACATTAAAGACGCATACGTGTCTAGCGCGAAAAGTTCAAGAGCCAAAAAAAAAAAAAAAAAAAAAAACACATAAAAACAAAACTGAAAAAACGGAAATTATTTTTTTAAATTCAAATTCATAAATTGAAAAATGTTTTGCTTTAGCGACCGTTACAGACCACAGTATTGCAAATATTGCGAGTATACAATGAACCAATAAAAGTGAACACAAAACTACCAGGATTTGAAGTTTCAGCTTTCTTTCCCTCCATATTTATTTTCTTTATGCAGAACAGTGAAAGTACATCGTTTGACTTTGAAACGTTCCTGAAAAGTGAACTTTCGAGCCAGTCAGAGATAAAAGGTCACATTCAACATTCCTAAACGTTCACAAGCCCAAGACGTGGCGACGGGGTGGTCGGGGTTCCAGAGCGGCTATATTTAAAACCTGGCAACGTGCACATAGCGGGCGTTGGCGCAGGGTCACCGAAACTCGAGAGCGCTGGCTTCCTTCGCGCCGAGGTCGCTCGGGACGGCGTAATGTTTACCCGCGCCCGGCACCTTCTCCCGCGGTGCCGTGCGCCGGCCCTCACCTGAATTTCTTGCAGCACTGCGCCTCCCTTATGTAATCGCACTCCAGCGCCAGCTCTCGCCGCATCACTTCGATCAGATGCTCCGGGAACAGGCCTGCGGCAGACATGCAGGAAGGTGATGGTGTTACAGTCGCCATTTCATAACAACTAAAGCCCAGTGTAATGTACAGTGTGGGTCATTTATATGGATACACCTTAATAAAATGGGAATGGTTGGTGACATTGAACACATTTTATAAGTGGTCAGAAACTTGTAAATAACTCATGAAAGAATAAAGTTACGTTAAAACCAAGCACACCACTGTTCTTCTTGTGAAATTACCAATAAATTTGATGTCACATGACCCTCTTCCTATTGAAAAAAAACAAAACTTGGATCCAAGATGGCCACTATGGTCACCACCCATCTTGAAAAGTTTGCCCCCTCACATATACTAATGTGCCACAAACAGGACGTTAATATCACCAACCATTCCCATTTTATTAAGGTGTATCCATAAAAAAGGCCCACCCTGTAGAATACACAGCTGGGAGTGTCAAAATTCCCCTAGTGTTTATTGATATTTTTATGCATAATAGTATTTTTAAAGCATTTGTTTTCTGTTTTCAGTTCTACTGTTACTTGGTTATGTTTGAACTTCTCGTGCAATTACTTGATTTTTTTAAAATCCCGATTCACAGTGCCACATGGCACTGTTTGATCGGAGCTCGGCTTCCTGTGAAACCGGCCGCCGGCCCCAGGCTCCGCCCACCGGTCCAATTTAGCAGCACGGCTGGTATTTTAAGGTGAACTTTCGCTGGATGAAGAGTGAAATGTCATTGTCGAGAAGGGTCTGCGCGCCATGCGAGCGCTTGGCAGCGAATCTCCATTTCGAGGACGAGGTGCTGATAAACGAGAGCGCGCTAAATCCAGACTGACAGAAAATAGGCTCAAAGTCCTACAGTCCTGGTTCAGCATGTTACTGGCAGCATCTCGTGAAATACTTACAGAAATTAAAAGGCATTATGCATCTGTATAGAACTATACCCGTATTTTTGTAGACACAAATTTCCTGCTTTTAATTCTGACGATTTGTGAATTTTTGAAAATTTTATTATACAACAAGAAAAAGGAAAAGGATTAATAAAAAAAAAAATTAAAAAAAAAGGATTAAACCTCTGGATGGGCCAGGATTTTTTCCTATATTTGCTTAATTACCTGATTTTTTAATAATCCATGTTAGTTTGATAATGGGACAAATTAAAGCTGTGTTTTAACCCCGACACACATCTCTGCACCTCACTGAGGAAAAAGGGGTCAAAAAAGGTCACGAAAACTCGGATGTTTGTGTCGTGTGGCATGCCACAGGTCACACGGCTCAGAATCCGGCTGGACTCATTTAGAACAGAAGGAGCTTGGTTTACGCGCGACTGGACGGAGAGCGGCTGCAGGTCGCGCGAGGGTGAAATCGGGGTGAGGCGGTCACCTTCGGGCAGCGCGTTGCTCATGCTGAGGACGGTCATCAGGTTGTTCACGTCACTGTTGATGCTCTGGGCCACTCCAGGGTACTGGAACACCAAGCGACAGACAGAGAGACAAAACGTGAACGCGGGCGAGAAGTAGCGGAGGAGACCTGCCGCAATTTGGTAGTAGTAATTTGGTGGTGGTAGTAGCATAGCGGGTAACACACTCGCCTGTGAACCAGAAGACCCAGGTTCAAACCCCACTTAATACCATCGTGTCCCTGAGCAGGACACTTAACCCTGAGTGTCTCCAGGGGGGACTGGACCTTATCAGGGCTCTTAGTTTGTAAACTCAATATTCTATAGAAATCGAACGAGAATTGCTGGTGTCTTCCTCTTGTAAGTCGCTTTGGATAAAAGCGTCTGCTAAATAAAGTAAAGACTGTCCCCGTAACTACTGATTGTAAGTCTGGATAAGGACGTCTGATAAATGCCGTAAATGTGAATGTGCGTTACATCACATTATGTTTTTTTGAATGCTTCGGTGAGATGAGCGTTAAGGACGTCTGAACCAGCTGTTTTTCTGGCGCTTGTGGCATCAGGTGGACGGAGACAGTTTGTCAAAGCATCCAAGCAACGTCATTATGGTATAACCGATTACGCTTACGCGAGTTTATTGCTCGTAACACCACGTTCTGGATATCTTTATTTTACGGTAGTTCCATCCTGTTGGTTTACTTTATTCGCGTGTATGACCAGTGAGCGATAAATGCAGGACTTTTACACAGTATATTCAACAGAATATAGAACCACTGCATTATAAGTGAATATAAGTGTTTAACGTTGCATATAATTTATTTACAAAAAAAAAGTAGATTATTTTAAAATAAAGAAGGTTTGCAGTTAAATAAAAAGACCAATAAACGGGTTTGTGGACATTAAACATGTAACAAATAGTCTAGACTGCAGAGATATCGACTAACCTGAATCTTCATGGCCACCTCCCTGCCGTCCTTCATCCTGGCTAAATGCACCTGTCCAATGGAGGCTGCAGCAAAGGGACGCTCCTCGAAAGACTCCAACTTGTCCCTCCAGTTGGGTCCGAGGTCGCTGTACAGGGCTTTCTATGAAAAAACAGAAGAATTAAAACCCACCCGCCACGTGAAGCTGCTGCAGAGCCAGCAGAGCCGGGGCCAGACGTACCATCATTTGCTTGATGGGCATGAAGTCCGCACTCTGCCGCACGCGCTCGAAGATCTTAGCCAGCTGAGGGTTGATGAAGGCATCATCTGGAACGAGACCAATAAATAAAATACATTTACCATAAGTCTATTGAACTTTGGGACAGTTTACTACGATATTTTTCAACAGAATCAGCAATAATAGCAGATTGTTAACAGTTTATTGTTAATTTATTGTGTTTGATAAGAACAAGGTTAGTTTATCAGACGAGTAGTAATGAGGAAAAACAAGGTCATCTCTGGACGGGGACTGTGGCGGCCCAAAGCGACCCCTTTCGCTGGAAAGGAAATCAGAACCTGCTGACAGGAGGGACGACGGACAATGAATGTGAGCGACCGGCAGCGTCCGGCCCCATAAGCACCCCGCTGTCCGGTTAACGTCCTGCTAATCAACTCGTTTCAGCGGAATTCTGCCCACAAAAACCCTTCACTTACACTTTTAACACACGGGTTTTCATGACGACGTCTGGGTCTGTGCTGCAATGATCCTCGATGGAAAGTTGCATATCCAGGTCCTTTTTCCTTGTATGTCATCGTACATATTGTATATATACGGCATAAATATGGGCGGAGACCGCTGAAATTGCCGTTTCCTGCACACTAAAGATAAAGCGTGCTACGACAGGCATGGCACCCGGTAATCCCGTCACACATTTGAAGGAAAAGGTCACGGTATCTTATTTGGAGCGCTGTTCAGGGCCACATCTGTGGTTGTCCCTCCAGTGCATCCCGCATGGCAGGCGTGGTCTGACGGGGGACGGGGGGGGGGACTCCGTTGTGCTTTGTCATGCTGACGATTGCACAACGCGAACTGGAGACCCCAACAGAGGCATTATCCAAAGGCGAACTACATACGACCCCGTCGATAACACAAATTCATCCAGGGGTCACGCCGGCCATGCGAACACCCATATCCGACGCGTATTTACCCCGGCCCTCCGCCTCCTGAAACATATCAATGTGACGAAATCCATCGAATTTCGAAATCCACGATGTGGATGAAAAAAAAAATAATAATAATAATTTCTACGTTTCGGTGGCGAAAATGTTCCGACAAAAGTTCACGGACTCACAGGGCATTTAATAATAAACGCCGCGAGCGAGGCCAGAAACGACGACTCGGAGGCAGATGCGCCCCGCCCCACTTCACATTCCGACCACGTTCCCCCCGACAATAGATCAAGTTCAAAGCCACTTGAGACGGTTTCATTTACAACCATTTTAATGCCATTTAAATTCTCCAACTCAAATAACGTTTTAGTGCTGTGATCCAGCAGCTTTACACTCTCAAAATGAAGGTTATGAGCGCATTTATAACTTTAATCCTGTGCATGCCCCTTTCTGCATTGACATGCACTCTGAAATAAGAAAACATGAAGGAATATAAAATATGAGTACCTTTGTCCAGCACTGAGAACGATTACCTTGATGGGTGACATTCATAACCGACATACAGTACGGGCCAAAAGTCTGGACACACCTTCTCATTCAACGTGTTTTCTTTATTTTCATGACATTTACGTTGGTAGATTCTCACTGAAGGCATCAAAACTATGAATGAACACATGTGGAGTTATGTACTTAACACAACATGGAGACCTGACCTCCACAGTCACCCGACCTGAACCCAATCCAGATGGTTTGGGGTGAGCTGGACCAACAAGTGCTAAACACCTCTGGGAACTCCTTCAAGACTGTTGGAGAAGCATTTCAGGTGACGACCTCTTGAAGCTCATCGAGAGAATGCCAAGAGTGTGTAAAGCAGTAATCAGAGCAAAGAAACTAGAATATAAAACATGTTTTCACTTATTTCACCTTTTTTTGTTAAGTACAGAACTCCACATGTGTTCATTCATAGTTTTGGTGCCTTCAGTGAGAATCTACCAACGTAAATGGTCATGAAGATAAAGAAAACACATTGAATGAGAAGGTGTCCAAACATTAATAATTAAAAAACACAATAAAACAACACTGTTGAAATTAGAATATTAAATGTTGCAGTGACAGTGTGGCTTCGAAAGGGGGAATGCTGGGTAAAACAAGCCGAGTCAGCCTGGCAGAAGGGTATCGGGCGTCTCTTACCTTGAATGCTGAGCATCTGTCCCAGCTTGAGGGCGGCTCCACGCACCTTGCAGAGGGTTCTGACGATCCGCTCGGCATTAGCCTCGGACAAGAAGGGGCTGGAGTCCAGAACTGATTTCTTCTCTCCTGAAGTGGAAGGAACATTTCCGTTATCTTATCTACGTCGATCACCACATTCATGCCAACCTTCACCATGTGACCCAAACTCATTTACATTTACAGCATTTACCAGACGCCCTTACAATCAATATTTACAGGGACACTCAGGGTTAAGTGTCTTGCTCAGGGATTCAATGGTAGTAAGTGGGGTTTGAACCTGGGTCTCCTGGTTACCCGCTAGGCTACTACCACCCATTTTTCCCTTTTAAATTTTTCAAGTATCAAATAAGGTACACTTTCTTCCATTAATATTTAAACAAATAATATACAAGTGAAAATGAACGAAAATTAAGTTTCAATTAAGGTTCTCCATTGAAATTCTGCGCAGTATCTGTATATTGTACAATACCATTATTCTCACAGTCCAACATCCACTACTCATTACACGTTTATCATTAATGTATGTATGTGTGTGTGTGTAATATATATGTATGTATGTATGTATGTATAAAATGATAATCTCAAACAGAGATTATGCCTTCTAAGGGGTCGTGCTTTCAGTAAAACTGTATAGCATGAGGGGCTGTAGGGACACAGCGTCCCCAAAAATGTTCCAGCTCACTCATAATTCACTGTAAATGCATAATACGGCCATTAGAGTTCCAGCGCAATGTTTTATCCAGTCTTGCGGAAAGCATTCAATGAATTCTGTCATTTTTCCGTATGTATCTCATATTTAGAGTATACATGTCCAAACCTCCGCGGTTCTATGTTTCTACCGCCAGCATAATGAAGTGTTGGAGAGTTTAACAGAACCACTCCATAAATGCACAATCTGCAACCAGTACAACCTGTACTCATATCTGCACACACACACACACACCACACACACACACACATAAAAAAAGAACAGTCCTACCATTTTTACCGTTTTTGTCTTCAGGCCTCAGACTCTTCTTGGCCACTTCAGCCAGCGCACCGATACCAAGACCCACAGCAAGGCCTGCGGAGGTAAAGAGTTAATGTTCCTAACACACACACACACAAAAATACAGGACAGCAGAGCGGTCACGTCAGTTCATATCTACACAAACACGTGCCATAAATTCTACATGGAATAGACACTGAACTCAAGATCTCAAAAAAAAAAAAAAAAATACAATTATTATTACGGAGGATAAGATGATAAACAAAAAACAGCAACCTAGACATGATTTGTCTTCTGCTGAGGAAGGGGAAAAAAAAAAAAAAAAAACGACACCAGGGCAGCGCTGGTTCTTCCGCCACCACAGTATTACGTAAGAGCGGCACTTACGTAACCCTCCGGTCTTTATTACAGCCGCACAAGCGATTTTGTTTATTCATGTCTTTCAACGCGAGCCAAAAAAACATCATTTCGGCCCCAGTGCTGGAGGATTGTGGGTCAGTCTGAGGCAATAACTGAACGACCAGAGGGGCTGCTGGTCATAAACAGAGAATTACCAGCTCACACAGGCATAGATCATTAACTTAACACTTCATCAGAGCCCAGGCACTTTTGGCACTAATGCAGAGTCAAAGCGTTCATTGTCATTTGTACAGTTGAACTTAAGTTTTCCTTTTTTGGAAATTCAATAATAATAATAATAATAATAAAAAACTAGAGAATGTCGACATATGAGAGCAAAGTGAGCCGCAGGGGCCGTCACGACCCGTGTAATTAAAACAAACGTTGCCCCGCCGCCGAGCCGCTATCGGAACACCTCGCACCTGCCCAGCGTCTGACCTTCGCCGCCGATCTCGCCCGCGGCCGCACGGCCAAGTATGGACAAAAGCGGGCGCGCCGCGCAGCCACCCACTCGGGTTACAGGGACACGTGGCGAGGGAGGGGGGGGGTTGACATGTCGGGGCCGGGCGGCGAGCTTCCAGAACATCGGCGGAGGACGCAGATCCGGTGACGGAACACTTGTTCTGTCTTATTACGTCCTGTCCCAATCCTGCACGTTCATACTCGCATGTCAGTGTTTATTTGAATGCGGGGCAGAAGTTTACAGTTTCGCCTACAGCGGTCGCCTAGCGGTGAAGGAAGCGGCCCCGTAAATCAGAAGGTTGCCGGTTCGAATCCTGATCCGTCCCCACACACTGCTCCCCGGGCGCCTGTCATGGCTGCCCACTGCTCACTCAGGGTGCTGGGTTAAATGCAGAGGACAAATTTCACTGTGTGCACCGTGTGCTGTGCTGCAAATGACAATCACTTCACTTCATCACTTTTCCCTCTTTTTAAATCGTTGTGCATTTAGGCAATATTGACTTGTAAATGATTAACTAAGAATCTGGTTAACAAAGTTCTTTATTTGAAGCACAATTCTACAAGAAAGGTAACTAACTGAAGATGTGACGTGATGAAGGCGAGATGTAAGTGCTGGTCAGGTGACAATAACTATAAAGAAATAGATTATTAACAGATTATATACGGAATATTGTTGATGAATAAAAACGATGCTAAATATGGTTTACAACACACTAATTATACACGATATACATTGCGGTTTCTGTTCCTGGCTGCACAGATGACATCACTTCCGCAACCCACAATGGCGGAATTAATACGATTTCTGGACACTTCTCGTGGGTGAGCAGATGGCTGGGCTAAAAGAAAAATGTTGTTTTTGTCTATTCGACTGGGTACTTGTACTAAATTAACTGGGTTAAACTCAATTACAAACATAATAAAATACAATTTTCATTGACTAAAATGATCAGACTTGGCCAGACTAAAGACTAAAATGAAGATGGACGTGACTAAAATGACAAATTTATCGCACACTATAGCCCTGAAATGGGGGCACCTTATGGCGTGGACCTCGAAGACAAACAAAGTGTTTAAGAATTTCCAGCCCTTTGACCCATTACTCTCCAGTGACCCCAAACAACATGGAAGCCATTATCAAGATCGAACATAATCTGCATTAGTATAAAGCCATTTGAAATATACAATATAGTGCAACGCAGTCAAATAATAATTCTAGATACTGAAGCTGAGGTTGCATGAATTGGAGTCCAGAATGGGATTCGAAAGGAGAAAATAACAGACTTGCTTCCCCGAGGAAAACCTCATCCCCAGTTCTCCCAGGACCGCCCACCATCCAGCCAACGGACCTTTACACGAGGCCGCGGCTACGGCGCTCTCTCTCTCTCTCTGCGCGTAAATAAAGAGCCGCCGCGAGATGGGCGAACCGGTGACTCACGTTGTTCCGAGAAGTTTAAGACGGCCCGCGTAATCTGACGCGCGGATTAGCGGCGAGGCCTCAATCGTAGCGAACAGGCCGGGCCGCGGATTAGCTCCCTCGGACGCGTGGCCGGAGCCAGACCTGCACGCAAAAGTAAAGGCCGTGGCGCAGCAGACCCCCGAAAAACGTTTTCGACCCCCCCGCTGAAGACAAAACGTAGAAAACCGAACGACGCCCTAAACCACAATTCAACAGTTCGATGCATAATATTAACGAGATCGAGTTCAAAACCAAAAACCCATATTTCAGTAATGGCAGAAACAACCTAAACGTTTATTTTAAATGGTAAAACTTTCCATTCCCCCCCCCCCCCTAATTGTATACATTTTAATAATGAAAGAACTTTGGCTGAAACAATGCTTTGTTTATTTTTTACAGGACGATTGTGAAAAGAAAATCTTATTGTTCGTGTTTTTTTTTGCTTAAGTTCCGCAACTTACCTCCGAAATTTGCCAGTCTTCCCAGGCGCGTGACAGGAACTTTCCGCTCTCTCGCCCTCTCACTGAGCTGGAACACAGAAAAGGTGGATCACGCCCGCTGCACCACAGGTCGGACGGGAATACGTTAATGTTGCATGACTTGTAGACTTCATTCTGTGGCATAAGGAGACTTCATTTCCGCCCTATAGGACATTTAAGGACGTTGATGACAAGATTCTAAAGAGAGACCTGCACACATGTAGCTGCAGGAGGAACAGATTTGGACCGTTTGTTCGAAGGCTAAAGAAGGAAGCTCCATTAATATCTGGTTAGTCATGGAGGGAGGGACGTACCATTTGTTTGTGCGGTTTGGACTCTGTCCTTTTGGCCTCCCTGGCTTTCTGGATGTCCTCTGCGGTGAGCCCACCCACAGAGGAATGGTCCTGGTGATAGGAACGGACCGGCCAAGAGAACTGCCTGCCGGGGTCTCGGTAGCCTTCGAACAGCCGGGACCTCCCGGGAGGCTGGGTCCCGGCCCCACCCACACCCATCCCAGCATGCCCCAGAGACTCTTCGGCCTTGGGGTCCACGCCACCGTGCTCGGAGTCCTCGAGGCTCGCGTCCGTGCCAGTGAAGTCGTACTTAGAGTCCATTTCAACGTCAAAGTCCTGGGCGTTCTGCTGCTGGCCACCAAACTCCTAGAAATCAAGCACACCCCCCCAAAAAAAACACAACAAAAAGTTAATATTCATGCATGTGCATGGTGCTGATACTCATGCTGGCCCTTTAATCGCGTCTGAAGCCTGAGCAACCATCGATGGAACCCCCCTGAAATGTCCCATGAGGAGATCTGAATGGAGAGCGAACTAATCTGCTGTCGGGGTCACCAGGCACAAACAGCAGGTGCAACCGGACACCCCAAACCCACAGAAAACATGAAGACAAAGGCTTGTGACATCAAGAGAGAATAAAATGTCACTTTTCAGACACGGTAAGTGGGGTTTGAACCTGCGACTTCGGGCTCTTCTGGTTCAGAGGCGAGTGTGTTGCTGCTACCAGAAGAAACACAGCAAACAGGAGCGAGAGCAACAACACTCATCTTCGGCATGCGATGCAGACGGCTTCCAACACTGGCGCGGGTTCAAACCTGTATCTGGGGTCAGTACGAGTTTATGGTGCTTATATAACTGTAAAACGGTACGGAAAATGTCCACATTCACGTCGTACGCATGTTTTAAATGCATAAACGAGCATGAATGATAGAGCACAACGCAGTTTGGGGAGCTGCATGCGTGCACGAAGGCCACGCTTCAAACCTGGTCTTATCACGGACCACACAGGAATCTCAGAACGGCATTTTGGCCTGTGGATGACCCCACTTTCCTGGTAAACCACGATGTCCAAAGCCAAAACGTCCCCGACGATAATCATGCAGCTATGTTTTTGAATGGCGGTTTTGTATTTTGACCCACCTGCATCTTCTGCATGGCAGCACTGAGGCCCTGCTCGGCGGTCATCTGCATGGCCTGGGCCACGCCCTGAGCCCCACCGCCGCCGCGCAGGGCGCTGGCCTGAGTCTGGACCATGGCCTGGCTCAGCTTGGCCAACCCTCGCATCAGCATCTTCACATCGGCTGCCATGACAGCTCTGCTTCTCACCTGTGGGGAAGAGACGAGTGAGGTAAAGGTCAGAGGTCGGGGACGGGGCACGCACGAAGCGACCCGGCCTCGGAAACACGGATGCCGACGGCCTGAAGCCGCTGCAGCGGCAGGGTCACCACGGATCTAAAGTGAGCCCTGGCAATGGCCAGACCGACACAGCTGCTGTCACGCCTCGCCCCTGCCAAGACATTCCCGCAAAGGTCAAGCGTGTTTTCCTGGCGAGCGGCGAGACGTCCAGAAAACTACTCACAAGCCACGCCCACTGCCCCGCCCACTACCCCCGGCAACTTCCTTGCATTATTGTTTACGAGATTTCCCTGCAAAGTGTGTGTTGGCCATCACGAACTCGCCATTCACTCCGACCTGCACAGAACAGTAAAAGAAAAGCGTGCGTACGTTATTCCAACAATTCGGACGTGATGCGAACGGAGCTCCTCGGGCCCGTTCCTCGCTCAGGATCAAAAAAGTGATCACAAAGCGGAAATTCTTCGGCCGCAAACCAAGCACTGAACGCGCAAGTGAAGACGCGTTGTAGGAAGCAATTCTGTATAGTACATTTTATAATCATTTGAGAGTTTCTGAAACGTATTAATTTACCACCAATTGTCAAAATGGCAGGTGAGGAAATTAAAAATAACATCATCTGTGAATATCAGTCAAACATTATTATTTATATTGCACGTTTTAACAACCTAGCTTGACCAAAGTGCTTCACAGAATTAAGGGGGCTAAATAGAAACCGACTTTAGATTAAATAAATAAAACTGAAATATGACACCTTTAAATGCCAAATGTCACCAGAAATAGATGTGTCTTAAGTTTCGGCTACAAAGCTTATTATGACAATAATAAATGTCAGAGACCACCGGCCATTAGAGGGACGAGTACCACAGTTGGAGAACCGAGGCACTGAGGAAATTAACTTAGTATGACGTACAAACAAAGAAGACATTTTCCCAGTCCCAGCATGATATATATTCATTATATCGGAACATGCCGACAACTTTCTTTTTATTGCAGACGGAGAAGTGAACGCACGCGCGCGCACACACACACACACACACACACAGAGAGAGAGAGAGAAGGAGAGAGAGAGAGACTTCCCTGGTCCAGACAAATCTCCCTAGCCGATTTGCAGGCTTGGACAGGAATAATCCCACCTTCTGTATCCTCCAGCTCCGGCACGGACAACCTCTGCTGCCTCAGGACGAATGAGAACGCGGAGCGGGCGGCCAGCGGAGCGCGTTTCTGTGCGTACGTCATCCCAGTTGGGCGTTGCCAGATCACTGACGCGTTCGCGTCACGTGACCTGAATAAGGGAGGCCGTGTTCATGCAGACCTCGCATGAGCGTATTGCTTCACTACGAATTATCCACAGATTTGTTATATGAGTTTATGGCAATAAATGAAGCTGTACTGGTTTCATTTTATTCAGTTTTGGCATTTTGTTTAATGGAGCTCATTATTAGGTCATATCAGCCAGCGCTACTTTAACAATGCTTTTCCTCTTTAGCAGAACTTCACGCCGCCAAGCAATAAAAATAAAAAAAACGACTTGGCTGCCATCGTCACCGCATCGAGAGAAACTGCATGCTCGCCAAACTACGTTAATGTCTTCATTTGCAGAGGGGCGTGGCAGCCGCACAACCTGAAGGGCACCATCGCAGGGTGCGAACTTCAGTGCTACGGCCTTATGCTGCATCAACATGGAGAAAAAATTACGCACACATCTGATTTTTCAAATAATTACGCAACCAAGGCGTGTTTGTGTTTCTTGTTTCCAAGGTGACCACATGATGCACACTCTCTTTATTTTGCTCCTCAGTCTCCAGAAAGGAGGCGAGCCGGACGTCTCCGAAAGGTCGGTGGCCCGCCGGGGTTGGGGGGGTCATGCGTCAGCGTTGATGGCTGAGGGTGGGGCGCAGGGTGGTAGTAGCCTAGCAGGTAACACACTCGCCTATGAACCAGAAGACCCAGGTTCAAACCCCACTTACTACCATTGTGTCCCTGAGCAAGACACTAAACCCTGAGTGTCTCGGGCTGTCCCTGTCTTTACTGATTGTAAGTCGCTCTGGATAAGGGCGTCTGGTAAATGCTGTAAATGTACAATTTACACACGCCTCCGTGCAGGCGGGGTCAAAAACAGTTATGGGGCAATAAGCCAATCATAGGAAACGGCGCAACGAAACGCCCCCTCCCTTCCTTCCCTTTCCTGTTTAGAGAGAATCAACAGATTAAGACACGTGGTTCCATATCTGTCCATATCGGTGGGGGCTGTTATTACAGCTCACACGCACACCAAAAAAAAACTGCAGAAAAAAGGTGTCAAGGGCATTACGAGCACACTTTGCCCTTCCTGCAAATCACAGAAAAATACAACTTGAGCGAGGAGCAATTGCAAAAACGTCCAGACGGAGAACGAACGGATATGCGCGTGACGAAACGCCGCGCTGATTATTCGATAAGACGCATTGATTTATCGGATCGGGATTGGATTACTCTTTTTCCTGCTTTGAGGCGGGTGGCGCGACCTACGTGGCGAACGTCACGGCGTTCCCGCAATGAATGGGTCGCCCGCGAACCCGCCGCGGCCCACTTCAGACTCGACCGGACCGCAAATAAAAAGTCGCCCCGCGGCGTGACTGCCAAGCCCGACTCGAGGGTTGTGTGCGCCACACGGGCTGCTAGCTGGCTAACTCCGGCTAGCACCAGGCCAGGGTGAGCGCGTCTGTTCGCAGAAAATTGACGCCTTTTATATATATATATATATATTTATAACAACGATTATTTTTTTAATTGTTATTATTATTCTCTCACCCGCGGAATTAGCAGAGGGCCGGACTCGCTGCAGCACGCCGCTCCGTTTCCCTCAGTCTCCGTCCTGCACCATGAGGTCAGGGGCTGTTTACCAACTTCAGCCTGTGATTGCCGGACCCGCCCTCAAACGCTCCCCATTGGCTGGATTGGCCGAGGGCGGCGGCAAATCCCTCGGCGCTGATTGGACGTACCGATATCGTCTCCAAGCGTTCGGCCAATGAAAAGTCGAGTGTGGCCTGGCATGGAAAAGGGAAGTCATTTTGGGAACTCGGCTTGCTGTTTCGATGCTGCTGTTACCATTACTGTAACTATTAACTGTTAATAAAAATATGGTCATATAAACCATTTATATGGCGCACAGAGATGACGTTCCACACAACACGACATAATACTAAGTAACTAAACATACTAATTTCGTGTATGTTATTCTTAAAGAAATATTAAATAAATAAATACAAGATATTCTGGAGACACATATTTCAAATATTTCAGCCTGAGCAATCCAAACAACGCATATTTTCAATTTCAGATTTGGGTTAATAAGATCGCACCGAAATGGGTGAAATGTGTGCGTCACTGGCAACGTCACTGTTCAGAAAAATTGAATGCAGCTTCTTATTATAAACTTGAAATAAACTTAATTTTTTTTTTTTAATATGTGCACATTCTGTTTTTTTAATGATATGAAATTAAAGTGACCCGGGATCAGCACTACTAGCTATTAACAACAGGTGGTGCAATAGGCGCGCCAAAAAAGTGGAGAATTCAAAAGATTCCCATAAAAAACAGGTTTTCTCATTAAAATGTTTTTTTTTTCTTTAGACACATTTTTAATATTTAACAAGTGAATCAAACACAAAACTTTATTTGTTAACAAGCTTCGGTAGAATCCAGTGTATTTATTATTATCTGAACATGTGGTGTTTTACACAGTATTGTTTTAACTCTCAGCCTTGAAAATATTCCTCTGTACTACAAATGGCATGTGGCTCCTGCCGATGACATCTTGGCATATAAACTTACAGACGTTTTTATTATTATTGTTTTTATTTATTTGCACACTGTCCTGCTCAGAGGCATCACTGCTAATATTTAGACTGAGCGAGTCAAATTAAAGAGAGTCAATATTCATACCACTCTGATTCTGTGTTGATTTACCCATCCCATAAAGTGTCCTGTTTTATGGTGACACACGCCAGCGGTTCGTACGCTGCGGCTGTGAGGCCAATAATCATGTCAACTTTGAGGAAACCATGCTCCTCTCCCTGCTTCAATCAGAGGGGATGGAAATTTCATTTTCATACCACCTATCTTGCAGGCAGGCTCATTCAAATCAGACAGGCCACCAGCACAGCATTTTTCCATCCAGGTGTCACTCTTCCCTGAGCTTTATTAATGGCTCGGTGAGCTCATATGAATATTTATAACCATGAGATTGCATTTGATTGACCCTTATCGCCCTGATAAGTCGGTCCCGTAAAAAACACTGTCTTGCAGTAAGTTATAGAAAGAAATTAGCACGTTTGTGTTGATCTGTTCATCCACCCCTATACTGCACATTGTAATATTACAAAGCATTTTTTTCTTTCTTCCACTACAACGTACACTAAATGCAACGTTTGTAAAAATACACGTCACGATTATACATTATGTGCATATAATCGATTGCATGCATGTTATTATGAGATTCTTTAACCAATTACATGCATTTGGCATCGCAAGTGTTTCTTTTCTGTGCTTTTGGTGGCAATCTTGACAAGTCATTATTGCCTTACAACATGATCATAAAGCGGAAAATGACGTTATGCAATGAAAATTTCAGACATTTGTGCCGATCTATTGCTCCACATTACTTTGCATTTAGTCTCGCCTTCACCATGTGGAGATATAATGAAACGCCGTCGTCGATTAATCGCCGGTTCATTTCCAGCCGCCTAAACAAACGACGGCCCCACGTCGCGCCGCGACGCGACTCCACCGTCACCGTCAACTTCCTTCCTGCTTCTGGCGCGGCCGAAGGCGGGGTCGCGAGTTCCAGCCCCGAGTTCGCGGCGATTCGTCGGCACGACGCGCGCATGTCCGCGCCGCTCCGGGACGCTCGACGGCGGCGGGGACCGCGACGGGGACCGCGACGCTGCGCGCCAGGTGAGATGCGCGACTCGCTCGGACACTTCACACGAGAGAAGGGACGACGGCATCACCGTTGCATAACATCGTAAGACGAAAAGCATTTACAACGTTTAGAAGTTAAAGCACTTTCAACTTGAACTTGCTTTCGGAAGTAGGTCTTTATAAAGTGATCATTATTATTATGATGATTATTATTAGATTTTCTCTCTTTATTTTACCCTGCTGTGTTTTGTTGCATCAGGGTGCGGGCTGAGCAAGTCACACGTGCTTTCTTCATTCTCCACCCATGCTTTCCCTGCACCCCCTTTTGTTGAACTCCTCACAGCATCGCCATAGACATGAGGGACAGAGACAGAGACAGAGAGAGAGGGGAATCTGGCAACTGGAGATATTCCTGTGCAAACGTGTGGCGTTCGGCAAAGTGGCTTTTTACATTTTTTTTGAAGACGCCGGGGACCCCGGCAGACCCGGGCGAGGGCCGGAGCGGGTTTATGGGCCTTGCTCTCGCAGAAACGGTTCTACAAGGCGACTTGGGAAAGATTTACATCGCGCCACAGAGTGCAACTGAGCCGAATGCGGCCTTTTAAGCGTGACATTCGCAGCCGGAGAACGGGAGACGTGTCTCCATCAGACATGAGTCAGTGTGACATCTCCCCTGTCCCCCTGCTGTTAAACACACTTAGATTTTCCCCTAAAGCGCAAAAAAAAAAAAAAATCTGGCTTTTCTTTTCATGCCGCTCCACATTCTTCGTACAGAATGGCTTGGTATGTGAGACGACCCCCCCCCAGGACTTTATGCAGTTAATTCCCTTTTTTACTGTCTCACTGCGGCAAAGACATAAAAGGTCATGGCCAAGTTTCGGGGGAGCCTTGGAAGTGCTTTTCAGCCAGGAAAAAAAAAAACGAGTTTCTTTTTTCTTTTTTTATCAAGCATGCAAAGAAAAGCATGCAAATTGCAGGCGTCACCGTATCTTCGATACTTCGGGAAGAGCAGCGGCCGCAGCGGCAGGCTGCACAGGGTGGGACTAACTCGGACCGCGAGCAGTAATTGCAATTCATCTGCGTTTCTTGCTGTTGGGAGAAAGAAATATGGGTGGGACTCCCGGACAGGCCTGCGGTATGATTCTATAACAAAGATATGAAAATGATGCCAATACTCACTTTAGTTGTCAACAATAGCATCATGATATCAGTGTAACTGTAGAATAAAAGGTCCTCTCAACTTTTGTTAGATCATAAATTACTACATATTTATATATACAGTACAGGCCTGTGGTTTGGACACCTTCTCATTCAACATGTTTTTTCTTTATCTTCATGAGCATTTACGTTGGTAGATTCTCACTGAAGGCATCAAAACTATGAATGAACACATGTGGCGTTCTGTACTTAACAAAAAAAGGTGAAATAAGTGAAAACATGTTTTATATTCTAGTTTCTTTGCTGTGATTACTGCTTTGCACACTCTTGGCATTCTCTCGATGAGCTTCAAGAGGTCGTCACCTGAAATGCTTCTCCAACAGTCTTGAAGGAGTTCCCAGAGGTGTTTAGCACTTGTTGGTCCAGCTCACCCCAAACCATCTGGATTGGGTTCAGGTCCGGTGACTGTGGAGGCCAGGTCTCCGCTTTTGGTTAAGTACAGAACTCCACATGTGTTCATTCATAGTTTTGATGCCTTCAGTGAGAATCTACCAACGTAAATGGTCATGAAGATAAAGTAAACACGTTGAATGAGAAGGTGTCCAAACTTCTGGCCGGTACTGTATATATATTTTTAAGTAATTGGGAAAATAGCATATATGTGCTTTATTAAAATATAAAAAAATAAACGTATGGATATTGTATCAGACTGTTACCCACAGTATATTGTTCAAGGACGGACAATCTGCAATATGATATATGACTTTTTTCGAATTAATGTAGTATGAACAACATATTGCAGGTTGTTGACCTTTGACATCGTTTGTCTTTCAGTGTAACGTAACGGCGCACACTGTAACTGAAGGGGCGTGAAAAGTCATTGCGTCCTCTCCAGCAATTTCTTTTTAAAATAACTTAAATAATAACCCTCCCAGCACCTTTCCGAAGAAATGAATGGTCACCATATTAAACACGACTACATTTTCTTTTAACTACATTTTTATTTTTTATTTTACAGTATACTTTTATACTTGCAACTTCTTTTCTCGACTTCCTCTAGGCTGTGAAAAGACAACCGGCCCATAACATGGTGTCGGGACCCCAGATCCAGCAGAGTGCAGCCGGCCTGGTACTATGGCTGCTTGTGCCCTGAACACTCTGATTATAATGAGCAGCAACAACCTGAAAGGCGAGAGCAGCCCTCGGACCGGGAGGCCCGGGCGTCCCGTGCTGCCGGTGCCGGACCGCTCCACCTACTGCCCGCTCCTGGTGACCCCGGGGAGCCTGAGCCCCGGCAGCCCCGGCGCCGCCTTCGTCTTCCCCCCGCTCCCCGGCTCCGGCGGCCCCAGGTCCCGCTCCCCCTGCCGCAGCCCCGACACGCTGGGGGTCAACGTGGGCAGCCGGGTGCGGCGCCTGAGCGGCCCCGGCGACGAGGAGGGACCCGACGGGGACGCCCGGCGGACGGCGCAGATCGGACAGATCCACCGCGAGCTGCAGAACGTGGAGGTGAACAAGAAGGTGGGGCTGTTCGAGGCGCAGATATCGGACCTCCGCACGCAGGTGCAAAACGCCGAGATCCAGCGGAGCCCCCGGGCTCCCCGGAAGGCCGGCCCCTCCTCCACGGAGGACAAGCCCAGCCCAGAGAGAGTCCCGGCGTCCCCGAGGACGGACCGCCCTCCCGGTGTCCCTCATCAGCTCCACAATGGCAGAGGAGCGACGGCGGGGGACGGCGCAGCTGACCTGAATACGGAACGGACTGTGGCGGGGACGCGGTCCATTACTCTCCACGGAGTCGGCAGCAGCTTGGCCGGGACCGAGAGCTCGGCGACAAAGGCGGGAGTCCCGGAGACGGGAGCCTCCATCCCCGCCGTCATCGTCACGGACCACGGCATGGAGGTCGGCGGCGAGACGCCCGAGCCCGGGTCCAGCCCCACGCCGAGGAAGCTCTCCTCGTCCTCCGCCTCCTCCGCCGGCTTCTCCTCGTCCTGGGACGAGTCGGAGGACGACAACTCCAGCGACCCGGAGCGGGTGGAGGGACTGTCGCCGCTGTCGCTTCAGACCCAGAGAGCCGTAAGTTCCTCGTTTTGACCATTTGACCCGTAGTGGGTAACACACTCGCCTATGAACCAGAAGACCCAGGTTCGAACCCCACTTACTACCATCTTGTCCCTGAGCAAGACACTTAACCCTGAGTGTCTCCAGGGGGGGGACTGTCCCTGTAACTACTGACCGTAATTCGCGCTGGATAAGGGGGGCGCCTGGTAAATGCTGTGTTACTAAAACCGGCGTCCTCCGAGGGAGATGCTAAACGTTTGCTGTGCATCCTTTTACCTACTGATGGGTGGTATTCTCAGTGGTGACTCCTCTTCCTGCGTCGGGTGATAGAAGAGCCCTTGTTTGTGTTTTTTTGGAGCGGATCATCTCATGAACACGTTTCTTCTGCATTCGGTTCAGATTGAAAACCAGCCTCCGTAGAGAAGGTGCGTTCAGAGCTCCGAGCGGGATAAATTTGGCAAACCTGCCCCGTGCGAGTCTCATTTGCGGCAGTAAGCTCTCGGTTGACATTCAGCCCCGGGTTCCAGTTGACAAAGGGGTCGCCTAGTGGTTAAGGAAGCGGCCCCGTAATCAGAAGGTTGCCGGTTCGAATCCCGACCCGCCAAGGTGCCACTGAGCAAAGCACCGTCCCCACACACTGCTCCCCGGGCGCCTGTCATGGCTGCTGGGTGATGGGTTAAATGCAGAGGACACATTTCACCGTGTGCACCGTGTGCTGTGCTGCTGTGTATCACAAGTGACAATCCACTTCACTTTCTTCTTCTTCTTCATCTTCTTCTGTCCCGAGGTGTTTCGTCCCAGGGACCTGCAGCAATTTTTTAAAATAAATATTTACCCAGATGCTCTTTCAGGGAGCACCCTCGGGGATAACCAAACAGCGATAAGCGCGATTTGCACGGGCCCGACCTGCGTAGTGGAGGAGCCTTTTGACATTTTAGTTTTTTTTTTTACGTCTGTGTTTTCATGCGGTCATGTAGAGCACGATCGCGTGGCGCGGCTTTCTCCATCGGCAGGTGAACGAGTGGCCGCGCTGGCCAGTAAGTCCTCCGCGTGCAAACAGCATGACGCCGTTGTCGCAGAAAATGGAGAATTCTGGGTTTCGGCTAAATGAATTCTAAATATTGCGATTATGCACGTTTATGATGTCATGAATTTTGCATTATTAACTCTTCCAAAGCATATGAATTCCATAAAGGTTAGCATTAGTAAAGAGAAAAACACGCAGGGCACGTCGTCATGTTGCACACTGTCTCATATTCGACGCATCATGATGCAGGCGTGGGCGATTCTGCATGGATGCAGCGCAGGATTCATAGATTTATTATCGTTGTCATCACAGTTATGTCATAATGACGTTGCTTGGCGATTTTCGGGTTGAAAAGTAGTGCCGGTTGCGACCGTGGCGGCCTGATCTGAGTACAGCGCCGTGATGCATCGATAATCGAGGCATTGATAATTGCTATCAAATCGCATTGTGAGACCAGTGAAGGTTCGTCTTTACAGGCCCGCTCAAGGTTTCTTCTCACCTTACCTGGCCTGAGGTTTTAAGGGATGTGGTTTATGCACGCCCCACCATGCAAGGAGAAACTCCTCAGTCCCCGCAGAAAGATCTCGGTGTCCCCCATTACTCCATGCGGAGACAAGAAGCCCACTGTCATGTCTAATAATGGAACGATAAATGTGTAGGGTGGTAGTAGCCTAGTGGGTAAGACACTCGCCTATGAACCAGAAGACCCAGGTTCAAACCCCACTTACTACCATCGTGTCCCTGAGCAAGACACTTAACCCTGAGTGTCTCCAGGGGGGGACTGTCCCTGTTACTACTGATTGTAGGGTGGTAGTAGCCTAGTGGGTAACACACTCGCCTATGAACCAGAAGACCCAGGTTCGAACCCCACTTACTACCATCTTGTCCCTGAGCAAGACACTTAACCCTGAGTGTCTCCAGGGGGGGGACTGTCCCTGTAACTACTGACCGTAATTCGCGCTGGATAAGGGGGGCGCCTGGTAAATGCTGTGTTACTAAAACCGGCGTCCTCCGAGGGAGATGCTAAACGTTTGCTGTGCATCCTTTTACCTACTGATGGGTGGTATTCTCAGTGGTGACTCCTCTTCCTGCGTCGGGTGATAGAAGAGCCCTTGTTTGTGTGTGTGTGTGTGTGTGTGTGTGTGTGTGTGTGTCAGCACACGGCGTCGCCTGTAATATTGGTGCAAACGTGTGGTTGCCACTTGTAAGGAAGTCAA
Source organism: Denticeps clupeoides (assembly GCF_900700375.1). NCBI lineage: Eukaryota > Metazoa > Chordata > Actinopteri > Clupeiformes > Denticipitidae > Denticeps > Denticeps clupeoides. Next base: position 2,308,818 of record NC_041720.1, on the reverse strand, counting down.
ATGTTGTCAACAAGCACGCATGTTCTGCCCGGGACTGACCCCGCAACAACGTCGTGCTTTGTGTCTGGAGGAAATACGAAAAAACATTTTAATAACATGAAAAAAATAAATAAATAAATACATTTCAATGATTATTTTTATTATGTAATGAAAGTTTTCTTAACATTCAAACTCTTGCGCATGTTCATAAAAAGTTCTCCTGTCCCTTTCGTTCACTGTCGCTTCCTCAACGCGGCATGAACCGATATTTGCCGATCGCTGTTGTAGGATTTGTATAGTTTGTAACCATAGCAACAGCGTCTCCAATGGCCATTGCGTGGCTGAAGCAGGCCGCCCTCCATAGAGGGTCATTATTTCTTAAGTGGATAATTGGGTGTCATTTCCACAGCTTGTATTTCCTGTTTTGTGTGCTTTATGTGAACTCCACAACCGTCAGATTTTAAAAGAAACACGGTCGGAAGGTAAAATAAGTGCAAATTATAATGACTGAAAAAAGACACCGGCAGGGTTATAGGTTCGTTTTATGTTTTAGGTGGACAGTCCTAACTGCGGAGCAGCCGGGACATCAGTTCGGTCCAGAAAACCTTCCCAGAGTTCCGCGTTTTCGTCGGTCTCCCAACTGCGTGCAAACGTCTCAGCCGGGCGAAGTGCATGCTGAGACACGAGCGGCACGCTTCGCATTCTCATGTCCCACTCGGCGTAGGAAGCCGGGAGGTTTGTGTAGGAGGGGAGGAAGAGTGGGAGGGCAAAAAACCAAAAAAAAGAAAAAAAAGTCATGTTTACGCCACACGTCTTCTTCTCCCTCTGCAACGCTTCAACGCATACCGATCGTTTTCAATGAAAATGCGCCGTGCGAAAATGTTCCAGCTCACGTGGCGGTCGCTCCCAGCCGCCTCCTTCCCCACCTGCGGGGCGAACGGCCGAGCCCGAGACAACCCCCCCACCCGGCCCGGGACCCGAGAGCAGTGGAAAATGAAACACCCCTGTGGTCGACCGTTGCTTAGAGACCAGCTGACGTCAGGGCCTGAACAGCTGGGGCCGTGTGTTACGCCGGCGCAGCCGCTCGTTTCGTACGCATGAGTCAGGAAGTGCGCTAGTTTGGTGTTTTTATTCCCCGCTTCTACTTTTTATTCATAAAAAAAACTTACTGGTCCTCTAGATAGAAGAATGCGACGTTGACGTCATCTTCGCGCCCACCCAGCACTAGTATCTTCTTTGGAAGTGAAGTGATTGTCACTTGTGATACACAGCAGCACAGCACACGGTGCACACAGTGAAATGTGTCCTCTGCGTTTAACCCATCACGCTTGGTGAGCAGTGGGCGGCCATGACAGGCGCCCGGGGAGCAGTGTGTGGGGACGGTGCTTTGCTCAGTGGCACCTCGGCGGATCGGGATTCAAACCGGCAACCTTCTGATTACGGGGCCGCTTCCTAAACCGCTAGGCCACCCCTCATCAATTTCAACGTCACCCGACCGTTACGCTCATGCGTTTCATGCATAATTGTAGGGGAAACGCTGCAGGTTAAAATGGGACAATGGCTATGTGTGGGTGTGGATCGGTGCGACAGCATATCATGGTGCTGGAGGTGCAAAAAACATATGATTATTGGAAATTGTGATTAAATGACCTCTAAACTGAATTTTAACCAATAAAATTTTTTGCATTTAAACGGTTTTGTTGAAGGCAAAAAAATCTCAATTCCAATAGTAGCTTGATTTCGGTTGGTGCAGTGGTGTAACCGTAACACCGGGGTGCTTGTTGGTCAAATTTGCAGAAAGGCTGTGGTGTTGGGGGCTAAATGACTTCGCACGGGTTCTCCTCATCCGACCCTCGAGGTTCTGGCATTCATGCCATCTGCATATTGTGCTGTCTGGTCTGTCGGTTTTACGCGCCACGTGGATGCAGCTGGTCTTATCTTCAGACTCGGAAGGAAGCCGAACATGCCTCGCTAAAAACAGCCCTTACGTCTCAGAGGTCGCCATGGCACTGTGCAGCGGAGCTGTAAACGTTTTAGGCCCGACCAACGCAACCCGGCAAGTGCAGCTTTTAAAAGCCCGGCTTTCTTCGCAGATTACGACCGCTAGACTACGAAGGAAACGAAATATGCGAGGAAATGATCGGGTTTTAGCATAATTTCACCTCCTCAGCATGCGACAAAATGCGAATAAATAAACAAACAATAAACAATCATTTAAAAAAATGATCAACATGCAAAACGCTTTTACCAACCACCCGAAACAAAGCGGCAAATCATACGGATAGGACAGGTACCATAGGCCCAAAGTTGAGGCAATATTTACAGCTCTACTGTGCAGCATTCCAGCACTTTGATGACGCTGGATCTTCATGACACAGCTTCACGTTAAATGGTGTCTCGAGCTCTCGTGTGATAGACACCGCAGAAGGCCCCAACCACACCATGCACGCCCGGTCAAGGCCGAGGACCACCTGGGTCGGGGGCCAATCCGGACCCGGAACCCGCAGCCGAGCGAGGTCAGCGGCGGCGTGGTCGCCGTCAATGAGGAGAACTTGATGACTCGGCGGCTTACATTGGCAAAGGTCTATCTTGGGGTCATCTCCAACAAAGGACCATGACATTGAAATAAAAGGAGGCCTGCCTGCCATTTCATCGCTAATAGACCACGCTAATCATCATGGCCTCCTTGGTTGTGGTGGGTGTGCTAGAATATGTCGGGTTTCTAGTTGTTCCGAGGAGGAGGACTCTTCACCCCGGGGGTGAAGATGGCCGCTCTGACAAGCCGACCCTAGAACGAAGGCGGTAGCGGTTTAAGGCGAAAGCGCTGCCCCTCATTGGCCAGTCAAGAGCAGCGTTGTGTTTTCTATTTGTGTTTGTGTGTGTGCGTGTTGCAGATGTGGAAAATACTGCCGCCGAGCCCCATCACTTTCCTGTCTCGCAGTGAGAGGTTCCTCTCGAGGGCTTGAAACCACTTCCTCCCTTTTTTTCTCTCTCTCTCTCTCTCTTTTGTGCTCAGTGGAAACTTCTACCAGCGGCGGCGAGGTCGAGGAGTCGCTGCAGACGAGCGGCATCCCTTTCCTCCCGCTCGATATAGAACCCGGTCCCTTTATCAGAACAATGCGGCGGAGCCCCTTCCTGTGAAGGCAGGAGCGGTCACGTCTCGCACTCTGGCGCCCCGGTGCCCTGCGATCGATCGCGGGACGGTAGACGGGCCGCTACTCGGAGGGGAACCCGGGGCGTGGCAAGAAATAGTGCAGAGCATTTATTTTTTTCTCCTTTTTCCTCCCATGGTGCACTGCGGCCGAGGTCGTAGTAGGAAAGTATTGTGGTTTCCAGGTTAGCGCTGTTTTGCACAATGGGTTTTTTTTTTTTTTTTTTTTTAAGAATCTCTATTGTCCAACAGAACTGAGTCGTTTTTCCTCGTTGAATGGACTCTCCCCACCGCCTCGCTTTCATATAACGTGATTCTTTTGAGGTTCTCTGAGAACTCTTTTTTTTTTGATTCGCACCAAACCTGCCTCTTATGCAGCTTAATCTCTCTTGCTCACTCATGCAAATGGACGAGTGCATGTAAATGGCCGTGGGAGCGCAATAACAAGGCCAAACAGGCTTTGCCTGCACAGACATTTGATATTCGCAACGACTAATAAGCCCGGCCGAACTTGGAGGGCTCGTTTTCCATAGCGCGCAGGGCGTGGTCACCACTGTCGCATTTTATGTAATGTTTACTTCTGCAAAGAAACGCAGAAATAGAAACAAGAAGCGTTTGCTGGTTATCTGCGTGCAGGAGAGGAGCCATCCAGACCTTGTTAGTTAGCGTCTAATTACTTTTGTCGCTCAGATGATGAACTTTCATGATGCTTCTACGAACATAGTTTAAAAGGGGGCGGAGCCTGTTGAGATGATTGACAGCTACCATTCTGCCAATGTCGTACCCCCTCCTGTAAATGGCTTTCGAGACGCCGAAGCTACATGGGCGAAGACCATGCAGCTTACTACCATCGTGTCCCTGAGCAAGACACTTAACCCTGAGTGTCTCCAGGGGGGGACTGTCCCTGTACTGGTTGTAAGTCGCTCTGGATAAGGGCGCCTGGTAAATGCTGTAAACGCCTCTGGCACTGCATGCCGGAATTAAGTCAACGTATTAAGTCCAGAGACGTTGGTTTTGTAGCCTGCGATCTACCCGATCAGGTTCGATCCATCCCTGGCCAACACGACGGGGCCGCCAGAAACGTGACCAGGATCTCGTGCCCCGTGATTTGTGTGAGGTTGAGGAGTCCCGGTATTTGCATGGCCGCGGCATGGCGCTGGGCGCAGACGCGGCCGACATGGCTCCTCTCTCGAGCATCGAAGGTCCCGGCCAGGCATTTGCATCGGTTGATTTCGAGTGTAAATAAATGTTTTGGATAGAAACAAATGAGCGAATCCCGTGGCCCTGCCTTGTCCAGAGATCTTAGGTGCCGCACTCGGGCCCGGCGCGCTGACAGCGGGCATCATGCTATGGCTTCTCGGCCGCGCCTGGAGTTTCCTGCTCCCCGTCCTTTGCTTCTTCATCACGTCCGTCAACTCGGGGCTGAAAGAGCTGCAGGTAACGCGTTCCGTTCGCCCACGGGGTCGTGCTCCTCGGCCTGAGCGGCCGTAATGCTCCTCAGATGCTGCCGGGCTGCTCACATCTGCCGCGGCACGCTCCGTTTCTAATTGGTACCAGAAACCTGAATTCCCGTCTGTGCTTTTTTTTTTTTTTTTGGAGGCGGGGGGGGGGGGGGGGTCTTTTGTTTGTGACCTTTTTGTGAAGCGCTGAAGGCCGGAAGGACTCTCGTGTCCTCGGTGCCGATTTCTCACAGCGGGTCACGGTCACTTCGGCCCCGACCTTTGCTTTCCGCGACCCAAACTTGTTCCGTTTGTTTTCCCAAAACATCTCAGCCCTCTCTGGCTCCGCAGATGCGTTTTTCCTCTGAAAGAAACGTTCCCTCGAACGGCACGTTTATTCGTTTTTTTTTGTTCTTCTAATCGGCTTTTAGACGCTATCTTAACGCGCTCTCTGCTTTTTGTCAGAACGCCATACATATCGGCGCACAAAGGTACCCGGGTTTCGGGGCGTGTCTGCGGAAGGTTCCGGCTCCTCGTCTCGTAGCGGCGCGGGGAAGATGTCGGATAAACCGCCAGTCGGGGGAAGCCTGCGTTTTCAGGCCCGTCGCCAGCGATGCGTATCTGGTGTCCGGGGCTCGCCCGCCCTCCAGCTGTCCCCCGGGCGCCCTGCCCGGTTCGCTGAGTTTCCACCACGTCTGAGGAGGGACGGGCCCCCGGGGGACGATTAGGGGGTCGGGACTCCTGAAAGAGTCGGGAAACGATCGGTGGAAGGCACGTACGCATCGGCATTACGAGACGGACCCCCCTGGGCCGTTTCATCACTGACATTCGCACCCGTCGTAATGTGAAGATGGAGGGGACGGTCCTAACCTCACGTGACTAGCCCAGCGGTCACCAACAACGCCTTTTATGGGCCTTTTAATGATTTTTTTTAGTGCAAAAAAAAAGAAAAGCAGACAGGAAGACGCCTTGAGCGCCGCCGGATTTTCTGGTCACCCCAGAACAGAAATGTTCAGTTTGTGATGCATGAAATACCACGTCACGACGCCGCAACTTCAAACCGAGACCCAAAATCGTTTTCAGTACCACAATTTACGACTTTTGGACGCAGATTCTTGTATCACGCTGTTAAATTAACACGGCCTATTAACACCGCAGAAGGGAGGGAGTTATTCCTTTATCATTAGCCTTGGCCGCTAGCTCCTACCGGCTAAATGCTAACAGCTGAATGGCTAATGATAATCTGTGCACCGGCCAGGTTAACATTTATTACCGCCACTGCGTTGTGGTGCATCGAACGTTTGACGTGCATCCCACTATATTAATAGGGTGTTAGTAGCCTAGCGGGTAACACACTCGCCTATGAACCAGAAGACCCAGGTTCAAATCCCACTTATTACCATCGTGTCCCTGAGCAAGACACTTAACCCTGAGATGCTCTGGATAAAGGTCGTAAATGTTGGTAAATGCTGTAAACGTTAATATTAATTTTTTAACGCCAACTGACAACTGAGACTTGTTTACCGTTAACGACATTGCATTAGTCTCGTCCGTTTCCTTTGCACTCGTTTCCATGGTTCTGGCTGTTGTTTGAGAGGGTCACCCTGCAACCGCCGCCCCTGCAGGGGCCTTTCGAGTCGAGCGGTCTTGGCCGGGCGTGCTGGTGCATGAAAAATGAGGCTTTCCCCCGTTTTGGAGCGTGTTGTGGTCACCAAGGGAAACCCCACATCCGCTCCGGACAACAGAGGGGAAAAAAAGGCGCGGCCAGCACAGGCGGTGGAAGGGGGCAGAAAAATAAAAGCAGATGAAAGTATTCTTATGGCCAAATATGTATCTCAAACCCAATAAAACAGCTTTTTACATTTACAGCGTTTACCAGACGCCCTTATCCAGAGCGACTTACAATCAGTAGTTACAGGGACAGTCCCCCCCTGGAGACACTCAGGGTTAAGTGTCTTGCTCAGGGACACAATGGTAGTAAGTGGGGTTTGAACCCGGGTCTTCTGGTTCATAGGCGAGTATGTTACCCGCTAGGCTACTACCACAGACATGATATTTTTCATGTCTTTGTATGTATTGATCATTTATTATAATTCCCACCATTTTTATGTCGTTGTTGAAAATCCCGGCACACATTTGTCTGGCAGGAATTAGCGGGCGGGAAGATTCGTAGATAAGGTAATTGCCGTCTGAACGCCGCCTGAGTAAACCAACGTGGCATGGGCAATGGAAGCATGCAAATAAGCATGCAAAGCAGTGTTGTCTGCCCCGTGGTGGTTTCAAATCATGGTTGGTATTTAGGTAAAGCCGATGGCCACGAAAAACATGGTTCCAGGTGACTGATTGAGTGTGACAAAGTGACCGCAGGAGGATCAAACAGTCACGAACATTCAAAACGCGCAAAAGACTCAGCGTCCCGATGCTCAATGTTTTCTCCCCGCTGTTTTTGTCTACGTTCAGCACAAATCATGGAAGAAGATCAAGAACATGGTGCAGTGGTCCCCATTCCTGATGTCCTTCAAGAAGAAGTACCCTTGGATCCAACTGGCCGGACACGCAGGTAGGCCTTAAACCTGTCCCTGGCTGGGCGTTTGGAGAGAATGGACCTTGTTTTACGGACATAGCGCGAGAGCTATTTTTAATACTTGACTGATGACTTTACCGCTGGATGAATGATGGATGAATGTATGGACCCGTACGGGACCCTGCAGGAGCTCACGGTTGTCTCAGAGGGACCGATGCCTCAACTTCTGTCCACATCCGCAGGCAGCTTCAAGACGGAGGCCAACGGCCGCATCTTGAAGAAGCACTGTGACTGCGAGCAGCGCTGCCTGGACTGGCTGATGAAGGACGTGCTTCGGCCCTACGTGCCGGCCTACCACGGCGACGTGGAGAAGGACGGGGAGAAGTACAACCAGATGGACGACCTGCTGGCGGAGTTTGAGCTGCCCTGTGTCATGGACTGCAAGATGGGCATCAGGTACACCTGCGCCATCTCGCTTCTTCTCATTTCTTCTGCGTCCTCTTGGCTGCTCCACCAGACCGTTGGCTTTGGCTTCCTGGACTACTTTCTTCTCCATTCAAAAACTGTCAGGTCGCTGGCAGCCACACCCCGCAGCCTTGAAAGTCTTTTCGGGTCCCTTTCCTGTTTTAACAGTCTCCTAAACACTCGGGACAAAGAGGGCAAGCGCAATGCACATCTCTTATGCTCTCTCTCTCTCTCTCCCATTTCTTCTCTTCTTCCTGCACACTGGCAGCCAGCTGGCTGATCTCACTCACCAGCTCTTTCATTTCAGAAAGAAAGAAAGAACGTTTGAATCTACCATTTGGACCCTCCAGCAGGACCCTTTACCCTTTGTTGCTCTATAGGAGACCAGCATCGCAATTGGCCGTCTAGATTTAGCAAAAGTTCCAGAAAAGTGGAGCTGGTGTCATTTTCCTGCAGCCCCGCTGACAAACGGTCCGTCTGTCGACCCCTGGAGAACCTGACGAAGCACTGGTCCTGACGACCAGTGCTTGAAAGGCTGCCACGTTTGCAGCAGGCCCTTGACAGATGGCCGTCTGGGCTCCATCTCTCTCCCCCGCTGTCTCTGGTGATGTCCGCTCGTGTAAGTCCAGTTGGAACATCACTGTGATGTCCAGACGGCCAGGATATCAGCAAGTTCTCGAACAAAAGAATGCAGGACTTAAAGGTCCCCTGACATTAATTTTTATTTTTTGCTTTTACATCAGTCTTAGCGTCCCCTAATACTGTATCTGAAGTCTCCTTCTGCCATGGTGCAGAATTACAGCCAATTTCAGCCAGTCCCACAATCTTTAGTGCAGACAGGAAGTTTCTCTGGGCCGAAAAAGAGTGAAACGGGAGGTAACATTTCCCCTTATGACGTCATAAGGGGACAAATTCCAGGTCGGACCATCTGAGCTGCTGCTCTCTGAGCACTCTTTACACCTATCGCCATTTCTAGCCACTGCAGGACCGTAGACAGGCTCAGGGAACTCGTATTAATGTTCAATCATCTCACAAAGTCCCATTTTCAAGATAGGGGACCTTCAAGGCCTTGGCAGCTGACCCCTACTCTTTTCTCCTTGACCTCAGGACATACCTGGAAGAAGAGCTGACCAAGGCTAGGAAGAAGCCCAGCTTGCGTAACGACATGTACCTGAAAATGATCGAGGTGGACCGCGACGCGCCCACCGAGGAGGAGCACGAGCAGAAGGCCGTGACCAAGCCGCGCTACATGCAGTGGCGGGAGACCATCAGCTCGACGGCGACGCTCGGCTTTCGCATCGAGGGCATTAAAGTGAGAGGGGGTCAATGTCCCTGTGTAAATGTGCCTGTCATGCTTCCTGTCATGGATTTTTGACGCAGGGTGGTTTTGACCTTCTGGGCGTAGTAATATGTCAAAAAATAAATCAGCAACACAGTTATAGAGCATCGACACACTGGAATCCATTAACGGTGCATGGATGTATGTACGTTCATAGTCAGGAAAACACTTATACAGCATATTTATTCTGTATTATTTAAAAAAATACAGTGATTTATGTTAAAATTCGGACTTTTGAACCGTACCGTGAGGGATTTTTCATCTTCTCTAGTTATCATACCTTGACAGTTCCTGCAATACACCGAGCGCCACAGAATCAAAAGCGCTGTTACCATGGGCAACGTATAAATATTTCGTTGGTTCACTGGAAGAGATGGGAGATAAAATGCCGATCAGTTCTTTTTTTCCGCAAGTTAATGTTCGCCATTTACAGCTTTTTTTAACCTTTAAACGACAAATCGCCTTAAATGTCAAAACCGACAGGCTCAGCAGCAGGAGACCTGCCTCTACTCGAAAATATCGAGGCCTGTTGGCAACGCGGAGTTAACTAAAATTCGCGGAGCCTTGCCGCGGCTTGCCCAGGGAGCGGGGCGGCCGGCTCCGATTGCAGGATGGGCCGGTTGCTCGTGGCAACCGAGCCGGATTTCCCCGCGACCGGGGTGTTTTTGTCACGTCGGGGCCTGCCCGTGGCATTTCCATTGATCTCGACATCGGTTGGTGACGGGGAAGGGGGTCGGTGGGGTAGCCTCGTTCATAGCGGCCATACCGAGATCGGCGAAGTGACGCATCACGGAAAGAAACACAAATTACCGCCGGCTGATTTAATTCCCGCTAATGAACCCTCCAGCTGGATAGATATGTCCTGCATCAATAGCAAAGACCATCTGAGGTTGCCCCGGGTGATGGCACTGTATGGGAAACATTACCTTTTTCGGACAATCCAAAGATGCCGCGGTGTGTGTATGCATAGACAGGTGACGGGATTAAAAGGACAAGTGAACCATGTCCCTTTAGAGCAGTGGTTTTCAAACTCACTATTCTTCCCCATTTCTCATGGCCCACAGAGACGATTCCCATTCACCCTGGGACAGACTATTAAAAAAAAAAATCTAAGCGGCAGACAATAACGTTAGTTTCCATGCTGATTTATGCAAATGACCCACTGCATTGCTTGCATTAAAGCAAGCAAGAAGCAAGGATTGGTTGCCGCTCCTGTGCTCCTTGCATGGCAGACACGCTCGCCTCCAGGCATCATGTGCGAGCTATGAGACATCCGTCAACCGTCCAATATAATAACAGATCATCGGGGATGGGAGGAGGGTTGAAACACGCTCATTAACATACTGTATTTGACAGTGAAACCGTGTCAGGGTTTTTCCTGTGTTTCCGGGTTGTGATGAACGCGGCATTTTTGTATGATGGATGGATTTGTGCCATACAGGATCTCAGCCAATCAGAAGCATAGGGCAGATATAATTTTTTTTAATTATGTTCTTTTGATAAAAGACAGTACTTTAAATATTAAGTAAGACTATTAAATAATACTTTCTTGAGGCCAGGGTTTATGATTCACTTGACACTTGTGGCAAGGACCTGGTATGGCAAGTGTCATTTATTCCAACCAGACGTCTTATCTCCAACCAGACCTCAAAAAATGTTTGGAACCTCCACCTTCCACAGTGCACACATAAAACGGCTCCTCCCTGTACTCACGCAGAAGGAAGACGGCACGGTGAACAGGGACTTTAAAAAGACCAAGAGCCGGCAGCAAGTGACAGAAGCCTTCCACGACTTCGTCAAAGGAAACGTGAACATCTTGGTGAGTGTGAGCGCAGAGACCTTTGTTTTCAGGGCCTCCTCTTTAGGGGTGTTGAAATGAATGTCGTAATCGATGCATCGCGATGCAGACGTGGACGATTATGCATCAGTGCATCATAATGACGTTGCTTGGTGATTTTCGAACCCCACTTACTACCATCGTGTCCCTGAGCAGGACACTTAACCCTGAGTGTCTCCAGGGGGGGACTGTCCCTGTACCTACTGATTGTAAGTCGCTCTGGATAAGGGCGCCTGGTAAATGCTGTAAATGTAAATGTATAAAGTAGTGACAGCGCCGCTCCATGTAGATCGGCCTCGTCCACACGGACGTTCCAAATTAACGCCACCTGAACATCAAAAACGTTGCACGCAGTGTTTATTTGACTTTTTGAAAAAAGGTCCAGATGACGGTGTGAACGGGGCCTTAACTCTGTAACATGAAGCAACGTAGACTGGACCGACAATCGGCGCATTGATAATCGAATCGCCTCGCGACACGCCCCTCTCCGGGGAAGGGCAACCACCGGAACAACACCAGGCCTTCGGTGACGGCCCTTTATCTTGATGCTTATGAGGCAGACATTTCCAGCGTGATGTTGGCCTTGACTGTGTTTATCTTCGGCCCGGCGTTGGCCTTCAGACACCCTGCGGTTGGACGCACTTCCTCATTACCTTGTTTTTTTTGGTTAGTTTTTCCCGCAGGACTGTACAAGACGTTGCATGTTTATCGCGCGCGTACAGTGACTGTTGCTTCACCGGCATCTCCTTTACCCCCCCCTACAGAACTCCTATCTGAACAGACTAAACGACATCCGGGCGACTCTGGAAGGGTCGCCGTTCTTTAAAACGCACGAGGTAAGCGGCACATCCGTACACGACCCTCAGTAAGCGCAGCAACGCGCTTCCTTCCCTGACCGTGGACGTGTTTTTCCATCGCGAATCTTATCTGGAAGGCTGACGTGCATGAATACAATGCGCCAAAACGTCAATGCAACCATTTACACAGATTATGAGCAGCATGTTTATTTAGTTACCTGGTGCAGCTATGGCACGTTTTTTAAAAAAAAATCTTCTTTACATTCACTATTATATGTATATGATATTTTTAGGTAATCGGCAGTTCCCTTCTATTCGTCCACGACAAGCGGGAGCGGGCCAAAGTGTGGATGATAGACTTTGGGAAGACCACGCCCCTGCCAGAGGGCCAGACGCTGGACCACAGAGCGGCCTGGGTGGAGGGCAACCGCGAGGACGGCTATCTGTACGGCCTGGACCACCTCATAGACATTATCCACCAAATGGTGTCATCGAAGCCCCTCTGAGCGGGGGACGCGTGTCGGCGCGCACTACAGGACCTCCCAGCCCATTTTAGAAAAGCTAGCCATGACCAGGAAACAAGAAATAGCAGAATGGCGGCGGGTTGGAACGTGACGACTACATACAGGCGCTGTGCAGTACGGTGGTCTGGCCAAATTAGGGGCCCAAAAAAAAAGAAAAAGGTTCTTAATTCATTTTTTATATACTTGCTACCTAGCAGCGCGGGGCACTTCATTCGGATAACGTTGCCTTCCATACATAATACAGGTCACATAGCCTTAAAGTATCAAAGTTCAATACAATACAGGCAAAAAGTAGGCTAACGTGTTTTATAATGTACTTCCCCTTTTACCTTTTAATATCTTAACGTAGAATAACTTCTCAGTAGGAAGTTCTCCGTGATGTCGTGATATTGTACGGATTTGGTCATAGTTTCATAGCTGGATGAGAGTGTAGCATCAAGCGACTGGTCCCGAAAAGGTCAGCAGGGGTCAAGAAATGAACTACTGAGATTTAAAAGAAAGAACTATTGAACTTTCTCATGTCCATTCAGACTCAAAGAGCCATTACGCCCTCAAATGTAATTCCAGCGGCCGCCACGGTTTTCCACGCGACGTGCGCCGCATTTACATTTTCCTGATTGTGTTTACCATGTAAAGTAATGCAACGGCGGTTTAAACATGGGGCTTTGCATGCCGTGGTTCACCCTAAAGTCGCCATATCCCGTCCCTTAAGGACTCCGGGTCTCCGGCGCCCGGTGCGAGGCACGTGGTCCCCGCTTTACATGGACATTTGCCATGCAAATCGCACCATTCCTGCATGCTCCTAGACATTCAGAACACGTGCCACAGAGTGAACAGGCCGAGCCTGTCCACAAACAGAGTCCGCCGAGGTCAAAAGGTAACCTACCGATCACCAGTTCTAGTTTAATCAGTGTTTTTTTTGCTTTAGCTGCAGAGCAATAGTCCAAATGCCGATAATCATCAATAAGTAAAGATAAACGTGGCACTTGTTTAGTTGTGACCTCTGACCTTGCCTGGTGGAAGCAGGCGATGCAGCGGCTTCACCGAACGAGGACAAAAATAAACAGGGTGTCGATTACCGCGAAGGCGCGTCCAGGCACAGTGAATAAAGCAACAAGCGTGCGGTCAGGCTGCCCCCTGCTGCCCCGGTGCCGCGATTACATCGAACAAACTAGACGGGGAAAAAATGGCGGCTCTCCCAGCACCGCTTAACCCCTCGAGTCTTTGTCATATTTATTTCGTTTTGTGCCATTTTGCACAAGAACACTAAGTGTAGCTGCACGCTCTTCTTTCTTTAGTTGTTTGTTTTTTTTGTTTCCTGAACATTTCTGCAGTTGGCTTAAACCTTCCATGTAGCGGTTCACTGTAAATATAGATGGGTGGTGCACTGGGCTCCGGGTCATAGTTGCTCAGATCTGCTTATGTAAATCACGCCGTGTGCATACTGCAGTGTATCATGCTTGGCTGTACAATAAAATCTGAACGATGTCTCAAAACGTCCCTTTTTTCTGCTCTTTATTCATTCGCCACTTTCAACAATGACAAAAATCAACAACAGGTTATTCAGTGCGTCACAGCACACGGTGACACGTTGAAGCGTGTCCTCTGCATTTTTGTCCCATCACCCTTGGTGAGCAGTGGGCAGCCATGACTGGCGCCTGGGGAGCAGTGTGTGGGGATGGTGGCTTCATCGAGGGGACCTCAGTTACCATTGTCCCACCGTGCTTATTGTAGAATACTAAAAGCTAGAACACATTAAAAAGGCTGGATTCATTATTATTATTTTATTATTATAAAATTTGTCAGAATGCCATGTTGTCACCGCTGTCTTTCGCACATTCTCTCTCGCGTGCTGTGATCATGTCAGGTTTTGAGACCGTGCTGTCATAAAAGCCAACTCTTTTATACTTCCCCATTAGCATATTCGAATATTTATTAAATATGCAGCTTTGTGTGAATGTTGCAAAAAGTTCTCTTGCTTTCCCTCTCTTGCGCTCTCAGTCCTCCTGTACAGCCACCTAGTGGTATTGCAAGGCCATAGCACCATAACTTAATAATCCCACGCCCTTTAAAAGGTCGCAGGAGTATCAACAGAAGAGGGAACCAGTCAGCCGGCGAATATAAATGGCCTTATACAGTGATTTTATAAAGAAATAAAGACTTCCATATTTAGTAAAGCTTGGCCCGAGTGGTTGTGCTGGCCGGGAGCCTGAGCGGGGGCCAGGGCGAGGGGAGCTGGAGCCCGCCCGGCTCGTGAGCGTTCGGGCCCCGGGTGCCTGGAAGCGTTCGTCTGTGTCCCCAGGCTATATTTAGGCGGGCGGATCAGATTGTGGGTCTTCCCCGTACGCCGTTACCGATACTCCGGGCCTCTGCCGCGGACCCATATCTCACGGCAGACGTTGTTACTTTTGCGCCCAAACAATCCCGGGCAAAGTTATTTGAGCCGAGCGCTGGAAATAGCCGGTTCCCAGTAAGCGGCCTGGATGGTGGAGCCGGACACTTTGTTTACTCGGCCGTGTCAGTGGGACACAGAGCAGCCGCAGGCTGGGACACACATGACGGGCGTCCCCGAGCGGAGCCTGCACGGTGCAGCAACATAAAAAACGGTTTCACTGTATCTAGGCTTTTAGTAGCCTTCAGAACCAGGAGACCCAGGTTCAAACCCCACTTACTACCATTGTGTCCCTGAACGAGACACTTAACCCCGAGCGTCTCCAGGGGGGCGTAAATGTAAAACGTATCTCACCGCGCGGCTCCGGTGCAATTTCTACTTGGAAATAACTGGCAAAGAAGAAGACGTCAGTTTATTGGACCACCGGCAGTGCCGAGGCGGCGGAGTGTAAACCAGCCGCAGTGGGTGTTGGTGCAGGGCTGACATTTACGTATAAAAGACGTAAATGAAGACGTGGGAACCTCCGCTGCTTTTACATTACCACCCAGATGGAGAGCTGCGGGGCGCGGCTAGCGTCCACGTTTGTTGAGATGGGGAGCGTCTGTGTCTCTTTAAAGAGCAACAAAGAGGACAAAGCACAATGGGCTTTTTATTCTGGACAGTAGACACCAGGGGCTGGAGACGGCTGGAGCAAAGGAAATAATAACATCGATCTAATATGATTTGCAGTATTATACACACAGATGCAGATGAAATAAACAATGCAGTACAATCAATGTTAGTGATGAGATTAAATATGAACAGTGAATATTCCCTTTGTTTTTCCCGAAAATTCTTCCTTCTAAATATAACATTGTTATATTCCCCAGTGACACGCCCGTCAGCGTCCAGCCCAGACTTTAGTCTCCTGGCCCAGTAAAGTCTGACCTCTGAAAAAAATTGTCCTCTATATCTGGGTCGTGGTTGGAAGACCCTGAAGTGGAGCAAAAATTAGACTCGGAACATTAGCATCTGACCAGATTTCCGCCGTTTGCCGTGGAAAGTTTTCGAGGAGAAAGTAACGTGGCGCTTTCACTGAAGTAGAGACCATGCATGCCGTCTAGACCGATTTCAGGTGTAAAAGTCCATCCGGTTGTTGTATCCGTTGTTGCACATGATGCACGGCAGAAGTAAGACGTGTTCAGGTCTACAAGCATCACCATGAATAAAGATATTATTTCATCTTTCAAGTCCTTTACAATTATATTAACGAAACCACCCAGAAATCTTGGCTCAAGCAGTCGGGTTCGGGCTCAATTTCTAGCATTTCAGTTGAGGTGTGGTCGGGACGGGGCGGGCGGTAAATGATCGTCGGCGCATGAAAAAGTTCCGGTCTATAGTACCTATCCTTTCTGTATAACTCTCTGTGTTTTGCATGTTGTAAATTTGCTTTATTAAAAGTACATTTTATAAATGAAACGTTAATTTGATTTGCAATTCTCGGCCACCTTCGTCAGGTGATGCGTTTTAATCATCGCGAGAGAGACGTGAAAACGGATGCTGAGGAGGTGAAATAGAGGCTAGCCTCTGGCGAGTATGTTTCAAACCTGCACATTTCCCCTCCCTCTTAGTGTAGCGCTCGTAGCATTGCGCAAAGAAAGGCGAGCTTTCAAAAAGCTGTATTTGTTGGGTTGGATTCTGTAATCGGGCTCAACTTTTCATTCATGGAAACCGGTGTCGTCCGACTTTTTTTACTTTTTTTACCCGCAAAACGTAGAATCAAACACAGGAAACCTTCCAATCTGGCAACACACAGTTGAATTCGTCCTTTGTAAGGCTAGTATGATTTACAGGCCATCGTTTTTCATATTTTAACCCAAGTAAAGAAGTGGCATTGAGTATCTCTACAAGTTCTGGAGTGAAGAATGTCCCACCTCTGACCACACTGGGGCTACAGATGCAAATTTATTCTATTTTTAACACCGCTGAAACACACAGAAGGCAAATGCAGAAGCCGAATGTGTTACAAATGTCCCATTTTTATTGAGCGTGATGCCACCTCTCTCCTGTTCTGTGTCGATTTGGCAGTCCTTAAGCATCTGATCCCTTTTTAATCATCCTGTCAAAAATGCCTGTTTCGTCCGGCATGTTGTGTGCCCACTCTATCACAAAAGGGGCGGTGGCGCTCAACAACAATGCCGCATTGTTTAAGGCAAAGTTTTTTTGGACAACTGCAAATTTTTCTTTCTTCCCCGTGTGAAAATGTCCAACCTGATGTGGCAATGATTTAACATTTGTGACACTTCTAATTAATGTGCAATTAATGGTACACTGAAAGATTGCAATAGGTAGCAACGTACAGTACAGGCCAAAAGTCTGGACACACCTGTGTTTACTTTATTTTCATGACCATTTAAGTTGGTAGATTCTCACTGAAGGCATCAAAACTATGAATTATACACATGTGGAGTTATGTACTTAACAAAAAGTGGAGACCTGACCTCCACAGTCACCGGACCTGAACCAAGTCCAGATGGTTTGGGGTGAGCTGGACCCCAACAAGTGCTAAACACCTCTGGGAACTCCTTCAAGACTGTTGGAGAAGCATTTCAGGTGACGACCTCTTGAAGCTCATCGAGAGAATGCCAAGAGTGTGCAAAGCAGGAATCAGAGCAAAGAAACTAGAATATAAAACATGTTTTCACTTATTTCACCTTTTTTTTGTTAAGTACAGAACTCCACATGTGTTCATTCATAGTTTTGGTGCCTTCAGTGAGATTCTACCAACGTAAATGGTCATGAAAATAAAGAAAACACGTTGAATGAGAAGATGTGTCCAAACTTTTGGCCTGTACTGTATGTTATCGGGAGCTTTTATATCGGGAATACTGCAGAAAATGCGCACGGCACAGCCCCAGCAGCCGTTCCGTCGGGAATATTTCTCCACATTAGCTAATGTTTCGTCTCAGACAAGTTCCTTCGGCAGCAGATCCAAACCCCCCCAGGTCCCCCTCATTTCAATCAAGGTAAAATAACTCTGGCTAATTACATAATTTAATCCCATGACTGCGAGTAAACCTTTGATTAAACTGGGTGGTATCTATGGCAACGGGCCCAGTAAAAGTCACCGAACACAATATTGTTCCACAATAATAGCAATGCTGAATAAATAATCATGGAGAAACTGCGTGTGTTCTCACTTGGAGCGCGTGCTAAGTGGGCCAGAATATTTTTTTTTATGTACAGTGGTAATCATGCAATCGCCACGTTCCGCGAGGCTAAACGTTCACATACTGAAGTACAACTCGCGACCGATCGGTAAGAAAAATACGAGACGGTTCTCATCAAGAAAAGAGGCGAGGAAAAGGCGGTATAATACAATATTGCCCTTGCAGGAGAGAAATTCAGCACATTTACAGTCACCATGTAATACGAGATCACCGGGTTTGGGAGGGAGGGGGGGGTCATCGGCACGAATGCCCCTGCGTTGCTTGGTGGGCCAGCCGCTCGGCAGATGGGGGTGTGAAGGACCAGAGGTGTGGCGTCGGCGAGGCTCGTCTCCCGTTTCCTGGTCCCCAGCGCCCGGGCAGCTCCCAACAACACTGTACATCGGCGGCGACCGTCTTGCTCCTCCTCAGAGTTGATGGGGGGTGCCTTGATCCCTGTAGCCTTTTAGGATGAAGTCAGGAGGTCAAAGGTTAGACGATCGCAATGATCGCAATGCAAGCAGCCATGAATAGTGACAAGTAAGCAAATAAAATAAAATCTGAGGGACATTACGGTAATGTTTAGTGTAACAACTGGTTCGTTTTTTAGGAAATTTATGGCAATATTAATGTGACCTGGCGTCAGAGGGGAGGACAAATAACCAAATGTGACAATTAGGTGGCAAACCAAACCCAATCAGGGTGGTAGTAGCCTAGTGGGTAACACACTTGCCTATGAACCAGAAGACCCGGGTTCAAATCCCACTTACTACCATCGTGTCCTGAGCAAGACACTTGTCCCTGAGTGTCTCCAGGGAGGACTGTCCCTGTAACTGCTGATTGTAAGTTGCTCTGGATAAGGGCGTCTGGTAAATTCTGTAAATGTAAATGTCCTTCAGCAAGCCCATCACACTTCACAAGTGCATGCTGGGTAGTGATGGCCTCTGCTGACACATTATTGTTATTTTACTGAAAAGTCCCATCGATGTACGTATCGTAATATTATGGGTACATAACCAACTGAGATGTTCTATAGATGTTATGGGGACCAAACGGGGACGTTCCCAGATCTGCAATTTCCTGTACATGTCAAAAATGTCCCACTGAGGTTTGGCAGAGACATTGCGGGGACATTTTCTGTTTCACATCTAGAGCAGTGCAGTGAACCGACTCTGCCACCCCGAACTGGCCTGGATCTGGCAGTCAGTAAAACCCGAGGGGCTGATTAGCCGCGGCGCTCGCTGGCAGCTGGACGATGACTTCATTACAAGCCAGCGTGCCAAAAAAGACATTAGACGTAGCGGACGAGTGCGGCTAATTACTGCGAAGCAACAAACGCGGCCACCGCTGACAAATCCACGCGGCCGGATCCCCCCGCCAGGTAAAGGGAGTCACGGGAGGCGCCGGCCACGGTGGGAGGAGAAGAAGGGGGACCCCGAGACTGACAGATGGACGGCGGTGGGAGGCGCATTTGCCCGAGATGCATGGCGGAGACGGCGTGCCGGGGGCAAAGCTGTGAAGCGCCACTCGCATGCGTGGGAGAGGCGGACGGTCAAAGGTCACGGACGATCCCTTACCTTCAGATACTTGCGCCCGGGTTGGTCCATTGCGAAAGGCGGGGGGGAGAAAAAAGAGGAGGTGAACAGTGGATAATACGTAATACGCTCGGGAACAGAGCGGTCATGGTATATATTTTCAGCAACAGCGGAATATGAATAAACGGAATATGTGAATAAAACCCAAAGCGGGCGAGAGAAAGTGTCCCCTGGGAGCGGCCCAACCTACCCACACAGCGGCAATTAATATCAAGCCGCTTCCCCTTGGCTATTCACCACCAGCATAATTGTTAACACTCAGAGGTCTCCACCAACCACCGTCTCCTCATATTCGAGGATCCATATTAAACGTGTTCAATTAGGCAGACACATGGGCCAAACCGGGTCACGACCTGTCACCAAAAAACGGGCGTCTTGCTCAATGCTTGAAAAATTTCACATTTGGGTTATAGATTTTATCTACAGCGACAGATATCATGACCTTCATCGTGAATCAATTTGTAAAATGCTTTATGTGCAATTAAATAACTGTGACTTTGTTATTAATTAAATGATTTAAGGTCCAGTTCATGATGGGTTGGTGCTAGGCGGTGATCCTTCCTCTAACTCAGTCTATAATTTAGAATGCGGTTAACATTAAGAATGCATCTTCTGTAATTTATAAAATTTTATATTTAAGTCCAGGAGTTTCTCAGATTAATATATGACAAAAAAATGTATATAATATAATATGCTTCTGGTAAATTCATTTTGGTATTTTATACAGTATTGCAAAAAAACCACAAAAAAATGAGTTTATATGAAATCTAAAAGTAATCTATGTACGGTAACAGAATAAATGACTAAATACATTCAGCCATCATTAGTATGTATTAGTATTAGATATATGCTGAATATCTTCTGTCATGCCATTTTTCTTAAAGGGACCGGGTGACACTTACTTGCGAGAATGACCATGTCCATCCCCCAGAATATACTCATGATCCAGCCCACCATCACGATGGCGGTCAGGATCTGAATGAACGCGGCCGCCACGTTCAGCCAGAACACGCAGCAGACGTGCCGGTCGGGCAGGTCCGTCCTCGCGCCGCACAGCACCGTGAACGCCGACACGAACGTGCCTGTCAAGGAAAGGAACAGCGTGATGTGGGCGGGGCTACGCCGAAAGGAGAATCGAGGGGACCGTTAGGATTCGGAACAGCTGCGAGAAGGAAGGCGTTCATGTGGGGGTGTCAGCTGGGTGACCGAGGGTGACATTTACCGAGATGGCACTTGTCCAGGTCCTTAACCACACAGCATCCGCACAGGCTTTCCTTTTCTACGTTTCTAATCTAGAAAGTGGCCTGTCATGCTTTTACGCCGCCTTCTTCTTCCGCCCACTGTCAGAATGTTTTATCCCACGTTAATGGTATGAACCGGACGAGAGAGAGTCCTCCCCCCACGGCCTCTTTTATAAACAGGGAGAAGTGGGGAGTGGAAAGTAAACCAAACTGCACTCATCCTGCTCGAACGGACTCCGCCGGTACCCGTCAGGTCAGGGGTCAACAGCGTCCTTAAGCTCCTCCCACCATCCCTCTATCACGCGCATACACCACCGGCTGCCCCTCCCCCTCGGGGAGGAGTCCACGTCCTGCACATCAGCTCCTCGATGACTGTAATTTTCTCCGGCGTTCGCGTTCAATTCCCCGCTGGAAAAACGTGGGAGGTTTCGGAATTTCTTTTTTTTAAACGCTTGTAAAGAAAGCGATTTTTCGGCCTCTCCTCATCTCTCCTTGATAATGCGCCTCATAACGTGCGGCTTTTTACCCCCCGACTCTTTTCAGGAAGGTCAAACATCACTACAGTCCCTGTTTCGTAATGCAAATACGACCGCGGGAGAGTTAGACAGCGCACGGCGCTTTAGAACTCTTCATTCATGAATGTACGTGGGAGGGCCGCCTAACACTAGGAACAAAAAAACATCTAAAAGGGTTTAGAAAAGCCTGATTTGCAATCCCGAAGTGTAATTCAGGCACGGCCATCGGCACCAAGAAACGCTGGTTGTTACGCTGCGTGGAGGATAAAGGTTTTCATAACACTAACTGCAGGCCATTAGACACGTAAAAGAAACCATCACGTGCCATTGCCATGGCAGCATGGTTCCCGCCCTCTCGGATTTCACGCCGCATCGTCTTGCGGGCCAATAAATGTCTGTTTTACGGCTGGATCAACTGACACGACTCAATTGCAGTCGGCCGCGGTACGACATATTTGTTTTTCTCCAGACAGTTGTAGTCATGTGACTGCCTTGTTTAAGGTCAAGGAGAGCATTCCCATAAAACAGGGATGATCCAAGGGAGCAGAAGCTGACAGATTTATGGGCATTGTTGCGGCCATTTTTTTTACAGAAGACATGTTCCAATTCAGCAGGGATGTTAACATTGCTGGGATGTTAAATTACTACTTAACATTGCTGGGATGTTAAATTACTACTTAACATTGCTGGGATGTTATATTATTACTTAACATTGCTGGGATGTTATATTATTACTTAACATTGCTGGGATGTTATATTATTACTTAACATTGCTGGGATGTTATATTATTACTTAACATTGCTGGGATGTTATATTACTACTTAACATTGCTGGGATGTTATATTACTACTTAACATTGCTGGGATGTTATATTACTACTTAACATTGCTGGGATGTTATATTACTACTTAACATTGCTGGGATGTTATATTATTACTTAACATTGCTGGGATGTTATATTACTACTTAACATTGCTGGGATGTTATATTATTACTTAACATTGCTGGGATGTTATATTACTACTTAACATTGCTGGGATGTTATATTATTACTTAACATTGCTGGGATGTTATATTATTACTTAACATTGCTGGGATGTTATATTACTACTTAACATGGCTGGGATGTTATGTTACTACTTAACATTGCTGGGATGTTAAATTACTACTTAACATTGCTGGGATGTTATATTATTGCTTAACATTGCTGGGATGTTATATTACTACTTAACATTGCTGGGATGTTAAATTACTACTTAACATTGCTGGGATGTTATATTACTACTTAACATGGCTGGGATGTTATATTATTACTTAACATTGCTGGGATGTTATGTTACTACTTAACATTGCTGGGATGTTAAATTACTACTTAACATTGCTGGGATGTTATGTTATTGCTTAACATTGCTGGGATGTTATATTATCCAATCCATGCCTTTGGATTGGATGCCTTTGGGTGGTGGGAAGAAACTGGAGAACCCAGGGGAAACTCCAGCACAGCAAGAGCATGTAAACTTCGGCCACACAGAGCTGGAGCCGGGATTCAAACTCAGGCCAGTCGCCCACCTGCTGGGAGGGTTCGAGGACAAGTTCACGCCGATAACTCAAACAGCCAAACACGTCTAATTTATTACCCATGTGTCAGATTTGGAATATTTTGCATGGATTTTTGTCAACAAATAAATGATAATTTCCCATTCTGTGGAGTGGATTATACTTTCTAGCAAAAGCAAATACATTCAATATTGTTATTATTATTGCGTACTTCATCAGCCAGATTAACTGTGTTATGCATGAACACGGCTGCCATTTCACAAATTACGTCCTCCTGCCATGCAGATAATCGTGACAGAATCCAATCGGCAGCGATATGATGATTCTGGAAGATTTGATTCCAGAATAACGGGCGGAGCAACAGACGACTCTGGTTCGACTCTGCACAGCGATAATCTTCGCTCATTTTCAGTAATGGAGATGCGCTGCGTCTGCAAAGCAGCTGGCAGAGTTCGAAGGAAGGCCGGGCGGCCCGGGCCATTAATCATCCCGCTGCCAACAGTACAGCGCCGTTTTCACGTCTGCGAATTATTATTATTTTAATTAGAAAGGAGGGGACGTCGCTCCATCTAAAGTACGCTCCGCTCCAGCCACCACACCTCGTCCATCTCGAGTATCCTACTGAGGAAAGACCAAATTCCTGGGATCACAAGGGGGTCAAGGATGAGGGACGGTCCCTGTCCGGACGAAACTGGACGGTCTTTCCCGGCCGGTGCATTAATTGATAAGACAACACCATTTTTTAATTGGTGGGACGAGGCCCAGCTGCGGCCTCTGCTCTCGGGACTCTGCAGCACGGGCATGGTGACGGTTCTCCGGCACGTGCAGATGGTTAAAGGCACAGCGAGTTTTACCATTAAAGGTTCCCAGAATCAAGCGGTTCATTTGGACAAAGAAACGCCGGGCTTTTCATGGCGAAAAGCGACTTATCAGCCCTGTTTAGATGCACCGAAGGCAGCGCCGGGGCTTCCAGTGGCATCTGCTGTCATGGAAACTGGAACACCAATAGGAAATGGCACAATAGGTCCACTGTACAAGTCAAAGCGGTGGAGAATAAAGGTGCGTGTGAAGAACTTCGCAGGGATGAAAAGCATCTCCGGCTGTCTGTCATACGGAAGACCGTATGACAGATTAAAATATCTGCACCTGGGACGGCCCGCTGCACCCCAGTAACACCGGCTCAGGCGAAATGCACCACCCACACGGGGATGCCCACGGGGCGCAGACATGGAGCCACGCACCCCGCACACCACGAAGGTCACACTCCTGTTCGCCTTGTTCTTCAGTTTCGTGGCCACGACCCACGGATACACCCCGGCTCATAAGGTGTCACGTCCCTGGCTCATCATGTCCTGACCTTCCCCAGAGGCCACCTGCCCGGTCACACACAGTGACGAGTCCTTCATTTATTACCCATCGGTCCAATCCCGAAGATTAAATATGGATTTTTTCTTGGTTTCCTTTAGCTCATATTTATGGTTACGGAAGCGGACCGATTCACATCTTCCTCTTTTCTGCGACTGCTTTTGGCGAGAGTCCCTTTTTAGGCGAAAGAAAAGCAGGAGGACGGGGAGACGTGGGTGGACGGATGACCTCAAATACAACAGCCACGCCGCCTGCCCACGCTTCTGTCTCCGCAAGCTGCCGCGGGAATATTTCTAACGTTCCAGTCCACGAACGAGCGCTTGGAACGGGCTTGGAAGTGGTGGTTTTTAAAAAATGTTTTTTTATTTTAAAGTTTCACAAGGCGCCTTCCCTGTTTATTTCGCCCCAGATAATAAAGTTTATAACGGTCCGCGACCACGCAATTACCCACAAAGCCGAACTCACCCAGGCCGGGCACGAAGGTGTTGAGGAACAGGCAGACGACCGCCACCGGGAACGGCATGTACGGGATGGCGGCGCGCAGCGGTCCCTTCTTCTCGCGCACCTGGACGACAACTCCGCTGCCGGAGGAGGGGACCCCCCTGTCGTTCATCTCCGTGTCCTTCTGCTCCATGTCGCGGCGAGCGGCTGCGGGAGCGGGAGCAGGAGCGGTGCGGTGCGGTGCGCGTCTCCGCCCTGTGCGCGGTTCTTTTTTTTTTTTTTTTTAGTTGTTGCGCGCAGGGCGCGTTTAAAGCGACAGTCGCCGTGCGTGGTGGTGCGCGGCGGTTTATTACCCCACGCTCTGCAAGTTAACTGTTCACACACCCCGTTTTACGCCCGACTTTCACCCCGCCGTTCATGCCCAAAATGTGACTTCTGCTATTACGCATGCGCGAAAATGACTTTAACGGTCCCCTTCATACCATTCGTCAATCAGTAATCAAGATTAGGATATTTCATCGCTGTCGCCTATGCCATGACTGTCACTCTTCACACTGTCTGGAAAGACACCTGCCGTTCATGCCCAAAATGTGACTTCTGCTATTACGCATGCGCAGACAAGCGTGGCGAAAATGACTTTAACGGTCCCCTTCACATCGTTTGTCAATCAGTAATCAATATTAGGACATTGCATCCCTGTTGCCTATGCCATGACTTTCAATCTGGATGAAATATAATAAACGTCCATATGATTTATTCTCCTCAGAGATGCGACATTGTTCAGGGAGGGGCTGGCTAAAAGTGTAAAACACACCAATAATCCTGATTAAAAGGAGAAAGTGGTGATAATGTAGCTGTCGATGTTTAGAGATGTTCTAGAAGAACTGGGTTCTGTAAAGTAACGAACAATGTCCTGCAAGTAAAAGTCTTCAGATGGAAAACAGAGTCTCTTTCTCTGCACACCTCACTGTCACTGTTTCAGGAAAACGTTTTTAGGTAAAACACAGCAGGGATTTTCTGTAAAATTGCATCTTAGATCAACTCGGTGGTTTGGTTAATTTGGCCAACTTACTTTACACCCTTCATTGAACGTGTGAAGTTTTCCTGCACCACAGGAGGTTTTGGCCAGCGGTGTCCACCGTGGTCCATCAGCTCCTGGTGACACTAATGAGCTGACCCTCCACACAACGGAGGCAGGAGAACAGTGACGTTTGCTGTCAAGGACACACACACACACACACACACACACACTCACAGCAGTTCTAATTCTAAAAATATTTCTCAGTGACAGAGTCTCACTTGTCAGCATGATGGTTGAGTATAGGCCGGTGGAGTATGGTCACATCTGCACCTTACACCGCTCACACGTTAAAGATGGACCTTTAAACGGTCCTGATGGGGTCCCGCGTCTCAGGTACGAGCCAGTCACGTGATGCAAACCCGTACGCATGTGGCATTTAGGAAAACGAAACGCCCGTGGCCCCGGTGACACAGATGAAAGATGCTGCTCACGTCCTCCCGTACCAGCAAAGTGTCGCTTGCTCTGCTCATTAACCAAACTCAGGAGAAGCAAAACACTTTATTTTATTATTATTATAACTACCCTTTTTTTTGACTCCTTTTTATAGAACCGTGACTCATAATGACTTGTTGCCATGAGAGACAGAAGCCAGCCGTCACTCAGACTATTCAGATTATTTGCATCTGTGGACGCGCCTTATTCATCTGACAAGGAAAGAGGGGGAAAAGAAAGGAGGGAGCATGACTTCCATGCATGCTTTGTAACGATCTGTCAGAATAATGAACAAAGGTTTTTTTTTTTAATTAATACAAATAAAGTCCATGCATATATATATATATTTTGCAGTCATTCCTATGTTCTATTACAAATTCATTCACAGTAATAACAGCAAAATAAAATGCAATTCAAATAAAATATATGCAAAATGGCATCTATTTTGGGCCATAAAGTCAATGAGACATAATAACTAATAAACAACGTAAAGGACCACAATTGTTCTTTATGGGTCTGATATTTTTCTTGATAGAAATCTTAATATTATTATTGAATTCATTTATATTTTTCTATTATTAATTTGTAGCAACAGAGATGATAAATGACTTGCCGTGACGTGACTAAAAGCGTTTCTGACCACGTAATCCAAGAAACAGGAGGAAAGGTTGGCAAAGGTTGGGAAGTGTGGTTGTCAGGCCTCAGTAAAAATTCATGACAAACCCCCCCCCCTCCAAAGATTACACCATCACTCGCAACAGTGGGTCGCCTAGCAACAGCCGACTCTGTTGGTGCGTTTAAACGGATGATGCTGTTTGTGTTTTTGGGAATGTCGGAATGAAGAGTTACATTTTATGTGTTAGTGGCTTCCAGAAAAAGCTCGACCCCGAGGCCGGACACTCGTTATTTCGACCCTCATCTGCCTCACTCCTGCACCTACTACAGCGCCAGCGGCGATATCATTACCGTCATATTTATTTTGGGAAAATGATAAACTGCATTACTGCATTTGTACATGTGTGTGTGTGTGTGTGTGTGTGTGAGTGTGTGTGAGAGAGAGAGAGAGGCAATATTCCTATTAGACCTCAGTATTCCATTTCGAACGAATCTACAGGGAAGGCAGGATAATGAAGATGATATGAATATCTTATATCGATGGCAGCACTGAGAGCAGGAAAGAAAAGCAACAGAGATAGAGCAAGAGAGAGACAATGCCAATAACTGTGTGACTTCTTATGTCATTTTTTTTATACCAGGGCTTGCACTCAATACATATAATGTCTGTACGATTCATAAAATTTTTAAATCTGCATTCACTCCATATAAAAATGTGCTCTGTAGTTGACTCTGTCATTGGTTCCTGCACCTACTACATAAAAATGTAATGATGTGTTTATCTAGGCTTATCTCGTTTGAAAAGAAAGTAATTGTTTAAGTGTCGAGTTAATCACCAATGCTGCTTGTCATTATAATGCATTTCCACTCCGTGCCACAAGGGGAGGAGAAATGTGAGGGTTTTTCATTCAAACAAAACGACAGAAAACTCGTAACACACTCAGCATCGCACTGGCCAACAACCGAACCACATGGGGACAATTAGGTAACTGAACAGTGAGTTGGTGCCATGTCTCACACCGCCATGGTCTCACACCATTCCTCTTCGTATTCCGTTAATGTTGAACTTCATAAATTCACCACCCATAATAGTGCAAAAAACTAAACAAAATGTACTTTTACGAATGTTTGTCCCGACCCTGGTAGCACTTGTGGTCGATTTAGTTTATCACTATTTTCCCACAACAGTAAAAATGATCACCAACTGTCACAATTCAGCCTCTAAATCATTGTGGGAATACTTCATTTATGTTAATCCATTTTTTTTATTTTCTTTGAACGCAGCGAACATGCACGCTCCACGTTTTCTGCCCAGTTGGCACCTGGAACGGCGTTTTATAACAGTGCCGAGGTGCATCCCACACCCTGATGTTCTGGCACGGTGCGGCGGCTCGCCTGTTACATCAAAGCGGCCTCGGCCCGTTGGACGGCTTTCAAATAAATTGGGCTCTGAGTCTGTCTCTCTCTTTTATTGTTAAAAAAATCTTCTTCTTTTATCTCCTGCAGCATTTCTGTCCCATTAACTCTAAAGAGCGCCGATACGTTCCCCTTTCTGCTGCGCATTTGTCGGAACATCACTTAAGGGAATTATCCTTTGAAAGCGCAGCACTGTTCAGACTTTATTTGTGAATGCAATGCTGTACTTGCCATTGGACAGAAGGAAAGGGGCCGTGTTTTTTTATTCGTTTCTGTATAATATTCCACAGGTTACCTTTCTCAGCCCTTGATGTCTTCTATCTCCACCCTTTAGGATTTGATGGTGCGGAACAGCCTTTTTGTCACATTTCGTACTCAGAAGATCTGTGACGGGGCAAGGGGGGGGGTCGATGGGATCGCCTCGTCCCTTTAAAAAGAACCCATTCACTGCGACCGAAATGGCCTTTATGGCCACTCTGGCACCGAACAGGTTGTACGTCTTCTGAATGAGTGCGTTATTCAGAAGATCCTAAATGCACCTACATGAGACATTGCACGCCTGAAGTTCTTGTTGCTGTAGGTCTGGACACGCACGTTTAGCGGCGAACAGTCCAGGTAGATGGGAGCAGGCGCAGGACAGGGTTAAATACGAGGGGGAAGCAGGAGGGCAAGGCACACTCTTCCCCCTTTTATATGCTCAGAAATTATTATCTATTATTGCACTCTTCCATTTTGCACAGCGGCATTTGCGGTATTTTTACTTTGCACCTTCATTATTCATTTTGCTGCTTCAGTGTTGTCTGTCTGTCTTCTTGTCTACGTTTTCAGGATTGACAGCACCTGGGGACTCACCTGTGCACAGTCAGGACGCCATTTTAAAAGGCCCTGTGGAGCAGCTGGGCGGGGCTGCAACACTGTTCGTGAACCGACTTCCTTTGTGGACCTTTGCAAACTGTTCTGTAGTGTTGAGTTCTGGCCATCGGCACACGCCTGCAGGTACGTTTTTGTGATTTTCCCCACTTTCGGCCATCGTGCCCTGTTTCTTTGTGTTTATTAAAAAAATCATTTTTTCCCTTATGTCCCGCCTCTGCTCGCCGACGTGACATTTACATTTACAGCATTTACCAGACGCCCTTAACCAGAGCGACTTACAATCAGTATTTACAGGGACAGTCCCCCCCTGGAGACACTCAGGGTTAAGTGTCTTGGTCAGGGACACGATGGTAGTAAGTGGGGTTTGAACCTGGGTCTTCTGGTTCATAGGCAAGTGTGTTACCCGCTAGGCTACTACCATAGCAGTTTTTTGTTAGATATTTTGTTTGCATTGTGTTACTCCTGCACTGCCTCTGTCCTGTGTTTTGCACTTTATGTAGCCCAGTTTGTCCCTATCACACACGGTCACTTTATGGCAGCGCCTAACTTTCTTACATCCTACATGTAGCACCAGGTTCTGGTTCATTTCAAAATGTACTGTCCAACATGTATGTAGCTGAAATGACAAAGCTCACTTGAAAAAAAAAAAAAACAGGCAAGGGGTGACGTGGAGCCAAGTGGCCGATGATATTTGGTGGATATTCGGAATTGATATTTCAGGTGGATATTTTAGTACAATGACGAGCGTATTGGAACAAAGAGCCACTTGGGAGCTGAAACGTGGAGCAGCATCAAGCACACTTCCCCTTCAAGGTTCCTTCCTGGTCATGAAAACAACCTTCTGGGGTTGCGTGATTCCTGATGTTGCCCCAATTCATGACCCAATAACATATATGTTATAAATATGCTATCGGGTCATGAATTGGGGAGCAACAGCCAAAATTGGCCCCTTGCATAGGCAATATATGCAAATGCTAGGGGCGCCATCCATCCAGGGGGCACCACAAATGGAAAGACAAAAAGAGTATTTCTTAAAACTAGTTATTATTGATGTGTCTTAAGAAAAAACAAGCCAACATAAATTCACCTGAGTAGCAAAGCCTATTAAGTATTAGTAGTAATAATGATACGGAACTTTCCTTTGAGGTCACCACGGCACATACCCACTTCGCCCCAATGCATTAATGCCGTAGAAACATTTCTTTTTGTTGCAAGAAGACAGCATAAAAATGCTAACATGGAAAATATTTTTTATGCTACAGTTTTGGTGACAGTGAAAAGCCGAGCATTAATAATAAAAAAAAGAATTTATTCAAAAGAATTCTTTAATAACCCTGAAAATAATGACACGTCTAAAGACATGGGGCTGGACGGGGAAATCAAAAGCCTTATGTGGGCAGACAAAAGGGACACATTGGACATTCTGGGGCTAATTTACTCAGTTCTGTCTGCCCGTGCGTGGAGGTTCCCCATTGTTCTCCTTCTGAACATGGTGGTCGAGGTCTTCATTACGCAGGCCACTGGATTCAAAAGTTCCCGACTAGATGTATGCAGGGTAGCGTATGTTAATTTCTACTGTCAAATAATTCAAATTAAGACCGGTGGTCTTCAACCAATTCACAGTGTTGGCTCTCATACGGTATACAAATATCTCTGGTTTCCAGAAAACAAGGACTAATTAATTATTTCTTTGATCAGGTGTGGTAAAGTTGAGTATAAATGCACAAATTATTGGCCCATATATAAGACCACCCTTGATGGCTTGATGTAGGCTCCTCTGGACGCCTGTGTCCTGGAACCTGCCAAAATGTGGACCTCAGGGTATAAAGTTGTCAAAACTCAGCATGCGTCATTTTTTATAACCAAGGGCATCATCTTTACCATTAAAAGAGAGGAAACCTACCGAGAGCGTTTCTTCGTGGGCTACAAGATGATCCAGCCCCAGAGGGTGGAATGAAGTGCCAGGTTATCATTGAGTCACAGTCTAGACTGGCAGAGCTACGCTAATGTAAAGTATTAAATAAAATACTCGCCGGGCTATTTCTGAGACGAAGAAACGGCGCTGGATTAACGGTCTTCACTGGGATCAGACAGAAGCTGAATTCCATGTGGAAAGTGGTCACTTTAGCAAGCCATCTGAAGGCTTCTTCTTCCTGACCACACCTTGTACACTCATGAAAACTGTTTTTCAGTGATATTCACGTCACTTGTGGCCAGGTTTTTTTTTTTTTTTGGTGCCAGGCAGTGGTGGCCTAGCGGTTAAGGAAGCGGCCCTGTAATGAGAAGGTTGCCGGTTCGAATCCCGATCCGCCAAGGTGCCACTGAGGTGCCACTGAGCAAAAGCACCGCCTGTCATGGCTGCCCGCTGCTCACTCAGGGTGATGGGATAAATGCAGAGGACAAATTTCACTGTGTGCACCATGTGCTGTGCTGCTGTGTATCACAAGTGAAAATCACTTAGCTTTTTTTATAGACAGGGGTACAGAGTATATAACGGATAACTGGGGGGGGTGAACACTGCCAGAATGCTGTTTTTTTACGCATTTGTATTTTAATGCATTTTAATGCTGTAGTATTACTAGTACAAATATATGTGTATGAAGCCCGAGACGTGAAGAAAGTTTACTCACCTCAGAAAAAAAAGGCTAAGAAGCCGGGCCAGTCATGTTCGGGGAACGAGGAGATCTGGTCGTCCTGACTTAAAGTCACTCCGGTACTGACCATTTGACAGCCATAATATTTAAAAAATCCGCAATGATAAACAGCTCCAAAAACTACACACAAACGATGCAAATTAGTCAGCAGATAGAGACATTTTATGTTAATAACTGTAAAAAAATTGTGAATTTAAAGACTTGGCCAATCACACCAGTCGACTGCTTTTGAAGCAGAAAAGAATAAACAACCTGGTCAACAAGTCAACATCTTGATTAGTAACGGGGCGAGAGGAGAAGCAGATTTTATTTTTCATTGTAAATGAAAATCAATGATTATTTTGTAAGATCCCGCACTTGTAAGGTTACCTTGGCAAGGTTTGTGTTAAAGTATTGAAATGGCTGCCTGTATACAGTAAAGGAATCGTCGTCTAGTGAATGGCGAGCCAGATATAACGACCCTGAGTTCGTCCTTTAGGCCTTCAGGCCTTCAGGACTTCATAAATACTGTTCATGATGAAACACATTCGGATGACACATTGCAGACTGAAATTCAATATTAAATTAAGAACTTTAGCATTGTACAGTAAATGTTTGTAAATGTTTGCAGTACTGGGGAGAAAAAGATGAAAGAAATCTTAAAATGTCCTCTAATGTACTAGTTTTATTTCCAAAGACACTAGAATGTGAAGCCAGTGACCTTAAGCTCTTGTGTGCAGGTTGGGTTTTTCAAGGTCGTTTTTTAGCCTCGTTTAAGATCTCTCGTCTACATCATAATCCTGCAGTTGTATGTCATGAAAAGCACTATAATCGAGATCAGTTTACTCTTTTGCTTCCGGGGTCAGACGGTTTGTGTTGTGCGGCCTTTGAAAACCATTTTATTTCCACACCGCCCTGCGTTTCTGTTGGGAAACAGCGACACCATTAGGCCACACCGCGTTCGTGCACCTACCGCTTCAACCGTGGGTGTGTGCATGGTCAAACTGCCCTGACATTAATGAGCAAATTATACGACAATGTGATATTTACTCTTATCGATGGAGGGCTGGAAGAAATGGATGCGATTGCCCAACTCACATCGGCACACAAGACGCCACAAAATGCACAACGAGCAGCCGTCAGGACACAGGAGGGATCAATTTATACTAAACATAACAGGCGCACATAATCAGTAGACACACCCATGTAAACACACAGCATGAAACAGCGGCGTCAAGTTCAGACACCGCAGACTCATTCGTTAACTTCATAAATTCATAAATTCCTGTTTATTGGACGCCCTTGCGTCATCTTGCCTCACACTGTCTTCCTTTGACTTTTGGATTACGCTCTCTGGATCGCCATCACCTCGTATTGTTTTGACCCCATGTTGCCATCTTGTCCACGATTGTGCTTTTGCCACATCAGCCGCCAGCCTGTCCAGGTTCTTCTCATGCCAGTGGTCATATTTTGTGTATGTATATATATATATATATATATATATATATGTGTGTGTGTGTGTGTATATATATATATATAAAAAAATTTTTTAATTCAATTTAAATGTATACATAAAATTGTAATTAATTTAAACATTTGAACTAATGTCAGTCTGACAAATGAAACATCCAGGACGAAATTTGTAGCAGTGAAAGTGAAGTGATTGTCATTGTGAAAAACTGCAGCACAGCACACGGTGACACGTGTCCTCTGTATTTAACAGTCACCCTTGGTGACAGTGGGCACCATGACAGGCGCCCGGGGAGCAGCGTGTGGGGACGGTGCTTAAGCAGCTGAGATGTGATGCAGGTTCTGTGGTTTGGACAAAAATAAACGCGTAGGTTCAACCCACGACATGAAACCAAGATGAACTGCAGAAACATCTTCACCTTCTATCTTCTGGCTGCCTCTGTCCCCCTGGTTGACCTCTGCACTCCACAACTGAACAGGCGTGTGTTGGTGCTTTTTTCGACATTTTGTCTTTGTTTTTCTTGCTTAACTTGCTTTAGGTAGGACAGACAAAACCAGGGGACAGAGAGGAAAACATGATAGAGAATCAACACAGATGATCTGCTCTCTACAAAACCCAACATCTGTCACATTAAATATTACTTACCACCACACAGTATTAATAATATAAGACATGTTCAGCTGGTCCTGAAATTATTCAATTTTAGCATCTATTTACTGTATTTACCTTCTAGACTGCATCCTAGTCCTTTACCGCCAAAGGTTCCATAATTATTCGTGCTAACTGTGTTGATTAATTAGTCGTACTTTGCTTGTTGAGCCTGTAGTATGCGATGTCTACATCTAATTGAGCTGGAGGCAACAGAAATTAAAGGTGAATGTGTATTTTTTCAGGAAAGCATGTAAAAAGGTCTGAGCTGGGACACAACCGTGGAGGTTTGAGGACACGTCAGTAAGCATCGGGCCAAGCAGACAATTGTTGATCATTTTGACTGAAATAATACTTTAACCTTTTCTGTAAAACCTCCACTTTCACTGCATGTAGATATATTTGCGTGTGCGAGTTGCTCTCATGATGTGTGCGCAGAAGTGGTTTTCACACGTGAAGGACTCAGGCCACAGCTCAAACAACGATGTTAAAATCTGGTAAAATGTCACAGTTAAAACTTTTGGATTAGAACAGGAGAAATTTACTACATTATTACCATGACGACATAACATAATTAACAATTGTGCTGAATCTTAGGATTTATGCATGTGCCAGTAGCGTAACAACATGGTCATGGGCCCAGGTGCGAAAATTCAATCCGGGCCCTCCCGGTGACTACAATCCTCTCTGCAAAGAACCAAAAGCACAGAGGTAGTTTATATATTTTATATAGTATATAGTTTATATAGATATAGTTTATAAATACAAAAATACTGTACTACATAGGATCCATTACATGTGAAAACCTTTAAAAAATGTTTGTTATTAATACCAATTTACAGGGTAATCTAATATAACCGCATTAACATCAACTTGCATGGAAATATGGGAACACTGAAACACTCAACGCATAACAAACTTCAAGCATAGAAAGCTTGCTTAAACTCGCACTGCCCAGAAACAAAACTTAATCCAACTTATTTAACTGTGCAGAAAAAAAAGAAAAAAGAAAATGATTAATATGCATACAACCCCCCATATGCGTGAATTAGGCCACTAGAAGGCCATCTTACGAGCCTCAAACACATGACAGGTTTCCCGCATACATGAAAATCTCTGAGAGAGCTGGCTCCAGAGTGGCATTGAATATCTGCACTCTGAAATACTTCTCTGCATTGGTTAAACGCTCATCTTCTGATAGTTTGTCAAAGTGACGCTTCACTCTCCTTGGTCTAACATTTTCAAATGTAGTTTGGACACCCCATTTACTTGCGAGCATCTGCGCTGTAGCTTTGGCCTGGTCAAAAGCACTCCGATAGTCAGAGAGTATCTGTATAGAATTTTCCAGTGTGATAAAACACATCAGAAAAACAGCGAAAGGGAAAGGACCCCTCTGTTTACAAGAACCCATAGTTAAGATGTAACGTTTAATGGAAGCGTCCAAAACATTTTCTCCAAAATGTCCCCTGTCTGTAGGATAAAGGTCTTCCCTTGCTCCTGTCCTGTCCTGCTCCTGTTCTGCACTGCCACCGACTGTGGACTCAGCCCGGTCTGGACCACTGACAGTGTCATCTACAGTCGGGCCACCTGCGCTACTGACTTCAAATGAACTGCCAGCTTCTGACTCTAGATTTGAGCTGCAACAAAGACAATAGGAACATGCTAACATTTAAAAATCCTAGCCACAGTTATCCTATGGGCCTACTCTCTACTTAAGACCAATCTCACTAATTTATTGTCTGCTTGGAAGATTACTCAGACATAAATATCTATTGAAAGTCTAAGTTAGTGCTGTCAAGTGATTAAAATTTTGATCTAATTACATGGTGTGGCGATTAATTAATCTAATTAATCGCATTTAATCGCACATACATACAGACGTTACAAGAAGCAGTTTTTTTTTTTTTTTACCATTAATTATTGAATACAAGCATATAACAATGGTCATGGACAAATTTCACTGTGTGCACCGTGTGCTGTGCTGCTGTGTATCACGTGACAATCATTTCACTTCACTTCACTTCACACACACTCACACAGCGCCGCCCCTAATAATGCGGCTATTCCAGGCCAATTTTCCCCCTCCTGCTGCCTCTAGCTCGACCAACAGCTCTCCTACAGACACCATGACCAGGTTCACCAATGCCACACACTTTCCCCATGGGCAAAGTGTTGAAATAAACGTGTGTTTGTGCTTCGTGACCACTTTCGCCTTGCATGGCCGCTCATCTGCGCTCCAAAGTTGAACCGGGAAACGCGCAAGCGTCTTTTCCAAAAGGAAAATTTTGTCAAAATCGGCAAAAAACATTAATAAGACATCATTTATTAGCCATTTTGGCGTTTTTTTTCTTCCAAATCTCACTGAACCGAACTGCGCTCTGGCTCACACAGCAGTGATCTAGGACTCAGATCTCCTGCTGTTTACTCCATACTTTTTCTGTGGTTAATTAATCTAATTAATGAGCTAAACATTGCATGACAGTTCCCAGTTTCTGCTGCTACGTGTCCTGTCCTCCTCACGACCACTCTTGGTTAAAAATCCAAATTGGTCTAATTTCGGGAGTTTTGCCACCCTTTCCTTTAGCTCTCTACGTTCCTGGCGCTTCTTGCAGCCGCTCTTGGGTTTGAAGGGCATGCTACTTGTTCTGGTCAGCACGATGATGCAATGTGCAGCCGACCATTCAAAAAATTTAGCTTTCCCAGAAACCCTTGCTGTATCTCAGTAGAAACAAATATACTCTGACATGACAGTTTGGCGACAATGAAAGATGATAACTTTATTTAGCTGTTTTTATATGATGGTTGGATTTTATTTTTTTTTATAAGGAGGCGGGTCTGAGGTAGTGACGGGCCCCCAGAGATCACGGACCCCGTGTCTGACCGCACCTGCTGAACTGGCTATAGTTACGCCACTGGCATGTGCAGTGCAAAACTGTCCCTCATGAGGTGCAAAACTCTCCCTCACGGGTTCAACCTGCAATGGACTGGTGGCCTGTACACGTGATGGTCCAGTTGGTCCAGGTCCAGTTGGTCCTGGTTGTCTAGTTGTTGTTTGTTGTCCAGGGACAAGTGTAGTTGTGGTTAGTCTAGATGGACCTGCATGTCCTGATATTTGTTCAGAATCATCTTTCTGTCCCCGTGTCAGCTTTTCCATCAGATCCTGAATCCGCTGCTCATCCGGGTTCACGCACATATTAGATCCCTTCAATGTGGTGAGTCTGCAGCAATAAAAAAAACATTTGTTCGTATTTATATTATTTAAATCAAGTTGAAGTACCTAAAAGAACCAAAAAATACTCACACTAATACGCTGTTATTTATTATCCTCACACATGAATTACCTGCTATTTACCATCATTATTTACAGCGAACTAACCTCAAAAATATACACAAATCAGAAGCACCGGAGAACAGTTTTAAAACCAAAAAGTCCGCCAGGAATTGGGGTTTCACACTGAAAACAAGATCCAATCTAATCTTAATCTGGGACTAAACTGATAATAAATTAATAAATATAGTCCAGTGTTGATTAACATTTTAAATGAGATGTTATGTTTGCAAATGGAAGAAACACACACTTACCCTGGCCCAGTGCTGAAGAGCAGAGGGCGACCGGGAGTTTATTCATGTCACATTCATCCTGAAAGTGACATATACACACACACACACACACACACACCTACAATCAATTTAGAAACACCAGTTCACCTAGTGTACATGCCTTTGGATGACGGTAGGACACTGGAGAACATGGAGGAAACCCACATCAACATGAGAAAAGCATGTAAACTCTGCCCACACAAGGTCTGAGCTGGGACACAACTGTGGAGGTTTCAGGACACGTCACTAAGCATCGGGCCAAGCAGACAAATGTTGATAATTTTGACCGAAATAATACTTAAACCTTTTCTGTAAAACCTCCACTTTCACTGCATGTAGATATATTTGCGTGTGCGAGTTGTTCTCATGATGTGTGCGCAGAAGTGGTTTTCACACATGGAAACGTGAAGGACTAAATCCACAGCTCAAACAATGATGTTAGAATCTGGTAAAATGTCACAGTTAAAACTTTTGGATTATAACAGGAGAAATTTACTACATTGTTACCATGACGACATAACATAATTAATAATTGTGCTGAATTTTAGGATTTATGCATGTGCAGTGCAAAACTGTCCCTCATGTATGAAAAAAGGGTCAACCTGCAATGGACTGGTGGCCTGTACACGTGATGGTCCAGTTGGTCCAGGTTGTCTAGTTGTTGTTTGTTGTCCGGGGACAAGTGTAGTTGTGGTTAGTCTAGATGGACCTGCATGTCCTGATATTTGTTCAGAACCATCTTTCTGTCCCCATGTCAACTTCTCCATCAGATCCTGAATCCGCTGCTCATCTGGGTTCACGCATATCTTAATTCCCCTCAATGTGGTGAGTCTGGAATAAAAAAAAAAAAATCAGTCGTCATTTGTTCATGTTTTAAATCATTCAAGTTGAAGCACCTAAAAGAACAAAAAAAAAAAATACTCACACGACCCCCTTCTTGGGACAACCTGGGTGTGTTTCTGTGAAACTTTTAATTTGTCTTAGAGGAACGCGGTTTTGGTAGAAATTCATGCAGCATTCACTCGACCTCGAAGCTGTTGAGAAGGATTTAACAAATTTTAATACGCTGTTATTTATTATCCTCACACATGAATTACCTGCTATTTACCATCATTATTTACAACAAACTAACCTCAAAAATCTACACAAATCAGAAGCACCGCAGAACAGGTTTAGAACCAAAAAGTCCTCCGGGAATTTCACACGGGGTTTCACACTGAAAACAAAATCCAATCTAATCTAAACTGATAATGATTCTGAAGGATTAATAATCTGGTCCAGTGTTGATTAACATTTTAATTGGATTTTTTTATGAGACGAATTTGAGAAGAAACACACACTTACACTGGCCCAGTGCTGAAGAGCAGAGGGCGACCAGGAGCACGGCGGCGGCGAGCAGACAGAAGGTCTTCATCTCTGGCGTCTCTGACAGGTTCTTCTCCTCTGGAGTCCTTCTCTGGTCTCATCCTCTGTCCAACCTGGCCTCCTAATATAAGGTGTCGCCGATGGGCGGCTCAGTCTGGTTTCCATTAGATGTTCGGAACAGGTGGTGGTGGGATGGAACCGGTGGTGAGGTGGGTTTGACCTGCCCCCTCCTCATTTCTGCAGCTTCTGCAGCGACTGCGCCGTACCAAGAATTACGAGATGGAAACTTTCCACCACGTAACAAACCACAGGGCCTCTGCACCTCACCACGTTCTGGACGTTCTGCATTTACATGCTTTAATAAACCACAACTTTGTTGGTCCTATTTTTTCTGAACATCACACACGAAACACGTCTGTCCCCCCAGGCCTGATGGGAAAGTTACGCCTCATTATTATTATTAATACTACTTAATAGACATGTCACTGGCCGAGTTCGAGGACGCATTCGCAGGCATGCTTGGAGCGGGTGGAGTAGTCGTCTTACGGGGAGAGGAGGACCGGAGGCGCTTGGCCGGGAACTCTGGCTCCGTGGGGGGGTAACGGGGAAGATCGTATTAGCAACAGGGGGCAGGCAAACTCAAGGTCAATGGCGGGCGAAGGTCGTGGTCACACTGGAGAATCCGATTAGAGATCATCGTCACAAGAGGGGCGGGCAAAGTTCTAGGTCGGGGACAGGCAAAGGTCGTGGTCGTGGATATCAATCAGTCGAGCGTGGGAAAATAAGGCTGGCGTCTATGGAAATAAATTCGTCAAAGAGCGGGCAGCGTCTCCTCAGTGTCACCTAGCTTTTATACTTGGCGCTGCCCGCTCTCACTTCCGTTTCCGGGATGCCGTCTCCCCGGCTGGTCTGGCACTCTCTGGTGGGCTGGAGGTGTATTGGCCGTGACAAGACATTACTGAGCAGGGAAATTAAGACTCATTAATAGCAACTAGTTTTCAGAATGGTGCAACGTTCCACGTTTTTTTCTTCCTCTGTCTGTAGCGCCCCCTGGATGGACGACGCCCTCAGCATCTGCGTATTCTGTCCATGTTACAGGCCGGCCCTGGCTGTGAGACTCGCTTATGGAACTTATAAGATGAATGCGACATGAATTAGTGCATGATGTCCGTATTTATACATGTAGAACCGTAATGATCTTAAACACGCAACATGTATCTGCTAGAAAACATTTATTGTGTCACAAAGGGCAGATTAAATAATACAAACTTCACATCTCAGCGCAGAAGTAATACAGGGTAAAGATTTATGAATGTGTACGTGATAGCTATAAACACTGGGCTGTCCGCTGGCCAGAGCCAGAGCTCTACTGCGAGCCGGTTCCAGAACCTTCTTTCTGTCCCCATGTCAACTTCTCCATCAGATCCTGAATCCGCTGCTCATCCGGGTTCACGCACATCTTAATTCCCCTCAATGTGGTGAGTCTGGAATAAAAAAAAAAAATCAGTCATCATTTGTTCATGTTTTAAATCATTCAAGTTGAAGCACCTAAAAGAACAAAAAAAAATACTCACACGACCCCCTTCTTGGGACAACTTGGGTGTGTTACTGTGAAACTTTTAATTTGTCTTAGAGGAACGCGGTTTTGGTAGAAATTCATGCAGCATTCACTCGGCCTCGAAGCTGTTGAGAAGGATTTAACGAATTTTAATACGCTGTTATTTATTATCCTCACACATGAATTACCTGCTATTTACCTTCAACATTTACAACGAACTAAACTCAAAAATCTTGGTTTAGAACCAAAAACACATCCGGGAATTTCACACGGGGTTTCACACTGAAAGCAAAATCCAATCTAATCTAAACTGATAATGATTCTGAAGGATTAATAATCTGGTCCAGTGTCGATTAACATTTTAATTGGATTTTTTTTTTCAGACTCTTTTAAGAGACGAATTTGAGAAGAAACACACACTTACACTGGCCCAGTGCTGAAGAGCAGAGGGCGACCAGGAGCACGGCGGCGGTGAGCAGACAGAAGGTCTTCATCTCTGGCGTCTCTGACAGGTTCTTCTCCTCTGGAGTCCTTCTATGATCTCATCCTCTGTCCAACCTGGCCTCCTAATATAAGGCGTCGCCGCTGGGCGGCTCAGTCTGGTTTCCATTAGATCTTCGGATTGGATTAGATGTCCGGAACAGGTGGTGGTGGGATGGAACCAGTGGTGAGGTGGGTTTGACCTGCCCCCTCCTCATTTCTGCAGCTTCTGCAGCGACTGCGACGTACCAAGAATTACGAGATGGAAACGTTCCGCCACGTGACAAACCACAGGGCCTCTGCACCTCATTACGTTCTCGACGTTCTGCATTTACATGCTTTAATAAACCACAACTTTTTCTCAACATCCTAACAGCATGTTGTCGTCTATTCTAGAATCAGAGAGTAAATTTCGTATAAAATCTGAATTTCTGCACTAATGTTAGCATGAAAATTGCCAATGTTGGCCAATTGCCAATGTTGAATTTTCATTCAATGTACTTTTAATTTTCATGTTAATGTACTTTAATTTCAACAGAGGTTCTGCAAGTCCTCTGTAGTAAATCTTCAGTAAATCCTGAATTAACAGCCCAGGGTCTTTAATCAAGTTAAATGGGAAAAAAATGGCTATCTGGACCTCATGCCACATTAATCAAATTGAAAATGTATTTAATAAATTGAATAATGACTAAAATAAATAGATGAATGAAATAAGTTCTGTTTGCCATAGTCTACATGGCAGACAATCGTTGGCACAAGCTTCCTGCTCAAAAATGGACGCAGATGGATAAATGTGCTTCTAAAGCCCATCCTGTCAGGCTAAATTCTGTTTGTGTGAAAATGAACCGAAACAATCTCAACATTCCAATTCCAAACGGTGAATAATCTGGCAACAGATTAAGTGGCCACAGATATTGGAAATTTGGTGGTTGGCCGTTCTTTACCCGTTTTTTGGCCCCAAAAACTTGAGTATCACAATACTTATAAATGACTTCGTTACCACGTCCTTGATAAAAAGCCACATGAATGTCGGAAAGCAAAGTGAATTTGTAGAAAGGGGAGCGTTTCGCGGCACGTCGCCTACACAGCGGAGAAACTGCCATACCCACAAAACCAAAAACCAAAAAAGGGACTGTTGAGTGTAAAAAAATAAAAATAAATACATTTTTAAAAAGTGCAGCGCGCCTCGTTCATTCTTCATAAAATTCCACCTCCTCGGCCCTCCACCCCATGACATTTCCCACACCCGCCTGCCGAAAAAAACCACCGTACACAGCGGGTCACACCCAAAAGTCCCTACCGATGGCGGTCCACGTCTACGCCACGCATCAGAGCGCACCGAACAAATCCTTTTTCAAAATTCGAACGAATCATCTGGCCAAATGACCATATGGAATAAAAGTTCTGATTAAAGACGTGGCTAGCTCTCCGCTAATGGCAGCGCTGCTTTTTGAGAGTGCAAATAAAGAACACATTCGCAGCATGTTCACTAACAACCACAGGACGTCGGTTTTGAATCAGCGCACGTCTGACAAGTTTTTAGCCTCCCAAACAAGTTCTTGTGACAGTAAAGGTCACACAGAAAACACACGAATATGAAAAATGACCGGTTCATCCGGTGGAGAAAATTTCCTGGTGGAAATATGCGATACAGAGCTCGCTGATCGCTGAAACCCGCCTCGATTCGAACGTACAAGTTGGGGTTCTGCAGGAACCATCTCCGTGGTTCTTCCTGGTTCCAAGTCAGCGTGCTTGCTGTTGCTCGCTAGTAGAAAATCATGCGGAGGGGCCTACAGGCGTACACCGGTCACACCACACACACGTTCACTGGCGAAATGGGAATTCTTGGAGATGTTTACACTTTAAACCTTCGCTCTCGCTTTTAATTTGTTGTGGGGACCTGGAATGTTCCACCGGACGTTTTCTTTTTGTTCACAACGTAACATGCTGCAGATTAATGATAAAATAAATACGTCTTAGTGACTGAGGGTGGTAGTGGCCTGGTGAGTAAGACACTCACCTATGAACCAGAAGAGCACAAAGTCCCAGGTTCAAACCCCACTTACTACCATTGTGTCCCTGAGCAGGACACTTAACCCTGAGTGTCTCCAGGGGGTACTGTCCCTGTAACTACTGATTGTAAGGCGCTCTGGATAAGGGCGTCTGGTAAATGCTGCTGTAAATGTAAACGTTCAGCTCTTTCTACTGGCTGCAAGATATGGATAATATTCTCATAATTTTGTAATAAAAAATAAATAAAATGCTATTTTTCACATTTAAAAACAGTTACATCAAAACATAATTGTTCAAACATAATTTGGACAATGCATTTCAGCATAAATATTGAGTGATGCTCAAAAAAGTGACAGAATACAAAACACAGCCGACGGGAGGTGTCTCTATGAGAATTTCTTTATTTCGTCATCAAACCAAAAAAAAAAAGACAAACGGCAATATTTCACGTTCAGTTTGATCGGAAATGCTTAGCTTAGTATCTCAGTTCAGCAGCGTCCGCAGAAAATGTTGCATGCAGGGTGTTCACGCAGGGTGCCTGTATTTGTGTGTGTGTGTGTGTGTGTGTGTGTGTGTGTGTGTGTGTGTGTGTACGTTTCGCAGCACAGTTTCAAGCGCGTATGAAGATGAGCCGGCGTGATGATCTGCAACGGTCACCATTCTCTACTCCTGTCCAGAGCTGACTTTCTGGCCCCACATCACTTTTTCCATCAGATCCTGAATGCTCTGGTCAGCTGGGTTCACGCACAGCTCCACGTCCTTCACCGTCTTGAGTCTAAAGTAAATCCAGAACGACGCAGAATTAGCACAGAAACGGCAGGACGTGCGGAAATACAGAACGCCGTGAAGGGCGACTTACATGATGCCCTTCTTGGGACAGTCAGCGTGAGACACCTTGAAGCTCTGAATTCGGCTCACCGGAATCCTCTTTGTGTAGAAGTCGAAGCAGCATTCGCTCGGCCCGCTGGAATCTGAGACCAGAAGATTGCGAGTAAAGGTTATAACGACTGAAGATGTTTTAATCTGGTTAATCTGGTTCACGTTCACTCACGCTGACTCAGTGCCGGGGAGCAGAGTGCAACCAGAAGGATGGCGGCAGCCAGCAGGCAGAAGGTCTTCATGTCTGGTGCTTCGGATGGTTTTCTTGGACCCTGCAGGGGTTTCGCTTCTCCTGTTGGTTCTGACAACCTTCTAGCCCAAACCGAGCTCCTTATATCGGTCTCGGCCCCGGGGTGGGTGGGGTGGTTTCTCGGACCGGTTTCCTTCAGAAGTTGCTACCTTGGCATCCAAGCAGGAACAGGTAGCGGTGGGGGAAAAACCGTGGCGAGGAGCCCGGTGCGGCCCGGCTTCCTGTTCGAGATACCCCTCCTCGTCTCTGCAGCCTCTGCAGCGGCCGCGCTGTAGCAACGTGCTCGAGATGGAAACCGCAGAGTTCTCGTCCTCAACTCAGAAGGGTTCACCTTGATCGCC
Organism: Denticeps clupeoides; assembly: GCF_900700375.1. Lineage (NCBI taxonomy): Eukaryota > Metazoa > Chordata > Actinopteri > Clupeiformes > Denticipitidae > Denticeps > Denticeps clupeoides. The sequence goes on along the minus strand of NC_041720.1, from coordinate 2,264,816 downwards.
CCGACCTAGCGACGTGATCCAACGCGTGGCCTCAATCAGCATAAGAAAATTGCGAGAGAGTTCCGACTCTTCAAATCTGAGGGTAAAGACGAGGGCATCGTAATTTGAAACACAAGGACAAGTAAAATTAGCGTAAAATAGGCCCATTCTTATTCGTGGTCAGGTTGTGACGAAAAAGCGTCACAAACATTTGAAAGTAAAGTGACTTTCTTCTGGCTTCACACCGCCTAGACTGCGGGGAAACTGTGATACCCACAAACCACTGCAAGTTCAACTTGAAATCATTTCCAACAATAAGCTTTTCTGGGCAAAACGTGCTCCCGAAAATGTATGTAAATCCAATTATATCTGGAACGTCCGCTTCATAAATGTGTTGATATGCGATCTCCCACGTCACTCACCGTGTACAAAGTTCTCTGTCACGTGTGTGAAACTTTGAAATAAGTACATGAATAAATAGTATTACATAATGATGACAAATTTTATTGTTCAAAGGTAGTAATGTGACCGGAAATTAAGCTAAACATTAAATTGTAATTTGTAATTTGTATGTTGTAATTTAGCTTTATAAACAGTGTATAATGTTCCACAAAAGACATTTACATTTATGGCATTTACCAGACGCCCTTATCCAGAGCAACTTACAATCAGTATTTACAGGGACAGTCCCCCCCTGGAGACACTCAGGGTTAAGTGTCCTGCTCAGGGACACAATGGTAGTAAGTGGGGTTTGAACCTGGGTCTTCTGGTTCATAGGCGAGTGTGTTACAAGAACGGATCACTTTACTTTACTTTATTTTATTTAGCAGACGCTTTTATCCAAAGCGACTTACATACATATTTCTATAGAATATTGAGTTTACAAACTAAGAGCCCTGATAAGGCTCAACTTGTCAGCGAGGAGCATGCTCAGAGATTGTTAGGTGCTAGACGAAGATAAAAATTATAATGTATATATATATTTTGTATTGTTTTGTGCAATGTGTACACGTGTGTAAGTGTTAGATTTGTCTGTAATATTTTTTGAACAAGAGGGTTTTCACCTGCTTCTTAAAAGTAGTGATAGTCTCGGCTAGTCGTGTGGAGGAGGGCAGGTTGTTCCACCAGCCAGGGACAACAACGGAGAACAGAGATGATTGGAATCGGAGACCCCGTGAAGAAGGAATTTTTAGTCTCCTTTCGTATGCAGATCTGAGAGAGCGTGCAGGAGTGTAGCTAGGTTGTATTGTGTTGATGTAGGAGGTAGTATTGTAGCTTCTGTGCAGGAGTGTAGCTAGGTTGTATTGTGTTGATGTAGGAGGTAGTATTGTAGCTTCTGTGCAGGAGTGTAGCTAGGTAGTAGTGTGTTGATGTAGGAGGTAGTATTGTAGCTTCTGTGCAGGAGTGTAGCTAGGTAGTAGTGTGTTGATGTAGGAGGTAGTATTGTAGCTTCTGTGCAGGAGTGTAGCTAGGTAGTATTGTGTTGATGTAGGAGGGTAGTATTGTAGCTTCTGTGCAGGAGTGTAGCTAGGTAGTATTGTGTTGATGTAGGAGGTAGTATTGTAGCTTCTGTGCAGGAGTGTAGCTAGGTAGTAGTGTGTTGATGTAGGAGGTAGTATTGTAGCTTCTGTGCAGGAGTGTAGCTAGGTAGTATTGTGTTGATGTAGGAGGTAGTATTGTAGCTTCTGTGCAGGAGTGTAGCTAGGTAGTAGTGTGGATGTAGGAGGTAGTATTTTAGCTTCTGTGCAGGAGTGTAGCTAGGTAGTATTGTGTTGATGTAGGAGGTAGTATTGTAGCTTCTGTGCAGGAGTGTAGCTAGGTAGTAGTGTGTTGATGTAGGAGGTAGTATTGTAGCTTCTGTGCAGGAGTGTAGCTAGGTAGTAGTGTGTTGATGTAGGAGGTAGTATTGTAGCTTCTGTGCAGGAGTGTAGCTAGGTAGTATTGTGTTGATGTAGGAGGTAGTATTGTAGCTTCTGTGCAGGAGTGTAGCTAGGTAGTAGTGTGTTGATGTAGGAGGTAGTATTGTAGCTTCTGTGCAGGAGTGTAGCTAGGTAGTATTGTGTTGATGTAGGAGGTAGTATTGTAGCTTCTGTGCAGGAGTGTAGCTAGGTAGTATTGTGTTGATGTAGGAGGTAGTATTGTAGCTTCTGTGCAGGAGTGTAGCTAGGTAGTATTGTGTTGATGTAGGAGGAAGTATTGTAGCTTCTGTGCAGGAGTGTAGCTAGGTAGTAGTGTGTTGATGTAGGAGGTAGTATTGTAGCTTCTGTGCAGGAGTGTAGCTAGGTAGTAGTGTGTTGATGTAGGAGGTAGTATTGTAGCTTCTGTGCAGGGGTGTAGCTAGGTAGTATTGTGTTGATGTAGGAGGTAGTATTGTAGCTTCTGTGCAGGAGTGTAGCTAGGTAGTAGTGTGTTGATGTAGGAGGTAGTATTGTAGCTTCTGTGCAGGAGTGTAGCTAGGTAGTATTGTGTTGATGTAGGAGGTAGTATTGTAGCTTCTGTGCAGGAGTGTAGCTAGGTAGTATTGTGTTGATGTAGGAGGTAGTATTGTAGCTTCTGTGCAGGAGTGTAGCTAGGTAGTATTGTGTTGATGTAGGAGGAAGTATTGTAGCTTCTGTGCAGGAGTGTAGCTAGGTAGTAGTGTGTTGATGTAGGAGGTAGTATTGTAGCTTCTGTGCAGGAGTGTAGCTAGGTAGTAGTGTGTTGATGTAGGAGGTAGTATTGTAGCTTCTGTGCAGGAGTGTAGCTAGGTAGTATTGTGTTGTTGTAGGAGGGCGCAGTTCCATTTACAGCCCTGTAGGCAGCATCAAGGATTTGAACTCAATGCGAGCAGCTACCGGGAGCCAGTGGAGGGAGGTAAGAAGAGGTGTAACATGGGTATATTTTGGCTGATTGAAGATGAGACGAGCTGCCATATTTTGGATCATATGGAGTGGTTTTATGGTGACTGCAGAGGCTCCAGCCAGGAGAGAGTTACAGTAGTCGAGTTTGGAGATGACCATTGCCTGGACGAGGAGCTGCGTAGCCTGTTGTGAAAGAAAAGGCCGAATCTTGCGAATGTTGTAGAGTGTGAACCTGCAGGATCTGGAGATCGCAGCAATGTGATGGTTCAAACTCAGTTTGTTGTCAATCCAAACACCAAGGCTCATGCAGACGCCATGGGTGTTAACAGTAGTGAGCCAATTTGAATTGAAAGGTTTTGCTGAGGGCAGTTGTTGCCCGGAAAGATCAGAATCACTTCTCAAGAACAAAGATGTGGTTTGCCTTCCTGCCCCCTCCTCACCTTCTCATCTACACGTTCTGCGAACTCAGCGCTGCGAGAGTTCGCTGGAAGCCCTGCTGTCGCCTCGAGCAGTTCACACTCAGCCGATATTCCAAATCAGGACCCTTCCCAGACGATGACATCGGCCACCCCGCTCTGCAGAGATATGGAGGTTTTCAGCGGTGATAAGGACCCCACTGATGCCACAGATCATGCGATAAGGAAAGTCTGTGGTTTGTGGCAGGAAACGCTATGTCCCGCCCTAGTCTGGATGGCAACGCGCCATTTTATCCCATTTTATTTCATTTAGGAGCACATGCTGTTTAAAACGACAGCACAGAGAGAAATCTACACTGTGTTGCAACCTCAGTCATGGTTTATGGTCATTTATTATAATTTATAATAATCTTATGCTAATTATAATCTTACGCCACTGTTAAAAAGTTTAGGGTCATTTCGAAATGTCCGTTCTTCCATGAAAAATGAGTTTGCTGTCGCAGCGGACACTCAGCTAGTGTGAATTTGTCCAGTTGTATTGCTTTTTAAATCTGATTTACTAAGATCACTGCAAAAGGGTTTTCTGTTATTCAGTCAAGTGACAGACGTGGTGAACGCAGCATCATTTCACTGGAACTCAACAATAATTGCCGCTGATAAAGTGAAAGGGAAGTGATTGTCATTGTGAAATACACGGTGACACAACAAAACGTGCCCTCTAGTTTTAACCATCACCCTTGGTGAGCAGTGGGCAGCCATGAAAGGTGCCCGGGGGGCAGTGTGTGGGGATGGTGCCTATATACACACACACACGCGCGCTCACACACACACACGCACACACACACACGTGTGTGTGTATATATATATATATATATATATATATATGTGTGTGTGTGTGTGTGTGTGTGTGTCTATGTATATGTATACAAACACACACAATATACAAATTTAGTAAGTAATTTTATTAGAGACAACTTGACTTATTAAAGTTTATAACTTTTAGATTATACTCTTTAATCAAACAACGGAAGCAACTTAACGCGGAATGAACACTTCAAAGAAACATTATTTGTGGTTTTACCAGGAAGCGCTCTGTGAATTTATTACAATGCTGAACAAGGAGAGGCTGCTGAAGATCACCAACCTGCAAGCGAACCTTCACACTTCTTATCCTGACAGTTTCTATGCTGTAGGGCCAATTTGAAGATTCAAAAGTAGGAAATAATTCATGTGGGGTTGTGTAGAAAACTAAAAAACTTGTTTTGTATTTGAGACTCCTCAGAGCTGTGCTCACAACGTTTTACACTATCCAGGCTTTTCTGAAGACAATGGGGCATGTTGAGAACCTAAGACGAGAACCTATGATGCAGCTTATGATGATGACAGCAATATAGTGTAGAGCAGTCATGAAGGTCATGAAAAACCTCATTCTGTATTGGATTCTTCAAAACAGCTTCCATGCAAGCTGTGTATGAAATGGAACATTGTGGAACCATTAGTTTCCTTCAGTCATGAAGGGCCTGGAACACTGACACAGGTCATCCGTCCATTGGTCCCCACAGGACCTCGGTGTGAAGAGGATCTTCAGCATCTTAACTCCATGCATCTTAACGCATTGTTACCACTGGATACACAGCCTCGGCACACTAGAAGGTACAGGAAGGAAGACGTTCTGGTACCAAAGCTCCAGACAGGGGGAGAGAGCAAGAGCCAAAGAAGACACCGCAGGAGGGCCTGAGGACCTCATTTATAAGAGACATTGGTCCCCCAAAAGGGTCACCACAGACCAATCAGATTGTCCTTTTCCAAACGGAAGCCCCGAAGCAGGAATGCAGGTCTTAGTTGTTCCTCTGGCCACCTGGCGACAGTCCTGGTTTTGCAGGAGGAGGCACGTCACGTCACGGATCAGTTGGCACAATGCCAACAAATTTCATTGCAAAATGTCCGATTCCGTGTAGAATTGCTGTTCCATTAAGAATAGAGATGAATCTTTCCTTCAGGTGACATCAGTAGGAAAGACAGAAAGGCTTCATGGCAGGAAGTGACGCCGCGGTTCCATGCCGATGGCCTGAAACTGGTACCGGCCTGGAAGCTATTTCACGAGTCACGTCCCCAACACGCATGACGATCCCCCGACTGTCATCGCACCTGAGAGGCCAGCGGTCCAGACACCTGCCAGGCAGGTGACATTAGTTTCCAGTCACACGTGTGTAGGCTGCTGCTGCCGGTGACTAATGCACGCTCGTTGTTTTCCCCTCTGCACACCTCTGGGCCCGACGTGTGGCATGTGGCCGTGGGTGTCACACACATTACATATTCCACATAGTACAAAATAACACAGCGAACTCCTTATTAAATATTCTAATTAAATATCTGTCTGCATAACAAATCAATAAATACATGTTTCAGATTTGGTGATTTTGTAGATTTGGAGAAATGCTGGAATTAAAACAAAAAAAAAACCCAAATCCACCCCTTACTTCTTAACACAACTGCACAACAACGTGTAGATCATCAGTTTTCTTAGAGAAGGATGAAGAGTTTAACCTGATGAGGACGGAAATTCTGAAACACAGAGCTCTTCTTCTCTAAGGTTCTCAGGATGAAACTGCAGCTGTGAAGAGGAGGTAAAGTACACATATTTAATTTATCATAGGCATACAAACAAAGGTCAACTAATGTATTTAGATGTCACCCACACAAAAACTGGTAATTGTAATTCTTACAGCAGCATAAATAAATTATAATATATTGAAAAATGCATCTATATATACAGTACAGGCCAAAGGTTTGGACACACCTTCTCATTCAATGTACTTAACAATGTATTTATGTACTTAACAAAAAAAGGTGAAATAAGTGAAAACATGTTTTATATTCTAGTTTCTTTGCTCTGATTACTGCTTTGCACACTCTTGGCATTCTCTCGATGAGCTTCAAGAGGTCGTCACCTGAAATGCTTCTCCAACAGTCTTGTATATATATGTATATAATATATTTATATATTTATATTAATCTATTGTGTGTTCTTCTTTTTTCTCTTTTTATGGCATCTTAAATTTGTTTTCTAGAAGATTCTGAAAAAAACAACCAGCCACTAAAGAACTGCATTTCTATTGAAAACCTTTGAATTTTGCTTTCCATTAATTTATTCTAATTCATACGACCACTAGATGGCACCATCGATTAGGGCGGGAATTTACTGGAAAAAAAAAAATCACTCTGTGCAAAATTTAATCTACCTCTCATTTGTGTTGAGCATTTGACCTTTAGAAATACATCTTTAAAGCAATTTGATTTTGTCAGATATGCATGGGTCCTGTTTAGTATGCATGATATTATTCTCCAGTCGGACCCGTTGTTCACAAGGCGCCGACCTGAGTCATTCCTGAATGCAGCTGGCAGACAGTTTACAGATTCCGTGGCCAAATGCACATAAACGCGGCTCATAATGAAACCGTAAATGCTTGTGAGCAGTGCAGCGAAACGCCCACAGGCCCTTTCAGACATCAGCAAATTCCAACCTCACAGCTGACAGAGCCGTGGCTTCCACGCCACACGAGAAGACAAACATCCTGCTCTTGTCACTCTGGGCAATACTTCTTTCCCGCCAGGATACATCGAGCCGATAGGAAAACAAGGAAAACAGGAAGCTGCTTCTTGCCGAAGGACTTCAACGTCATTTTAAACATTTTCACTTTTTCTCAATCTGTCATTTCGACCATTGTGCTGTTTGGGCTGCTTCAGCACAATGAATCATGTTAGGGAGGTCAAAGGCCACCACAAGTCCCAACTTGGTCCATGAAAATGTGCAATTACGTTTAAAGCAAACTTAAGTCAAGTTGACTTAAATGGTCAAATGCGTCGAATATTCTGGCTTTTCAGAGTTGCTCAAATTCCTCACAAGCAGCTTAAAACAGCAACAGTAAAAAAAACAAGGCAGAACCACTGAATCAATTTAAAACAATACTAACAATGCAATCATTGGGATAAATGAATGATAACAAATATTAATAAAAAAGTCACAAATGAAGAGAAATCGAAAGGCTAAAAATGTAAGAAATTAACAGAAAAAAATATCTTTTTAAAAACAACATCTGAACAATGTTGAGATGTAACAGAATAGAGTATGTACTCGTTTGCATAAAGTTGGCAATAAATACTATTATCATTTTTATTACAATGGCAGAATCAACAACAATAATAAAAAAAATACTAATTGTTATTCATTTTAAAAAATGTGTTGCTGTTCAACATTTCAAGACCCACAGAATCAATGTTTTTAAAAACGTTATTTCTCCTCTGCATTTAACCATCACCCTGAGTGAGCAGTGTGTGGGGACGGTGCTTTGCTCAGTGGCACCTCAGTGGCACCTTGGCAGATCGGGATTCGAACCGGCAACCTTCTGATTACGGGGCCGCTTCCTTAACCGCTAGGCCACAACTGCCCCCTTTTACAATCAACACTAAAGTACACCGCAAAAAATAAAATTAAGGCAACCGACTGCAATGCATTTTTTACTTCCCTTGTCCAGGGCGCCTTACAGTCAGTAGTGACAGGGACAGTCCCCCTGGGGACACTCTTCTGGTTCACCAGGCCACCGCCACCCTGCGTAAGGGCCCGTGCATCCAGACCAGACTGAGATGATTATTTTAAAAAACGTTCATGTTCTGCACAGGTCGGAGGTCATCTGTAAACGCGCAGCAGTAACCGGGTGCAGAATCCCTTCAGGATTATGTCCCGCGGACGCACGCGAGGGAATTTCTCAGAACGTTGCGCGTTCTCCCGCGGGGCCTCGCCGTGGCATCCGACCGGGGTCGACAGGCCGATGAATCAAGACGAGAGTTTACTCTCAGAGGTCGGAGGTCACCCTCGGGATGATCTCACGGCATTCCTGCGCGGTTTTTGCAGTAAACGAAGATCTCGCCGAGGGTCACCGTACCGTGAGGGGGGGCGTCCAGGACGCGCTCAGATGATGATATAATGGAATCTTCTTATCAAAAGTCTTCCCAACACTCACAGAAACCATCTTCTGGCTGCAGTTAATAACGTGTAGAGGATGAAGAGGACAAGTGGAGCTGTCAGTGGTGCTGATTCATGCAACGTGAGCGGTTCGTTCGGTCCTCTCCCTGGAGGGAACAGGATGTACAATTATCCACAAGCTTGCCTTGGCACGTGAAGAAGACCATTTTGGAAAATCATTTCAACATCCCCGAAAGACACAGAAGACGTGGAGAACCTGAGGATCTCGTTGGAGAACCGTATAGGTTGGACGTATGGTGATGACATTTAAATAAGCACACTTATGGGGGATTTTGGAGGAGGGTTCTCCACTAGACACCATCAAAACACCAAACCAGGTCCTTCCAGTAGACGAACTGGACTTCATGAACAAACATCATGTTGGTTTTCCTCCCATTTGCCACCAATGAATCATCAATATTTGGTCATTCCTGTTTCAAGTAGAACGCGCTTCACAATTCCCAGAGTGACTCCTCCTCTTCCTGCTCTTGATCATTATCAAGCCTCTTTATTTACACACCAGCGGAGTTCTTAGATTCTGGAGGAATCTGGAGGACAAGAGGCCAAACTCTTAAGTACAAGTACAAACAAGCACAGAAGTCCCGTCCAGTTTCAACGCTGCAGAACGTTCTGCATTCTGACCATGTGACCAGGAGACTGATGCTTCACAATTCAAAGGTCAAGTTTGCAAATTCCCACATTATGAAACCATGAACCAATCTGCCTATGTTTCTCAGACAGGTGGCAACGTGTGCTGCAGTGAAGTGTTTATGAAGAAACACCTCCAGAACCCAGTTTGGACCTGTTGGGACATGGGCTGAAGCCGGGTCCTGCAGGAACAACACAGGAACCACTTTACAAGATGGAACCATGTGAGGAAAAATAAGAAGAACCCTGAAATGTTTATGAAGAACCACCACCAGAACCCAGTTTGGACCTGCTGGGACGTGGGACGAAGTCAGGGCCTGTAGGAACAACGCAGGAACCACTTTACAAGATGGAACCATGTGAGTAAAAATAAGAAGAACCCTGAAATGTTTATAAAGAACCACCACCAGAACTCAGTTTGACCTGCTGGGACGTGGGACGAAGTCGGGGCCTGTAGGAACAACGCAGGAACCACTTTACAAGATGGAACCATGTGAGTAAAAATAAGAAGAACCCTGAAATGTTTATGAAGAACCACCAGCTGGGTCCTGCAGGAACCACTTTACAAAATGGAACCATGCGAGAAAAATTCACAAGGACCCCTTTATGTTCCACCCACTGCTCTGGTGCCACAGAGCTCCACATCTGCAGGCTGCCACGCTACACCCCCTCCCTCATTCCGAGAGTTTTGATGAGAACAGGACCACGGTGTCAGTAGAGCAGCTGCGTCCCCCGAGGGTCACCAGGCCAGGGGACATCCCCAGTGACCACACGGGCGCGGGGAACATCCTGTTTTATTTTTTTCTCCCCACAGAGCTAAACGTCTGCAGAGTCACTTAAACTTTGCAGGAAGTTTATTAAAACGTCATTAAAGTAAATATTCTGGGTGTCTGACATCATTAATTAGGTTAATGACGTGTAATTATGTCCCGTTTCTGTCTGTTTATTATAGTCACCATCTTCAGTGGAATTAAGGTGACAGACCCTGTTACCGAGTTAAATTGTACTTTACACTGGTTTTAATCGAGCGCCATTATTGTAGATTGTTGTAGTTACTGTTGAATAATTACTTCTTTTCTATATTTAAATACACTATTTTAATAATCCAAGTTATTATTTCTGGCCTGTGTTTAATTATATGTTTGCTACATTGTACATGTAAATGTTCAGTATAATAAAAAATCTGATATATTTCAAATGACTAATGAATAATAATGAACAAAATTATACTTTAATCTGCTTTACACTGAGCACTTTTTTACATTCCTCTAAACTAGCTGCGTTTTGGAACATATGATTTCTGAATATGTTCCATATGTGCATGTACAGTTTGAGCAGATATTTATTAGTTTTAGTAAAGTACGGATATGACATTCCATGACATTCCCCTGGACGGCCGCAGAAACGGCTTCACCGGCACCAGCATTCGCACGCAGGCGGGAACGAGGCGAGGCGAGTAACACCGCAGTCCGACTCCTCTCACCGGCCGCGTGGGCTCCACGTTGCAATTAGCGCCGGGGTGGCGGCTCTCATGCGCTCACCACGGCTCCTGACCCTTGACCTGTCCCCTCCTGCACCCCCCCCCCCCCCCCCCCCGCATTGCAGGGGTGTGACGTGTCCAGATTTGGTACATTTACATTTACTGTTACATCATTTGGCAGATGAGCGACTTACAACGTGCTTCCATGTTACCATCGATGAAGAGATCAGTTCTGGTTCACTAGGACCCCCAACAATGAATACAATCTTATTATTCACTCTGGTGTAGATTCTGTACACAAGTTCGACAATAAGAAAGTTACAAGTTCATCTAAATATTCTACACAGCTGTATTTGTGACCAACGTGCAGCTGTGCAACAATGCGCATCGCTAACACGAACAATATGAACCATTTTCTGATTTCTACTCACTGAAATAATCTGAGTACAAGTACATGCATGACATCTTGCTGGGATTGTGTCACCATCACACTATCAGCCAAAAGTCTGGCCGGCCCGACTCTGTGGCGGTTATGGAGCCAGTTAGAAGAATCGTATTTTTCGTATTTGTTGTATGAGGAGCAGGTGAAGTATGTTTGAGGAATCGTTTTTTCCCCCCTTTTTACCTTCACGGCGGCTTTGTTCACTATTGATGATAAGAAAGTGTTCGGCATGAACCTTCACGACGGGTGGAAACCGTCCCCGTTGGCGGTGGAGACGGCAAAAGCTGCCAGATTTGGAGAGATTTGTTTATTACATGACCTCACGTTCCCGCTTCTTCAGTTCGGTTCTATAATGTGGCTGGTAGTCTGGTGATTATGTTATTATTGTCATAACAATATCCTGAAATGTAATATTGTGCCAAATCAGGCTTTTAAGATGTACCTGTCTGTCACAGGCTATATATAATCAGTCGTTAATTTTCAGCAAAGACAGCTGAATGGGACACGACTTCCTGATGGACCGGTCGCGGGCGAACATGACATCTCGATGCTCCGACTGGGCGAGTATTTCCTTTGGATGTGATAAGTACTTCCTGTTGTCGAGTCTTTTGTGTTCCGTATTTTTGCAATATTACACGCCATGCTGCTGCCATGCCGGGGGAGAGTCTCACACGCCCTTCTTCTAAAGTTAAACGGGACATCCGAGGGCAGAAATATACAGGGTGGGCCATTTATATGGATGCACCTTAATAAAATCGGAATGGTTGGTGACATTGAACACATTTTATAAGAAACTTGTAAATAACTCATGACAGAATAAAGTTACATTAAAACCAAGCACACCATTGTTTTTCTTGTGAAATTACCAGCAAATTTGATGTGCCACATGACCCTCTTCCTATTGAAAAAACAGAAGTTGGATCCAATGGCCACCACCCATCTTGAAAAGTTTGCCCCCTCACATATACTAATGTGCCACAAACAGGACGTTAATGTCACCAACCATTCCATTTACAGCATTTATCAGACGCCCTTATCCAGAGCGACTTACAATCAGTATTACAGGGACAGTCTCCCTGGAGCAATTTTAGGGTTAAGTGCCATTTTATTAAGGTCTATCCATATAAATGGCCCACCCTGTATATTTAAAATATTAAAAAACTAACAAGAGTGCTTTTTGTTTTTCAGCCAAGCAAGGAATCGTATTGCTAAGTATTCCTGACGTTAGAATTTTGGCCTCGCTGATCTAGACGCGAACCGGGTAGGGCAGGAACTCCGTGCAGAGGACATAGAAAGGAAGGGCGGGGGAAGTGGAAATGCAGGTTATCACGTCCTGGTTTCTGCCGGGCATCCATCACTTGTTCTGATCTGTTCTGAATATGTGGCGCGACAAACAGGAACCAGTCTCAATGCAACATGTTCTCCTGATTTTTTCTGACTTATAGGATCTTGGTTTTATTTTTCTATCTCAAGTGATTTAGCTCCAGAAATGACAACCAATCATAAAGAGTTATGTTTTCGTCTTATCTCACATGCTATATATATATTTCTATATTCAGTAGATGAGCAAAACTACTTTTTTACATTGTGTAATGTTCAGCAATTCAAAAAGCACAATCTCTCATATTCTCCTCCTATTTTATCTATTGATATAAATAAAGCTCTGCACTTCTCGCCAATTTGAAAATAGGATCGCTGGTGACATTTTTCTAAGTGGAAACGGGACAAATTCCAACATTTCTGATGCTAAACCGGATTTTTCTTTTCTCTCTTTTAAGCGTTTGGCCTGCAGCCTATAGACCAAACAAGCTGCCATGTTCAGATTTTTTGACCATAAACGGAGGAGACGGGAGTTCGTTTGCTCAGTCAAATTCAATGCTCTGGACATGACCGTTAGAAGCGGTCCTTTAGGTCTGCAGGACCAGAAACTCTTGGAATAGGTAAATTGTCCGGTTCAAATGACCCAGGACCTCCTAGTCCTGTTCCTGAATGAGGTTCTGAACCATCATCCCCTGGTCCTCAGTGAGGATGGAGAACTTCTGATGCAGTGGTTGCCATGCCAACGAGGCTGTCTGTCTGTTGGTGTGCATGTCAAGTTGCGCGTTTGCCGCTCAGGAGACCCGGCTCTGAAGGTTTCTACATTTTACATTTACGGCATTTACCAGACGCCCTTATCCAGAGCGACTTTCAATCAGTAGTTACAGGGACAGTCCCCCCCTGGAGACACTCAGGGTTAAGTGTCCTGCTCAGGGACACGATGGTAGTAAGTGGGGTTTGAACCTGGGTCTTCTGGTTCATAGGCGAGTGTGTTACCCGCTAGGTTACTACCACCTACTACCATCCTCAATGAACTTTTGTTCAACCTTAACGTTTGTTTAACCTTAAAAATTTCCCTTGACGTCCTTTGGACATAAGCAGACACAGACGGTAAAGGGCACAGTTTTTATTGATCATACAGGCCACAACACATCCAAGGGCTTCGTCTCCACACAGAAAAGACAAGTACAGTGCAGCAGTCTGTCCAACACCGAACATCACGCCACCTAAATACGAGCATTTCACGTCTTTCTACCCAAAAGGATATACACGTTACCGCTGGCAAACGACAGGAGACGACATGAAAAGCCCACATACTCGGCAATGGTGGTGAACTGTACAAATGTCACTGCACATCCCACACAACGTCGGAATTTAGTTACGTCCTCTAAATATTCAATATTTCAAGGTTAAATAGGCGATGACACGTACAGACCGTCGACAACGATTACAGCTACTTCTACAGGCTAGTCGGTGCGCCGAGCGCAAATCCTACGGCTATACAGATTTAACAGTCTCTTGGTCAGGCTAGAGAGGGCCGGCACGTATCACGATGCTGCCTGTTCGCAAGGAGAGGACAAATCACTACGCCTACGTATAAAAAGTGCTGCTGTTTTTTTATGTCCTTTAGAGAGTATGCTACATTATACAGTCATTTTAGTTAAGATGATTAACTATTCACTATATATACCGTGAAAACGAGTTAAGACTTTTTTTTTTTTAACCGTTGCTTTTAACGTTGATTTTTAATGCAACAAAATATAATAAAAATAACCATGTTAAGACACTGTACAGTCCCACCGGTACTGTAAGGGTGCGTGGCCTGACATGTAAAGGGTGTGTGCGGTATTTTAACAGCGCCAAGAACGGTGTAAATACTATTCAGAATATTATTTTTTTTTGGGTCGGTATTTGGTTTTGGAATTCAAATTTTCAGGTTAACAGATATCACCAGAGATGCTCTAAATTTGGCATATCAGAGATGTAATGAGCATTAAATGAAATTACATAAATAAACAGTGCTAAGTTTTTCGAGAAAATGGCAATCGGGGCAGACCCATAATGGTTCATCTCCAAACATGAAGTGAAAGTGACGTGATTGTCATTGTGATACACTACAGCACAGCACACGGTGACACTGTGAAACGTGTCCTCTGCATTTAACCGTCACCCTTAGTGAGCAGTGGGCGGCCATGACAGGCGCCCGGGGAGCAGCTCTGTGGCACCTTGGCGGACCGGGATTCGAACCGACAACCTTCTGTTTATGGGGCCGGAAGGCCACCACTGCCCCATGAGAATATGGAGGGGAAATGGTCTTTCCTTTTTTTTTTGGTAACTTTATTCAGAAAGGTAAACCTTCAAACATGCTATATTCGTTACATTTAAGTGAAATATGTTTATGTTGAAAATAAAACCAAGAAATAAAAAAAAAACCTTTTTCACTATATTCTATTTTTTGTGACATGCAATAGTACTGTTTATATTCGGAAAGCCCAGAAGACGTACTGGATAGGTGGTTAGTGAACTTTCTAACATCACATTGACTCCTATTTATCGGTTGTCTTAGCGCCGTTAAAATACAGCCAGTAGTGTCGTAACAATCCCTCCCGCCACAAAAATTCCACTTCATTCAATTAAAAAGAAAACGAAGTCAGCATACAGGGCTCAAGAGGTCACGCCATCCCAGTCAACCTTTTGCTCCCACTAAGCATAAGAGCAACATTCCGGAGAGAATTTTCTGTAATTTGAAAAAAACCAAAAATCTTCAAAACCCCGCCCCCTAAAATGTAATAATAATAATAAAAATAATAATAATAAAAAAAAAAACACCCCATTATCACCGCTTTATTTCATTCAGGGATTTTTCTCTTGTTGGGGGGCATAAGGTGAGACGGGAGCTCGCCCGGCAGCTCGTGACCTTCCAACTTGACCTTGATGAGATGGTTGGCCAGAGCGAATTCTTCGTCGTCCAGCATGCCGTCCTTGTCTATGTCAGCCAGCTTCCAGATCTTGCCCAGCACGGTGTTGGGCAGTTTGGACTTCACCATCTCCTTCTTGGCGTTGGCCCCCGTGACCTTGCCGTTGACAGGCGACAGGGTGTAGAAGATCTCGTCGTACATGGGCTTGTCACGGGCCACCACCCACTCCACCTCATCGATGCCCTCGCCGGCGCCCTCCCCGTAGCCATGACCGAAAGGCCCGTTGAGCGTGCCATCAAAGGCCCCGCCCTTCACCACCTGGTTGGGTCGCTGGGTCTCCTCCTGCCTGACCAGCACCATGAGCTGGGCGATGTCATGGGCCAACATGTCGTCTACCGAGTCCAGAAGCTTCATCTTCAGGGGCTGGAACTTGTTGAGGTCATGGGCTTGTAGCTGTTCCTGTGCGAGACAGAGAGTCAGTTCTGGCATTTCTAATACATTTATACTCAATCCTGATTGGCTGGCGGACACGTCAAAGCTCTTGGAGCAGAATCATGGATTCATGGCACAAAAAGCTGTGGTTGGAATGCACAAGCAAACATGGTCCTTATCCAGTGGACGTTGGACACGTTTCTCTCTGATTGGCTCTGAACCGCACACAGAACTGGTTCACCCTCGGTCCATCTGGTCACGAATACCAAACAAGAACATTTCTGCACAGATGAAGTACTTCTGACGACAGATGGATGGGTTGGAGAAGATAGAAAACATGACTAACCTGCATCTTCTTGAGGTTGGGGAAGTCTCCAGGGGAGATCTGGTGCTCGCGCTCGATGCGGCCGTAGATCTCGCCCAGGCTGTTGATCAGCTCCTTCTTCTTGTTCTCCTTCCCAAAGACCGAGGGCATCTCCTTCTTCAAGGAGCTGATGATGTAGGCGTGGACCTGCAAACAGAAGAGCCGACGCAGAGAGTTACGGAAGCAAGAACCCTCTAAAAAAAGCCACGGAGAATGAGGAAGGATGAGTGTCCGGCCGCTGACAGCAGGGGAAGCCCGTCCCTCTGACTGGGACACCGGGCGGGGCGGCCGACTGTCAAGGCGAACAGCTGCTGCCGGCTTTTCCCCCTCGCCGTTTCCTTTAACCGAGGAGCCGTGACACGTGCACGCAATTCTCGGGCCCAGCAGGTCCGTCAGAAAACCATCTCGCCAGCATCTGCAGGGCTGAGATCCACGGCTGCTCGGTTAAAGGTTAGAAGGCGAGAGGAACCAGTTTGGTACCAGTTCCGTGAGCCGGACTCGTTCGGCACATGTGTGCATTTGCTTACTTTATGAAGCACTCGACTGATTGGCCGCCGCTTATCCTGTATCATTTGCATAAATGCGCCTCATTGCCCAAAGTATCTGCAGGGAAATCTGCATAAATGGATTTTATTCGCTTTTGGAGGTAGTAGCCTAGTGGGTAAAACACTCGCCTATGAACCAGAAGACCCAGGTTCGAACCCCACTTACTGCCATTGTGTCCCTGAGCGAGACACTTAAACCTGAGTGTCCCTGTAACTACTGGATAAGGGCGTCTGGTAAATGCTGTAAGTGTAAATGCTTTTTGAAGGGCGCCAACCAAGACTCAACCAAGAGAGCATAAGCTACTTTTCAGAAGTTGGACATTTCTGCATATAAAAATCCTTTTACGACTGGTAGTTTTGATATTTTCTGATTATGACGCCCAGAGGCTGGTTCAATAATACACTCCACCAAACAGAACGCATATACTGGATTAGAATTGGTATTTCTGGAAGAAAATCTCACCAGGATAATATGAGTCTTATTAATTTCAACCCCTGTCCTGCCACAAGGAGCACATCCTTCTATTTCACTGTTGACTGAGAGTAATCAAGGTGGCTGATCAGACGCCTCGAGTGGCAAGGGAAACCGCCTGAGGCTGAAATGCGACCCGCAGGTCACGACGGCCAAGATCACCTCCCAACACGAGCGGAATGAAGAGCCCTGGGTTCTGAAATTAGCACCAATGGCAGTCGTTATGAGTGCAGATACCATCGATTTGTGATTGTGTCTAGAAGCACCCTGACGTCAATCTATTCATCTCCTGCCCAGCAACTCCCCCCCCCCCTTCCCTCTCCACTGGCACTCTGGGTCCTGGCACTCGCCAACACAACATCTGGAGGCGCATGAAAGACATACTGCAAGGAGAGAATCCGCAGACAGTAAAGTAAAATATGAGCGCGGTACGTGGGGTGTTGCCTTTGGTATTATGATACTGGCGGCGGCTCCTCGTGGTCTGATCAATCATAAATGCTGTCGGGAAACTGGAGACTCGGCTGAGCTGTACCATGACTCAGGCCTTTTTTTTTTACCTCCTGTCAATACATCACGTGAAAAAGAGTGCAAAGTGTTGCCAGAAATGTGACCTTCAAGCCACAATTGTCGAAAAATGCATAAAAACAGAAAAAAAAAAAAAACGGCTAAAACTCATAATTACTCCAAATGAAATAGGTTTTGTACATAAATAATTTGCATTTTGAGACAAGCCGTTTTAACTAAAATCTAAAAAAAAAAAACGCCCAATCTGGCAACACAGAAGATCTTGCCCTGACTTTAATACCAAGTCTGGCCATTTCTGGAGATAAAAATAAACGCTCAGGTTTCCCAGCAAATATTTCCAGGCCTTGAAGCAAAGCTCACGAGAGCCGCTTCCAAATCAACGTGCAAAATCCATCCGGACGGCAGAGACGACGAAACGGAACAGCGCGCTGCCGGACTGAAAAGGCGCAGGCCGACATCTCCGCGGATCAACAGCGGAGGACGTAGTCAAGGTCGGGCAACGTAAGGCCGGAGCAGAAGACGTGGCGAGCACACATCTCCTCGCTCAACCTGCTAATCCACCAGCACAACAAAGGAGGCTCTTGTACCTGCAGCCATTTTTTGAAAGCTTGTCAACTGCAGTCGATTAAGTAAATGCCCGGCCGTTAAAGGTTTACGTCCTACAGGAATTCACACTGCGTGTCCTTGGTGAAAGCATATCCACGGGATTGTTTCTAAAATTCTAAATTGCTTTGATCATTTGCACGTCTTCAATAAGCCAGTATAATAATTACCTACAGTGAAATGTTTAGCTAGAATTCAGTGTTGCCACATTTCTGGAGAAATTGCTCATTAGGAATATACATTGAGGGACTAATTTCTCACCATCTCAGCCGTGATTATACGAATGAACAGTATATACTTTAGAAGAAGTCCTCCTAGTCTTTCTACTATGGACTGACGGACTTCTGGAACATTGTTTAAACCCACGATGACCTGAAAACAATATTTCTCAGTTTGTCAGATGTTATGACCCATAGGTCATGGCCAATTTTGTTTTCCATGAAAGAAGCATTCACAAGCATTCCCCAGTCTTGGGAAATCTCCGGCTTTTTGCGTGAGCGGCCTGAATTTGATTATGACGTGCCTGTGCAGGAAAATATGTAGAGATATGACCTTATTTGACCCCACACAACCCGTTCACACAACGTTCCTAAACAGCTACTTAATGTAGCTGTGATGATCCGGTCCGCCAGGGGTTACTCCGGGTTTCATGTTCGTCCCGTGTTCATGTTTCCTGATCGTGTTCACCCGCGTATGAGTGTACAAAGCTGCCCTGTTTGTGTCTGTTCGCCGTCGGGCCATTGTTTGGTGATGTTCCCCTTGTCCTGTCTACCATGTATTACGTATGCGTCCTTGTTCCGCGCCATGTCCAGCCCTCGTGACAGTAACATTACTAGATATCATTCAGCCAATGAAACCAGAGTTTGCATTTTCTACTGCAATGTAAAAAATCCCTGGCAAAGGCAAAAAAAACTTTTGTGCAGGGCAGCTGGGGTCACCTTGGCGAGCCGCGCCCTCTTGATGAGGTCGTTGAGTTTCCTGAGCGCCGCGTTCCGCGGGAGGGACTGGATGTCCTTGAAGAGGTCCTGCTCCTCGGCCTCGAACAGCTTCCGGTTGTCGGGGATGAGCAGGGGCTGCGACCAGAAGGAGCCGATGTAGACGCGGATGACCTCGGGTGTGTTGACGATCTTCCCCAGGGACCACATGAGGGCGCCGTAGACCCTCATCAGCTGCTGGGTCTCGATTTGGTCGGCCTTGTTGAGCACCACGCGGATCTTGTCCTCGTGGTTCTTGAGTGCCCGGATGACCTCCGAGAACTCGTCCGAGATGTCCAGCTTGTGGGCATCGAAGAGCAGGATGATACGGTCCACGCGCTCAGCAAACCACTCCAACACCGCAGCAAAGTCGTAACCTGGAAAGATAATAGGAAGGAGTCAACCTGGAATCATCTAAGCCTCCAAACTATGACCTCATAAGAAGTGGTGTTTGCAGGAACGATCCATCAGAGCAACAATATGGATTCACAAGCCTGTTATTTTGGGTGTGGTTCATCATGAGCTCACGTCTGCATGATGCTCCTCACCGTGCAATCCCAAACCTAGAACAACCAGTGGCCTCTCAAACAAACCCAACGTCTATCTGTCCGCCCCTCAGTCCTAACTTCCACTCTCCATGGACGTCTAAACAAAGAGGGCAGTCAGGAGAGCAGTTTATTTATCTTCTCATGACCTTCTGGGAGCTGCGGAGGAATCCCTGGATAACGCGCTTCGCATTAAACGGGTGGCTGAGAATCTAATACGAATGGAGACGGTCGAGAGAAGTTCATACAGACGGATGATGCCGACTGATCTACTGAGTATTGATCGAATGTATTTGCATTGCTAATATATTTATGTAAAAATATGCTAAAACAGTCGGACTTCTCAAGAATATTATCATGGAAAAGGTCTTATCTTCATATGCCAAACATTAAAAATTAAAGTGCAAAGATGCCAGGTACTGATTAAAGCCGGGCTCTCTCCTGCTGGATTTAATATTCCCGACGAGAGATAATGGGCTCGGCGATCTGGCGCTTTCCCGAGGGCCTTCACAACAAGCTGTCAGGATTGCCTGCAGCTGGGCTCCACACCGGAACTCAATCCTGACGCCCCATAAATGCCGGAAGTTTCCGCCCGTTCGGGGTCGCTGGCATTTTCGTGAACTTCAGTTGGTAACACTGTTTGTAATTTGAGTTCTGGCAATCGCCACACGCCTACGGGTTAGTTTTAGTTTGTCTGTATTTAAGTTAAATTGTTTTCGGCCACCGCGCCATTGTTTATTTGTGTTTCTTTATTGTTTATTTGTTAATAAAACCCCTTCCCGACATGTCAGACCTCTGCGCTTCCTTCCCCCGTAAGTCCGTAGTCGTGACAGAATGCCAGCGACCCCGAACGGGCGGAAACTTCCGGCATTTATGGGGCGTCAGGATTGAGTTCCGGTGTGGAGCCCAGCTGCAGGCAATCCTGACAGAGGGGGACCCACGTCACTTCCAGGGGGGTGAGAAGCGACAACAACGGCGGCGTCCCTCCAGCAAGGGGATGGGCAGCCTCCAGCCCGAATGGCCAGAGTACTGTCCCTGGGAGTTGATCGCACCCTGGGTCCAGGATGTCCGCAGGGTGGACGACCCTCGGAGTCACAGGTGGGAGGACACGGATGACGAAAGCGACAATGACGTGGATTTTCGTTGGGCAGTCAGGGCCGGGATGGCTCCACCCAGCGCGCGCGTCCGAGATTGTCGCGACATCCGTGAAGATCCACGTGACTTCCGAGGGTATGAGGTCGACACGGACCAACACGAGGATGACGCCGATTGGGCAGTCGGTGCCGGGATGGCTCCGCCCATCGTGCCCGTCCGTTGCGAGGTCCGTGGAAACCCACGTCAGTCCCAGAGGTGCGACAACAGTGAGGAGGAGGACAGCGATGCGGGCGTTAGCTGGTGGAACAGGGCGACAGGAGGTCGCCAACCAGCAACTGCACTGTCGGAACTGCCTCACAGGGAAGATGCCCTCCCAGTTCCAGTCGCCGACCCGCCTTCCCTCTGCTCGGACGTTCCCCAGCTGAACGGCAGCGCATCACCAGCGCCCCCGCATGCTGGAGAAGACGTCCACCACCCCCCACGCCACAACGCCCACCACCATCTCCAGCGACGCTGCCTGGCAGCAGGGAGAGACCGACAGGAGTTTTCGGGACTTCCAGCAGAGACTGAGGGCGGAGTTTGATCGGCCAGAGCCTGAGCCAGGGATCGAACTCTGCCCCTCCACCACATCCAATGCCAGTCAGGATCCGGGGCAAGAAGACCAAGCACTGGCGGGCGACGAGAAGGTCGCGCCTCCCGAGATCCTGGCTGTGCCCCCTGAGGAGGTCCCGGAGTGCTCAGAGAGGGAGCCAGACGACCCTCTCTTCTGTCTGTCTCTGTCTGTGTGTGTGTGCGTGGCATATGTGTCCGTATGTCGCCCCCACTTCCCCTCTTTGTGTCCACCAGATGGTGACCCAGCAGCAGAGCCGAACCCCAGGGAGGGAGTTCCCAACCTGACTGCACCGGTCCAAGGCGAGGTGGACGAGCCCCAAGGTACCCCTAAGTCCAGCCGGGGGGGGTGCTCCCCCAAAGAATTTTTTGGGGGGGTGCAGTTCGGGTTGGGGACTCCTCCTGAGGGGAGGGGAGGTGGGGAAGCGATGGAGCTGGGTCCTCCGGTAGCCAGTGAGGAGGGCGGGCCAGGCATGGGCCTGCGTCTGCCTCCAGAGGGGTGGAGCGCCATAGAGCCCCCGGGTAGGCATGAGGACCCAGCTGGGACAGGCAGGAAGAGGGCCTGCTTGTCCCAACGGATGCAGAAGGGGCTAGCCGGATGGTCTGGCAATGCCCCCCCCTTGGCACCAGGGCTGTGCAGCGAGAGGGGCTGCATAGTCCCAGAAGGCACCAGCCTGGGGTGCCTGGAACAGTCGCCGGAGGCTCTGGGACAATCTCCCTGCGCGGTGCAGGGGGTGACACAAGACGTGTCAGAGGGGACATGTGGAGACAGGGCCCACACGTACCCAGATGGATCGGCCCTGATTATTGTGTGCAGGTACGGGAGTCCGGGGCCGCCATGCGGGACCACGCCGGGGAGCCAGGGCCGAGGGTCCGGGGCCGCCATGCGGGACCACGCCGGGGAGCCAGGCCGAGGGTCCGGGGCCGCCATGCGGGACCACGCCGAGGGTCCGGGGCCGCCATGCGGGACCACGCCGGGGAGCCAGGCCGAGGGTCCGGGGCCGCCATACGGGACCACGCCGGGGAGCCAGGCCGAGGGGTCCGGGGCCGCCAAAGCGGGACCACGCCGGGGAGCCAGTGCCGAGGGTCCGGGGCCGCCAAGCGGGACCAACGCCGGGGAGCCAGGCCGAGGGTCCGGGGGCCGCCACGCCTGACCACGCCGGGGAGCCAGCCCGAGGGACCGGGGCCGCCACGCCTGACCACGCCGGGGAGCCAGCCCGAGGCACCGGGGCCGCCACGCCTGACCACGCCGGGGAGCCAGCCCGAGGCACCGGGGCCGTCACGCCTGACCACGCCGGGGAGCCAGCCCGAGGGGACCGGGGCCGCCACGCCTGACCACGCCGGGGAGCCAGCCCGAGGGACCGGGGCCGCCACGCCTGACCACGCCGGGGAGCCAGCCCGAGGGACCGGGGCCGCCACGCCTGACCACGCCGGGGAGCCAGCCCGAGGGACCGGGGCCGCCACGCCTGACCACGCCGGGGAGCCAGCCCGAGGGACCGGGGCCGCCACGCCTGACCACGCCGGGGAGCCAGCCCGAGGGACCGGGTCCTCCAAGTGGAGGATACAGCAGGGCAGGAGCCCTGTGGTTGCCGCCGTCCGCCCCGCCGCCTCCACTGATGGTGCTGTTGGGGCTCCGAGGACGTAGCCCTTGGAGGGGGGGCTCTGTCAGGATTGCCTGCAGCTGGGCTCCACACCGGAACTCAATCCTGACGCCCCATAAATGCCGGAAGTTTCCGCCCGTTCGGGGTCGCTGGCATTTTCGTGAACTTCAGTTGGTAACACTGTTTGTAATTTGAGTTCTGGCAATCGCCACACGCCTACGGGTTAGTTTTAGTTTGTCTGTATTTAAGTTAAATTGTTTTCGGCCACCGCGCCATTGTTTATTTGTGTTTCTTTATTGTTTATTTGTTAATAAAACCCCTTCCCGACATGTCAGACCTCTGCGCTTCCTTCCCCCGTAAGTCCGTAGTCGTGACACAAGCCGTGTGGGTGGAGCAGACGACCTTCCTTAAGAACCACATTTTCTGGCCCTGGCAACACCAGCCCACTTTCAGCTGTGACAGATTTAAACGTGAAGCGCTCTAAAGGCCTGAAATAAAAGCACTTTTTTTTAACAACAATCCCACCATAATGAATAAACGTTATTTAACATTTTTTTTTCTGTTCTGGCACGAGCTGGATGGTTCTGGAACACAGGCTTCACACAGTCAGAGGGGGTTAGAGCGTTAATGCGTCAAATCGCTGGCATGGAGCATGGCGCCGGGGCTCCCATGCCTCGGCAGAGATGGAAGGGGGAAGCCCCATCTCTCGCGGCTCGCCAGTTTCACTGGGGCCTTTATTGTGGCCCGCGGCGCCTACTGATGAAGCAGGGCCGAGCATATTCCACAGCGGGGGACAATAAGGGCCGTGAAACCGGCACGGCGTTACGGCAGAAACGACGTGAGAGAGGGGGAGGCGCAGAGGGTGTTAATGCCCCGCGACCGGCGGGCCGCGACGTGGCCGCACCACAAGGGCCTTGTTAAAGCCGCGAGAAGCTTTTAAACAACAATAATAATTAAAAAAAAAAAGGGTCCGCTTCCTTTACAATACCTCCGTACGGGCAATTACGCAGCGAGCTATAACCACACTCCTCTTCTGCTGTAGCTGTTCACAGGGGGGGAAAGAGAGACAAACAGGTGAAATGATGCACGAAAACAGCTGAGTTCTCTGCAAGGTCCGGACCAAAAGAAGGCGCGGCTCCACCGCGGGGTTGCCAGGTCAGCGGATCTCTTCCGTCCGAATAAATACGGACGTGATTTATTTACCGTGGCCAGAGGGCTTATGCTTCACGCACAGAAATTTTCATCCATCTTCAAAGACCGCAGCTATGCAATCAACAAAAAGCTGTACAATTAGCATCTAAATGAGCGAGATTCAGAATTTTATATGCAGTACGACAGAATAGTAAAAATTATGATTTTTCACACTAATTAGCTTAAAAAAAAATAAAAATTTAGTTTACACTGAACCCTTTTTTTCACAGTGCTTATAAGAGAAAATACATTTTTGACCCTTGGGCAAGTGGGCTTTAAAATCTCTTGCAGTCTAAACTATTTGTAAAATTAACTGGTTGGACAACATCTCAGATGTCCAACAATTGACAACAACTCAAAGGCTCCGACAGGCACACGATAGTGTCAAACGTCACAACATTTCTGCGTACAAATCTGGCAGAATCGGCAGCAAGAGCAGCACTGGCTGCACGTCAACGGAACCTTCCAGAAACGTTCCATCAGCTGCGGTTCTCCGAGAATAACGCGGCTGAGAACAAGCATTCAGTATTCCTCCTGGGTACTGCCAGCATCTGTCTGGTCCATTTAGGAGCCTCTCAGTACAATTCCAACAGAACTAAACAACGCTGATTTCCACTTATTTATGCAATATGTTAATAATATTAACAACAACAACAATAATAACATTTTATTTACAGAGTAAAATAAACTAACCAGCTCATGCAGTTAAATTGGACATAATAAAAAAAAAACATTGTAGAGTTCTATTATTGTATTTTCCTGACGTTTCCGATTCTCAATTAATCGATAAGATGATCAATTAATAAAAACAATCGACAGAGCTGAGGTCACATGACTGAGGTTGGACGCGAGGGCCAGCTGGAGGCATGTACACACTCGCAACCAAGCTGGCAGCACGTGGCGCATTGCTCGGCATGGACTCGGGGAGTCGCCCGCGGCCACGGGGCATGTCCCGGCCGCGGCCCGGTCTGGCACGGGCGCATGAACACGTGATCTAGCATCGCGATTCAATTCCTTTTTTTTTTATTTGTATTTTTTCACATTAATTGACTAATATGGCGATTTATACATTCTATGCCATTTATACCAAAAATCTAGGCTAGTGCGTTGCTCGTGAAATTTTATTTCTGAAAAGAGAATAGGTGGGGGGGGGGGCAGGGCGGGGCTCGCAAAGATTGCACGCGTTGGACGCTGTCAAAAACGGCATTTTTTTTTTTTTTTACCGGCACGAATGTGCGTGTAAAAGAGCCGCGGGCGGCCGGGCCCCTGGTCTGGCCGGTTTCACCACAGGTGGCCAGCGTCAGGAAAAAGATTATTTAGGGGTTTTACAGTTGAGTGAGGCGAAAGTGACGTGATTGTCATTGCGAAACACTGCAGCGCAGCACGCAGTGACGCGGCGTAACGTGTCCTCTATATTTAACCATCGCCCCTTGGTGAGCAGTGGGCACCATGACAGGCGCCCGGGGAGCAGCGTGTGGGGACAGTGCCTTCAGGGGGACCACATTTTTCTTGCCATCGACAAAGTGTAACACACTTGCAACGTAGCCTCATATTTTGAAGTCAGAAGGCCGACTGTATGTTGACGCAATCTTGCACAAACGTCCCCAGACGCCAGACTTTGCCGCTGAGCAAAGCGCCGTCCCCACACGCTGCTCCCCGGGCGCCCGTCATGGCCGCCCACTGCTCACCAAGAGTGATGGTTAAATACAGAGGACACGTTTCACCGTGTGCACCGTGTGCTGTACTGCTGTGTCTCACAATGACAATCACGTCACTTTTTTTTCTCTTTTTAAACCATGTAAAAGAGCGGCGGCCAGCAGGTGACGGCCGAGTCCCTTTTCAGGATTTTTCGGATGCCACGCCTGCGCCACACACAGCGTCGGGTCAAATGTCGAGTCGAGGCGCTCTCACCGGTCACACCGACGTGGCAGCGGTGGGTATTTCACATCGCAGCGGCGTCTCCTCATTAAAGCGCTCGCGGCGGCCCGCTAATGAGACAGCGTCCCTCACGCCGAGTCCCTGTCCCCGATCCAGAGCCTCCGAGTCCTAGAACGCGCGTAGCTGTGGGCTAATGAGCGAAACGGGAGCGCGGCGAGGGCAGCGAGGGCCAGCGCGTAACGCGCATTCCAGCGTCTGGATATTTCACAGGTGACCCCGCTGTGTCAACTTTCATCATCGGAGAAGTCCAGACTTTTCTAGGTGCATCTTCACCACGACAAAGCTGTACCTATGTCTTCACTGCATCGGTTAAGATGAAATAACATTGAATACAATAACTGAATACACTGGTATCAATTATCAATGTCAATAAACATCAGCATTTTTAGATCAAATAAACCCTAATTCTGTGTTAAATAAGGAAGCGTCACTAGATGAGAACATGACCTGCAGATTACATATCGCCCCGTTATTTTTTCAAGGCGACCTCCTATTGAAGACCAAAGAACATTTAATACATGTATTAAAGGATTAAGGAAGCGGCCCCGTAATCAGAAGGTTGCCGGTTCGAATCCCGATACGCCAAGGTCCCACCGAGCAAAGCACCGTCCCCACACACTGCTCCCCGGGCTCCTGTCATGGCCGCCCACTGCTCACTCAGGGTGATGGGTTAAATGCAGAGGACAAATTTCACTGTGTGCACCGTGCGCTGTGCTGCTGTCTGTCACAAGTGACAATCACTTCACTTTCACTTCAATGTATAGTACAGTGTTTTGCAATAATCCATCAAACCGGCAAAATCCATAATGCTTTGATTTGTCACACCGATCATTTAAGAAATCGTCTTGTGTTTATTCTCCAATCTTCAGTGCAGGAAGTGGAGTTTGAACACGGACCTTCTGGCCACACCCCACAGTGGACCTGAAAGCAGGAGCAGCCTGTAATCTGTGGTGTCTAAACGTCCCCATTCTCCGCGTGCCAGACACTAACTCGTCCCCATCCATTACGTCCCGTCCCCTCAGGCGGCCGAGGTAACCGCGCGGGCGCACAAAGCTGCCCGGGCGACGATTTCACTGGCAAATCACGGGCCCCGAGTCTGGCGGCATGTGACCGGCCACTAAAGCCCTTGCATAACGCAGAGTTCACCGCCGGCCGCGTCCACAGCGGGACGAGCGCATGCTCGCTGCCAGGGAATCCGGCCTCGGGGCCACGCCGACTTCATCTCCAGCCAGGTGCCCGCCGACGTTGCCAAGTATGCTTATTAAGCAACTCGAGGCATGCCTTTTCACGGCGTCGCTGGAGAATACCGGCTGATCTCAAAAATGTTGTTACTTACCAGCAGCGCACCCCCAAAAAAACCCTCCAAATTCCATTATTAACCGTAAACTAATTCTGTCATTTACAGCATTTGCCAGACGCCATTACCCAGAGCGACTTACAATCAGTAGTTACAGGGACAGTCCCCCCCCTGGGACACGATGGTAGTATATTACTATAAAAATCCGTAAAGCAACTCAATTAAATGAAGCGACCCTTTCTTCCTTCTTTATTTCTTTGAGTGACACAGACAAAATGGGGTTACAGAGCTCCAGGAGATGGATCTGGCAGCGGTGGCCTAGCGGTTAAGGAAGCGGCCCCGTAATCAGAAGGTCGCCGGTTCGAATCCCGATCCACCAAGGTGCCACTGAGGTGCCACTGAGCAAAGCACCGTCCCCACACACTGCTCCCCGGGCGCCTGTCATGGCCGCCCACTGCTCACTCAGGGTGACGGGTTAAATGCAGAGGACAAATTTCACTGTGTGCACCGCCAAGGTGCCACTGAGGTGCCACTGAGCAAAGCACCGTCCCCACACACTGCTCCCCGGGTGTCTGTCATGGCCGCCCACTGCTCACTCAGGGTGACGGGTTAAATGCAGAGGACACATTTCACTGTGTGCACCATGTGCTGTGCTGCATTCCCGTTCCCAACAGGCACCATCTTGGTCAGGGTCATTTCATTTCAGACCAGGCGTGTGTTTGTGTCCAGCCGGACATCAGCTTCCACCGAGGACTTTAGCTGCGGACGCCGGCGGTCTGAGTCCTTTTGTTTTGCGGCGGCCGTTATTCACTCCGCACTCAGCAAAGTCCATTAGGTGCCGGGAAGCCCACAGTAATCGGTGGACGTCAGCACTTCCCTTTCGGCCGCGGGGCCGCTTCTCTGGGAATGGCGCGGGCGGGGGGGGGGGGGGGGGGGGGGGGGGGGGGATTAGAGCGCTTTCAGACCGTGCCGGGCCCAGGAGGGACGTGGCGGCGGAGAATACGTCGCCGTATTTCAACCCAAGTGATATTATCACGTCCGGCAAAAAAAAAAAGGACGACGGCCATGGTGGGCCGAGGAAGAAATTGCAATGTGGGGGGTCACCAAAAATGATATTAAATGCATAAAATCCCCAAAACACACCCAATAGGATCATCTAAACTCTGTATAATATTGTGAATCCTGTAAATCTTCGTACTCGATTCCTATCGTGTCAGGTCGGTCGGAAAGCCCGACCTTCCGGGCTGTGGTGCCGTCAGGGGACGCACGCATGGACACGGGGGCGAGCGGAGGCGGCGTCTGTCGGCGTGGGGGGGGGGGAGGATACCGATACTTTACATAGCAACTCAAAGTGTTCGGAAAATCGAGATAAAAATCCTATGCCAAGTGTGCGCCCCGCCCTGCTGTGTGGGGGCGGGGCTTCGGTGGCGCGCCCAGTGCACCAGGCGGACGCGGCGTTCATCAGGAAACCACTCGTGGCGACGAAGCCGAAGCCAGCGTCCGGAATACGGCGGACTCGAATTGTGCGGCGGTGGCCTAGCGGTTAAGGAAGCGGCGCCGTAATCAGAAGGTTGCCGGTTCGAATCCTGATACGCCGAGGTGCCACTGAGGTGCCACTGAGCAAAGCACCGTCCCCACACACTGCTCCCCGGGCGCCTGTCATGGCTGCCCACTGCTCACTCAGGGTGATGGTTAAATGCAGAGGACACATTTCACTGTGTGCACCGTGTGCTGTGCTGCTGTAGATCACAAGTGACAATCACTTCACTTTACATTATCAGTCCGATTAAAACACTCGTTGTGACGTGAAATATTTTTTCACCAAAATGGACGTGAGCTTCGGTGGTCGACTGCTGCTTCTCTGGTGTCACGTTGCGCACATCCTGTTTTCCAACTCGCCCCAGTTTACGGTTACCATCAAATATGCGCGCTTCCTCCGGGGGGCCCGCGACTTCTCCCCGCCCGCCGTACAAGCGGAGACTCCCAGACGCGGCGCTGAGTCCCACCCGCGATGTTCCGTGCGTGTTTGCGGTGCCGGGCGTTACCTCGACTGATCCGCTGCTTCTCCCCGGACAGGATTCCCGGAGTGTCGATCACGCTGATGCTTTCCAGGACGGGGTTGGGCAGCTGGGCACAAACGAACCTGCGGGACACAAGAGCCACGTCCCGTCATCTGCAGAGCACCGGGGACCGATGCCAAACCCGGAACGCCGATTCTCAGTCCACAGCGGGACAGCGGTCACATGACACTCGGGTTCAATTCCATTTTTATTATTATTATTATTATTATTTTTTTTTTCTGCAAGTCATGATTGACAGCTGTCGATTTAAACCCGCCCTGTCGCCTCCCTCGCTTCTCCACCGGGCCGGAAATACAATCTGAGCGTCCGCGGCTATTAATACGCAGCTATTAATAATCCGGACGCTGCAGATTACATGGGGACGTGGGAACTGTGACGGGCTCCTCCGACAGGAAGTGCCCCCCCCGGCGATAATAACACGGGGCCCAACACAATATTCACATCGCTGTTAAAAAGGGACTTGTTCGTACACGTACAGCGTCCATTCGCACAGTTCCTCATCAAGGCCACTAATAAGCGAGACCCTATTACGCTCCGGATAAGTACGCGACATTCCCACGCACCTGTTGAGGAAGGCGTTCCCGAAGGCGTTCAGCTTGCGGAAGGGCTTCTTGGGGTCCACCACCAGGGCGTTACCGGGGACCAGTCCCTCGATGTCCCCGTGCATCACCGCGATGAAGGAGTCGGTGGTGGGCTCGGGCCCGATGCGCATCCCCGGGAAGTCCTGCTCCAGCAGGTACCTGCACAGGAGGTTTTATTAAAGCCCAACACCGCTTTAAATGGCCTGGAAAACGGCGGAAACAAGTATTTTACCGTATTAAACTAAAAAATACAGGCAAATACCGTGAAACCAGTAAAATAAAAAAAAAAAAAAACAAAGATTACAGAATTTTGGTCTTACTGCCCATCACTAAATACTAATAACGTTAATAAGTGGGATTGCAAACACATCAGTGACTGCATGCAGGATACATACGTGGGATTTCGGGGCGATTACCTCTACGGAGAGATAATAACACAATTATAACACCGCCTGACGGCACGGTACTGATGAAAATACGCCTTATTGTCATTAGCAACAGCGGTGACAGTGGGCTGCACATGGGGACGGCATTGGACTGTCCCGCACGGCTGTGACAGGAGGGACGTTGTCCGTGCTCTTGCGTCCGAAGCGAATAACGTAGCGGGGGACACCGACGACGCTCCCGCAGATCATAACGGGACAAGCCTGCAACATTTATGGGGGGAATTGTGCAGTTTTAGGGGCTCAGCTATACAGGTGCCATTACGTTTGGCAGACGCCCGTATCCAGAGCGACTGCTTTTATGTCACCATGGATGAAGAGATCAGTTCTGGTTCACTAGGACCCCCAACTATGAATACAATCTTTTTATTCACTCTGTTCTAGTTTCTATACAGAAGTCAGACGAGAAGAAGGTTACAAGTTCATCTAAATATTCTCTAAAGAGGAAGGTGTTGAGCTGCCGTGTGAAGGTGCTCGGTGACTGAGCTGGAAGTTCATTCCACCACCGAGGGGCCAAGACGGAGAAGAGTCTAGATGAGCGTCTTCCTTTTACCTTCAGAGATGGAGGGACCAGGCGAGCAGTACTGGAGGCTCGGAGTATACCAGGTGCAGTGCGAGGTGTAATAAGGGCTGTGAGGTAGGATGGTGCTACTCCATGTTTGGCTTTGTAGGCCAGCATCAGTATTTAGAACCTGATGCGTGCAGCTACTGGGAGCCGGTGGAGGGAACGTAGCAGAGGGGCGGTGTGGGAGAATTCGGGATTACCGTTCGAAAGTTTAGGGCCATTTACAAACAGTTTGGTGCATTAAAAGACATCAACTGGGCAGATAGGAGCTTCATCAGCAAGCAGAACGATGCTGCGTCTCATTCATTATTATAAGGCGTCCGGTGGTCCTGCTGGTCCTACCTGATGAAGCTGGTCTTGCCCGTGGAATACTGGCCCACCAGCAGCACCATGGGCTTGTTGTCGAAGTCGGCGTCCTCCAGGGCGGGCGAGTGGAACTCGTGGAAGCGGTAGTGCTCCTCCAGCGGCAGCAGCTTGCTCTTGTACAGCTTCTTCAGGCCGTCGCTGACCGTCTGGAAGACCTCGGGCTCCTTCTTCCTCCGGTCGTCGGTGCCCAGCCAGCTGAACATGGTGCAGGTGGCCCGGGCCGTTCGGCGGCGATCGGTGGCTTTTCGAAACGCAACAAACACGATGTATGGACATTTAATTCATGCAACTATAGCATTATTCTCCCTGGCTGCAAGGTCGCATCATTAACGCTTGAAGATGCACATTTTTATTTTACCGACAATTATATAAACACGCAGTCTTTCATTGGAATATGAGGAGGAGTCCCCACCCCCCCAAAAAAAGGAAAAACGTCCAGAGACGGGGGGACAAAAACGCGCGGCGCGGCGGCGACAAATAAAACAAAACGACGGACGAATCGCGACCCGCGGCCGTGGAACGCTGCGCGGCGACGGGCTCCGCCGGCTCCTCCGCTGCGGCGGATTTAAGAGCGCCGGCCCCCCCTGGAAGAAACCCGATCCGAGAGGAAGTGCCCGACTGCTGGCAGAGCCCCGCCCAGCGCCACTGGCCGGGCTGTGGGCGGCGGAGAGGTCGCTGCAGCGCCCCCAGTGGCCGTGGCGCGCAATCGCCCACTGTAAACATTGATATTTACTGCATCGCCGTCGTTAATTATTGCAAGAACTGGAATAGAAGGGACGGGACTGTCTTGTGGTACTAGCCTAGTGGGTAACACACTCGCCTGTGAACCAGAAGACC
This sequence comes from Denticeps clupeoides, assembly GCF_900700375.1. Taxonomy (NCBI): domain Eukaryota; kingdom Metazoa; phylum Chordata; class Actinopteri; order Clupeiformes; family Denticipitidae; genus Denticeps; species Denticeps clupeoides. Next base: position 2,232,689 of record NC_041720.1, on the reverse strand, counting down.
CAGGTTCAAACCCGACTTACTATCATCGTGTCCCTGAGCAGGACACTCAACCCTGAGTGTCTCCAGGGGGGGACTGTCCCTGTAACTACTGATTGTAAGTCGCTCTGGATGAAGTTAAGGGCATCTGATAGTGAAAATAGTGAGAGAAAAGTCACATGTCCTCTGCATTCTGATTACGGGTCTGCTTCCTTACCTGCCAGGCCTCCACTGACCAATAATACTGATTCCGAAGTGAAAGTGGTAATAATAAAGATGTTGATATGTAAAGGTGTTTTAAAAGAACTGGGTGTCGGTCTCATCCAACACTGTAAAATAGTGAATGATCTCCTGCAAGTAAAAGTCTACAGACGGAGTCTCTATCTAGTCATTGTTTCATGAAAAGAAGGATAATCTGCAATAAACCCTTTTTTTCATCAGAGTTTGCCATATGGTTATTACTAATATTACATTAGCAACATTACAAGTGCTTTTGTTGGTTTGCTGGTTTGTAGACTTTTGTAATATGAACATATCACACCACATTGCTTTATTATTGTATTCACGTTCAGACGGAATTGTCTGACCTGTTATAACCTGATTATGTAGACCGACTATATTCCCGATTGTGTTCACACGTCGTCTCGTAAATACTATCGTGTATGAACTTTACGCCCCACCGCCCTTATACTTTATCCAGTTAATCAAATGCAGTATTACAGTAAATAAAAAAAATCCGGATCTGATGAGGCAGAAGAAAAAGAAGATAAAACACCTTTTCAGGGCCAAATTCACCAGAAATAAAAAGCTTACAAATGAAATTAATCATTTTTTTTCTTGAACTCATATTTATTATGAAGCTAGAAGGGTTTTTTGTCGTTGTGGTTGTCAGGCTCTGGATGTCCCAGGACGGTCTGTGACGTCATCTAGTGCCCGGTTAGAGGTACTGTAGTTTTGCCTGGGAGGGTTATTAGAAACGCACCTCTTTTTTTTTTTATATGGGTGGGATGAGCTTCCAATCCGCCGTTCTCACATGCACAGGAGGGAGGCCGGGTCGAGCTCTCCTTTTTAAAACCAAATTCCTGCTTGTGATGCAGGTTACGTGCGGCTGGCGCAATGTTAACCGGTGCGCATGAAACAGCGGGAAGGATGCACGTACCGGGCCAGAACACCGTAGTCGTGGCCGACTTGTGCCGGCCAGCAATTCCACTGTTCGCGATTTATTTCTTTTTCTGTCAATTGCCTCAATAAAAGGGCAGAATTCGGATGTGCAGGATGATGCGACTTATGTCTTATTATGTAGACCACCCGATAACTAGTTAAAATATTCAACTTTTCGAAACAGCTTTCCAGTTTGAAGCCCGGACCGTTGGAAATATGTGACGTTCACAGCTTTAGTGACATCTGGTGCTCTGCAGGTTTCATGCTCGGGGATTTTTCTTGACTGTGTTTTTGAGTACAGCCCAAAGGAATCCAGAAACGCACATTTAACAATTCATTTTGCAGGAATATATAGTATATGCACATCTACTCGTTTATGGGTCCTGCAGTTTTTATGCACTAAAGAACAAAGCCGATGACACAATTAACACATGTGAAGTTATGTAATGAACTAAATTAGATTAGATTAGATCCAACTTTATTGTCATTACACATGTACAAGTACAGAGCAACAAAATGCAGTTTAAGTCTAACCAGAAGTGCAATAAGCAGCAAGTGCTGGATAAAGATAAAATAAGTTATGGGTATACATAAGGTGATATGTACAGGAAGAGACTGTATTTTCAGATGGATGTACCGTAGTATGTAATAATGTACAGTTAGTATTAACTATAAATATGAGCATATGTACTTAAAAAAAGTGTATAATCAGAATTCTACAAATGTGTATATGCAATGGATATGTACAATGTAGTGCAATGATTATGTGCAAAGATGTGCAAGATGAAATAGTACGGTATATATATCAGGTTTCTGGGGTGTCCAGACTTTTGACTGGCAGCATATATTTCTGACACCAGCGTATTGAACAGTGAAACGTTGCATCATCCTGCACATCCGAATTCTGCCCTTTTATTGAGGCAATTGACAGAAAAAGAAATAAATCGCGAACAGTGGAATTGCTGGCCGGCACAAGTCGGCCACGACTACGGTGTTCTGGCCCGGTACGTGCATCCTTCCCGCTGTTTCATGCGCACCGGTTAACATTGCGCCAGCCGCACGTAACCTGCATCACAAGCAGGAATTTGGTTTTAAAAAGGAGAGCTCGACCCGGCCTCCCTCCTGTGCATGTGAGAACGGCGGATTGGAAGCTCATCCCACCCATATAAAAAAAAAAAGAGGTGCGTTTCTAATAACCCTCCCAGGCAAAACTACAGTACCTCTAACCGGGCACTAGATGACGTCACAGACCGTCCTGGGACATCCAGAGCCTGACAACCACAACGACAAAAAACCCTTCTAGCTTCATAATAAATATGAGTTCAAGAAAAAAAATGATTAATTTAATTTGTAAGCTTTTTATTTCTGGTGAATTTGGCCCTGAAAAGGTGTTTTATCTTCTTTTTCTTCTGCCTCATCAGATCCGGATTTTTTTTATTTACTGTAATACTGCATTTGATTAACTGGATAAAGTATAAGGGCGGTGGGGCGTAAAGTTCATACACGATAGTATTTACGAGACGCCGTGTGAAATGGCGCTTTAAATAAACGCGGTGAAAAACGCAGTTCCCGGACGCCGCGCCAGGTGGCGCTGCACCCGCCGGCGGATCCGGGCGGATCTATTTCTCCGGCAGGGAGCGGGCTGGAGCGCGGCCAGTGTAGCGAGGGCTGCGAGCCTGGAGCGCAGGGCTCGGCCGCGCCGGCGGAGACGCGCACGGCGGAGACGCGCACCGGGCGAACCCATGGGGCGAGGACGCGCACCGGGGTCCGGGAGAAGGGCGACGCCATGAAGCGGCTCTCTCGCAGGCTGACTCTGGCCGCCGCCGCCGCGCTCCTCTGGGCGGCCGCGCTGCTCTACCTGATCCTGTTAAGTCGCCGCGAAGTGTCCGAAAGCGCCGCCGGGGACGCGCAGCGGGACGCCAAGGTGAGCGCGCCTGGAACCGGCAACTTTGCGCGCATCGCCAGGTCTTCTGTTGCGCACCTGCTTCTGGGCGTCCGGTGTGTGTGTGTGTGTGTGTGTGTGTGTGGGGGGGGGGGTCTTCACACCAGGATAAATGCCCCCCACCACACCGATGTCGGACTTTCGTCTCTTTGGTGACTTTTTTGGGTTTATTCTGTTCATCAGCTCTGGGTTTAGGCTGAAAGGGACGTTTGTTGGACCAGGACGTGTTGTTTTTGGCTGGATGAATGAAGGATGAATCTTCTGCAAAATCCACGATTCCAAGCTGCTTACAGAAGGGTTTCATTTTCTGTAATGAAGGTTGCGTGCATGTTACAGTCATTTAATAACTCATAACCCATCTTTATTATTAGAATTATTACATAGATACACATTTAAGCATTTCCTAAAAAAAAGGAAGGGTTTTATCTTGCATTTAAAGATGGAACTTATAGGGTGGTAGGAGCCTATGGACCAGAAGACCCAGGTTCAAACCCCACTTACTACCAACGTGTCCCTGAGCAGGACACCTCCAGGGGGGGACTGTCCCTGGGCGTATGGTACATGCAGTAAACGTAAATGTAAATGTAGTGTAAGTTGATTCCACCAGCTCAGAGTGTAGATTCCGTGGTGCAGAGCGAGGGGTGATGAGGGGTCTGAGGTGGGAGGGCGTGGCCCTTCCTTGGCTTTGTAGGCCAGCACCAGGATTTTAAATACATGTGGGAAGGTTCTGGATCGGAAGCGATTAACAGCCGTATTAAAAACTTCTGTAAAGCTTCCCGGAACAAAGGAACCGTCGGATGGTGGGGTTCTGCAGCGATCCGCGCCTCCTGTTGATAACGCGCTCGTCTCCCGGGACTTTTATCTGCGTCCTGCACACGCCTCTGGGGCCACTTGCGAAAAAGTGAGCGTCAGACGATTCCGGAACCTGCAGGCTGCACGCTCGGTGGATTTCGGGCTAAACGCAGGCCGCTGCCTGTACGGCTCCTCACCGGGCCCCGGGGAGCTTCTCCTCGTCCACGAAGGGATTGTCGGTGCAGGCGTGCGGGGACGTGCTTCCTCCTCTCCGCTTACAAGCGCCTTGTCGGGTCGAGAAGCGTCTTCTAATCATTTACATTTACGGCATTTACCAGACGTCCTTATGCAGAGCGACTTACAGTCAGTAGTTACAGGGACAGTCCCCCCCTGGAGACACTCAGGGTTAAGTGTCTTGCTCAGGGACACAATGGTAGTAAGTGGGGTTTGAACCTGTGACTCTGTAGTCTTCTGGTTCATAAGCAAGTGTGTTACCCACCAGGCTACTACCACCCCGTAATCCCGCCCCGGCGACCGTTTCGCTCGCTCCTCTCTGCTCTGTTCGAAATCAGAACCCGTCAAAGGCAGGACGCGGCCTGTTCGTGGCAAACAGACAAGGTAGATGTCCCCGTCAGCCGGTTTCCGCTCGTATCTGGCCAATTCCCACATTTCCGCCGAAATCTCCTACTTTCGTGCACACGTTTTTGCCCAAAAACGGGGACGTTTTTCGCTCCGATCCGGCCCTGCGTCCACACGGAGACGGCGTTTTCCAAAAAGTTCTCTTTCTCCACGTGGACGAGCCCCAACACGTCCTCCGTTCAGCAACGGCGAGGAGTTACAGCGCCGCCTGCAGGTGTGGAGGGGGGTTAAAACAGCGTGTCGTTTCAGGTAATGCTCCCGTATGGTTTGTTTTAGAGAAAAGTGTGGACGGTGTTCAGACGTCTAAATCCACAACGGACTTATGTGTGTTTACGTACTTTTTCAGATAAAGTCTTACGCTTTAAGTCTTAAGTAGTTGTGGGCGACTGTGGAGTGAATTGAGACGTTCTAACAGCATTTCAGCAATAAAAGCCGGTCAGAGTCGTGACGCTGCTCCACAGGACGATGAAATTGCTTCGTTACATGTAATATCGGCTGTAATAACATATTTATAACAACTGTATAATGGTTGGGTGTTGCATGCAAGCCATCAGCCAGCTACACCGACCTCAGAATGCCTTTCGCTTGCCCCGTAGCACGCCAAGGAAGGCCTTCTAAGTTACTTCTATCGTCTCGCTTCCCAGTGCTGGTGCGGGTTTCCTCCGGGTTCTCCGGTTTCCTCCCGCCTGCGCTCGAGGTGATCTGGCGCCCCGGGTCGATTCAGGATTTATGGAAGGCGAGTGAGCGAGGATGGTAACACACTCGCCTATGAACCAGAAGACCCAGGTTCGAACCCCACTTACTACCATCGTGTCCCCGAGCAGGACACTTAACCCTGAGTGTCTCCAGGGGGGGGGACTGTCCCCGTAACTACTGACTGTAAGTCGCTCTGGATAAGGGGGCGTCTGGTAAATGCCGTAAATGTACAACAAGTGCCAGTGTTGCATTAAAATGATCAAAATGAACGCCGATGCTCCCGGGTACAAACGCGTGCGAAGAACTTTTTCCCTAAAAGCACAAAGAACGAAGATTAAAGCGTTTGCATCCGTTGCACTTTAGAGCGGCGTGCGGCGGGCTTCATTACGCCGGCACCATATGTTTTATTAAAACGGTCTTGCTCATCATGTTGGGAAATAAGGCCTGTCGTGTCGGGCCTTGTCAGAGCCGCCGGTTAATCACGATGGGATTAAAAAAGCCCCCCGACGTAGTGGACTTTGTGATAAATATCGCCGGAACGTCTACAGTGTGAATAAACGGTGGCGACAGCGAACGCGCGAATCTCGCCGGATTTGTTCCGCAGGCGGGCGGGCGGAGCGCGGCTACGTTCTGCAGGTGCTCTTCTGAACCTTTCATGAGAGCCGTTTAGCAGCGGCGGGGGCCGGAAGCGCGGTGCTTTTTAATCGACAACTCGGAGCCCGTTTCTGGTTTAGGGGGACGCATTTGCATGCATCGTTTACCGGGCCACTTTGCAGCTAATCGTTGGGCGCCCCTCCCCGCGGTCAGGGCCCGGGAGCCTCCGGAAAGGACCGTTAGCGCCGAGCTGAGTGCTCAGATAAGTCTGTTGTAATGCAATTACCCGGCCCCAAGGAGTAATTTTCTCCTGTAACGGGGACGTGATCAATAAACCCCCGTTCGCAGGGTGGGAAAAAAAAAAGTCATTTCGGCTGGACGCTGACGCCGCAGAATAACGGCTTTCCCACCGGGGGGGTGACGATTGTCCTCATTGACTAGTGGCAAATGGCGTCTCTTTCGTCTTCAGCGTTGCTCATTCCGAATCCCGACTTGGGCCGCTTGTGGGCGGGGTCTGCGCGCTCGCCCCGCGTTGGCGCGGGTTTCCTTCAGGCTCTCCGGTTTCCTCCCGCCACGACCCTTAGCGACAGCGAGCGGGCGAAGTGAGCGAAGAGATCGCCGGGGTCGGGCTCCACGGCAGAACGAGCGGGATAAGCGGCACGGTGTCATGTCGCGCGTTTACCGGAGCGGCTCCACGTACCGGGTCGGGCCGATAGAATCCGTCATGTTTTCTGACAGCGCCTACACGCCCCCCCCCCTCCCCCCGGCGCGCTGCGGTGCGGGGCTGGAAAGGGCACGTGGGAATCCGTTTATAATGAGTTCTTCCACAGCGGCCCGGAGACGTGACCTCAATCTTCTTTCATTTGGGAACGTGGCCAAACTGAAAATGGAAAGGGCAACGCCGCCAGGGGTCGCCGGGAGGGGGCCGTGAAAAGGGTGCAAGAAGGTACGAAGACAAAACACAAACACCTGGACGCGTACGGAGCTTTCTCACAAACTGCTTCCGTGCCTTGTCCTGCCCTGTCAGATTTGACCATATTTTGGGGGATTTTCCATTAAAGTGACAGATTTGGCGGCATGTTTTTCCTCGGTGAACCCCGTGCGAGGTCTACAAAGGCCCCGGTGAGACACCAAAGTGAAGTGTATACACAGCACAGCAAATTGTGACTCAACGAAACGTGTCCTCTGCATTTAACCATCACCCTCGGTGATGCGAAGAGATCGGTGAGCAGTGGGCGGCCATGACAGGCGCCCGGGGAGCAGCGTGTGGGGACGGCGCTTTGCTCGGTGGCACCTTGGCGGAACGGGATTCGAACCGGCAACCTTCTGATTACCTTCTGGGCGGCTTCCTTAACCTCTAGGCCACCTCTGGCCCACTGAGAGAAGAAGAAAAGCGACGGGCGGACAGATATATACGTCGCGCGAATGGCATTCCTCGCCGCCCTGTCCCCCTCCGGCCTCGATTGAAACAGTGGGAAGGTGACAGCCACGTTGTCACCCGCGGGAGATGCCGCCACCAGCGTGTGTTGTAGAACAGTTGTGGTGATGGGAGTTATTTTACGGTCATTTTTTTGCCGATGCGGTCAAGATTTTGCGATAGGGTTGAAAATACGAGCGTGAAAATATGCGGTAAGTTGCTGATTTTGCACATTTCAGTACAGTAAGTGACGTAAACGAGTAGAAACACGGTCATTATGATTTTATGTATTTGATGCAGAATGAGCTCTGGGCTCCTCCCGTTCTGAACTTCTCAACTGAACTTCTTCACGATGTATTTGATATAAATCCTCACCGTGCATTAGTGAACATTCGCCCGCATTTATTCCGGTGGAAAGTCAAGTCAACGTGGGCGTGTCACCGGAGCACGGACCGCCGGCTGGTCCTCGCGAGGCGCTACGGGGGTTGGTTGCGCCCCGGTTTTTTGGTGCACAGTCACGGTCGTGCAACTTCAGAGCTTCAGGAGCATTAAAACAAGCACAGACAGACTAAACAACAGCTCCTGGAAACATTTAATCCATCTTTCAAGGTTTGGATTTTAATTGTACATTATGTTTGTATTATATTTTGCATCATATCAGTATGTGTGCTGGTTGTCTTCTTTTTAGAAGACGGGGACGGCACCCAATTTCGTTGTACTTGTTAGAACGACAGTAAAGTAAAAAGACATTCTGAAGACATTCTGAGAGAAGGTCCCCTCCCGCTGCGAGAAGGCCGTACGTCTTCCGCAGTATGAGAAGTGGCTGCTGCTGGACAGCGGGTTCCTCCTGTCCCTTCCTCTCTGGAAGACGAGTTCGTTGTGACGTCGGCGTGGGACGTGAAGCCCGGCGCGTTGGCCGCTTCTTCCAAACGTGGTCCCGAAGCCGCTAATACGGGAGATGATTAGTTATTCGTTTTGCGGTGTCCCTGATAACGTCCCTGTCCCTTGCCGCCGCTGTGGTGTGGATGAAAGGGGGAGGTGGGGGGATGTCACCCGGCAATTTCTGTTTCTTTATTGTTTCCTCCCCCCCTGAAAAAAAAAAGCCATATAATTCAATTTGGAAGGCGAGGCAGCCGCAGAATTTCAGGCTGGAGATTGCTGTGATTGAATTGGGGGGAAAAAAATGTTTTTACTTTTCCACGTTCTTGCCATATTTCATCACGTGACCTTAGCAAAGGTGGACAGTAGTGGACGCGGTCGGATTCTGCTCCGGCGGCTTGTACAAATCCACCCCGTATTTCCATGCTGCAAACAACTCATACCACGGTTCACCATTTAATATTCATTCACTGCTATCGAGACATTAAAATGCATTTATCTTAATCGTGTTGTTGGGGGCGGTGGTGGCCTAGCGGTTAAGGAGGCGGACCCGTAATCAGAAGGTTGCCGGTTCGAATCCCGACCCGCCGAGGTGCCACTGAGCAAAGCACCGTCCCCACACACTGCTCACCAAGGGTGACGGTTAAATACAGAGGACACCTTTCACCGTGTGACTGTGTGCTGTGCCGCAGTGTATCCCTCCACTTTTTCACTCGTTCCTAAGGAACTTCATTTTTGATTGGTCATGTGACATTGCGACCATAAAGAACGTGACATAGGGAAATATTACAAATACGAATTCAGCCTCTAGTGCTGCTATTCACCCAGTCGTAATATTAAAACCAGGCTGACTCTACATCTCTAACGCATGCTACTAATTATATATTTGCAAGGGCCGTAATTTCGAAAGAGAGGGTTTTCCCTCCATCCCTGGTTTAATTAGGATCCGGTGATCATTAGCAGGTCGGAAGCAGGGAACGTTTTGTCGGGAACAGCTGTTCATATCTTTACTTTTCATTTGTCAAAGCACCGTCAAACACGGAAATCAGAGTACTTTGGAAAGCGCTTGTTCTCCGGTAAAGCCTCATACAGACTGCGTGATTTCAGATCACCACAAACCACACAGTGTGCAACATGGATCTGGTCGACTTGGTGATGACCGGTATACGCACATATTGCAGCGAGATGGTCATCAGCATGTGAAAATGGAAGATGAACATCTTTGACGGGGAGGCACTTCTTAACGCCGGGCTGCACGGGTAAATATGACATTTCATGTTGCATGTAGGTCATAGCGGAACACACACTGTGCTGCCGTCGTCTGCTTCTGAACCTCGTGACACAGGATCCCAAAGGTGCCGGCATTGATTCTCTCACGGTTCTCATGTTCCGTCCGGGTCTGAACACACTTCACTTCACTTCACTGACTTACACGCGTGAACACCGGCTCTTGAAAATCCTGAACGCGCTGACCTCTAATTTGCATTTTGAATATGCTGATAAGGACGAGATGAATGGAACGTAGTTAAAACCGCTCCTCTAACCCGGAGATTAACGAAATTATGACCAAAATGCAGAAAAAAGGGGTCCAATTGTTGATTGCCAATTTAAAGCTCCTTTAAACCCGACTCCACGTCCTTTACCTCCTTTACTTCCTGCTTGTGGATATTGGCTGTGTGCACTGGTGTGTGTGTGAGCTGTTTATGTGAATTTATAATGAAAGATCCCCATTCTCCAAATAAACATAGAGGCAAATGCATGTGAATATTCATGAACTCACACAAATAGCACATTGTGCAAAACAGCTCCCAAATGGCGCTTCTCTGCGTTGCCGTGATTCATAAGTCCCTTTTTGCCCTTTACTGGAGCCTAGAGCTGGGCCACATGCCCTGAAAATGATATAATGATCATCAGCGCGCTATAATGCATAAAACATTTGCATAAACCAGTCGGATACGACTGGTGGTATAGACTCTGCTCGCTATATTGACGCTGTGCTATGTCATGATTATGATTGCGTTGTAAACTTGCACAGATTTACAAGGTGCTGTACTGTTCATCATTGCCGCCAATGCCAGTATTTGTAAATGATCTCTGAACAGGATGAATAAAACTGTCATTATTTAGGCTATGCATAGTTTTATCCATTAAAATGTAAAATTGGACTGTCATTCGAATAACAATTATCATCATTATTAAATGAAATTAATTAATTCAAGACTAAAGCTTCATATAATGCACATTTAAAACTACGACAGAGACATATGTGGCAAAAGATTTTTCTAAAAAAAATGGAATAAAAACTGTAATAAAATATAATGTAGTTGAGATAGGAAACCTTTTAAATTTTGTCTAGATGCATCTGTCATGCCGTGGGGTTGATCGGGGAAGGAGTTGCAGAAGCTTGACATACGTAACGTCAAGAACCAAAAACAACAAAGTACACATTAATGTGGCAGCGGATACTGGGTGCTGGGTGCCTAACTGGATATAAGGAGTCTCAGCTTGCAGTGATCAGGACCCCTTAATCCGGTGCATGGGGCATCTCATAGGTCTCATGTGTCATAGGTCACACTACAAACAGGAAGTAAAATGAAGAGTGCTGCTGATATGCTTTTTTTTCACTTTTTTACTTTAGTTAATTTTCATGGCCCTGAAGCAAAAGTTTAATATTTTTCATATTGGACTGTTCTCTGCGTGATTCACAGGACATTTTGATGACAAGATAGTTTACCCCAATAACTAGTTGTCAGAACTATGAACAAGAGTGACATGTATGTAGTACTTGTCGTGCTTTACAACATAAAGTCATGACAAAAGTCATCCAAGCAGTTTGAAAACTTGCCACGTGACGCACGGGACACAGAAAACTAGCCTCACTTGTTAAAATCAACTTCCACAATAAAGTTCTGCGAACCCTACAAGCATCGCACCAAATAGTTCAGCGTATAACGCGTGTCAAAACTTTGCAACACGTCAATAAAATAACGTTCATGCAATAAAAATATGTGAAACTAAAATGACAAAGGGGGTGTGATGCACGGGACAACAATGTCACTGGTCTAAAAGCTACACGAGTGCAACGTGTGATAGCCAGGAATGTTTTCATTTATATGACATATATAAACTGAACTTTGAATCTCTGGGTTATGATGATAATTTGCTATCGAATTTCACTGAAATGAGTGAAATTTTTACGTTGCTAGAGGAAACGGCGTTTCAAACGTCCGCGAAGCCTTCAGTTTTTTACCTACGTTGAAATGAAACGATGTTCCACATGATCTGAGCACCATGGTACGTATGGCACGTGGAAGTGCCAATATTACAGAACTCGTTTTAGCATTTTGGTTTCCTTCGTACTCCTTATTTTAGTCCGTCTACAGAACGAGCGGTGAAAAGTGATCCCGGCGGAACGCTGTGGTGAACGGTGGTGTTTCGACTGCAGAGTGGGGACGTGAGTGATGGCGGCGGCCCCGATTTCCCGCGCGCCCCCGGTTCTTCCTTTCGGCACACCACAGGGGCCATTACCGGGCCCTTCCACACACTCCTGCCTCTGTGTGTTGCTAAGCAGTTTTTGGGCAGCCGTCTCCAGACTTGCAGATTCGCACAAGCACAACGGGCCGGTAACGCCGCGAAGCCATCGCGGTTTTCCTCCGTCGTCCGGGAGGATTGAAGCTCCACGCGGGCGGGGCTCTGACGAAGCCGCCGGGCTAATGGCTGCGCCAGCGTCGAGACCCCGGCGGCTCCTCAGAGGGTCGCTGCGCCGAGAACTCGGAGGTATCGATTTTTCTCTGGGACCCCGTTTGCCCGGTCCAATTATAAGCGGGCGCGGCCGACATGGCCGGATACCCGGCCTCCATCAGATGCCAGACTGTCTCTGTTCCCTGGGGGACAGCGAAAATGCACCAATAACACAGTGCTTCAAACTGGGGACACATCGTTCAGACACAATGTGGTGCAAAAAAAACTTAATTAACTTGTCAAATGATTAAAAATGGTAGCTAATTTGTCACATTTAGCAGTTGTGCAAATAGTTAATCATGATTAATTGCCATTAGTTCTTAAGCCTAAAGCTTTTTAGAGTTGAAACCATTACAGAGGCAGGTGGGGGAAAGAGACTGAGGGCGTAAGAGGTGTGGGGACGTCATCTACGGTGTATTGGGGGTCCGTTGTGTTGCGTTAAAACATGTTCATGCGACAGCCAATCAGATCCATTTATCTTATTCTCCAAGGTGCATTGGCCAATCAGTTTACTGCAAGTTACATTTACATTTACAGTATTTACCAGACGCCCTTATCCAGAGCGACTTAGAATCAGTAGTTACAGGTACAGTCCCCCCCTGGAGACACTCAGGGTTAAGTGTCTTGGTCAGGGACACGATGGTGGGATTTGAACCTGGGTCTTCTGGCTCAAGCCGAGAAACGTGAAAGAAGCACTTGGTTGCCGCTTGTGTGCTCACTACACGGTAGAAATGTTTCATGGACATTTTAATAGCTTGTTATGACGTTACTGAATATTTTTGAAGTTAATGCTGTAGAACGTACGGCGAACCTAAAACCTGATCTGATCTGTTTAGATCAAGATAGGGTGGTAGTAGCCTAGTGGGTAACACACTCGCCTATGAACCAGAAGACCCAGGTTCAAACCCCACCTACTACCATCGTGTCCCTGAGCAGGACACTTAACCCTGAGTGTCTCCAGGTGGGGACTGTCCCTGTAACTACTGATTGTAAGTCGGTCTGGATAAGGGCGTCTGGTAAACGCTGTAAATGTAAAATGTAAGGATCAAGCCGTGTTACGTGATTTGTGTTGCAATTTTCTGTTTGTTAAAACGCTTCATAGAATTCGAAGCTTTTTAGGAAAACGTTAAGTGGTGAAAATTAGTTGATCGATCCTGATGCCATGATAATCGTCACCCGTACAATGAAGGGAAGATGCTGCGTTCTGTCACTCCTCATGCTGTCGCAGATGATAGACAGTCCGTCGCACGTCAATCAGCCGACCTCGGATCACGGCTCTCCGGCGCGGAGCGTTAAATCAACCCGACTTTATTTCCCGCGCATCACAATGCGCCGCGGAGCCCGCAGGTCTACTCTTTATGACGCTTAATTCATCGCGATGACGGGTTATCATAATAAAACCATCACATTTTGGCACCCGATTTGTGGCGAGACCTCCGGGACGTCTGGTTTTGAGTTATGTGTTGGGGGGCAACGCAGACCGCGTCTATTACCACGCGCAATCCGTCTTCAGGGACAGGCGGCTGTAATTACCCAGCTCCATTACGGGCCGCGAGGACGTTGTCGCAGCTCGTGTAAATCGGCAGGCCGTGACACGGGCTTTTTCCGAGGAGCCGGCGCGCTTACAAGGGGACGCGCCACAGCGGCGCAGACAGGACTCAAAGACCCGCTGTCTCATTAATGTGCCAGCGAGTGTGAAGGCCTCGGCCCTGAGAGGACGGGCCTGTCAGTTCGCCGAGCGCCGACGCGTGCTTTTGTTGCCGTCCCAGGTCACCTTGCGGGGAGCATTATGGAAGGTGGCACCTGAGAACGCCAAACGGGTCCTTATATCTCAACCGTGGGACCTTGAACAGATTGGAACAAAATGAGAAAGACAATGCGTTAGAGATATACGTTTATATACGGTACAGGCCAAAAGTCTGGACACAGCTTCTCATTCGACGTGTTTTCTTTATCTTCGTGACCATTTACGTTGGTAGATTCTCACTGAAGGCATCAAAACTATGAATGAACACATGTGGAGTTCTGTACTTAACAAAAAAAGGTGAAATAAGTGAAAACATGTTTTATATTCTAGTTTCTTTGCTCTGATTACTGCTTTACACACTCTTGGCATTCTCTCGATGAGCTTCAAGAGGTCGTCACCTGAAATGCTTCTCCAACAGTCTTGAAGGAGTTCCCAGAAATGTTTAGCACTTGTTGGGGTCCAGCTCACCCCAAACCATCTGGATGGGGTTCAGGTCCGGTGACTGTGGAGGCCAGGTCTCCACTTTTTGTTAAGTACATAACTCCACATGTGTTCATTTATAGTTTTGATGCCTTCAGTGAGAATCTACCAACGTAAATGGTCATGAAGATAAAAAAACATGTCGAATGAGAAGGTGCCCTGTACTGTATATATAATACAAGGACGGGCGGGGACCAGGGACCGCATCGGGAGTCAAAACTGAATCTGATGTGAAATACAAAAAAAAAAAGACCAAGTTCCGGCGATGCAATACGCCGGGGAAACATATTCCCCGTCTCAATGACCGTCAATTACGTTTGGAAATCAGATGTAATCCAGTCGGCGGGTGGCGGTTTGGGGACGCCGGTGGCCGTATTTTCTGCTTCCTGATGGCCAGAAATAAGCAGAAATCTGGTTTGCTTATAGGGGGAATACAGGCTGCTGTCACAGCACTTTTCTCTTCCACGGGCGCACAATTGACGCTCCCCCGAGAGTGTTGCATTTGCAAATTTCCGAAACGTTTTGCCCGCAGCGCTGTGCATCGCCGCGTTTTTATTATTTTTTTTCTCCCCCCCATTTCCTGTCAAAGAATGGATGTACGGGCGGGAAGAGGAGCTGCCAGAATTGCAGCAATGTTTAGTGCTGTTTGTGATTTTATAAAATAACGAGGCCGAATCGCCGCCGCGGCGGGGAAACTGCTGCCGGGGCGTTTTTTGACGGGGGCGGAGTCACTGCTGAATCGCACCGTTTGCCTTGCAGATCTCCGAGGCGGAATGGGACGACCTGCTGGAGGAGTTCGAGGAGAAAAGCTACCTCGGTGCCCACCGGTGGCGGCCGGGCCGGGACCCCTACAAGCTGTATGCCTTCAATCAGAGGGAGAGCGAGAGGATCCCCAGCAACCGAGCACTTCGTGACACCCGTCACTACAGGTGACGCGTTCTCTGATCTCTTCTCTCCACCAGATAGTGTGCGTAAGTGTGTGTCACACTAACAAGAGGGAATAATGAATGCAGGAGGAGCCATTCATGTTTTCCAGGACAGTTTATCACTTTGGGGTCCCTAATGGGACTCAAAGTACTTTAACCGGGTTTATATTGCACTTTTTCACAAATCAAGGAAGAGTGCTTCACTGATGAAACGTCTTTGTTAAGCAGTCACTATACCTACAGTATATACACTAGTCTAATAGTTACAGTATACAGTACAGGCCAGTACAGTCATTGTGTTTTCTTTATTTTCATGACCATATAACGTTGGTAGATTCTCACTGAAGGCATCAAAACTATGAATGAACACATGTGGAGTTCTGTACTTAACAAAAAAAGGTGAAATAAGTGAAAACATGTTTTATATTCTAGTCTCTTTGCTCTGATTGCTGCTTTGCACACTCTTGGCATTCTCTCGATGAGCTTCAAGAGGTCATCACCTGAAATGCTTCTCCAACAGTCTTGAAGGAGTTCCCAGAGGTGTTTAGCACTTACTGGTCCAGCTCACCCCAAACCATCTGGATTGGGTTCAGGTCCGGTGACTGTGGAGGCCAGGTCTCCACTTTTTGTTAAGTACAGAACTCCACATGTGTTCATTCATAGTTTTGATGCCTTCAGTGAGAATCTACCAATGTAAATGGTCATGAAGATAAAGAAAACACATTGAATGAGAAGGTGTCCACACTTTTGGCCTGTACTGTGTACTAATAGCTACAGTATATACTACTGGAAATAGAATTCCACAGTGTTTTAATCGGTGGGCATGGCAAAGAGAGATTCATCACAGAGATCCATTTAGAAAACTCTTTATGTCACAGAGGGTAATATTACTTTGTTCCAGAAGATATTTATGGTGTCTCAAGTTCATGATTTAAAAATCTACGATTTTTAAGTTCTTAAGGGAAAATAATCAACAACTAGGGTCAATAGATTATTAAAAAGGATCTAATTTAACTCAAATTTCCCAAGTAATTAATCATGATTAATTTTCACCATATGCTGCCTGCACCACAGACACGCCCACCTTTAAGCATTCACACTATGTTAGTTTTAACCATAGTTAATTAGAAACCTATAGTTTTTATTTTAAGTAGATTACCATTAGCAAAGAAATCACCTTGATTTCAAATCTCAATTCATGTATACGCCTAACTGCAGTTAGAGAGGAAACAGTCAGTTGAGCTGTCAGTCACGCCTACAGGCTCCTCCCATTTTACATTTTGCCAGAAAATAATTACGCACCAGCACAGATTTCCATAAAGACCACTAGGAAACAGTCAACTTGTGTACCTGCCTGCTCTCGTCTGTAAATTTGTGTCCCATGAAAACCAGGCCCTGAGACTAAACCTAAATTCCCTGCCAAGGTTAACGGCGCTTCCGATTCCGAATTGTCCGTGGCAAATCGACAGGCCCGCTGCAAGAAGATGATCAGCGTCACCTCCACTCCAGCGCCGCTTCAGGAGCGGGTCTGTCGCCTGCTCCTCGTATCGTGACGGGGAGTTTATCTGTCGGAGGGGATTACCCCGAAAATTACTGCCCGGCGGCGCTCCGGTCGCCGACAACGCCGCTGTTTACCCAACGCAAGGCAGCAGGTCGTCTGAGGGCCGCTCGCAGTGCGCCGCGATACAACAAACTGGAAAACCGCATCGCTCAGCGCTAATCTGCGGAAGAGCCAATTTCCCGCCAACGCTTATTCAAAGTCAAAGTCAAAGTCAGCTTTATTGTCAATTCTGCCACATGTACAGGACATGCAGAGAATTGAAATTTCGTTACTCTCAGACCCATGGTGCTTACAAGTAACATTAAATACAACACAGTAACATTAAATACAAAGGTATAAATAACATTTTAACACAATATAATAACATTTTAACACAATAGTAAAATTTTAACACAATTTATTGAATCGAGAATAAAAATTCCCTCTTCACGGGGTCTCGGGTCCCAATCGACTCGGTTCCCCTTTGTTGTCCCTGGCTGGTGGGACGACTTGTCCTGCTTCATTTGACTAGCCGAGACTATTACCACCTTTAAGAAGCTGCTGAAAACCCACTTGTTCAAAAGTATTTCAGACGAATCTAACACTAACACACACACACATGCACACACACACACTGCACAAAATTAAAAAATAATAATAATTTGTGTAGCACTTAACAACTCCCGAGCATGTTCTTTTCCTGACAGCCCTTATCAGGGCTCTTAGTTTTTTAACTCAAAATCTATAGAAACTGAATGAGAATTGCTGGTGTCTTCCTCCTGTAAGTCGCTTTGGATAAAAGTAGTGTAAAGTAAAGTAAAGTAAAGTAAAGTCATTTTCCATCCTGTCCTCGCCATTTCCCTTTTCTTTGCATTGCCACTGAAACCGCGCAGGGATTCTCGGCCTCACCAGCTCGTGTTCGGGTCAGGCGGCGGAACGAGAGTGGCAGCCACTGTCTAACGTGCCACAGACTGGCGACCCGTCCCCAAACGGCGAGGGACGCCCGCTCGGCACGGTCGCTCCGCCATTGATTTCCCCGAGCTGCCGCATCTCCGCATTCGCCCGCCACCCCGTTTCGATCGGACTTGTTAGCCGTCTGGGCTCAGTGGTTGCGTGATTCTCACTGTGCGTATTTCACCAAGCAAAGACACAAATAGATAAGTATGTAAAAAAGACTGCTCCACTTTTTATTCATCTCTGGTATCTTGAGGGGACACTGGACGTATAAGGGAGCAGAGAGACTCTATATTCCACTAATAGATGGCGTCTCTGTAAAAGAAGACCAGATGGAATTGACATTAAAACCACATCTTGCGTTGTGTGTGTATTGTAAGTCATTTTCACGTGCATGGTCAGGACGTCCCTTTCAGCAGAATAATGCAGCGCAGCGTGTTGGATTGTTGGGGAAGAGACGAGCTCAAGGTCCCCCAGATCAGCTGATCATGAACACATCCAACAGGCAACACTTACACCAAATTCGGACCACGCAGCTCACAATGATGAAATGATTACTGGTTAAGAAACGGGTCGGCACAGGTGGGTATTGTGCCCGCCTCCATCTGTCATCCAGCCGTGTGCTCATTGGCTCACCAACTCAACAGCAACTTCAGTCAGATATCTAGCGAAAAGAGAAGAGAAAAAAAGGAGAGAAGCGTTTTCTTTCCCACGTTCACACACAGTGATGGCTGATTTGCAATATGATGGACGCCGACCAATCAGGATTTTTGGGTGCCAACCAAGCATGCATTCAGAAGTTCTTAAGGCCTCGTCCACATAACAACATTTTTCTCTAAAACGGGAAAATTGCAATCCAATGTGGTCTTGCGTCCACACGGAAACAGCGTTTTAGGGGACCCAGAACGGTCCCAGACAGGCTGGAGAACAATGGTGTGTTCAGATGTTTAAGACGGAGAACAAGACGCTTATGGTGGTAGTAGCCTAGTGGGTAACGCGCTCGCCTATGAACCACTTACTACCATCGTGTCCCTGAGCAAGACACTTTACCCTGAGTGTCTCCAGGGGGGGACTATCCCTGTAACTACTGATTGTAAGTCGCTCTGGATAAGGGCGTCTGGTAAATGCTGTAAATGTAAATGTAAATGGGTGAGAGCGGGTAGTTACAGCGCCACCTACAGGTGTGGAGGGGGGTTGAAAGAGCAACACTGTTGCTCTACAGTCTCGGTCTTGTATGTCTAGGTCCCCTTTTTCAGATTGTAGTCTCAAGCGTATTTGCTAACTTCTGTTGTTCTCTGTGTAGCTGTGATGGGTGCTTGGTGACGTGTACCTAAAGCCGTGCGACTTTTCCAGCAAAAAATCATGTGATTTATCGTTGTATATATCAGGAGCGCGAATCGGCGCTCTTTACGTCGCGTAAACTATATGACACAAAACGCACAATAATTTTGCGATTTGGCTGCACTTGAGTATTTATTGAGTGAAAAATAGATTTAAGAATTGCATTGGCCCAGCATAAGACAGACAACTTAGGGCCTTACCCGTGTGACCACTTTGGTGAAACCCCGAAACTGCATTGAGGATCACTATCCGTGTAGAATATTAACAGTCCAGTCAGCGAACGTGGCTTCACCTGACAAATACGAACTCTGAGCGACCTTGACTTACACAGACACGTAGTTAAAAAAAACTTTTAAATACGAGTGGCGCTGAATCATGTCTTCCATTTAGAGGCGGGGGTCCCGGCGGCCACGGCGGCCCCGGCTCCGGCACGACCCTTCTTTCTCGTTCATCTCTCATCGATCGGCGCTTGTCAGGTGCAACCCGCACCCCGTCTCCGCATCGATTTTATTTGCCGAGCTGTCCGTCAGCCAGGCAGAGTCTGAACGTTGCTGCTGTGTCGCGGCCGGACCGGCAAGTCCCGTACAGCCGGTTCAGCGGCGATCAAGGCGGAGATAAAGGTGGTCGACACCGAGCTGGTCAAAAAAAACAAAAAAAAACTGTGTGAGAAATGACTATGCAGAACTATGCATTCATTTAGCAAATATCACTCACAATATTACATTTGAATGTCATTGATTTAGCATGGGAAGTTTATTCTTGCAATAGTACATGTGTAGTACATGCATTGCCTGTATTGCGCAATCCGAGCACCTCTTTATTCTCTTCATGCTTTTTGTACCCTGATTGCACCACTCTCGTCTGCTGCCTCTGGCCTCAGGGTCATCGATCACCCAGCGTTTTATTGGAAGACAGAATTCCGAAGTGTCCAAAATATCAATGATGTTATACAACCGCACTTTATTCCAAAATCAATACTGCAACACGGCTAATTGTTCAACACTGAACGGGGGACGAATGGACAATGAAGAGGAAAGTCCCTTCACCGTGTTGTCTGAACTGGAGGCAGAATTATGAGAGTTGATGTCAGGTTAACTTCCCATGAATAACCATGTATTTTTACGACATAGCAGAGCAGGAAATTGAAATCTATCTATTTTAATTATACTACAAAAGGTTGGACAGAACGGTTTGCCATTTAAATGCATAAGGACAGAAGGATTTAAGGGTTTAAAAGTACTAGCAGGGGTGTGTTGGGAAATTTTCATTACAGACCAGGGGACGACTTTTTGTTGACTGCAGTGCCGAGCAGCGAGGATCTGAATATAGAGAAACGTCTCCGTCAAGATATCCAAAAACGTCTCCTGGCCTCTAAGGAAAAATTCACAACAGTTGCAATACCTGTTTTTTTTTTGTTTTTTTTGGTTATTTGTACAATTTATATAGTTTTATATTGTATATTTATTTACTCAGTTTCTGCGGGGGTAAAATGCAGCAACCCTACACCGCCTGCCAACTCTTCTGCGATGGTGTGAACAGGAGAGTGTTGTATAGCTCATGGTCACATATGCCAGGTGTTAATGGAACCCCTTGAATTTGGGTGGTTTAGTGCAGCCCTGGTGAATAAAGACATCACATACAGATAAATAATGAAATTTTAATCGAGCACTTCGTCTTCTCTTTTTTAATCGATGTTTTAAGATCTGCATGGAAACAATGGGGAGCTTCAGTAATCCTGCAGAAATTATAAAAAATATATTGCTGTCCCAGTAGCAGGAATGGCCATTATTTTATTGCACGGTTACATGTCTGGAATGTAAGAAGTCCTAACTGATACTCCAGATATTAATCAACATGTTAAAATAGTTTAATGTTGATTTGCAACAGCTGCAATATTACTTTGCTATGCACACAGTTGGTGGAGAAAAAAACCCCAATAATAAACGTTAATATTCGTCTTGCCCATTTGAAATGTTAGTAGACAGTTTTAATATAACAGAACAGCACAATTACTAAAACATGGTATATTTCTGTTAAAGTATTCACAGCTCAGTTCTAACTCGGTCCACTAATACTGATGTATACTGATTTTTTATCATTTTACCCTGAAATAGTTTATAATAGTTAATAGTTTGTTCTAATCCTTTACATTTACAACATTTATCAGACGCTCAGTAGTTACAGGGACAGTCCCCCCCTGGAGCAACTTAGGGTTAAGTGTCTTGCTCAGGGACACAATGGTAGGAAGTGGGATTTGAACCTGTGACTCCGTAGTCTTCTGGTTCATAGGCAAGTGTGTTACCCACTAGGCTACTACCATCCCGCTAATCCTCATTATATGAACGTTCACTCTGGTTTAACATTCTTTTTAAATTAAGGCTAATGAGGCCTCTGTAAAAATAGTCCTTCTCCATAACGGGTTCCTGGCCTTGGA
Organism: Denticeps clupeoides; assembly: GCF_900700375.1. Classification (NCBI taxonomy): domain Eukaryota; kingdom Metazoa; phylum Chordata; class Actinopteri; order Clupeiformes; family Denticipitidae; genus Denticeps; species Denticeps clupeoides. The sequence continues at coordinate 2,211,430 of NC_041720.1, read as the reverse complement.
ACCCGCATCTCGACGTGGTATTTCGGAAACGCGGCCCGCTCCCCGCCTGCCACTGATCCCCCATCATTCCTCCGTGGCTTTTCGCAATTACCCAGATTGCCCTGTGCTAAAACGAGTTAATTGTGCTCTCCTTCAGCTATACTTTTCTGTAGAAGCAGGTCACTCCACAACGCCGTCCGGAGTGCAAAAATAACTTGGCGGATCCATTCCCACACACACCCACCACCGCCACCGTTTTCCGCGGAAGGCCTACGGCGGCATCCAGCGCGGCCGAAATCAAACAGCAATCAGTCACCTTGCCGGTGAAACAATGCGCCGGCGCTCGGTTTGAAAAGCCAGAGAATAGCTGCATTCTTCAGGCTTTCTGCACCTTGCAGACTCAATTTCATCGCAACGTTTCTTCTACGAATACGGCGTGACAATTCCCACAGAGGGCTCTCTGCAGGCGTGTCCTTCATCCAAACATGACGTTTTGCAAACGTTTTTTCCTCCTTTTTTGCCACTAGATGCAAAGAGAAGAACGTTTGCAAATGGAGCCGACCTGAAACTTTCATGTGATCTACGCACGTTTTATTCCACAGGAATCCAGTTAAACCATAAACCAAGCAGAGCGTCCTCGTCCCAGGAGGCCCAGACTGGAGTTAAGGAACTTTTGTCTGTTTGTTGTGGTTGTGTCACTAGTAGCCGTTTATCTTATCTGCATACGAAATGTCACAGAAGCCACTTCAATATGCAGGTAAAGGCCAGAGCGCGCAAACAAAGTGCAGGGCATTGCAGAGCGAACCACCTGGTCACCCAACTTTGAACTCTTACGAAGTTTCAGGGCTGTACGGATCTGTTAAAAAAGAGAACCACGTATTTTAAGCATGAATAAATAAAAAACATATTGCAATGTAAATTTATCAACCGTAGACGGTTAATAATCACATTTAAATGGGCAACATGTGTCCATAACAAAGACACAGCAGCATTTTTTAATAAAATTATAACAAACCTTTTACAGATACATCAACGTTTGGCATAACCGTATACCTGAAAAAAACAAGATAATCTGGGCAATTCCACTGAAAATGGGACTTTATTTCACACCCATGAGGCCAGTGAAATACCAGGTATTTTCATGATGCAAGTTATTATATTAAGTGATTTATTTGAAGGCTTGTTTTATTTTATTTATTGTGTCTGCAGTATTTTTTTAGACCTTTAAACTCTAGATTTATGGATTACGAGTCATTTTTAATGATATATAAGGCCTCTTGTTTTTTGAACAACTCCAAAACCAACGGCTTGTGCTGTATAATCAAAATCTCCTCCGTTGGCCTAATTTATATCCTTCATACCGTATCTACCGCGCAGCCCTATGTGTCACTTCCTGTTTTTTATGACACATTCTTTCAGGTCCATTTAAGTTCCTTTCGTGGTTCCTTTTGGGCATCACATTGGTTTTCTTTGTATTTTTAATAAAATCCTTTTTTCCTCGAATGTCCCTTGACATGACAAAAGCGATTTTTTTAAAATTTGGTAATTACTGCGAAGCCAAGGCAGACCTGGACTTTATATGTTGGTTTTCTCCCACGCTCCCATGGTTCTGTTTAGTTGGTGACGTTACGCTGCTTTTCTGTTTCTTGATTTCTGTTTTGGCCATCGTGCCTTTTTCTTTTTTATTTATTAAACTTCACACTTCACATATCAAGCGTTTGTGCCCCATTTACACCCCGTGGCACAGTTAGCTCATGAAATCCAGTGTCTCAGATTATTAAAATATTATCTATGATGAGTCGACATGCAGAAATCTCCAACTTCTGAAATGCTCCAATTGTTTAAATTTGATAATTAGCAATTAATATATGGTTTTATATATGGTTTTAAATTATTACTGTTATTAGTGACAAAATAAATGCATGTGTTGAGAGCCTTGCAACATCTCTAATGACATTTGAATGACCTCTCGGCATTTTAACCTTTTCGTCCTCCGAGTCCAGTTCGATCGCTTCCCGCTGGGCGTGCATCTGATGGAAGGGGCGGGAAACGCGTCCTCTCAGCGCGCATACCTACGTCGGCTGTGTGAGTGATGGACCAGCGCGTCCCGCTCCCTGTCAGCCCCATCAGACCGCCGAGCGTGAAGGAGTGGCTCCTCACAAGGTTCTGGGGCTCTCTCTCTCTCTCTCTCTCTTATTCCCCTCATCTCCGCACCCAGTGCAGTAAGTCATGCGGAGGGGGTGTAGTAATAAAGAGGGCGGCCGATGAGAGACGCGCCTGTTACTCTTCCATAGTACCATATAAATAAAGATTGATTGATTGATTGATTGATTGATTGATTTGCCCAGTCCAGCTGCAGCCCTCCTGTTCAAACACTGTTATCATCGTGAACTTGAGAACGAGGGGCTGTAATTCGCAGCCAGGGCGTATGGAAAACACAATGAAAGCATCAACGTCATTGAATAATTAACTGAGCTGCGTGGACAACCAAAGCGAGAAAGCCGGCGTTGCCAGTTTTACATTTTTTTACTCCCTGAAAATTATAATAAGATAAACAGGAGCCATAAACGCCGCTGTGTGGGAACCACTAGTCATACTTATTAAAACCTGCCGCTGTGCCGCGTTGTTTTTGCTGCTCAGGCCGGCGGCTGTTTATAGCGCACGTGCTATATTTTCGACGCGTGATATAAAGCTCCCGGAAATGCCTGTCGCTGCCACACGCCGCCGGGTTCCGTCCCGCCGAGGGGACGGGGGCCTATCAAGTTGCGAAGTGTGCTGTCACCCGGCCAATATGGCTGCATCTGAGTGTCATTTTTCAGTGCCGCCCTCATCAAGCATGCGGCTTTGTTGTTACCCCGGCGCGCCGCCATTAATCGTATAAACGCCGGGGTGCCGGTCCGTGTCTGCAGAATTCACAATACAACCACACTCATGCCTTCATTTTCACTGTGACCTTTGACCTCAGACACTGTACCATTCTTTCCCTCAACAACATTAAATGGGTTCTGTGAAATCAATTTTTCTTTATTCTAATACTTGGTGGTAGTAGCCTAGTGGGTAACACACTCGCCTATGAACCAGAAGACCCAGGTTCAAACCCCACTTACCACCATCGTGTCCCTGAGCAAGACACTTAACCCTGAGTGTCTCCAGGGGGGACTGTCCCTGTAACTACAGATTGTAAGTCGCTCTGGGGGTCTAATAAATGCTGCAAATGTATTTGTGAAGAGTATGAGTGGAGTAAACCTTACAATGTCATGATAAACTGTACTATACAACAAGATAATAAACTACAGTACAATTAATGCACTTTGTGGACCTCGCTGGGCCTGTCTTGGCTCAGCACTCTCCCTCACCGGCCCTGTCCCGATTCAGTTTTTTTTAGGCTGTACAGATCCTGTCCCTACATGTCCCCTCTGTTGGCCAAGGACCTCACCGGCTGTGTCCCAATTCAGTTTTTTTAGGCTGTACAGATCCTGTCCCTACATGTCTCCTCTGGTGGTCGAGGACCTCATCGGTCGAGGACCTCACCGGCCGTGTCCCAATTCCGTTTTTCATCCGGTACAGACCCTGTCCCTACATGTCCCCTCTGGTGGCAAAGGACCTTACCAGCCCTGTCCCGATTTAGTTTTTTAGCCGGTAGAGACCCTGTCCCTACGTGTCCCCCCAAATGTTAGGCATTTCTAATATAATTTAATAATGTTTGTTTGTTTTTGGAATTTAATAAAAAAACGTATGCATACATTTATAATTGTCATGAAAATCAGAAATTGTCTGGTTTTGTTATGAGAATATTAGGTGCAGTTTTTTTTCTGTAAAATGTCACGAGTTATGTGTCATGTTGTGTTTTAATCTAAAAAAAAAAAAACAAGGGGACGGAGCAAATCACATTTATGGATTTGCACCATGCATCGATGACTTTCATTTATTTCACTTATGACTTCTGGCCAGACATCATGTCTGTGGCACAGAAATTATGTTCTCGGGGTTTTTTTTTTTTTTTTACCCCTCCTGCTTCAGCACAAGCAAAATCTCCCACTTTCCCAGCGGCCATTAAAATGTAATAACCCCCCCAAAAAGTGCTGCGTCTCGGCTTCTCCTGGCCCTCAGCTCCTGACTCGGAGTCACCGGCTCGGCGCTCTGCGGCCGCGGAGGTGTCATTGTGTCCGGCGGGCGGCCGGTGCCACAGTCCACTGATTAAAGCGCTGGGAGACGGAGGGCCTGGCAGGCTCTAAATCCGCCGCCGATGGGAGATGGGTTCCCCCGACCACGTGAGGATAGTGGGGATAATGGTGGAGCAATCAGGCCATGCTGCTGTCAGGGTGACGGGCCTCCGGCATTTTCAGGGCTGGTTCGGCCACGGCAAAGGCTGCTGCGGCGGCATCAAATATGCATTTTTTTCGGACACGGAATTCACTGGATGTTTTTTTTTTTTTTTTTTATTGCAACATCTAGAGGCGTCTGGTGTTACAGTTATAAATAAGTCAATATATGTGCTGTACATTTTACATTTAGAGCATTTATATTATGCATCCGGCTAGACGATGAAATTTTTCAACGCTACACAAGCAAAAAGTCGAGACCAGGGGTGACACGTTCTCAGCTCTATATAAGATGTTGCACATGGGGCACGTTCGCTAATGTCACATTCACCGGTTCACCAATTAGAACGTTTGAATTAAAGCGTCTGATAACCTGCATGGTGGTGCCGGTGGTGGGCGTGGTCACGTTTGTGTGTTAGGAGTGTAGAGAACGGAGGAGAATGGGAGCAGACGGACGCCGCCCTACACCTGGGCGTGTCACGTATTGGCAGGAGGGATTTAGATAGTCTAGAACGAGGAAGCCCGGTACATGCCTGCAGAGGGGACGTGTATCTTGGTATTTAGCGTGTCCGCCTCTCGCTTTTTAAAGCGACGTTGTCGCTGTGGTCCAGGGAAAAAGCGCCGCAGCACGTCTGCCTTGTTAAATATTAATACCTTCCATTTAATCCTGTAGTCAAGGGCCATGGTGAGTTGTTGCAATTTTACACGTTAATGTAAAAATACGACGGACTATTAAAACCTTTTGCATTAACAGTGAAATAACCGGCTGGTGGGAAGTGTGTGGCGTGATCTCCGCAGTTCAAACAGCGGAAATAGCGGCAGAACTACCAGTAGTGTCCAAAAAGCCAAATACATTCAAACTCTAAAGAGAATGAATAGTTTAAGTATCCCCGCGGTTACATTTTAAAGGGTTAAACCGAGTTAACTTTTGTCCCATGATTCTCGGGTGCCTTCGTTTGGCAGCATTAGGCCATTTGTTACACGTTCCTCCTTGTTCTGTTTTAACCGGATCATGCCAAGTTATCCTTAAGTTAAAGTATACGTTGGTATATTGCTGTATGGACACTTGAAGCTTTTTTTTTTTGTAATGTAATCAGGACTCTGCAGAGGTGGCGCGTGTCATGTGACCCGCAGTTTCCGCAGCCGCGGTGTGCCGGTCTTATGTGTGTAGGTGGACCGAGCCAACCGGCACTTTTCAACATGTTCCTTTTTTAAGTAAAACCCCTGTGTTGGTGTTCTTCACCCTGTGAAGAACCGATCAATCAAGATGATATATCGCGAATATGTTTTGACTTTGACAATTGACTCTACGCAGTTTAATCAAGTCTACTGCATCAAGTGCTCAATTTGGAATATGAAACCTGTTATAGAACTTCATTTATGAAAATTAAGTTCTAAAAGGTGGACGAGCCTGCAGGCATGTACCGGGCTTCCTCGTTCTAGACTATTTAAATCCCTCCTGCCAACACGTGACACGCCCAGGTGTAGCGTGGCGTCCGTCTCCTCCGTTTCTCCTCCGTTCTCTACACTCCTAACACACAAACGTGACCACGCCCACCACCAGCGCCACCATGCAGGTTATCAGACGCTTTAATTCAAACGTTCTAATTGGTCAACCTGTGAATGTGACATTAGCGAATGTGCCCCATGTGCAACATCTTATATAGAGCTGAGAACGTGTCACCCCTGGTCTCGACTTTTTGCTTTTGTAGCGTTAAAATTTGCTGTGTATCACAATGACAATCACTTTACAAAAATAAAAGGGTGGGTGGCGGTGGGGGCCTAGCGGTTAAAGCAAGTGGGCCCGGACTCGGAAGGTTGCTGGATCGAATCCCGAACCCCACTGAGGTCCCCTCGATGAAGGCACCGTCCCCACACGTTGCTCCCCGGGCGCCTGTCATGGCTGCCCACTGCTCACCGAGGGTGATGGTTAAAATTTCATATATTTTTATTTATTTATTTATTTTTAAATACAGAGGACAAGTTTTGCCGCGTCACCGTGTGCTGTGCTGCAGTGTCTCACAATGTCCTTTCTGAAGCCCTCTGACCGGTGGAGCCCCATTTTGGGGACAAGAAGGAAGGACAGCTTTGATATTTAAAATGTCTGTAGGAGAGGAGGATGAAATCAGCGTCTCATTGATTATTTTAATGCTGAAAAGACGATAAAGAGACATAAATGAACTCGGCTAATGCTGATTTCTCAGAACTGGAGTAAAAGTCGCGAAATGTGGAACGGTGACGGTGGCGCCGGCTGCTTCCTGCCGTACGTTCTGACGGAATCTACGATCTGGTGAAAAAAATCGGTGCATCCAGGATGCAGGAACGGGAGTGGTGGAGGGTTCCGCTGGGCCCCGGGGCCACAGATCGTGGCGTCGTTCTCCTCGGTGTCGCCGAGGCGCCTGCAGGGAGGTAATAAACGCGGGGGGCTCGGCGTGAGCCGGCAGAGCATTAAATCACACGCAAAATTAGACCCTCGCAAACATCCGTCGCCGTTCCGACTCTAAACACACACACACACACACACGGCTTCATCCGGCGTCGCCGGAGAGGGGCCGGAGTGCCGAGCGGCCCCGAGAGAACTTCGGGGAACGTCCGGTAAAAAAAATGAAGTGATTGTCACTTGTGATACACAGCAGCACAGCACACGGTGCACACAGTGAAATGTGTCCTCTGCATTTAACCATCACCCTGAGTGAGCAGTGGGCAGCCATGACAGGCGCCCGGGGAGCAGTGTGTGGGGACGGTGCTTTGCTCAGTGGCACCTCAGTGGCACCTTGGCAGATTGGGATTCGAACCAGCAACCTTCTGATTACGGGGCCGCTTCCTTAACCGTTAGGCCACCACTGCCCCCTAAGCGCGTTCGTAGGGTAATCACACTGTCACCCTTAACCCCGTCCTCCTGTGCTCGCCACTCCCACCTCGCAGCGGTCCAAGGCCTTCGGCGAGACGCCATAACTTAATTAACAGCATATCGACGTCGGTTAGCGAATTAATTGGCTTAAAAAGCGAGGCATTGGAGGGCCAATCGTCTCCAGCTCAACGCGTCCTTCTGCACCCTGAACGCCGCGCGCGCCGGGCCCGCCCTCTTCTCCCGCCGCCGTACTCCGTACGCAGGCCGGACCTTTTCTGGCGGTTATATGGTAAATTATGACCGGGCAAGTTAATGGCAACCAAATGGCCTACATGGCCGTGGCGAAACTTGTAAATTTGTAAATCGATACGGCGCCCGGGGCGGCCGCGGTCGATGGATCTCGTTAATGACAGGGAGCCATTACGGCGAGCGATCGGGCCGTTTTTTTAACATTGAATGCGTGGTGCAATAAAAAAAAAAGTGTGGGGGGGGGTTAGTAATGGATTTATTAATTTATTAAGGTGAGCGTATCAATCGCGATGCATCGGCAATGTTTCCTCTACAGGAAATAAACACCAATTTTTTTTTTTTTTTTTTTTTGGTTTTCAAATGTGTCACTGAACCGGCTGGCTTTCTTTTTTTTTTTTTTTTATTCCCCGCTCCCTCCTCACCGCGCTGCCGCATAGCGCACGCTCCCTCCGTCGCCAGGCCCGGCACTCCTCCTGGGAGAGGGCCGGCAATCTGATGGCGAAAACTGCCTCGGTCCAGAACCTTCTGTCTTCATCCACCTGAATCCGTCAGGCCCATCACATCAGGCTCCGGCGCCCGGATCCATAATTCATAACCGCACACCGAACGGCCGGCCGCGGTGCTGTCAGCAGGGACGTCGCCTCTCCTCCGGCTTCTGGTCCCCTCTGTTGCTATAGGTACTGCGGCCGGGGTGCCAGACAGAAACTGGGCGCGCCCGTCGGCTCATAACGTGCCCGCTTAATTAAGTTAATTTCACCGTAGCGGGCAGATAAAAGGTCAATTATTGCACTCAGAGCTCATCAACGCGATGAAATTCCATTAAAGGTGTGAATGTTGAAGGGATCACAGGAAACGTCCTTCACTGCAGAGGCTGGAAGCACAATTACAGCCAAGACGGTTATTGCAGCTTCGTTTGATGCAATTGTTCATCTAATGTTCACTATATTGTGTCCATTTTGTAATATAACTACATTTGGAAATTAATTAAATTCCCCCTCAAATATCATAATTGAATAAATGACATTTATGTTGTACAGTATTTAACAGATGCTGGGCTATATTTTCCTGGTGCTAAATAGGGCAAATTTAAGCACCTGATAACATTAAGCTCCTGATAATTTAACATTACCATGGATGAAGTGGTCAGTTCCGGTTCACTAGGACCCCCAACTAAGAATACAATCTTTTTATTCACTCTGTTCTAGTTTCTATACAGAAGTCAGACAAGAAGAAGGTTACAAGTTCATCTAAATATTCACTAAAGAGGAAGGTCTTGAGCTGCCGTGTGAAGGTGCTCAGTGACTGAGCTGGAAGTTCATTCCACCACCGAGGGGCAAAAAAAGGAGGAGAGTCTAGATGAGCGTCTTCCTTTTACCTTCAGAGATGGAGGGACCAGGCGAGCAGTACTGGAGGCTCGGAGTATACAAGGTGCAGTGCGAGGTGTAATAAGGGCTGTGAGGTAGGATGGTGCTACTCCATGTTTGGCTTTGTAGGCCAGCATCAGTATTTTGAACCTGATGCGTGCAGCTACTGGGAGCCGGTGGAGGGAACGTAGCAGAGGGGCGGTGTGGAGAACTTGGGAAGGTTGAAGATCAGTCGTGCTGATGCATTTTGTATGAGTTGTAGAGGTCGGAGGGTGGACCAGCTAGAAGGGAGTTACAGTAGTCCAGTCTTGAGGTTACTAAGGACTGAACCAGTAGTTGGGTGCCTGGGTTGGCAGAGCCTGTTGGTGTCGGTAGTGGCGTGGGGGCTGTTAGGAGTGTAGAGAACAGAGAGAAATGGAGGAGAAATGAAGTGATTGTCACATGTGATGCACAGCACACGGTGCACACAGTGAAATTTGCCCTCTGCATTTAACCATCACCCTGAGTGAGCAGTGGGCACCATGACAGGCGCCCGGGGAGCAGCGTGTGGGGATGGTACCTTCATCATGGGGACCTCAGTGGCACCTTGGCGGATCTGGATTCGAATCGGCAACCTTCTGATTACGTGGCCGCTTACCTTAACCGCTAGGCCACCACTGCCCCACCACCACCCTGCCTACAGGGCAGGATTAATGTTGACATGGTGGTTGATTGTGCGGAAGCCTGGTGTGGTGCTAATTGAATTCGGTGGACGCTTATGAAATTAATCTCGGGAACATCTGCTCGCCGGGCGGGCGTGGCAGTGAGGCGCTCCTCCTCTTTGTCTATTGCACGGGGCAGCTGCACCGTCGGGATAGAGCGGCTTCAAGCACCCATCTGGCCGCCCAACCCCCCCCTTCCCCGGCGCGTTTGGACCTTCGCCGAAGCGCCCTGTAACACCAAACGGCGCGTGTGCACAGGCGCCGCCTGTTGATCCACCAGGATGAGCACGTGCATTACAGGGTTTTAATAGCGCCTGAGAGAGAGAGAGAGAGAGAGAGAGGACGAGAGACGACCTCTTCTTACCGAGCGTGCCGCTGGTTTAATTTCAGGCCTTGACTCTTGTTGCCGTTTTTTTTCATTTTAATTACTATCGTGCGAATGAAACCGGGCGCCGGCGGCATCATCCAACAACGTAAACGAGGGGATGGACAGAATTAGCTTTCCCCCCGAGGCCGGGAGCGGCGAGAGACCGGGACCCACGGACGGGACTCTCGAGTGGCGGGAAAAGTAAACCGCGCCCCCATCCTGCCAGCTGTTTAGCGCCGATGGCTCAGAGCTGCCAGGATCTGCTTTTTTCCGACAGGAGGCCAATTATGGCCAATCACGGCGGCGCCGCCAGCTCCCCTCGCCGCCTCTCACTGGATACGCCGAGAATCCATTTTGGCTACCAATTAAGGCGGCGGATGGCGTGGAGGCAGGAGGCTTCGGGAACTCCGGTGCAGTGACAGAGCCCAATTACGGGAGACGGGAGAGTGCACTCCGGCTCGCTTCCCGCCAAATCGGCGTCGGCAATGATGCGCCTGCGGCAGAGGTGCCGGCGAAGCTCTTCACTTCGGTACTGATCTGACGTGCCGGTGCCGGACGGGCGAAGGAAGCCGTGCTTGAAAACAAACAAGCCTCCTGTCACTCCCGTAAAGCAACTAGCCGTCCTCGCTGGACGGGAGTAATTATCACGAGGCGCATCTTAGCTGGCGCCCGGTAACCGTACTGTTCGCCATTAGCCCCGCCCATCACATTTATTACATGCAAATACAGTAAGGTCAATCACCACGTCAATCTGGAGTAAACGTGCAAATTACGGCTGTCGAAACGAGTAATTTAATCGTTAGCTCTGTTGAAGGTGGGCGTGTCTGTCGCTGTTTCATAGCTACTTAACCCGCAATAAACCCGACTGATAGACTTTATTTTTTACTTTACTTTACTTTACTTTACTTTACTTTACTTTACTTTACTTTACTTTACTTTACTTTACTTGGCAGACGCTATTATCCAAAGCGACTTACAGGAGGACCAGCAATTCTCGTTTGGTTTCTATAGATTTTGAGTTACAAAACTAAGGCCGAACTTGTCAGGAATAGAACATGCTCAGAAATTGGTAAATGCTAGACGAGTTTTTTTATTTTTATTTTGTGAGTGTGTGTGTGTGCATGTGGTCCCCCGTTCGGTCCCCCGTCCCGTTCGGTCCCCCCGTCCGAATTCTCTTCCACGCGCTCGTTTCCGTAGTGCATTAAATCGCACGGGAAGGTTTTGTCTTAACAATCAGTCACGGTTGATTCTGAAATGGTTAAAAGCATGAAGATAAATCAAGCAGAACGGTTAATTGTCGCAGCGCAGAAATTAATTTCCCCAAAAATTCCGATTTCTGAGCCCGTGCCGAAGCGGCCCAAATTCCGCGGGACTGTTCACGCCATCATGGAAAAATCTGATCACATTGGGCCATTTTGCATTGGGAACGTAACCTGTTTTGTGTGTGACGTGCTTCTTTTCCAGTAGTGTTGGCGAGACCAGGAGACATTCTGAGAAAATCTCGTATCTGTACGTTGCTTCCAGCTCGGAGCAGCGAGGGGGAATTTTGACGAAAAACAGGACCCGATTGCTGCGAGAACGTGAATCGTGCGTCCGTTCTGTCGACGAGACGCGGGCGACATTGAAAAAAAAAAACGGGGACCTGAAGGTTTTTTTGTCCAGGGAGACCTGCAGAGGAACCCGAGAGTCTCCGGGCCAGGAACTCACACCGCCGCTCTTCTGTTTCGCCTTGTGCGGTGATCACCTCTGGCTCTAGGGCAGCCATTGCTCATCCCGTAATGAGGGCTTATTTTTGCACCGAATACCTCCGTCCATTTTTTCCCCGTGTTGCAAATAGGCCAAGTGAACTGTGTCACAATACCTGTGGGCCAGATATAAAAAAAAGCTCCTCGGCTCCTCCGGTGTGTCACGGCGAAGATGACCCAGTGGAGCATTCCGCCTGACACAGTTAAACCGGGGATAAAGAAAAAGTGAAGTGAAGTGATTGTCATTGTGAAACACAGCAGCACAGCACATGGTGACACGGTGAAACGTGTCCTCTGTATTTAACCATCACGCTTGGTGAGCAGTGGGCAGCCATGACAGGCGCCCGGGGAGCAGTGTGTGGGGACGGTGCTTTGCTCAGTGGCACCTCAGTGAAGTGAAGTGAAGTGATTGTCACATGTGATACACAGGTGCACACAGTGAAATTTGTCCTCTGCATTTAACCCAGCAGTGGGCAGTGTGTGGGGGACAGTGGCACCTTGGCCGATGGGGATTCGAACCGGCAACCTTCTGAATACGGAAGGCCGCTTCCTTAACTGCTAGGCCACCACTGCCCAATCATTCTTGGCTGTTTTTTTCCTTACGAGCACGTGATCGGGCAAGTTGTCCGTAGCGTTCTGACAGATGGGAACGTCATCGCTCCATGTTGGCCATCACGCTTGCCGCGAAATCCCCGTAAACAACAGACGTTGTTTCATCGGAAGCGGCTGCTCGGCAGTCGTTTTTTTTTTTTTTATTTCTATCGTGTTTCACGTTCGCTCGACGAGGCCTGTGAGACGCGCGAGCGACTGAAAAGGAGCAGGATGGACGTTAATCCCGTCCGATGCTTAATCCCGTCGCTCATCCCAGCCACTGTAAAAGCCCTTTGTGGAGGAACGCCGGTGCTTTCGGCCGGCACGGACGCTGAGGGATGCCACAGTAGAGAATACGTTCCGAAGCTGTTGAACTCCTTGTTGGAGACCAGATCGTTGGCAGAGGAAACTCACGAGAAAATGTCTTTTTTTTTTTTTTGCTGTGTAAGTGTTGCGTAAAGCCAAAGGCGTCCTCAGGATTTACATGAATAAATGTTTGGGGGTGTTGTTAGCCTAGCGGGTAACACACTCGCCTACGAACCAGAAGACCGAGGCTCAAATCCCACTTACTACCATCGTGTCCCTGAGCAAGACACTTAACCCTGAGTGTCTCCAGGGGGGGACTGTCCCTGTAACTACTGATTGTAAGGGTGGAGGTAGCCTAGTAGGTAACACACTCGCCTATGAACCAGAAGACCCAGGTTCAAACCCCACTTACTACCATCGCGTCCCTGTGCAGGACACTTAACCCTGAGTGTCTCCAGGGGGGCGTCTGGTAAATGCTGTAAATGTAAAATGACTACGTCAAGAAAGATGTCTTTTTGTTGGAGTTTAATGATTTCTGCGTCAGCGGTGGCCTAGCGGTTAAGGAAGCGGCCCCGTAATCAGAAGGTTGCCGGTTTGAATCCCGATCCGCCAAGGTCCCACTGAGGTGCCACTGAGTAAAGCACCGTCCCCACACACTGCTCCCCGGGCGCCTGTCATGGCTGCCCACTGCTCACTCAGGGTGATGGTTAAATGCAGAGGACAAATTTCACTGTGTGCACCGTGTGTTGTGTGGTGGCGATTTAACGTTTTTTTCATGCATTGGCGATGTCACGATGTCTGGTTTTGACATTTCCTGAACATACGGTAACACACAAGCATGACATATTGTCCAAAACCGCTCTTTCACCCAGCGACCCGGCACAGAGACACGGCAGATATGCTAAAGCGACAAGTCTGCGAGACGGCGTCCCCAGGCCCGGATGCCGCGGCCAACAGGGGCCCTGATTTCATGCCGAGCGCACGCTGCTTAAAAAGTGGCTCGCGTCGAATTCCGCTGCGTTCGGTTCGGTTTTCCCGCCACGAGTGTGACGGCAGCCACTGGATCCACGATGACTCCATAAAGGAGGACGGAGTGGTGGTGCACCCTGCTCCCGTGCGGAATCGGCAGCGGCGGTCTGATGAGCCGGAGATCTTCATCTCCGCCCGGTGCTGAGCTCGCAGTCTGGGGAGAGCCGCCATTGTTCAAAGACCTTCGGTTTAGCATATCTGACGTTTCCCTGTAATGCGCCGAGTCGGCCTTCTTTTCACCGCCAGTCAAAGACGAAGGTCACACAGACGTTCCAGGTGACGTTCTTCTGCTGATTCCTGGTGACAAAGAGTAAAAAACGCACCGTTCAACCCGTTACCTGCTATTGAATGAGACTGAAAATCCCCTCTTCATGGGGTCTCCGATCCCAACCGACTCTGTTCCCCTGTGTTGTCCCTGGCTGGTGGGACAACTTGTCCTGCTCCTTTCGACTAGCCGAGATGACCACCACCTTTAAGAAGCAGCTGAAAACCCACTTGTTCAAAAAGTATTTCAGACGAATCCAACACTTACACACACACACTTACACACACACACACCGCACAAAATGTAAAAATTATCCTCGTCTGGCACTTAACAATTTCCGAGCATGTTCTTTTTCTGACAAGTTCGGCCTTATCAGGGCTCTTAGTTTTTGTAAACTCAAAATCTAAAGAAATTGAATGAGAATTGCTGGTGTCCTCCTGTAAGTCACTTTGGATAAAAGCGTCTGCCAAGTAAAGTAAAGTAAAGTAAAGTAAAGTATTAAAAACTGATGGAAAAAAACAGGAGCAAAAAAAGAAAAATCAGTGGAAGGAGGCACATTTTTTGTTCCTCTTAGCAAAATGATAATGTGTTAAAAGAAAAGATTTGCACATAATAATCAATATATCTAAATAATCTATATAAATAGTTCTCTATACAGTGGGTACAGAAAGCATTCAGATTTTTCACTCTTTGTTATATTGCATTTGCCAAAATAATTTCGTTTCATTTTTTTCCTCATTATTCTACACACAGCACCGAATATTGACAGAAAAACACAGAATTGTTGACGTTTTTTTGCAGATTTCTGAACAAAGATAAAGTGAAATATCACGCGGTCCTAAGTATTCAGACCCTTTGCTCAGTATTTAGTAGAAGTTCCCTTGTGAGTTAATGCAGCCACGGGTCTTTTTCACTCCTGGACGCCATCTCCTCCTGGCAGATCCTCTCCAGTTCTGGCAGGTTGGATGGTGAAGGTTGGTGGACAGCCATTTTTAGGTCTCTCCAGAGACGCTCACTCGGGTTTAGCTGTGTGCTCAGGGTCATTGTCTTGTTGGAAGGTCTGAGGTCCTGAGCACTCTGGAGAAGGTTTGCGTCCAGGATGTCCCTGTTCTTGGCCACAACCATCTTTCCCTCGATTGCAACCAGTCCTTGGGGATGACCAGAACCCCTTACCCGCTAACAAGGGACTTCCTGGGATGCCTTTGTAACAGAAAGGGACCTTTGGGGACATCGAAGCGACTTTATTTTGCTTGTCGGGTTGACTCGACCCACTGAAGGGAACGTGAGATGCCCTCTGGCTTTTTCAGCTAGAACTTCTTTCCCGTATTTTCCACGCCCAACCGTGGAATCCGCATCATCGGCAGCTCCGCCCGGCGCGGCGGGCCCGAGGATCTCTAATGAACGTTTGAATACCGCGTTGGAGTGGAAGACGGATGGGAGGAGCGGTCCGGGGCCCCGAGCTCGGCAGGAGAAACCAATAGCCGCGGTGATGGATGCAGATCCCATCGCGCCGCATTTGCAATTCCGCGAGAAGAACGCTCGGCGCCGGCGTGTCTCCCGCTCCCCCGTCTCGTCTGTTTGGAGACGTGCGCGTGCCAACAAAAGGAAGTCCTGACGGGAACCCCGGCGGTGGGAGAAGACGGGGAGCCGCTTCGGCTGAAGATGTTCTTCTGCGTCCCGCCGATGCTTCGACAACAACTGTCTTAAAGATGGACGCTTTTCCTGTGCGGCCCGGTGGTGCCGGGCGCCAAACCGGCCGCCCACCGCAGGCGGTCTGACGGAGCTATTCATTAAAAAAATAACCTCCGTTTCGCGGGGTATCGCTGTCCCAGCGACACTTCCCGCTCACATCTTCTAATGAGGCGACCGTGAAATACTCGTTTATATTCAAAAATATTCCGCTGGTGGTCATATGTCAGATAACGCCACGGCTCCTGAAGGCTACTATAAATTATTCACCAGAGTCGACCCTCCAGCAGCAGAACCTCTAGATTGCTTTATTTTGGACGTGCGTCCTCTGGGTTGGACCATAAACCGTTTATGAAATGACAATTCGTTTTTTTTTATCTTTTTTAATGACGAAGAATTACTGGATGTAATCGTGTCAAAGTGGAGAATTACGTCCGGTACGGTGGTTGCGGAGCGAAGTAGTAAAAGCGGGTCAGCGGTGGCCTAGCGGTTAAGGAAGCGGCCCCGTAATCAGAAGGTTGCCAGTTCGAATCCCGATCCGCCAAGGTGCCACTGAGGTGCCACTGAGCAAAGCACCGTCCCCACACACTGCTCCCCGGGCGCCTGTCATGGCCGCCCACTGCTCACACAGGGTGATGGTGTAATGCAGAGGACACATTTCACTGTGTGCACCGTGTGCTGTGCTGCTGCGGATCACAAGTGACAATCACTTAACTTTTTTTAACTTTTACCTTTTAAACCCAGTACTGGACTGTGTCCATCATCAGTTCGCTTTCTGGTAAACGCGACCGGCGGTACTAGTCCATGCAAAAAGATGAGCTCTCCTCTCCCAAACTCGGAAGAATGCTGATCTGGGGTCAGTTTGAAAGTGAACGTGGTGGCAACCTGTACTAATGGAAACAAGATTGTCTCTACTGTATTTAATGCGCTCAATGGTGGTGGATTTGCCGGTGAATGGTTGTTAGAAATAAGTTTAAAAGGCAAAAACAAAAAAAAAAAAAACGCGGCCGCGAGCAGTCGCGACGGCAGCCGACCTCGGAATGAATCATTTTTCAATTTATACCTCTCTCTTACACATATTTTATGTTTTATGTTAAATACATAAAAGTGTAATATTTGGTTATGTTTGCAATATTTGCATATTGGTTTTCATTGTTTACTTGCAATATTTGCAATACTGTGGTCTGTAGCGGCCGCTAAAGCATTTCACTGCATATCATACCATGTAACATTCAAGTTCGATTTTTAACTTGCAATGTAAAATGTTTGGCTGAAGCCCAAAAACGATCTGTCCGTTCACATTGACCGCTCCCGGAGGCCCCTGCGCCCGTAAATTGGGCCACCGCTTGGTGAAAAGCTCCCACCGGCAAGGGCCAGACTTGGCCGTGGCAGCTCGGCACAGTTTTGTCCGATGCTTTCCCACCTCGGCCTCAGGAGGCTCTTTACCTCCGCCAGGACCTGCCATGGCTGCTATCAGCCAATCTGTTCCAGTTCGCCGGAAGCACCTCTCTCTCTCTCTCTCTCTCTCTCTCTGTCAGTGGCTCTCTCTCTCTCTATCTGTCAGTCTCTCTCTCTCTCTGTCAATGTCTCTCTCTCACTCTCTCTCTGTCTCTCTATCTGTCAGTGTCTCTCTCAGTTTCTCCCTCTCTCTCTCTCTCTCTCTCTCTCTCAGTTTCTTTCTCTCTCTCTCTCTCTCTCTCTCTCTCTCTCTCTCTGTCCCTCAGTCTCTCTCTCTCTCTATCTGTCAGTCTCTCTCTCTCTCTCTCTGTCAGTGACTCTCTCTCTCTCTATCTGTCAGTCTCTCTCTCGCTCTCTCTCTGTCAGTCTCTCTCTCTGTGTCAATGTCTCTCTCTCATTCTCTCTCTGTCTCTCTATCTGTCAGTGTCTCTCTCGCTCTCTCTCTCTCTGTCAGTCTCTCTCTCTGTGTCAATGTCTCTCTCTCACTCTCTCTCTGTCTCTCTATCTGTCAGTGTCTCTCTCTCTCTCAGTTTCTCTCTCTCTCTCTCTCTCTCTCTCTCTCACACAGTGTCTCTCTCTCTCTCTCTCTCAGTTAGCTTTTGTCAGTTCGTGCCTTCAAATAGGACGGCCCAAAAAACCAGACAGTCGGCGTGCAAAGATGTGTGTCAGATGCACTATTGTGACACTTGGCAAGCATTTCCCATCGCCGCGAGCTGCTGGAATGGAGGCAGGCTCTGGCAACGCGGATGAATCACGCAGCGCCGGCTCCCCGGGCCCGGCGAGAATCCCGCTCTCCGCCTGCTCACCGACAGTATCTGCGAGGTACATCTGAGGCAATCAGTGTTCTTCCACTGAAACAAATGCCGTGACAGGTGTTCCAGTCGACCGCGCCGAGCCGGGCGGGCGTAGTGGATGGGAGATGGGGGGGGCGGGGCCTGCGGGGCCAGGCACGGTGCGCATCTCTCCTGCGTCTTGTGGTGTGTTGCGATTTCAGATGGAATCAATTACCACCGGCGATCTAAACGAGTCGATAGGCGCAAATTTGCACCTCCTGACATTTCACTCGAAATCTGCTCATTTTAACATGGTTGTCTTGTTGGAAACATCACATATTCTTCAAGCAAATGCACAGCGTCTTGTTTGTGGTTGTCCTTGTTTAATCTACATAAAGCTATATAGTTTATTTTAGACTGTATAGGTATTAAGGTTTAAATTCAGTGTACATTGTATAATACCGTCTGTGCGGTATTTCAAGAAACTGTATGCTGTGTATACTGTTGTTCTGACAATAAATCTCTTGAATCCTGAAATAAGGGTCATCGGGATCGATACATTTGTGGTATTGTGTAATGAAATAAAAAGAATAGTGTTGTTATTTTAAAAGATGTGTACTTTTTTAAAACCAATGGGATGTATGCACAATGACACACGAAGCAAAATGTCATGTTTCGATCCCATTTCAATTAACAGCACTGATTGTCATATAGTGCCTGATCGTGAGCATGCAAACAGGTTGCCAGGTGAGCCAGGAAATCAGTTCAGAATCAGTGCGTTTTGGTACACGTCGGATGTTTTGGGGTTTGGACAGTTGTGAATCTGGCAACACTGTGAAATGAAATAGTGGCACATAAAGCAGTTTTTTTTTTGTGGGTAACAGCGCTCCATTTTTCCTGTTTAACACACAGGATGACTAAGCGGCTGTCAAACCAACTCTGAAAGCGTGAACTACTCCAGCAAACCAGTTACGGAGGAAAAGGTTTAACCAGACTGCTCCACCTGTTAATGGGGACATGCAGCTTGTTTCAGGCCAAAAGCAGAGACTCAGTAAGAACCCCTCCAAGTGCTTTCTACAGATGATGATAAACCATCTATAGGAGTGGCAAGCTGAAATCAGTACCCTAACGTTGAATAATTAGTACAATAATGGAATTGTTCTAATTAGGAGTAAAACATCAATACGTCCATAGGCAATATATCGATTTTTTTGGCCAATGATATATGAGGAAAAATGGGAATTTAACAAATTTGAACTTGTTTGCATCTGGCATCTTGTGGTACTTACTTGTAATTTATTTTCATCAATACAATTTGAAAAGTTAATTAGGATAATCAATTCCAGTGGTCCAATGGATGAATTCATCCAAAAATGCTGCACACTTACGAATTTCAGTTTTGTTCTATTAACCATTTTTAGTGCCTATATTGTAATATTTACTTTGTAATTTCATGAGTAATGGACTCTCTCTCTCTCTCTCCCTCTCTCTCTCTCTGGTGGCACAGTGGTGGCATCCACCAAGGTGCCACTGGGCAAAGCACTGTTCCCACTGCTCACTCAGGGTGATGGTTAAATGCAGAGGACAAATTTCACTGTGTGCGCCGTGTGCTGTGCTGCTGTGACAATCGCTGATGGTAAATCTCTGTTGAATCTTGAATCTACTAACTGGCTGTTTGGTGACTTGACCCTCTTCCAGGAAGGAAGTGCATGTGAATGTTCTTGCGTTCGATGCCCTTACCTCTTCGTCACCTCAGCACAAAACTCTGAAAAGCAAGAAAAGCGAAGTCAGGGAGCGGCAGAGAGAAAGAGAGAGAGAGAGAGAGAGAGAGAGAGAGAAGAAGAGAGCCTTCGCCAAGTACAAGTGATCAAATATGAATGATTCCGGCACCATCTGCATGCAAATCTAAACAGAGTCTCCGCGGACCACTCTTGGCTTGGAAAAGAAAACGGCCGAGGCCCACAAAAACACGGCGTTCCGCGGCGGCGCGGAGCTCGATTCGCTCCGTTTTTAACGCATTAGCCGGACAACTGTTGACTGGCGGTGCTGGTAGGCGAGTGTGAAATCAGTTTTTCCGTTGCCTGGACTCGGCCCGCGGCCCTTATCCTTATCTGCATCGCCATCGCCCGCTCCGCGCCGCTCTCTCCTTTCTTTCCGTCCTTTCATCTTTTCCGCAGATAAGAGCGGAATCGCGCGAAGCTCGAGAGGGATCGGAGGGTGTATTTATTTATTAATTTCCGGGGGGATAAAGAGCGATTTATTTCAGCGGTGCAGTTGTGCAGGTTGTTCGGGGAGGCAGGCCGGTCTAGTTGCCCCTAGCAACGCTGCACTCGTTTTTTTTTTTTTCTCTCCTTCCCTCGTCGGGATTTTTGCGTCCTTGGCTCCGGGAGTAAGTTATTCGTTGTTTGTTCGCAGTGAAAAGTGGGGCGGGGCGACGAGTAAACGCCGGGGCGGCGGACCTCGTACATTATCCTCGCGGCGGGCGCCGGGCCCGGGCAGAAAATTGATTATCAAAACACGAGACATTCTCACCTCGACATAATGATGCGGAATAAAACGGTGCTGGGGAGGGCCGTGATGGGAACAGCTGATCTTATTAGAAACGAAATCCTGCTAAATAAGCTGTTTTACATCCCATATAGTTCACCGGTTCGAGTTTTTGAGTAAATCTGCCTATGATCCGTATGCACGTTTGGGCTGAGAGCATCCTGGGTAAATTGCTTGTGAGGAAAGGTCTTGAGATGCCTGGATATTGTCGTCCTCTATGCCGTCTCAGACTGTGCGGACGTCACCTTTACAGTTAATATTCTCACGGATTATTGCGACCGGAGAGTTCAGATAAACTCAATAAGTATATTGACTGGCCCATAATAATCGTGTGATGTCATGATGTTCTTTCATCATAGTGACGCCTTCTGCTCTGCTGGAGACGTTTGTCACTGATCTCCCGTTGCTCCCTCGCAGGTGCACCACGCCGCATTTCGACCCGCAGCTCCCGCCCACGTCCATTGTCATCACGTTCCACAACGAGGCGCGGTCCACGCTGCTGCGGACGGTCAGGAGGTACGTGTGTTCCTCATATACTAGTAGCCTGGTAGTAGCCTAGTGGGTAACACACTCGCCTGTGAACCAGAAGACCCAGGGTTCAAACCCCGCTTACTACCATCGTGTCCCTGAGCAAGACACTTAACCCTGAGTGTCTCCAGGGGGGGACTGTCCCTGTAACTACTGACTGTAAGGGTGGTAGTAGCCTGGTGGGGTAACACACTCGCCTGTGAACCAGAAGACCCAGGTTCAAACCCCGCTTACTACCATCATGTCCCTGAGCAAGACACTTAACCCTGAGTGTCTCCAGGGGGGGACTGTCCCTGTAACTACTGACTGTAAGGGTGGTAGTAGCCTGGTGGGGTAACACACTCGCCTGTGAACCAGAAGACCCAGGTTCAAACCCCGCTTACTACCATCGTGTCCCTGAGCTTAACCCTGAGTGTCTCCAGGGGGGGACTGTCCCTGTAACTACTGATTGTAAGTCGCTCTGGACACATTTCACTGTATGCACCGTGTGCTGTGCTGCAGTGTTTCACGATGACAATCACTTCACTTTTTATAAAGAACAGATTTGGTGGTCTTGCAGGCTGCCTGTAAGAACGTGCAGTAATGGTTCTCCTCTCCTCCAGTAATGGAGTGTAAAAAGAAGGGAATAAAAAAACGAGCGTTGACCTTTAGAGCCTTTCTCTCCTTCTCTCTCGTCCTCCCTCCCATTCCCAAAGCAAACGGTTCTCCGGCAAACCTTCCTCTGGCCGAATTTCAGGTCACTTTAGCCGAGTAGCCAGCGGAGATGGGGGGGGGTGTCTTTAAATGTCCACAGAGGGCCGAGAGGAAAGTGTGCGTCGGCGAACTCGCCGTTTTCAGCCAATTAAATTGTAATCCCTCCCAGTGGGTTCCCCACTGCTGCCGCGGCTCGCCTTATTGCTATTTGCGAGATCGCACCGCTTTTTTCTTTAGGACCAGAAGGAAGAATAATGATTAAAAAAGCGTGTTGCTGTCTGGAGGCCCTTGGGCCTTTGAGTGGGTGGTGAAACGCTGCTCTCCCTTGGCTGAGATCCGCCGAGACTTCTTTTCCCCGTGACATTCCCCGCGGTATACGGTCGGGTTCTTCAATGGGATTTGATCCTCGATTGAAAAGTCTTCACTGAATACATCTATAGTAGTTACAGGGACAGTCCCCCCCTGGAGACGCTCAGGGTTAACTGTCTTGCTCAGGGACAAGAAGGTAGTGAGTGGGGTTTGAAACTGGGTCTTCTGGTTCATAGATGAGTGTGTTACCCGCTAGGCTACTACTACCAAATAGTTACAGGGACAGTCCCCCCTGGAGACACTCATGGTTAAGTGTCTTGCTCAGGGACACGATGGTAGTAAGTGGGGTTTGAACCTGGGACTTCTGGGTCATAGTCGAGTGTCTTGCCCGCTAGGCCACTACCCCCCCCTCGTTTTCAGCAAGTCCAGCAACTATGCAAGCATAATTGTCTTTGTTTTTTAATAAACGAAACAAGCTTTCCTGGCACCAATAACACTATGGCACTCTGACACTCCCTACTGGGCGGGGCCTAATTAGCCTGTCATTCGGTCCAGTGCATCTTGTCCCCAACCCGGTGCCCGTGGCGATGAAGTTAATGGGGAAAACAACAGAAATGACCACACCATCAGCCCCCCCCCCCGAGGTGCTTCAGCTCTCCTGGCCCTGTCCTCGGGTACGGGGGGGACCGCGACCTCTCCCCGGTCCCATGTGACGGGCATGAGGGCTGACAGATGAAGAAGTGAGGAAGACGCGGGATGAAAGGGGGGGGGGGGGGGGGGGGCGAAGGAACGATGATGGGGCGACTGTTTTCTTCTCCCCCCTCGGGACAGAGTCAAAAAATAAAAACAAGAAGAAGTCAATGCGGAATCGTGCGTTAGGACGCTGCATTTAACGCTCGGCCGTTTAAAGACAAGCAGCTTAAGGGCTTCAGGGTGCAGGAACACTTCCCGGCAGACAGGATAAAGGAGGCACTCGCTAAAAGAGCCCGATGGAGTTTAGGTGGAGTACAATAAAAGATGGCGTGCTCCTGTGATACGCGGAGAAGGCCGCGACGGCGCCGCTCGGAAACCTCGCCTTCCTCGTCTTTTCCAGGGAGGAAAAAGAGCCCCGCCCACGTGTCAGCAAAGCGGCGGAATGAAACAGAAGCGCTCAGCGCAGTAAAAGTGGGCTGTAAGTGAGAACTGGAGTTACTGGGAAATTGCAGGCAATTTGCAACTTTTCTAAAAAGTCTTGTGCGTGTTGTGATGGTTTTGGTGAAAACTTGTTCTAATGAGAATAGAACGGTTTCTGGATAGTAGAATTATTTTAAAGCTGCTTATGGGGCCAGTATGTTCCACCTGTTCAATTAATTTTTTTAGATTTTACAACAATGCATTTCCTGATGTTTCTCATTATATGTGTGCATTTTTCATGTAGCAATAAATAAAATAGTAAAAAACAGCCATAAATAATGGAATGATGCTCAGTTTCAAAGACTTATTGGAATTCAGTGTCTTTCTCAGATTTGTAATTTTTATTACACTTCCCAATAAATTTTTCATGTTGTCATTATGGGGGGTCCTGTGTAGAATTCTGAGGAAAAAAATTATTTAATCCATTTTGGATAAAATATAAAATGTATTAATTTATTTATGTAATAATATCTCAGTTCTATGAGAACCTGGAAGTTTAGGATCAATGTCAGTAGACGTCCGGATGAATGCTGAATGCGGATGCAATGTATACAGAATCACATGCAATTTGTCAGGTTAGTGAGATAACTTAGTATCACTGTAAAATATAAAATGTATTTATTTATTTTTCTTACATATATTTATGTAATAATATCTCAGTTCTATGAGAACCTGGAAGTTTAGGACCAATGTCGGCTGTTCTCTGTAGAATTTTATAATATCGCAGACGTCATGATGAATGTGGAATGGCCATTTTTTTTTCGATATTCTGATCACACTGCCTTATTTTCCATGTAAATCCCGCAAACGGCGCATCCGTAGGCTACCTGATGGCAGACTGAACGATGTTGCTTAGCAACGACTCCAACAGCGCAGCCGTAGATCGAATGATAGTCTCAGAAGCCAAAAGATAAATATAAATATGAATGGTATAATGGTGAAAATTGTTGTTTTTTTATTCATTATAATACGGGAAATGTTCCAAAAATATTCAGTGAAGCAGGAATAAACGCTCCGTTCTGATGGGATTTGGAGAAACCTGGAGCAGAGAGATAATTCATGTTTCCAGAAGGAAAAGAGGGACACTTTAGAACTTTTTCGTTTTAATATCCCTCATTTCAAAGCCCAGGTAGGGCGAAGGATTATATTGGCAGAGCTCCGCCCCCACACTGATTACTCAGCTCTCACCAGCTAAATCAGCCCTTTTGTCTTCCAGTAAAGCCTTTCCGGGTTTCCAACGGATTTCTGTCAGGATGCTTAATAAAGCAGTGAGCGGCCCCGAGCACTGCTGCGTCGCGCGGGATTGGACGAGAGGTGGAGGAGATCGGGGGGTGGGGGGTGGGGGGGGGGGCGACAGGGCGTCTCGTGATGAATGAGGCCGGCCCCGCTCAACAATGGAGGAACGGGCCCACCGGGCTGACACCGGTCCAATTATTCAGCCAGACAGAGAGGGAATATGTGCTTGTGTGTGTGGGAGAGGGCCGGCTGAAAATCCCCCACGCTGCCCTGGGAGCAGCGCTGTGACGCGCCGTAATACGGTTCTAGTCTTGAGCTGTACTCTGCTCTGCTAGTGAGACAGACTGGGGGGGGTGAAGCGGCCCACACACACTCACACCACCTCAAAACCACTACAGCAACGCGTCCACATACGCCTATAATCCGGATTTTTTTCAGCTGAATAATTACTGGGATGAATAATTAATCAATCATTATATTTCCCGGGCCGGTGCAATTTTTAATACCCAAGGATATATTGGATAGTGTGGTGGTGGTGGTTGCGTCGTGATTTTCATGTAAATGAAATCTCCTCCCTCGACAGCGTGCTGAATCGCACCCCCGTGCACCTCATCCACGAGATCATCCTGGTGGACGACTTCAGCGAGGACCGTGAGTAGAAAGTGATGGATAGGCCTTCTTTACGTAACTTTTCCGTAACTCTTCTCTGTAGATGTATTTTAACCTAAATCCATATGTGATTTAATACCAGGCGGTAATGTTAATTGCTAGTTTCTGTTCTGCAGCAAACGACTGTCTCCTCCTTACCAAGTTGCCAAAGGTGAAGTGTCTACGGAACAACAAGAGAGAAGGTACGACTGCATCAGCTCTGTCACAGCTGTCTTGTAAGCTCGAAAACTTGAGCTGTGCAGCAGAGAGTTGGGGTTGTATTGTGTATTAATATCAGTTTAGGCACAAGTACGTATTACAACCCTAACTCTCTGCTGCAAAGGTGTATAGATGTGTAATATAAGGAAGCACCACTAGATGGCGCCTGTTTTGTTGTGAAATTACACTGTGCACAAGGTCTGTGGATTAGAGCTGCAACCAGACCAGAGATGGACAGAATCGACCAGGTTTTAAATGGGCGGGTTTAAAACATCATCGTTTCACCGCCGCAGCATCCATTTTCACATCTCTCTTACGGTAATGAAAATGCATCACCTGATGTGTTTTTAAAAAATTAAACTTTTAATACAACAAATTTACAACATGCAAAACACTCTAAACTGTCACCGAAACCAAATTACAAGCAGCGAATCGACCTGAGCCCGACTAAAATGATAGAAACAGCTCTAAAGTAGCTCTTATATAGTCTCTGAAAACCATCATGCTTAAACGATATGCGAAGATTTCACTACATCCTTATTAATGTGTTTGTTGCTTTGATTAAATAGTCGTAACTCACATGCTCTCATGCTGTGTGCTATATTCAGTATTTGAATGTCTATAGAGAGCTTCTTCTCACATTTTGATTCCATGCAGGTGCTGTATTAATAAAATGGAGTTGGTGAATAGTGAAGAGGCCAGGCCACGACTGTGGACCTCCGGAGGCGCGGGCCTGGGTGATTTTAACAGCAGGTTGCCTTTTGTCAGGCGGCGATAACGGCAGACTGTGAAGATGATTACGGCGCATTGACCGAGGCGGCGGACGGCGCCAGTGGCTGCGTGGCTTTACTGCCGGCAGCAGCCGTGCGTCCACTCGTGCTGAGGTTTTTCGGATGAGAGAAAAAAGTGCAGGGGTGGAGAGAGCAGCCAGGCGGGCGGGTTCAAGGATTCCTGCGTTGGACCTCGAGAGCAGGGCCAAAAAAAAAGATATGCTGCTTGTATATCTGTATATTATACATTTGCGTTTTAATAAATGAAACGTTATCTCTGGTTTTGAACATCAAAAATTCAGCAGTGTGTCAGTAATAAACAGGCAAAAACAGGAAGGATCTGCTCACCAGTTAACTGTATGTTGGAGGGGAGGAACGAACTGCCCACCCCGTCCTTTTTGTTGGTGTGTAATTAAAAACCTGGCACCCGGAAGATTTAACATTTAAAAGGAGGAGGAGCCTCTCATACACTCTGGTTGATTTCATTCCCCTCCAGATGCAACGTTACCACATACCTCATCGTTTCAGTCAAACACGTTCAAAATGTTTTCCAAAAATATATCAAACCCAAAACCGTCCAATCTGGCAACACTGAGCACAAGCGCGATCTCTCTCTCTCTTTTTCTCTCTCTCTCATAAAGATCTCATTACAAAGACGAGTGCACACTGAGGAGAAACCATAATCACTGGTCTGCAGAGCTGTGGATGATACGGCCAGTCGTGTCACCTCCCACCGGGTGGGTGCGTGCGTGGTGTATAGCGGCACGATTCAGACGTGACCGCAGCAGTGGTCCGAGCTTGCTGCAGGTGAGGGAGGTCAGTGCCCGTGGGAGCCCTGTCTGAAGTAAACATCTCCGCCACCATCATCACAGGGCGAAAACGAGGGAAGGTCGTTTGGAAGAACGTCATGCTTAGTTAAGCTTGAGTCCTTACCAACTGTGACTAGATGCCTAGATGCCATTACATTTTACATTTACGGCATTTATCAGACGCCCAGTAGTTACAGGGACAGTCCCCCCCTGGAGACACTCAGGGTTAAGTGTCTTGCTCAGGGACACGATGGTAGTAAGTGGGGTTTGAACCTGGGTCTTCTGGTTCATAGGCGAGTGTGTTACCCCACTAGGCTACTACATTTACATTTATATTTACAGCATTTACCAGACGCCTTTAACCAGAGCGACTTACAATCAGTAGTTACAGGGACAGTCCCCCCCTGGAGCAACTTAGGGTTAAGTGTCTTGCTCAGGGACATAATGGTCTTCTGGTTCATAGGCGAGTGTGTTACCCCACTAGGCCACCACCACCCCACCCCACCCCACATCTGCTCTAGTCTGAATGTGACGCTGCTATTTTTCTGTATGGGATGAAAAGGTCACCGTGCGTCAGGTTGCTGACGCTTGTCAACGCTTATTATCTCTGGTCTGGTGTAAAGTTGGTTCATCACGTGTGTTTCGCTCCTGTAGATCGCGTATAGCAGCCGCTCCGCCCACTCCCACCCCCGAACAATCAGTGCAATATTCAACCTGAAGTGGCGGCTAAATGTGCCGCGTGGCGGAATCAGGCCCTAATGAATATGCTGATTTGGTCTGCGGCGAAGTGCTGCCTTCAGCCGAACCTTTGATGTTGCCGGATGAGACAGTTCGCCACCCAGTCACCTGGATACCACCGCGGGTGAACTGTGCGTGACCCCGCAAATACACCGAGGCCGTCTGGAGTACGATCCACGTCTCACGAGAACCGATTTCTAAAGTTCCAAACGAAAAACTGTCTAAAAAAAAAACCTGTTTTTCCCACTTTTTTATATGCGTTCACGTGTCCTGCGGTTTGGCTTCTTGACAGCGTGGTTAAAAAAAGAGACGCCGACAGAGCGTGGATTTGCGTTGTTAACGCCTCGCCGATTAGGGGCCGCCGTACGAGTGGAGGCAGAGTAAAGGGGGCGGGTTCCATTCGTTTGTGAAGCCTTTTTGATGAAGAGCCCTGCTGAAAATACGCACTTTGGCCAAGCGTATTGATCTGTGGCCAGTCGGAGACGCTATTGCTGAAGCATCGTTACTGTTTAATGAGGCCTCGGCGAGGGAGAAGGGACGGTATAGAATGAGAAAGTCTACACATCACACAAATATGACTTCCTTTCTACTGAACTAGAGCCAAATATCGTCATTATAGCAAAATACCCCTCTACCCATTTCTGCCCTAATGAAGGTGCTAATTATACATTTACATTTACAGCATTTACCAGACGCCCTTATCAGTAGTTACAGGGACAGTCCCCCCCCCTGGAGACACTCAGGGTTAAGTGTCTTGCTCAGGGACACGATGGTAGTAAGTGGTGTTTGAACCTGGGTCTTCTGGTTAATAGGCGAGTGTGTTACCCACCAGGCTACTACCACCCTAACTAATATACTAGTGTCATCCAAAAGGGTTAAAAAAAAATTTGGTTTAATTGTTGGTGTTGAAGAGCCATTTTTAATGAAATATTGAAGAAACAACAAGATATTTTCGTAGTAAAAAAGGACTATTGTTTCCAAAAGCTTTTGGGAAAAAAAACGACAGTACTGTAGCCAGCCAGCAGGGGCGCTAGACCTGAAATCAGACGTTTTTCGTAAGCAATGTCTCCTTCATTCTAGAATTATGCCACTCCTTTTTCAACCTTTGAAATGACGTTGCGTGTTCTGCTCAGCCCGTTTGGTGTGTGTGTGTGTTTTCTGACACGTCGAGCTCTTATCAGGCTTTGTCGCGTGTTTTTGTCAAGATATTTCTTGCCTTGCAGAATGTCGCTTTTTGAGGTCACCCTCAGCCTCGTGGCATGTGTAGGTGACAATTGAGTCACACAGAACGTTCTGAGGCGCCAGTTCCCCCCCCCCGCGGAACAGCTTGCGGGCCGACGTGCCAGAACGATGTAGCAGCTTTTTGGACGCGTCTTTATTTTTATCCGCGCTGTTTGAAATGTGAGCCATCGTTTACATGCCGGCGTGTCGGGCTGGGCCACCGTTAAAGGGCCTGGGATCATAATGGGGACTAGTGACCCGTAGGCCCCAAATTGCGAACGTCACTACCGCCCCAATTGGTCTAACTTATCCCCCCCCGTCCCATCTGTAACAAATGGCGTCGATAGAAAGTCCGACCGCCCTGTTTACATGTCCTCTGTGAGGTTTCGTTTCTTCGCCTGGTCACAGACTGCTGAGTTTGAAGCCATTTAGAACTCCATTGCGGTTCCGGAATGTTGGTTCTATTAGCCGCAGGTGAAGTTAATCACAGTAGCACTCGTTCTCTCTCTCTCTCTCTCTCTCTCGCTGTTTCTCGACCCCGTTTCTTCATCCCTCGACCCTCGCATCCTCGCTCGGAGGAACTGGGCCACGCCTTCGGCCTTCACCTAGCAACCGTTGGCGGGAGGGTGAGCGCACCCATCCAGAAAATAAAGCGTTATCGAGGATGAAATGGGATTTTTAATTGGCTGGCGTGGCGTGAAACTTTCACGAAGTCCTGCGGTTTTTTTTTTCTTCTTCTCGCGCAATGATGCCCGGTCCTGCGTCAGGGACTATTGATTCCGCCGCTTATCCTCGCGCAGAACGTCCTTCCGTCGCCGGGTTTATGCCGGCACACTTAATTGTGTCCCCTTGTAAATACACCCAGATGGCCCCGTTTATGTCCCTCGCCACGCATGAGTCGAACTCTAACAGTGTTCTGGAACGTGTCAATATCCCGGTCCAAGGACAAGTGGCAGAATAGAAAGCTGATAGGTTCCATTTTGGAGGGTGGCAGTAAAAAAGTTCTCGCTTTAAAGCCCTGATGGGACGTCTCTCTCTCTCTCTCTCTCTCGTCTCTCTCTCTTCACCAGGTCTCATCCGCTCCAGGGTCCGGGGGGCGGATGCCGCCCGTGCCGGGGTCCTGACCTTCCTGGATAGCCATTGCGAGGTCAACAAGGACTGGCTGCCCCCACTGCTGCAGAGGGTGAAGGAGGTACGACCCTCTCTCCTCTTGGTTATTTATTTTTTGAGGTATAAGATTATGTTCATGTGACTTTTCTTGTCGGTGGGTTTGAACAGAAATGCCTCAGACACAACTTTAAAAGCACTGTGGTATCAGTTATTAGGCTTATAGGGTAAAATACCTAATAATATTTGGGTAATAGGGTAATATACTAACAATATAAGGGTTATAGTGTAATATACCTAATAATATAAGGGTAATAGGGTAATATACCTAATAATATTAGGGTTATAGCATAATATACCCAATAATATTAGGGTAATAGGGTAATAATATCTTATTATTATCTAGCAACACCAGGGAATACTCTGGAATTCCACGGAAGGCCGCAATCTCGGTCTGCAGCAGTCCTCGGGTAGCAAGCTGTGCGGCACTGTGTGTTCTGACACAGCTCGGGTAGGAGCAGCAGACTGTGCTTCAGATGCTCTTCTGTCCCCATGATAGTCAGGTGGTCCTGTTGCTGGGTCAGGGTTAGGCGGGCAAGCAAGTACCCTGGAAATCACTGAGACTGTTCACAGTTGTTTGTTTTATCATATTTTATCGCCCAAACATGCAAAACACACCTCCAAAAAACTGGTGATGTTCAAGTTCAAATTTATTTATGAAGCACTTTAAAACAATGCAGTTGACCGAAGACACAGACAAAAAGAAGAGAGAGAGAGAGAGACAGCAAATAAAACATTAAAATAATAATAATTAAAATAATAATAAAAATGTCTTGCAATTTGTATCAGTACATTAATCGTTGCAAATAATTAGAAATATTTTAAGTGATAAAGTCTGTAATTAAAAGCTGTAATTAGTTTGCTGTGTGTGTCAGGTTTGATGGTGGGCGTGTCTTGTGTGTCATAAATGGATTTTATTGCTTGGCACCGGCTCCTCGCTTGTA
Organism: Denticeps clupeoides; assembly: GCF_900700375.1. Lineage (NCBI taxonomy): Eukaryota > Metazoa > Chordata > Actinopteri > Clupeiformes > Denticipitidae > Denticeps > Denticeps clupeoides. The sequence goes on along the minus strand of NC_041720.1, from coordinate 2,180,739 downwards.
GAGTTTAACCAAAACGATGGACTCATCATTTAGTTTGTAGATGTCACCCACATGGGAAGTGGGAAGTCACTCTGGTGACACGTTCGTTGTGAGTATACATGCTGAGCCTCTTTTCCACACTCCCACAGACTTTTAATGCTTTTAATGCTTTTTTAGGTCACTCTTGAGTTGCATATGCATGGTGCGTGCACCCCCATTGCCGGCGTTAGCCATAGAAAGAACATAGATGGAAAAATGAGCGAATCAGAAAAAGCCCTTTCGAACCTATGTCACTTCAAAACTCAGTTGTTAAGGGAGCGGACCCGTAATCAGAAGGTTGCCGGTTCGAATCCCGATCCGCCACTGAGGTCCCCACACACTGCTCCCCGGGCGCCTGTCATGGCCGCCCACTGCTCACCAAGGGTGATGGGTTAAATGCAGAGGACACGTTCCTTCTGTCACTGTGTGCTGTGCTGCTGTGTATCACAATGACAATCACTTCACTTCACTAACAGCAAGTTGTGAAGTTCTTCTGCTGTCTCTCCTTCCCCTTCAGATTCTGTATCTCCAAAGACATTTTGTTCCAACCTTTACAGTTTTCTGAGTTTTATCAAGCGGAGGCGGGTCGACTGGAGGGAGTGTCACAGCGCTGTTAGCCAATCAGAGGCGAGACATTTGCATGACATGAACATCATGAGTAAAAGACGAGGTTGTGTCATTCTCCACCAACAGCCTGAAACAGGAGCACCCGAGCAACCCGACTCACGGGGCTTCCGCTCCGGCTCGAGACCACTGCAAAATTCATGAAAAAAACCATCGTAACAAGCTTTTTTCTGAAGAATTAAGAATTAATTTTCAGATGTGTGATTAATTAGCTCCAATTCTTTAATTGATTGCAAGTTAATTTTGCAGTGAGTGTTTTAATTAGTCTTGAAAAGGGACGGCATTACCCCGCATTCTCAGTTGTCTTACGGTTTACAGTGAAACGTTTGCCGTTTCTACACCGCAGCCTCAGGTTGTGTATAATCTCGGAGAAAAGATGCAGCATTTGTCCTTCTGCAACCATTGCGCCGCTGTTTTTTTTTCTCCGCCTCGGAACGGAAGAGAGATCGGCCCCATCAGCACACATCTCCTCAGCGATAAATAACACGGCGAAAAGGCGCCGAGCAAAATAAAGCGCTTAAAGCCCCTCTGCAGCGAGCCCTTTTCGCAGACGGATTTACAAACCAGAAGGGAAAAGGCCGCCGAATAATTAATTTGTCTGCCCCCCACCCCGCCGAGAACCGCTGTCCCCTATCAGATCCTGTAATTTATTTGCTGATACAGGAAGCTCTTGTCTACAATCGATACGTACAGGGTAGGAGGGGGGGGATTGATTTCTCCGGGACTATCCATCAACGTCCAGGTATGTATATATCTATTTCGAAGTGTATTACGTATCGATCCAGTTACCAGGCATTATCGTACGCTCGGCCTCACCCCACGTGCCGAAACAGGCTTCCCATGAGACAAAAAACGTACTGGGAATCGGGCTTTGGTCATCCTGCCAGTTTGGCAATGGCGTGGCGCTCGAGTGACCCCCCCCCAGGCGTGGTGAGCGGCGGCGGGCTAATGGATTTCAGCGTCGCTGTTATTGGTGCCGGAGAATCCGCCGCCGTTGGAAGCGACTTGGCACGACAGCGACAACAAAATAAATGCCTCCGACAGCAGAGATGCAAATCATACACAGAATGGGGTGTCAGAGCATGCATAATGTGTGTGTGTGTGTGTGTGTGTGTGTGTGTGTGTGTGTGTGTGTCAGTGCATAAGATTGATTGTATCCATTTGTATTTGTGTCGGTCTATCGCAGTAAGTAACTATGCATGTCCATAGTGTGTATAGTGTATAGTAGATGTAGTGTGTATAGTAGATATAGTGTGTAGAGTAGGTATAGTGTGTATAGTAGATATAGTGTGTATAGTGTGTATAGTATGTATACTGTGTATGGTAGATATAGTGTGTATAGTGTGTATAGTGTGTATAGTAGGTATATTGTGTATAGTGTGTATAGTAGGTATAGTGTTTATAGTGTATATAGAGTGTATCATGTGTATAGTAGGTATAGTGTGTATAGTAGGTATAGTAGATATAGTGTGTACAGTAGGTATAGTGTGTATAGTGTGTATAGTAGGTATAGTAGGTATAGTAGATATAGTGTGTACAGTAGGTATAGTGTGTATAGTAGGTATGGTGTGTATAGTAGGTATGTGTGTGTGTTCTTGAGGACTTTGAGGACTTTTACCAGAAAAAAAATGAAAGATTTACTACAGCTAGCTTTAAGCTACTACTTATTAATCATGTTGGTTAGTTAGTGTGTAATCATTGACACCCAAATGCTGAACTTATAAACTTTTTATGAACGTATAAACTTTTGTATAAAGTTAAAGGGGGGAGGAGCCTGTCGGTGGGATTGACAGCTCTCACACACCTAACTTTCACGTTCTGGCCAAATTTTAAATCCCCAACCAGTCAGTACCTGGTGCTGGGACCACGGCCACTACCAACACACATTCTGACATTGGTGAACTAGTGAACTAGTCACCGGTATAGTTTTACAGTTTGCTTTTGTTTACAAGTGTGACTTGTCTTAAAATTACCAAGAGTCAATGGACCTTGCTCACTGTATGTGTGTGAGAGTTTATATATTTGTTTTTGTGTGTGTGTGTTTGTCCAAGAAAGAACATTTTGTGTCCATGGATAAGAGTGACTTTGTGTTTGTGTGTGTGTGTGTGTGTGGGAGGATGGCCGTGTCGTCAGTCACGGTTGTGAGCAGTTCAGTGGCGCTGGCTGTGACTGTGACAGCCCCAGACCGGGCCGCATGTGACGGCTATTTACGGAGCCCGCCAGCTCGCGCCACGCTTGTTAACCTGCCGGCGACTCGGCCAGATTATTCCTCCCCCGACCGTCCACCGTCCACGCTGTCATCACCCGACTCCGTCCCGCCAGGCCACGCGCGGAACTTCACCAAATGCCGCGATGCAGCAGCGGAATTACGGTTCTGTTTAAACCAGTTCCGCAGGTCATTAGCAGCGACGCAAATTAAAGTGCCGGGAACTGAAGCTCCAACTTATAATTATCTTCACCATTCCTCCTGCCATGGAGCCGGCGGGTAAAAAGCAACCTCTCTTCCTGCTTCCTCCCCCCAGGACCCCAGCTGCGTGGTGAGCCCAGTCATCGACATCATCAACATGGACACCTTCGCCTACGTCGCGGCCTCCTCCGACCTGCGTGGAGGTACTGCCCGGTCTCCTCTGCTCTTCCAGCCCCCCCACCCGATTCAACCGTTTAATTATTCACCAGACCGTAACTCATTGTACGTAACGTAACCCACAGAACATAACGAAATTCATGACTAACGTCTTCGTCAACTAACGTTTTTGACATGATTGAAACAAGACCAGATGCAATGTAAGTGCTGGCCATGTGACGATAACTATAACAAAGAAAATTATCTAATTTAATTTAATTATCTAATTTAATTTAAAACTATACAAAATGTCTCTCCATTTTCGTTGCCGTAATAATACGTTACTCCCTGTTTAATCACGTTCTCATTTTTATGCAGTATTTCTGTGTCCTGTGTCTCCCATCCGATCGCACAGATGGTGTCGATTCCTATACTCCCGTAAACGCCATTAATTACATTTCCGGATACTTGTGGTGGTTTAGCAGATGTTTGGATGCACTTTCTTTACAATGAAGTGGAAAGCACAGGGAAAAATGTAGAGTATTCTGAAGTCTATAAGGTAACAATAATCGAATAATAATGATTTTGACCAAAATAAAATATTCTACAGGGCACTTGTAGTATATTGACTGGGTAAAATAGAATTGCAAAATACAATTTTCGTGGACTAAAACTAGAAATTGCCATAAATTCTGACTAAAATAAGACTTTTAGTTGACTGAAACAGGACTGGGACTAAAATGAGTCTGGACGTTAATACAACTAATAAAAAATAAAATTATAGCTCCACACAAAGACTAAACTAAAACTAAAATTAAGACAGGCCCCCCAAACACAACTGTAAGACACACAATAAAAAAAAAATAATGGTTTGGCGTCAATAGCGCCACATCGACCCACGCTGAAACCCCGGGCCACTAACTGCTGCGTTGGCACTCTGGGAGAACCTTGGACCCCCGGTCCACCTCCCCTCCCACCGTGGCTCATTAACAGAACAAATTCAGAGCCCCCTCCTCCTCCTCCTCCGCCCAACACAGACTGCATTTTAATGCGATAACAGCCCGCCTTTCAGCGTCTCCACATCGTTTTTTTTTTTTTTCCCCAAAGGTCATCTCCAAGATCAGCCGCAGTCGAACGGTGACCGTCCCGTAATTAATCATTACTGTAATTAAGGGGGGGCCGCGTCAGCAGAAGCGGCGGCTTTAATTATTGACAGTGGCCCGGCGAAGAGATGAATAAAGGTGGTGATGAAGGGGAGCGGCGTGGTGTGGGCGAGCAATCACCGGTGAACATGCGGCCACGGGCTGAATGCTGCAGAAGAAATGAATATGGTCTCCTTTCACTTATTCATCGATCAATGGTCCTGTACACGTGCGCTGTACATTCCTCAATAAACTCAATAATCACATTTGAATTCAAATTCACCATTCCATTTATTAGCTGATGTTGATCGGAAAACCACAATGATATAAACTGTTATAGAAATTCGGTCTTTGATCAAGGAGTTTTTTAGAACATTTTCAAAATCATACACAAATTAATTTGTCGATCGCTGCAATTAATTTAAAACCTTCAGTATGTTAGCGTAGCTGCATTTTGTTAACGGCACTCTTGCGCATATGCGTTGTGTCAACGTTTGCAACAACGTAACCTCTTAACCCGCAATAAACTTGAGTGATTGGCTGACGTGTTCGCGTCCAGGAAAATCTGCATAAATCAATTCGATTGGCCACATTTAGTCTTCGGAATTAATCGCGATTAATTGCTAAATGTGTGAATAGTTAGTTAGAGTAGTTCACCGATCGGCAATTAAATTTGAAAATTGATGGCATTGTATTCATTGTGAAATGAGAATTAACATGTTCACATTCGTGATGAAGGTGACTCGGCGTGCAAGGTCTACAGTAATAATGCCCAAAATATACGTTAATAAAGCTACACGGAGACTCTGTTCAGTTGCTGAAAAGCCGCTGCCGTGGAGCCGTATCATCTGATTCATCTCGACTGTCCCATTTTCCCCTAATTTATTCATTCTTTCGCTTTTCACCTCCTTCAGCTGGATCCTCTCATTATTTTTTTACCGCCGCCTTTTTTCCCCTCTCTTTACACATGCCCGTCCCCGTGTTTTTTCTCCGCCACTCCGTGAAAGTTTGAGCGATAATGAAGCGTCTGGCTCTCGACATCATTCCTCTGTCCCCGTCCCGAGCTCCGTGTCCTGATTGTCTTCGTCTCTCTGCTGCAGGCTTCGACTGGAGTCTCCATTTCAAGTGGGAGCAGCTTTCTGCCGAGCAGAAAGCCAGGAGGGGTGACCCCACCGAACCCATTAAGTAAGTGAAGGGGAGCATAAAGACGGATATTAGGGGCTGGAGGGGGTTTGGCGGTCGGACGCTGGGTTTCATCAGGTTGGGGAAGGAAAATCTCTCTCTCTCTCTCTCTTCCTCTTTTCCTCCCGGCGGCCTTCCGGCGAGCTGCGATTCCGAACGCTTCATCAAGGTCGTGGTGGTGTGCCAGAAAGGCTCCTGGAAGAAGCCCCCGAAGATGTCGCGGCCAGATAAGGCACCTCGGCCGGCGAGTGGGGTTTCAAACGCCGTTTGATCCCGACCCGGAGTTAATGGCCACGTTTTTTTTCCCCTCTCTCTCTCCCCTCTCCGTGCGTTCCGATTGATCTTCCATCCTTTTTACTTTGCCGCGAGCCTGTGCCACACAGCCAAATGAACAAAGACGGGGCGACTGAACAGAAACATCCGAGCAGTTGGCAGGTTTCTAATGCCTGTACAGTGCGCTCATTGGCTCGCCAGCTGACGGGGCGGCGGTGGCCTAGCGGTTGAGGAAGCGACCCCGTAATCAGAAGGTTGCCGGTTCGAATCCCGATCCGCCAAGGTGCCACCGTCCCCACACGCTGCTCCCCTGTCATGGTGCCCACTGCTCACCAAGGGTGATGGTTAAACACAGAGGACACGTTTCACTGTGCGCACCGTGTGCTGTGGATCACAAGTGACGATCAATTTCACTTCGATGACGCGGAATGTCGGAGCGTCTCCCGGAAAAAAAAAAAAAAAAACGCTTCAGAAAGAAATGATTCTTCCTCTGTGGTTCCATTTCCACGGAAACCCCCCTCCCTCCCTCGCTCCCTCGCTCCGCTCCGTGCTTTTCCCGGCCTTCTCCTCCGAGATCTGAAAGCTCTCTGCTTTCTCCTCTCTCCCGGTGCCCCCACTTTTCTCCCATCTCGTCAGCTCTCATCTCCGTTATTTTCCTCGCGACTGTTCTGTGGAGGCCAACGTGTAATGCGGCATCCGCTCAAACATAACGCGCATTCGTACGAGTCAGCAAACCAATTTCACCGCCTTTCACCTCCAAAGTGAACGTTTGAAGGACGCGAGGTCACGCTGAATTGGACCGTTGGACGTCCAAACATAATCGGTCCATCTCCAGTGAGTTCTAGTGAACACGTGTGAGGAAATTCTCGGTTTCACCTCTGGGTGAAACTCCTGGTCGTGACCATGGACGTCACTCCTGATGAAGATGAGGGTTTTTTTTTTTTCCCCAGCACAACAGCTGGGGGAAAAGCGTCACCGGCGTGGACGCGATGGGGCCACAGATGGTGTCATCGCCGCACTGGAGTGTCTTTTCTTTATTTCCCGTGACGGCGGGGGGTGGGGGTGGGGGGTTATTTATGTGGTGGCACGAAAGAGGTCGACGATGAAACGTCCGCGCCGCTCACCAGGCTCCGCCTTTATTTACCACCCAGCCCCAGCTGTTGCGCTCCGCTATCACCCTGTACGGTATTTATTATCTCTTCGTCTCTGCAGTCCAGGACCCAGCTCGTGCAACAAAATCGCAATATGCGGAAAAATGCTTTTTAAAACGCAGTCTACAGTCCGCATGGCACTATTTACAATAAATATTAGAGATTTCTTATCTATTCATTCATATTGCAACTACTACAGTACAAAAAAGGAATCTGGATGAGGGTCAATAAAAAAAATTTTTCGTGCCGCTGTGGAAAAGGCGAGAAATTCACCTCAGAGGAGAAAAAAATGGAGGTCCTCTGGGTGGGGAGGTTCTCCGCAGACCAGCTCTCCTCCACCTGCCGGCTGTTTGGTCAGATGTCGGAAAGTCCATTACAGCCTGGCCTGGAGTCCGGCAGGAATGAGGCTAGGCGGTCTAACCCTCCCTTTCCTCGTCTCTCATCGACTGACACCACCGGCCGAGATGCCGACGTCTGCGCTGCCGACTTCAAAGCAGGAAATGAAAGTGATGAGGAAGCTGGAGCTGGATTCTGCCGGAGGGCAGCGCACTGTGATGGAATTAAAAAATGGTTTCCATTCCAGTCCGTTCTGAACGGACACGGCCTTTTATGTCCTTCACCTACTTGTCCAGATAGATAACAGCTTCATAAAATGAATTAAAATAACTGCGATGGAGGTCTGTGCCTCTGTAGTGGAAAGTGGTGCATAGACGTGGGCTTATTTGAATTCTGTAGTCCTACGATGTTATGTGAACATTATTCAGACGAGAGTTACATTGCACGTTGGTAATAGTTGTAGTCTACAGACCGTTTTCTATGTTTGAGTCTGAAGAACTTCCCTCTGAGCATTTTATTGAAATTCAAAAATTATAATTTTTTTCTGTATTTTAAGAAATTCCCTCAAGGTGTTCAAGGACCGACATAGTAAAAAATAACATGTTGTATAAATCAATTTGTAATATATTTTCCAAGTTCATTATTTATAGAAATAACAGATAGATAGAAGTCCCGGAAAATGAACCTATTTTATGTTTTTATTAACCTATGTTTAAAATGGGGAGGAGCCTGTAGGCATGATTGACAGCTCTCGCACACCCTACTTCCTCATTCCGGAGGATTTAATCCCCTCCGGTCAATACGTGACACACCCGGGTGCAGCGCAGCGTCCTTCTCCTCCCTTTCTCCTCCTTTTCCCCCCGTTCTCTACACTCCTAATACCCCTCATACGCAAACGTGACCACGCCCACCACCAACACCCGGCCAATGCAGCATAACTTTTAGGGGCAGTGGTGGCCTAGCGGGGAAGGAAACGGACCCGTACTCAGACGGATGCCGGTTCAAATCCTGATCCGCCGAGGTGCCACTGAGCACCACACACTGCTCCCCGGGCGCCTGTCATGGCTGCCCCCTGCTCACCAAGGGTGATGGGTTAAATGCAGAGGACAAATTTCACTGTGTGCACCGTGTGCTGTGGTGTATCACATGCTTCAACATGCAAGTTATCTTCAGTGGGGCTGACAGGCAGCAGTCAGGCAGCGGCACGTTTGATCCGGTGCTTCCGAGCGCGTTCAGGCCATCGACGTCGGTATCAGGAACAGGGATAATGAGACTCTATCCTCTTACACGTCTCGCCGGCCTCCGCCCGTCAGCGGTTACACCAGGCCCTGGACCGACTCCGGTATCACTCAATCAGTTCACCCACGGCCCCCCGCCACGGCGGCCATTATTCTCAATAAGCCCCAGCTGGAGGAGGAAATGAGTTTTTAAACAAAGGCCGCCTGACTCTCGTCCTCGCGCACCTCCACGCAGCCACAGAGTCTATAAATCCACTCCGAGAGAGGAGAGGCGAGAGAGAATCCTTTATTTACCCTCACCTTCATCTTCCAACATTATCATAACCGGATTGGTATGATAATACGCAGATGTGAGACTGTCCTTGCGGTCAGGAAGGAGTCGTTTTTTTGCATAGAGCTGAGTGCAGCGAGCTGTCGCCTGTGCCGATGATGAATATGTAAAGCTTTACCCACAATTCCATGTGTCCCGACAGGACGCCCATCATTGCGGGGGGACTGTTTGTGATTAATAAGTCCTGGTTCAATCACCTGGGGAAATATGACACGGCCATGGACATCTGGGGAGGAGAGAACTTCGGTGAGTGAGTCTTGTCATATAGTTTTTTTATTCTTTTATAGTCAAGGTATTAAAGTTGTTATATATACAGTACAGGTCAAAAGTTTGGACACCTTCTCATTCAACGTGTTTTCTTTACCTTCGTGACCATTTACGTTGGTGGATTCTCACTGAAGGCATCAAAACTATGAATGAACACATGTGGAGTTATGTACTTAACAAAAAAAGGTGAAATAAGTGAAAACATGTTTTATATTCTAGTTTCTTTGCTCTGATTACTGCTTTGTACACTCTTGGCATTCTCTCGATGAGCTTCAAGAGGTCGTCACCTGAAATGCTTCTCCAACAGTCTTGAAGGAGTTCCCAGAGGTGTTTAGCACTTGTTGGTCCAGCTCACCCCAAACCATCTGGATTGGGTTCAGGTCCGGTGACTGTGGAGGTCAGGTCTCCACTTTTTGTTAAGTACAGAACTCCACATGTGTTCATTCATAGTTTTGGTGCCTTCAGTGAGAATCTACCAATGTAAATGGTCATGAAGATCAAGAAAACATGAATGAGAAGGCGTCCAAACTTTTGGCCTGTACTCTGTGTGTGTGTGTGTGTGTGTGTGTGTGTGTGTGTGTGTGTGTGTGTATATATTTCACAAATAATAATTATAATAACAGTCTGGAATTATTGTTTTATTGATGTTTTACAGTGTATGGGTGAGAAAGCAACATACCTTAGTATACATGTCTATTTGAGTGAATAACTGATAGATCATATAATCAAATAATCAGATTTGACATGGCTTTTGGCATGTGCCGCATCAGCACCAAAAATCCGGCAATGACATCAATAACCAGCCATCACGTAAATTAGTTTGCGGCTGGTTAGCAGGTTATTATAGACCAAGTCAAGTAATCATTGTATCTAACAGAGTATTGCAAGTAAACCATTACATGTGTGAAATGTTAAGCGATTAAGTGCACGCGTGAGTATGTTCATGTCTGTGAATTTGTGAGCGTGTCTAAGTGAGATTATTTCAGTGTGAGAGTATGTAAGCGATGGAATTTCATGGAAAAACAGTGAGTCAGTAAGAGAGTCAGTAATGTTAATGGGTTAATGCGATTTTGAGGTGTAGAACTAAGATACGGGATCCAGCGGGTGATGAGTGTAAGTGTATCGCTGGACACGCTGGTGAATGATGTCACATTCCCGTCTAGGGGGGAGGAACGGGGACAGGGAGGACAACATGGAAGTGCACGAAAGTGGTGTACCGTGCACACCATAAACCCCTCAACCAAACACACACAACTATATACACACTAACAGAGGGGGAATCCACGCACATAGGGTGGTAGCAGCCTAGTGGGTAACACACTCTTCTATGAACCAGAAGACCCAGGTTCAGATCCCGCTTACTACCATTGTGTCCCTGAGCAGGACACTTAACCCTGAGTGTCTCCAGGGGGGGACTGTCCCTGTAACTACTGGGCATCTGGTAAATGCTGTAAACATAGAAACACACGGGCAGAGGAGGGTACACATAGAAGGGCCAACACTAAATACAAGAACAAAAACTGTACACTCCGAACTCCTCCGTGAGCACTAAGCCGTCGACTTCCTGTTTCAGGCCTCTTCTTATGCTGGCAGTGGCAGATGGGCGGAGCCAGCAGTCGGACACACACCTAAAAAGGAACAACACACACACACAGACACACACACAGAGTGGCAAGCAGAGTTTCTCCCTTTACTGCTTTACTGGGACGTAACAACGAGCACGCGTCTGTGTGCTGGGTGATGGCGGGCGGCCCATCAGCTTTAATGTCCAGACTCGTCCTTATGGGGCACCCTGGGCCATTGTCTTACAGGGGTGAACGTGTGTGGGATATGTCACCCTTTAGCGGCTGTGCGGTCTGCTCGATGCGAAATTCCCGTCGGAGGACCGAGCAAACGGCTGCGTCAGAGTCGGGCCCAGTTCCCCGCGGAACCTTCTGGAAGGCAAATATTTAGACTGTCGTGGCAGCAGCCCAGTGCTGGAAAGATAACACACTGCAGCGTCCCCATCCCCCTGGTCTCCAAACGTCCTCCAACACGAGGGGGCCGGGCGCTGTCAACCAGCCCGCCGCGGCGGCACGCTGCTCCGGCAGTAACAGCGCCTGCGAGAGGAGCTGCGGGACGCTCCGGGCTCCGCCTTCCTGCTGCCTCGGCTCCCATGGGAGCGGAGGCGCGATTCTGCCGCCTGGAGCGCTCTAGGACTGCCGGAGACCCCATGCAGGTGTCCCGTCACGTGTTCCGGAGGCCGAGGACTCGATAAAACCAGTTTCCCCTCCGTGACAAGATAACACGGCAGCACCAGCATACACTTTTCATGCAAAGGCTAATAAATAACTAGGGCTGCCGCTCCCTTGCTCCCTGCACAGCAGACACGCCCACCCTCAAGCGTTGACTCGGTGCGTTCGTGCCAGAGTACAGTAGACAGAATTTAAAAAGATAAATAAATGCGGCGATTAACGCAGCCATCAGAATAAAAACATTCGGCACATGATCACATGCCCACCATGATAGATCAATACCGGATCCAGGTGCATCGATCATGATTCGCAAATATCATAGTATACTGTTGTCCTGCCTACAAAAAAAATGTGGTTATCACAGGAAACAGAAACATATTTAAAAAAAACGTATCATGCTGGGGACATTACAGGGACATTGGGAGAACATTTTCTAGATGTCCCAGGGACGTTATTGCAAGGTATTGTGATTCTAAATGTGATTTTGACAACGTGAAATTGATCAGTTACCGGACCACAGGCGGAGCGCAGCGTAACAAACATGAACTCAACCTCCATACACCAACACAACACAACAGTTCATAGATCAACGATGTACGTCAACGTTCAACCCTGAAATATGAAAAACTGGCCTCATTATTATTACTAGAGACAAAAACTCCACACACAATTTTACTGGGCCTAATGAAGTGACTGGCTTGCGATTGTTCTAGGACAGCGTTGATAAAGATTTTCTTGGCAGGTGCTAGGTGTTGACGTTTGGGGCACGTTAGCACGTTAGCATGCTAGCATGCTAATGCTAATGTAAAAAAAAAAAATGTCAATGTAACATAAACAATGATCTATCCTCAAAGTTGGGGGCAGGGCAGAGGGCAGCGGTGGCCTAGCGGGTAAGGAAGCGGTTGCCAATTCGAATGGCCAAGGTGCCACTGAGCAGGCTACCTGTCATGCAACACATTTCGTGTCGCACAATGACTTTCACTTCACTTCACTTTTTAAGTTGTTTCTGTGCATTTCGAGGGCTCATTGTGGAAGTGGCGAACGTAACGTGTGTTTTTTGTGTCCTTTTCCCAGTTTTCCTGGGTTTTTCTCAATTTTTCCAACATCCGTTGGTGTCAGATTGTGCGTCAAGGCCTGGCCTCAACTACCTGCCGGGGCAAAAACAGTGTTGCAACACGAGAATAAATGTTCTATCAATACTGACAGATTATAAAAATTATAAAAAGTAAATAAAGGCTGACCATTTCCTTATCTTGGGGGGAAAAAATCTTTATTTATGATGCATGAGCAAAATAATGATCAAATTTCTCGAATGCACCTGCCAGGGGTCAGTGGTGTCCTAGCGGTTAAGGAAGTGCCACCGTAATTAGAAGGTTGCCGGTTTGAATCCCGATCCGCCAAGGTACCACTGAGGTGCCACTGAGCAAAGCGCCGTCCCCACACACTGCTCCTGTCATGGTGCCCACTGCTCACTCAGGGTGATGGGTTAAATACAGAGGACACATTTCACTGTGTGCACCGTGTGCTGTGCTGCTGTGTATCACAATGACAATCACTTCACTCACTCACTCATAGTAAACCCGCTGCTAAACAGTTGCACGCCACGGTCGTGGTAAATAACCACCCCCGCCTGCCTTGCAGAGATCTCCTTCCGCGTGTGGATGTGCGGCGGCAGCCTGGAGATCATCCCGTGCAGCAGGGTGGGACACGTGTTCCGCAAGAAGCACCCGTACGTCTTCCCCGAAGGGAACGCCAACACCTACATCAAGTAAGCCCCTCCGAAGGCGCCATCCGGCATTATTTCATCTACAATTTTTACTCTGGAATTCATCCACGGTTTCCTCTGAGGGCGCATGACACTTTTGGCCAAAACATTGACAGGCCAGACACCTCCCAGAATGCAATAGCCTTGCACCATGGGAAAGGAAAGTGGTTTGGGGGGGTAAACTGTCCACAATCTCATGCGGTTGGTGGGGAGTCTGACGAGTTTTAAATGTAATTGTGTTTCCGGTCAAGTGATCCACAATTTCAGAGGTGTCTGTCTGTACGTCCACAGAAGGAAAAACAAATACAGTAGGGGCCAAAAGTCTGGACACCTTCTCATTCAATGTGTTTTCTTTCTTTTCATGACCATTTACGTTGGTAGATTCTCACTGAAGGCATCAAAACTATGAATGAACACATGTGGAGTTCTGTACTTAACAAAAAAAAGGTGAAATAAGTGAAAACATGTTTTATATTCTAGTTTCTTTGCTCTGATTACTGCTTTGCACACTCTTGGCATTCTCTCGATGAGCTTCAAGAGGTCGTCACCTGAAATGCTTCTCCAACAGTCTTGAAGGAGTTCCCAGAGGTGTTTAGCACTTTTTGGTCCAGCTCACCCCAAACCATCTGGATTGGGTTCAGGTCCGGTGACTGTGGAGGTCAGGTCTCCACTTTTTGTTAAGTACATAACTCCACATGTGTTCATTCATAGTTTTGGTGCCTTCAGTGAGAATCTAGCAACGTAAATGGTCATGAAGATAAAGAAAACACGTTGAATGAGAAGGTCTGTCCAGACTTTTGGCCCGTACTGTAACTCGGTACTGTAATTTTTTCACTTGCTTTTTAGAACCTTGTTTTCTCCAAGGAAAAATTTTATTACTCCAAGGCTTATTGTTCATTGCTCAGGAGGCCTAATGGAGATTCTCCCTTGCTGATGAGAAGCAGCACGCGGTGAAAAAGAGATAAGAATTGGGAGAAAAATAACTCACTACGGGCCACGTTCAGTTGTCCATCGCCGCTCTCCAACTCTGACGCGGACGCCGTTCACCCGCAAAGCGGAGGCAGCCGGCAGCGGAATCGGCTTCTTTGTTGTATTTTTAGGGATCTGGAGAGGCTCGGCGTTACAACTCGATTCGTAACGTCGACACCATCTCTCCGTGTCGCGGTGGATCAGTGGAGTTAATGAATAATTTACTCGAGGCGTTAAATTCCGCACCGCCGAGGGCGTGGTCGCGCCCGTCGCGCTGGCGCGGTGATGAACAGATTCCCCGTTTTATGCACCTTGCTTGCTTTTTTACGTGCGCGGCGGTCCAGCCCCCCCCGGGCCCTGCTCCCGATTCTGCAGGTCTGTTGCCGCACTTCAAAAGCGCTCCAAAGCAGCGGGCGAAACGATGATTATTTTTTTTGAAAAATGGCAAGTTGCGTTTCTCTGAGCCCGGCCCGAGCCGCGGCGGCGCAGAGGGGATAGGAACAGGCCTAATTAGCCGTGCAGGGACCCCGCCGCTCGGAGCGTCCGGGGACCGAGGGCCGGGCCTAACCTTCATCTGAGAGGCAGGCAGGCGGCGCGCTGGAGATCCTTCGTATGAAACACGCCGCGCCTGCGAGTGACCCTGCATCCAGATGATGGGGCAGTGGTGGCCTAGCGGTTAAGGAAGCGGCCCCGTAATCAGAAGGTTGCCGGTTCGAATCCCGATCCGCCAAGGTGCCACTGAGGTGCCACTGAGCAAAGCACCGTCCCCACACACTGCTCCCCGGGCACCTGTCATGGCCGCCCACTGCTCACTCAGGGTGATGGGTTAAATGCAGAGGACACATTTCACTGTGTGCACCGTGTGCTGTGCTGCTGTGTATCACATGTGACAATCACTTCACTTTGAAAGGGAACCTGCCGGCCTTTCATAGTAGATGAACGCACACACCAAAAAAACAACACAATTCCTTCTGTCTCTGCATTCGCTCAGGAACACCAGGAGGACAGCGGAGGTGTGGATGGACGAGTTTAAACTCTACTACTACTCGGCCCGGCCCGCCGCCAGGGGCAAGTCGTACGGAGAGTGAGTGTCTGCTCCGCGATGCGGGACGCTGTGGAATGAGGGGACTGGGGTCGTGATGCACGTTTCATCGTTGCTCGGCGTTTTTGCCATCGGTGCAGTCCGTAACCGCTAACTACAAACTAGGTTTTTTGTCAACAAAAAGATCTTCATCAATGAAAAGTTTTTGACAAGACGAGAGGCAGCGTAAATGCTGGTCACTTTATAACATTGCGAAATATATCACGTAATACTGTTGATGAGTAAAAACGTATGATCGTGTTATAGTTATTATGCAGTATTACCGTTTTCTTGTGTCCCCCGTCCAGACACACAGTTGACGTCACTTCCTTATTTAGCATTTGCTGCGTTAATTAGATTTCAGCGTGGTGGTAGCCTAGCGGGTAACCCACTCGCCTATGAACCAGAAGACCCAGGTTCAAATCCCACTTACTACCATCATGTCCTGGAGCAAGACACTTAACCCCGAGTGTCTCCAGCGGGGGACTGTCCCTGTAACTACTGATTGTAAGTCGCTCTGGATAAGGGCGTCTGGTAAATGCCGTAAATGAACAAATGAACAGGATACTTGTGGTGGTTTAGCAGATGGCTGGGCAAACTCATCTTTCCTCTTTACAATGAAGTGGAAAAGGAAAATTTTTTGGACAGAATGTGTGTCGAACCAGAGCGTCTTCCATTTCTGGGATGGATATAGAGTATTCTTGATAGGGTTACAACACAATAACAAAAAGTTCTATTTATGATCTAACTATGAAATGGATTTGACTAAATAAATGTTCTACCGGGTACTCGTACTATATTGACTTTGTTAAATAGAATTGCATTAGTAAAACAATTTGACTAAAATACAATTTTCATTGACTAAAACTAGACTAAAATAGTCATGGATAATTAAGACTAAAATGCTTTTGATTGACTGAAACTTGTTCAGACTAAAATGAGTAGCGTGACTAAGATGAATAAAGACTAAAATGACAGCTTGCCGCAAAGACTAGACTAAAACTAAAGTTGAGACAGGCCGGCAAAAACAAGTATACTTCGATCTCTACATTCCGTCACAGGGCTTGAACCTGGGGGCGTGAAAGCCACTGGCCTAAAACTGTGGAGGCTGGGTGGCATTGCTGTGATAAAAGTATGAATAAAAACACACATTTTAATCATTCATTAAAATTAAAATCCGGTTTATCGGAAGGGGTCAAGGTAATTAGTTTGAAGTTAAATAAATAAACCGGAGTTACGAGGGAACCACCATGAACATCCCCGTCTACAGTGACCCAAGTTTAACAGCAGCTCTGATTGGGTCAAGTTCGAAGTTCTAAAAGTTCTCAATTTTGCGATAGTAAAAGGCGGAAAACGAACACTCCTCCGTATTAAGGTTATCTGCGCACGGGAGGACGGGGGGGTGGGCGTGCCTGGCGATACGCGGCGTGTTCGTCTCTCATTCCGCTCACTCCTCCCTTATCAGCATTCACGGGCGGGAGGAGCTCCGCCGGAGTCTCAAGTGCAAATCCTTCAAGTGGTATCTGGACAACGTCTACCCGGAGCTCAAGTGAGTGCGCCTCGCCCGGCCTACCGCACGCACACACACACTCACACACACACTCACACACACACTCACAATTCCCATCACGCCTCTCATGATTTTCCATTCAGCGAGATTAATGACGTCTCCCGGCGTCAGACTCGTTTTTCTCGAGCCAGAAAGGTGAGATCTGCCGATCAAGTCCCGGGGGGCCGCGCTCTGACCCCCTTTCCCCGGCCCCTGGGCGAGGGGAGCGGGCCGGTGAAAACGGGAGGAGGGGAAAGTGCTGAGGGGCCGAGGAACGGTGGCAGCGTGGCTCAGGGGGTCCGCGGTGATGAATCTGCCGCGGCTCCGGCGCTCTGCTGAGTAAGGGGGACGGCGGGCCGGCCGTAAACCCCACCGCCGGCTCCTCCCCCGTCCTCCCCCCCCCCCCCCCCCCCCCCCCCCCCCCCCCCGTGTTGATAAATGGCCCTGCCACTGCGGCACAATTCATCCCGGTACATGTTAATATCCATTGTAATTCAGCGCCGACGCCCTGCCGAACGAGACACTCTAAATAGCACCAAATATTCATCTCAATAATAAATAGTTATTCATCCACAGCGGGCGTGGCCGCGCCGCGGATTCATCAGAATGGAATTCCCACCTCTTCCCGCCTCTGATCCACAGGATCCCGGACGACTCGGACGCCAAGTCGGGGGCGATACGGCAGCGGCAGAACTGCCTGGAGTCCCGCTGGGTGGAGGGCCAGGACCTGCCGGCTCTCACGCTGGGGCCCTGCGTGGCCACCAAGTCAGTGCCACCGCACAGCCAGGTACCGCTGGGCAAAGTTTAAAAAAGGGGAGGAGCCTTCTCCTCCCTTTCTCCTCCATTTCCCTCCTCCCTTTCCCACCACCAACACCAACCTGCAGGATTAATACGACCGTGACACGCAATGGCTCAGGGCTACCGATCAGACGTTCACATTTGACCCTCTTTACCACGGGCATCCTTCACTGTGATTTAGCTCCTCCCCTCCGCAACAAGCTTGTTATCATATATTTTAAATATTTCAAAATTATTTTCAAATTAAAATATTTTGTACTTTTTTAATTTTTTTTCCATGTTGATGCTGGATGCTCAGACTCTTTTCATTCGGCGATTCGGGAGCAGACGAGGCGGCGCACAGGCCGGTTCCCATTCGTGCAGTATTTATTGTGCGAGGACCATCAGCATTTATCATTTCAGCTTCCAGCGAGTCGTTAGGAAGCCTGATCCCGGACGGGCTCGTCTGTCAGGGGACGCAAAAGTAGGGTTTATTTCAAAAGGGTTAACCTCACACAGAGGGAGAATATTTTAACCTTTTTTTCATCCTTCAAGCGTTTATCTGCTTTTAGAATATTTTTCTGGAATATTTTTGAGTAGCGATACGCAACTCATGCGGTTAAGGAAGTGGCCCCGTAGTCGGAAGGTTGCCGGTTCGAATCCCAATCCGCCAAGGTGCCCACTGCTCACTCAGGGTGATGGGTTAAATGCAGAGGACAGATTTCACTGTGTGCACCGTGTGCTGTGCTGCTGTGTATCACAAGTGATAATCGCTTCGCTTTTTTTTTTTATTGTTGATCCAGTCTGATGACTTGCGCAAATTTGCATAAAACCAGATTCCTGCACGCACAGACGGCCACAATGCGCACGGCTCCGTTTCTTTAACCGGATTCCTCGCGTTTCGCCACCTCGCCCCCCCCCTGCACCGCGGCGAACGCGGCCGTTTGCATCCCTGCCCTTTCCTGATGGGTAATTACATGATGCAAATGAGATGCTACGTGCCGGGGCCCGATAGCGGGGCCCCTCGAACGGCCCGGCTCGTTTGTTGAGGTCCTCATCCCACTTAATTATTCCCCCGGCAGGTAATTTATTCTCCGTATTTAGAAAATCCGTGCGCTCGAACCCCCCGATCTCGGCGCGGATCCAGGATCCGAGGCGCACTAGATTACCGTTAAATTAACACCGGCGAGCCACAACGGGCGCCGTAAAGCCCCGTCCATTACGGCCGCGGTAATTAGATTTAATACAGGACACATTTTCTACACTCCACATTATCCCATTAAACGCCGATATGTGAACAACCCCTTGGCTGCTGACCCCACTAATCTGCCGCCATGGCGTCACCCCCCCGCTCATCCGGTAAGGCTGGCGGCGCTGGTTAATGAAGTCCCGCGCTCCCCGCCCTCGGCCCCCAGACACGCGTAAACACGTCCGCCTACAACTGCGGCGTCAGCCGTGTCGAGGCCCCCGCCGGGGCCCCGGGGCCTCCACTGGCGCACGCGACCGGAGCCGGTGACCGAGGGCTCTTCCAAAGAGCGGAAAAAGCTGCGCGCAAGCGAAATCGAGCAAATGCACCGACTCGCAGAATCTCCTTCCACTCGCAACGTGTGTGGAGGACTCCGAGCGGCAAGGGGTGGTTGGAGCCTAGCGGGGTAACACACTCACCTATAAACCAGGAGACCCGGGTTCAAACCCCACTTACTACCATCGTGTCCCTGAGCAGGACACTTAACCCTGAGTGTCTCCAGGGGGGGGACTGTCCCTGTAACTACTGATTGTAAGGGTGGTAGTAGCCTAGTGGGTAACACACTCGCCTATAAACCAGGAGACCTGGGTTCAAACCCCACTTACTACCATCGTGTCCCTGAGCAGGACACTTAACCCTGAGTGTCTCCAGGGTAGGACTGTCCCTGTAACTACTGATTGTAAGGGTGGTAGTAGCCTAGTGGGTAACACACTCGCCTATAAACCAGGAGACCCGGGTTCAAACCCCACTTACTACCATCGTGTCCCTGAGCAGGACACTTAACCCTGAGTGTCTCCAGGGGGGGACTGTCCCTGTAACTACTGATTGTAAGGGTGGTAGTAGCCTAGTGGGTAACACACTCGCCTATAAACCAGGATACCCGGGTTCAAACCCCACTTACTACCATCGTGTCCCTGAGCAGGACACTTAACCCTGAGTGTCTCCAGGGGGGGACTGTCCCTGTAACTACTGATTGTAAGGGTGGTAGTAGCCTAGTGGGTAACACACTCGCCTATAAACCAGGAGACCTGGGTTCAAACCCCACTTACTACCATCGTGTCCCTGAGCAGGACACTTAACCCTGAGTGTCTCCAGGGGGGGACTGTCCCTGTAACTACTGATTGTAAGGGTGGTAGTAGCCTAGTGGGTAACACACTCGCCTATAAACCAGGAGACCCGGGTTCAAACCCCACTTACTACCATCGTGTCCCTGAGCAGGACACTTAACCCTGAGTGTCTCCAGGGGGGGACTGTCCCTGTAACTACTGATTGTAAGGGTGGTTGGAGCCTAGCGGGGTAACACACTCACCTATAAACCAGGAGACCCGGGTTCAAACCCCACTTACTACCATCGTGTCCCTGAGCAGGACACTTAACCCTGAGTGTCTCCAGGGGGGGACTGTCCCTGTAACTACTGATTGTAAGGGTGGTTGGAGCCTAGCGGGGTAACACACTCACCTATAAACCAGGAGACCCGGGTTCAAACCCCACTTACTACCATCGTGTCCCTGAGCAGGACACTTAACCCTGAGTGTCTCCAGGGGGGGACTGTCCCTGTAACTACTGATTGTAAGGGTGGTAGTAGCCTAGTGGGTAACACACTCGCCTATAAACCAGGAGACCCGGGTTCAAACCCCACTTACTACCATCGTGTCCCTGAGCAGGACACTTAACCCTGAGTGTCTCCAGGGGGGGACTGTCCCTGTAACTACTGATTGTAAGGGTGGTTGGAGCCTAGCGGGGTAACACACTCACCTATAAACCAGGAGACCCGGGTTCAAACCCCACTTACTACCATCGTGTCCCTGAGCAGGACACTTAACCCTGAGTGTCTCCAGGGGGGGACTGTCCCTGTAACTACTGATTGTAAGGGTGGTTGGAGCCTAGCGGGGTAACACACTCACCTATAAACCAGGAGACCCGGGTTCAAACCCCACTTACTACCATCGTGTCCCTGAGCAGGACACTTAACCCTGAGTGTCTCCAGGGGGGGACTGTCCCTGTAACTACTGATTGTAAGGGTGGTAGTAGCCTAGTGGGTAACACACTCGCCTATAAACCAAGAGACCCGGGTTCAAACCCCACTTACTACCATCGTGTCCCTGAGCAGGACACTTAACCCTGAGTGTCTCCAGGTGGGGACTGTCCCTGTAACTACTGATTGTAAGGGTGGTTGGAGCCTAGCGGGGTAACACACTCGCCTATGAACCAGAAGACCCAGGTTTGAACCCCACTTACTACCATCGTGTCCCCAAGCAAGACACTTAACCCTGAGTGTCTCCAGGGGGGGACTGTCCCTGTAACTACTGACTGTAAGTCATGTCTGGATAAGGGCGTCTGGTAAATGCTGTAAATGTGAGACAGCGTTATCCTCCGTCGTTTTACAGCGCTGGCCGAGGCCACGTGGACATTTTAACCAGCATTGTCTGCGCTTCGCGGTTTTGGGTTTTACTGCAGCCACGCCCGACGCTGGCGTGATGCTGATGTAAAGAAATGCGAACGCTGCGCCGACCGTAGCTGCCGGTGAAAACACAAGCAGGTCCACACAGGCCCGGCCGATCTCACGTCTCCTGATATGGACGATGTTCTTTCAGGAGGACGAATTAAAATGTAGAATAATCATATAATATCTATAATAATATCAACCCCTTTGCACTGAACGTGAAGGTGAAGCGCAGCACACAAATTCAAATTCTTATTTTATTTGTCGCTTACACAGTCATACACGGTATGATATGCAGTGAAATGCTTTTTGCGACTACTACAGACCACAGTATTGCAAATGTTGCAAGTACACAATGAAAACCAATATGCAAATATTGCAAACATAACCAAATATTACACTTTTATGTCGGGAACGGGAACATGGTGCACACGGTGAAATGTGTCTTCTGCATTTAACCATCACCCTGAGTGAGCAGTGGGCACCATGACAGGTGCCCGGGGAGCAGCGTGTGGGGACGGTGCTTTGCTCAGTGGCATCTCAGTGGCACCTTGGCGGATCGGGAGTCGAACCGGCAACCTTCTGATTACGGGGCCGCTTCCTTAACCGCTAGACCACCGCTGTTGTTGTGTTTGATGCCTGCATGATACGAATTTGCACGTCGACCGGCTCCTTTATTTCACTGTTTTTCTCTCGCGGGTTTTTTTGTCGTAACAAGGTTATAACAAGGTTAGCAGGTCTGCATAAATGCATCGATGCAGCCGGCGTCGGATGATGAATAAAACTCGGCACGGACGCTTGACTCTTGCATTTCCGCTGCCACTCCCTGCGTGAGAATGTTACAAACGACTCGCCGCCCCGCCCGCTCGGCCTAAAGAGGCGCTCGAGAGGATCGGACGGTCCCCGCGCCGAATTGCCTGCCCGCGACCTGCCCGTACAAAGCACCCCGACTCGCTCTCATGATGAGCGCGAGCTTTCCGGGCCTCACGCTCGCCTTCTTACGCCCCGCGTCCACGTTCCTTTCAGCTCTTTTTCACAGTAAAAGCCGCAACGTTTGCATTCGATATTACGAGCTCCTTTTCAGCCTTTTCACCGCAGAGAAAATGAGAGTGAACCTTCTCACGTCGATTTGATTCCACGCGAAATATATCTGTATTTTATGCTCTGCGTCGTAGCGCATCTCTTATGCCCAGATGCATGGACAGCGCAAAGGGAATGCTGCTGGGCGTCCGTTCTAACGCATGTGGCGCCGCCGCTCGAGGGCGGGCGTGGCTGCCGCGCCGGCAGTGAAGGTGTTGAACATCAGGCGTCTCTTGTTTCTCGAATTTCCAGCTCTACTAATTGGTTTTACAGCACGTCTTATCATTCAAAAATGAGCATAGGTGTATAAACTCATCTGATTGGTCAGCCATTTAATGCCTTTTTCACACCATACAACAAGACCTGTAAACTTATGATTCTAATTGATAATGGAGAAACGCATTTATGACACATTTTATATTAGATATGGATTGATATTGAGTTTCTAATAGTACAGGGTGGGCCATTTATATGGATACACCTTAATAAAATGGAAATGGTTGGTGACATTGAACACATTTTATAAGTGGTCAGAAACTTGTAAATAACTCATGACAGAATAAAGTTAAAACCAAGCACACCATTGTTTTTCTTGTGAAATTACCAATAAATTTGATGTGTCACATGACCCTCTTCCTATTCAAAAAACAAAAGTTGGATCCAAGATGGCCGACTCCTCTATGGTCACCACCCATCTTGAAAAGTTTGCCCCCACACATATACTAATGTGCCACAAACAGGACGTTAATATCACCAACCATCCCCATTTTAGTTGGATCCTTATAAATGGCCCACCCTGTACTACTGAAGAGTACTGGTTTTAATTCAAATGCAGCTAATTGAGAGTAAAAGAGAATATTACCCATTCTAGCATCGCAACCACTTTTGGTTCATCGTTAAGGCAGTGGTGGCCTAGCGGTTAAAAAAGGTTGTGGGTTTGAATCCTGTCATGGCTGCCCGCTGCTCACCAAGGGTGATGGTTAAATACAGAGGACACTTTTCGTTCAGTCTGGGTCGTGACTTGTCATTAAGGGCCGATGGTGGGCCCACCATCTCACTGCACTAGATAATTAGCTGTCACGATCCGGTCCGGAAGGGCTTACTCCGGGTCCAGGATCCGGACCGGAGTTTCACGTTCGTCCTGTGTAATGTTTCCTGATCGTGTTCACCTGTGTCTGATCGTATAAAGCTGCCCCGTTCGTGTCTGTTCACCATCGGGTCGTTATTACTTGCTACTGGATGTCTTCCCTGTCCTGTTAAGCCCCGTCGTGCGTATGCGTCCTTCTTCATTGTCATGTCCAGCCATCGTTCAAGATCAGCGGCCTCGCCATGTCAATCCAGTGTGACGTTAGCATAGACGCCAGTGATGAATGGGCACCTGAAAAGTTTGTAATGCGATGGACCCACAATTCGAAGTTCACTTTATTGATTTTATTGATTTCGTTTTGTTTAGTAGGAGAGTCCAGCGACACTGTGGTTGATATGCAAATATTCTCATCTTCAGAAAGGGTGGCGCTGGAGACAGAAGTTTGCCTCCGGCGACGTTCAGGACCGGAGGTGATGGGGAGGAAGCTGGTCCTCTCTCCACCATCTCATTAAAATCCGCCGCTCAGCAGACGTGGCGCTAATTGCCGATGGCGACGGCCGCAGGCGCCCTCGGGTGTCAGGCCCTGTCAGCGCGCCCACGTCGGCGCGGATAATTCATTAAAAAGAGAGAAAAGAGGAAAAGACACTTTTCTGTCGCCGAAGCTGGGCCTCTGGGGGCCGTCTTTAGTAATCGAACCCGCCCCCGTCGCCTTGCTTGTGATGCGCCGTTATTACATTATTCCACACGGGCGGGAGTAAGCGGCATCGCTCGGAGCGAGAGGGAAAGTCATTAAAAGGGAATAAAGCGAGGCCGGAGTGGAGTCGTCTTCTTTAACAAGATTTCCGTTTAAAAAAAAAATTGAAAATAAAAATGTAAATGGCATTAAAACGCTGCTCTCTGTGGCTTAATATGGGTAAATAATTGGATCATCGTGGACGCGCTCGGACCGGTCCACCTCAGCCCAGACGGGGGCCGCGCAGGCGTTCTATAGGAGCCCTTCAGGCCTGTAATCGGAAGTCGTTTTTTAACCCGCCGCTCTGTGCAGGTTTCGTGCAGGCACCGGCGTGCCTTGTTTTACGACTATGAACCAGAAGACCCGGGTTCAAATCCCACTTACTACCATCGTGTCCCTGAGCAAGACACTGTCCCTGTAACTACTGATTGTAAGTCGCTCTGGATAAGGGCGTCTGATAAATGCTGCAAATATAAATTAATGAAATTATCTCTGGGACGATGTTTGTTCTGCCAACATCTGCACACACGACAAAATAAAATGTTGGTGAGATGTCTGAACAGATTTTTAATTTTACACCATTGACCAACGCCGACGAGGTTATATGGCAAGAAGCCTGCGTTACCTGGATATCCTCACCAGTAGTAGCCTGGCGGGTAACACATCTCGTCTACGAACCAGAAGACCTGGGTTCAAATCCCGCTTACTACTATCGTGTCCCTGAGCAGGACACTTAACCCTGAGTGTCTCCAGGGGGGACTGTCCCTGTAACTACTGATTGTAAGTCGCTCTGGATAAGGGCGCCTGGTAAATGCTGCAAAATTTCAACACTAGTGTTAACTAGTCTGTGTGTGTGTGTGTGTGTGTGTGTGTGTGTGTGTGTGTGTTCCCCAGGAGTGGATCTACACGCACGCGCAGCAGATCCGCCAGAAGCAACACTGCCTCTCGCTCTCCACCACCTTCCCCGCCTCGCAGGTCCTGCTCATGCCCTGCGACGTCGGCGACGGCAAGCAGGTACGACCCCGTCCCGTGCGAGGGCCAGACCCCGCCTCCCGTGTACATCCCCGCTGTAATAAGTATGTGCGGGAGGCTGTCTGTCTTCTCCAGATAGAGAGCGAGTGGGCAGCGGCGATGCAGCACGCGCCGAGCGCAGGGAATACGCCGCTCTAATGGAAAAGTAATGAGAAAAACTGCCAGACAATGGCCGGCAGAAGCTTATTTTACGGAGAGCAGGTGGCGCCTCCAAGAATAAGAAATAAAAAAATGCGCCAGGCGTCCCCGCCCTTCTCAAAAGTTTGAAACACACACAAGGGATTTGATGCTGGCCATGTATACTCTGGCCACGCCCTTCCCCCGGACTTCTTCAAAAATATCCTTTCATAGTTGGACAAATGCTGTCTAATGGAAAGGACAAAACAGTCATTGATGCTACAAACAATTAAAATGCAACATACAAAAAAACTTGATAACTCGATTTGTCACGTTTTTTCAATTTTTATTTTATTTAATACCGCCTTGTCATCCGGTCAAGATTTTCTGACCTGTTTGTAGACATTTTACAGCATTTACCAGACGCCCTTATCCAGAGCGCCACACAGTCAGTAGTGACGGGGACAGTTGGGGACACGGTGGTAGTAAGTGGGGTTCGAACCTGGGACAGCCCAGTTCCTGCCTTGCAAGAACCCGTGCTGAGGAGCACATACCTCCTTCATAGAAAGAGTCGCGTGGAGCCCCGGTCGGTCCTCGGGAGGTAACTGTGGAGCTGGAGGTAATTAGAGATGTTCTGACACGTCCCCTCAGGCCCTCGTATAAGACTATAAGCCCAAGAATAAGGCTTTCATATCAACGGTGCTTCAACAGCCTGTTACAAGAAGGACTTCCAGGCACCGCAGGCCCTGAATACTAATTGATTTTAGGTTTAATTATATTCGTTATTTCGGCTTACAACCGCAGAAGAAGAAGAAGTGTCACGGTAATTTGGGTCGGGGTTCCTTTGATCAGGAGCGGAACAGAGACGTCTGTTCGGCGGCTTGTAGAACGAACGAGGAACAACGAGCATCAAATATCCTGACTGTTGTCTTTTCTTCTTCTTCTTTTTTTTTCCCGTCCCGAGAGGATATGGAAGCGGTGAACGCGTGAAGAAGATAATTCCCCCGACAACGTGTTACGCCGAGGACGCTGAATTCTCCAGGTCGTAGCTGGAGCAAGAGGGACATCTAGTGCTGGTTCTTGAGGGACTTCCTCTCTCGCCTTTAAAATGACATTCATTACATCTAGAATACCACCGCATTTGAGCACATGGGCCCTTAAATCTGAGGAAATAGAGGGTTCCGCTTCAAAAGAAGATTCTTGTTTGCTTTAAATTTGAGTCTAGTACTTCAGACTAGCTTTTGATGGGCCAGTCCATCACCGTTATTCATGCACATTTCAGTTCAGTTTCCAACTCTGACCCTGTCTGTCTTTTAAAGTCTGGGAAGGATGAATATTTTTATATACTGCATGATAGTTTTCCTGTGTTCACATGCAAACTGACACCATAATCATAGATTTATTTTCCCCTTGGAAAGTAAAAAATCTTGTGCACGCAATACATTTACCTTAAAATCATTTTATAATGACGTCTACAAAAGATAAAAAAAACCAGGGCTGTCAACCAGTTTTTATTTTAATTAGCTAATCAATCGCAAATTTTTAAAAAATTAGTTATGACATAACTAAATCAAAAGTCCAATAGTTGTAATCAAATGGATCGCGATGTCAGATGGTGCTAGTAGCCTAGTGGGTAACACACTCACCTCAAACCCCACTTAGTACCACTGTGTCCTTGAGCAAGACACTTAACCTTAAGTGTCTCCAGGGGGGGACTGTCCCCGTAACTACTGATTGTAAGTCGCTCTGGATAAGGGTGTCTGGTAAATGCCGTAAATGTAAATGTAAGAACCTCTTCGTCCTGTTAACCGCTTTTGCTGTGTTCTGGGAGCTGTTAATCGATTATTCTAATAATTAGTTATATAATAATCAGTGAACACGAACGTCTGGTCTATAGTACCTATCCTGCTTGTAAATTGGTTGCAGTGATTGGTTAAAGGATTTCGTATGTTGTAAATAAATGTCAGGTGGTGGGCCAATTAAATACCAAGTATTCATTATCGCGGGGGGTTCATTACCTTTCACAGGGGTTCATCCGAACGCCACGCCTCATTCTGTGTTCAAAGCCACACCCACCCGTACAACAGCGCTGCTCTCTTAAAGCAGCTCGTATGTGGGACGTCACAACAGCTGGTGGAAAGGATTCCGAGTCTGGTGACGGTGAAGTTGTAGTTAAAAATGCACCAACAAAAGGCAACACGACGGATTTGTATCAGCATCTAAAACGTAAAATATACCATTTATATACAAGAGTTCCCGTATACCTATAAACGTAGTATGTCTTTCTTAAATGTACCTGTTCTTGAGAAAATTACTGTTGATTTATTTTTATTAAGCTGCAGTCTTGGGAAAATGACATTTGAGTGATGTAAAGATGTAGTAATTTGTCGTTTAATGTGAGGCACGCAATCGCAAATCACAATATTGAACGCAGTAATCACAATAGGACTTTTTCCCCAAATTGTGCAGCCCCGAAATAAGAAACCGAAAATTTTGCAGTCGCCACCTAGTGGCTCGCTGCAGTACTGGTATTATGAATCTTGTAAGAGTTTGGAAATACTAATATATCACAATTAATATCGTATTTTAGGAGAGAATCTGCCCCTCACAGTGTCTGCCGAGAAAAACTCTGGCCCTTGGACACATGTAGTTGACGACCCCGATGCAAAGTGGCCTTAAAAAGGGTCTTAAAAAGTTTTAAGTTAGGCTTCTTTAAACCTGCCGATCACATGTCTGGGTCCATCGCCTGATGTTGCTCGGCGCAGAAAAGGTGCCATATCGGTTGGGTTTATTGCGGGTTAAGTGGTTATCTTGCGAGTGGCCGTCATCAAGCGACACGCATGGCCAGTAGGGTGATAGTAGCCTAGTGGCCAACTCACCCACCCAGAAGGTTCAAACTCCACTTACTGAGCAGCCCTGAGTGTCTCCAGGGGGGGACTGTCCCTGTCACTACTGATTGTAAGGCGCTGTGGATAAGGGGGTCTGGTAAATGTGGTCAAATGTGTGGGATTTTTTTATTTCTTTTTATATTAAACTACAGAAAATAGAAGCTCCTTAAGTGTTTAGAATGAAAGTCTGGAACAGGACCGGCAGTCGGTTGTTTTTTCCCTGTGTCCACAGCGGTGGCAAAGGTCCGGGACGCACCTGGAGCACCTGGCGTCCCGCTTCTGCCTGGACAGCGAGATGGCCCTGGACGGCGTGGAGAGCAGCAAGATGCTGGTGATCAGCCCGTGCGAGCTGTCGGCGTTCACCCAGCGGTGGGAGGTGCCCTTCTCCTGAGGCCGCCACCCAGGGGGCTGGGCTACGCTGGCGGGCTGCAGGGGGCAGCCTCGGGCTGGGGACGGCGAGGTGGGCCGACCCAGGAGGGGCACTCGGACGGCGACTGGCGTCTCAGAGGGCGCGGTCACAGTTCACCCGGACAAGCACAGGGTTCACGACCTCTACAGTAGCACCTTTATACTCTGATATTCAATAAGACAGGGCTTAATAAAAGGGCGGGGTGACGTGTCAATCTGAATGAAGTGCACATGAAAAGTGGAAAAAGAGTTTTGTAATCATCGATCAAGTTCGTTTTAGTGATTTTTTTCACCGTAGACAATATTCAGATATCATGCGCTTGTATTCAGCCTCTTGCTTTATTGTTTCAAAGAAACGGGAATCCAAATAAATCTATTTTGTGCTTTTGCCAAATGTGAAGTTTTATCACTTTCGATGCAAGTCCATCTATACGTGGATTTGGGGTGTGTGTGTGTGTGTGTGTGTGTGTGTGTGAAAAGGAACTTATTTACAGATCCCAATATAATTATTTTTATCATACAGCACTGTGCAAAGGTCCACTAGAACATACGAACCGATGAAAACAGAGCCCCCGTACGTCGAACACTGATTACGTGTTGATTTACCTAAAGCGCACATCTCATGAAACAATGACAAAGGAAACAATATCGTTCTCCATCTGAAAGTGAAGTGAAATCCACATTTCTTTATAGAACATCTCTACATATCAACACGAACATTATTACCACTTTCACTTTTTAGTCGCTGTTATTTGTGTTTTACACTTTTGATGGTAGTAGCCTGGTGGGTTCAAATCCCACTTACTACCATTGTGTCCCTGAGCAAGACACTTAACCCTGAGTGTCTCCAGGGGGGGACTGTCCCTCTAACTACTGATTGCTCTGGATAAGGGCTTCTGATATAAAAAAAAAAATGCCTTAAATGCCTTAAAATGTAAATGGTAAGTCCCTTCACGGCTACTGTAGGGAAGATGGGAAAAAAGCATTTAATTAGTCTCACTACCGAATAAAACTTTTCTACTATTATTGTACTACAGCCACCTTGAGGAATTCGACATTTTGTGAAAGATTATAGGCCCATGTGGGACATTTGTGGATGCTGTTGCTGTGTCTAATCATTTACTTAAATAATAGTTGATTTATTTGATTTTATGTGGTAACATTTGACTATTTTTTGTAGTGTAAATGTCGACTGTCAAAAAAAAAAAAAAAAAAACACAATCATCATTTTAAGACGATATGTCCTCTGTCAGAACTGGTGGATTCCTGTTGAATTGATGACACGCGGGACACAACAGAAGATGCCTTGTAGTTAAGACTGTCTGAACCCAGACCAAGCGTACAGGAGGGTACAATCAGACTTTAATACTGATCCTGAGAAGAATGGGGAAGAGTTGTTGTTCTTATTGCCACGAGGAAGAAGGGCTTCCTGTGGAGCTCAGGTCTGCGTTTAGAGGCGTGTGCTCTGATGGTCCGTCAGGGAGGCCTGCATGGGGTGAGAGGGGTTGTCCGTGATCCGGAGAATCTCCTCTCAGACACCCAGAGCAGAACCAGCCGTCTTCTCTCCAGTGTTTTCATGACGTGTGAAGTCAGCACCACTGGGCCTGCGGTCACGACTGGGCTGATCTTGTTAGGGACAGGAACCAAACAGGATTCTTTCCAGAGACTGGAACCCTCACTTGTTGAAGATCGGATGTTGGACAGCAGAGCACCTGAGGGCCCTGGGACATGCACCGTCGGGGCCAGCAGGACATCAACAGCAGAGAAGGACAGCGAGAGGAGGAGAAGAATGGAGCATGTGTAAAGAAAAAACGGTCAAACTCAATTGCACAGCCGGCCAACACTTGGTAAGGTCGACTGAAGCGCTGCATTGTGGGATCTGTAGTTTGTCTGTTACATAGAAGGTTGCCGGTTCAAATCCTGATCCGCCAAGATGTCACTGAGCAAAGCACCGTCCCCACACACTGTTCCCCGGGCACCTGTCATGGCTGCCCACTGCTCAC
This sequence comes from Denticeps clupeoides, assembly GCF_900700375.1. NCBI lineage: Eukaryota > Metazoa > Chordata > Actinopteri > Clupeiformes > Denticipitidae > Denticeps > Denticeps clupeoides. The sequence goes on along the minus strand of NC_041720.1, from coordinate 2,150,202 downwards.
TCAGGGTGATGGGTTAAATGCAGAGGACAAATTTCACTGTGTGCACCGTGTGCTGTGCTGCTGTGTATCACATATGACCATCACTTCAATTTAATCACTTTTTTACGACTGGTGCTGAATTGGTGGTAATAGTGGTATATTTTGGTATATTGGTGCTACAGTGACCTGGTACCCTAACCAGCCTAACTAGGGTGAATTTACCACTGTCTGTGCTTGACAGGGTGACTGTGTGATGAAGTGGACTTAACAATTGACACCGTGTCTTGGACTTCAAACAGAAACACCGAGAAAACCGGCGTGTTTTCAGCTCAGGTCGAAACACCAGCGCCCGTTAATAATAAATGTAAATCCTGGTCCGCGGGGGCGAGGCCGTTCCCCCCCTTCTCTGCCGTGCGGGGCCGCCGACATGGGACCGTCCGCGGGGCAGCGCCGCTCCGGCGGGCCGCAGGAGACCCGGGAGTGAAGAGCGGACGCGGACCGGTACCGGGTGGGTCCGCGGTCGGCCCGACGCGGGTCCGGCTTTTCTTATTTCCCCGTGAGCGACGCCGACATCGTGCCGACAACCGCCGCCCTTCGTTTTATTCCAAATCCGACCGTCGGTTCGAACCTTTTAAAATATTTTAAAATATTTAAAATCGGCGTTGCGGACGCGGCTAAATCTTCCGTGTTTTTTTTTTTTTTTTTTTTTTGTCTTTTGTCTTTTCGAAGCCGCTTCAGTTTCGCCGGCGCCTCGTCGACGTCATCACCGTGCGACGGGCCGAACATGGCCGCCGCCGCGGTCTGTTTACCTGCTTCAAACCTCGCTGTACTTTAGCCCAGTTTGGCGACCGGCTTAGCGTCCAGTCCGCGGGCAGCGACGAATGCCTCGACCGCAGGGCAGGCAGGATGCGCTCAGCGGAGCCGCCGAGTAAGTCAGAAGAAATATATATATATATATATATATATCAATCCATACCGATCAATTTACCGATACTGATCGAGGCAGTCGGGTTTTAATGTGGCAAAACACACACGTTGTTACGTTATTAATTAATCTGGAGTGTGTAATACGGGACGATTTGATTCACGTCTGACTCTTGATCTTGAATTCGTGTTGGTTCGTTCACTGTCATGTTTTGTGGTTGGTGTGCTCGGTAACCATAGCAACAGTATAAGTGACGCCCATGGGTGAGGGGGGGGGGCGTTAAATGACAACAACTGCACTCGTTTTATTTAATATTGTGCGTTAACTGGTGTTAGAAGTCGAACGTTTACTGGGATTTTTCCAGAATTATCCAGATATTCTGGAGCTTGACCCCTGGGTGCTTCTTCCTCGCAGCCAACCCATGTTCGCCCGTCACGTGACCTCGGTGGGCTCCAGCTTCCTGCCCGCCTGGAGGAGCTTCTACAGGCCGAGGCATCACCTACTGACCCTCGCGCCGCCGTGTCCCCCGACCTGCTCCAGGCACCAGCTCGCGGGGTGGACGCCACGCGCGGCCCCGGGACAGTTCGCCAGCGGCCTCGCCCCATGGTCGCCGCGCTTCTCGAGCGGAGCCATGAACTCGGATAGAGAGCCTCCCCCCAAACGGAGGAAGAGCTCGGAAAACCAGCGGCGCGCGCCCAGGGACTCGAGCGCCCACAGTTCACCCGCTCGCTCTCCCAGAAGGTCCTCGTCGAGTCCCGAGGATGCGGGACGCTCGTCAGGTAACCCCCTCGATCTAAAGCGGCACGGGTCACGTCCAAAAGTCGCTAACGGTCCCGTCCCGCGCCGCTTTGCAGAGATACGGCGGGAGTGGGAGGACCTATCGCACCGCTACGGCCACACCTTGCCCGCGTTCGACTTCTCGGTGATGTCCTACAACATCCTCTCTCAGCAGCTGCTCCGCGACAACGCCTACCTGTACCAACACTGCCGCGGCGGCGTCCTCGACTGGCGCCACAGGTTCCCCAACATCATCAGAGAGCTGGAGCAGCACAGCCCAGACGTGCGTCAAGAGGTTCACGTCCAGCCGTAAAAAAAAAAAGAGTCGTCCTTTCAGGCTTTAATGTCCTTTCTCTATCGGAACAGATAATGTGTCTGCAAGAGGTGCAAGAGGACCACTATCAAGATCAGATCAAACCCGCGCTGGAATCTTTAGGTACCCAGGCCAGTTTATTCCTTTATAACATTTAATAGAACCTCTCTTTGCACCCCAATTGTTGTTTCACTTATGGTTTTATTTACCAGTTTTATTATACAGTACAGGCCAAAAGTTTTGACACACCTTCTCATTCGATGTGTTTTCTTTATTTTTATAACCATTTATGTTGGTAGATTCTCACTGAAGGCATCAAAACTATGAATGAACACATGTGGAGTTCTGCCATTTAGACATGACGAGCTGCATCGTACGGCAACGTCGCCGCCATATTGCGAAAGGCTCTGCTGTGGAGTGAAGCATATACATGTCTATGGAGAGAAGTGCATAAAAATGCCTCACTCTTGTGCTGCTTGGGGCTGTACAAACCGCTGTACACTCCAAACCAGGGATTACATTTCATAGGTAAGGCTGGACAATTGTTTTGAATATATTTAGCCATTATAAAATCCCGTTTTATAAGTCTTAACCTTAGCTAAGCTAGGCTAAGCTAGCGAAGCTATGCATTCCTGTGTTCAAGTCAGCCTCCAAACAACGTTTTGGTTAAACGTAAGAACTATAATACTGGATTTTATAATGGCCAAAACAGTTGTTTAGCCTTTACCAGGGTTTGTCGTTCGACAGTAATGTAAAGGGTTTTTTGTGATTATTTAATTTAGTAGAATATTGTATGAAAGCACTGGGCATTTCAAGTTATAAGTAGATTGTATGTTTCACTTTGAAATTAAACATTTCACTGTTAGTAATTTTTATGCGACTTTTCGTTGATATACAAGCAAGTGCCCTTTAATAATAAATAAAGTGAAGTGATGGTCACATGTGATACACAGCAGCACAGCACACAATGCACAGAGTGAAATTTGTCCTCTGCATTTAACCCATCATCCTGAGTGAGCAGTGGGCAGCCATGACAGGTGCCCGGGGAGCAGTGTGTGGGGACGGTGCTTTGCTCAGTGGCACCTCAGTGGTACCTTGGCGGATCGGGATTCGAACCGGCAACCTTCTGATTACAGGGCCGCTTCCTTAACCGCTAGGCCCCCACTGCCCCAAATGGGGGGGCCACCACTGCCCCCCCATTTATCATATGGCATATCACAATATTGATCTCGATAATTGCAATATGTCTTTTTTTCCCCCAAATCGTGCAGCCCTATTTTATTCCAAAACATTTAGCTTCTGTGTGTAAATTTAAAATGATTTAAGAATTTATTTGTCATTTGGCGAGTAGAAAGAGGCAACCAAGAGCTTACATTTGATGTTTTACTTGCACCCGTACGGTTCTTTCCCTTCCATATACTGTGTGTATTTCTTGTATTTATTACATTGTTTAACAATGTGTGTGTGTGTGTGTGTGTGTGCGTATATATATAAAAGTCAGAAAAAGAGTTTACAATGCAGACTTCTGAAAAGTGTCTTTATTTATACCGTTAATATTTGACACCGAGGTCCTTTTTCACCAGATTCTCATGGCACGTTGTGTGTGAACTGAATAACTTTGTTAGTTATGGCCGTTGTGATCGCAGGCTACCACTGTGAGTACAAGAGGAGGACGGGTAAGAAGCCGGATGGCTGCGCCGTGGTGTTCAGACGCGACCGCTTCACCCTCGTGTCCTGCCACCCTGTGGAGTACTACCGGCGCGGCGTCCCCCTGATGGACCGGGACAACGTGGGCCTGGTGGCGCTGCTGGAGCCCGTCGCGCCGCCGGGTGCGGCCGCCGCCAGGGTGTGCGTGGCCAACACCCACCTCCTGTACAACCCGCGCCGAGGGGACATCAAACTGGCCCAGCTGGGCGTGCTGCTGGCGGAGGTGGGCCGCGTGGCGCGCCTCGCCGACGGGAGCACCTGCCCCGTGGTGCTCTGCGGGGATTTCAACTCCGTGCCGGGGTCTCCCCTCTACAGCTTCATCCGGGAGCGCAGGCTGGACTACGGGGGCATGGCCATCGGCAAGGTGGGCGGGGCAATCCCATCTAACATATTCTCACGAGAGGAACTATTTTACGTCATTTGAATTGTGGGTGTGGCCTGTGTTGAGGTTGTTTTTTTTTTCCTGCAGGTGTCCGGACAGGAGGACAGTCCCAGGGGCCAGCGGCTTCTCAACGTCCCCATCTGGCCTCCGAGCCTGGGCGTCAGCCAGCAGTGCCAGTATGAGGAGCGCCCGTCAGGTACCTTTTCACCTGACGTCTGTATGAAATGACCCGAAATTGCGTTTGATGGCGCGTTGTCTGGATGCTGGTGTTTGCTGGCGTTACATTGAGCAAGCGACCAGGCACAATGTCCGGATGTTCTTTTCTCGTTTACTTGAATTACTCCTAACTGATGTGTGCTGAATACTCAAATATCACTTGAATTTTTTTACAGAGACAAATGAGAGTGAGAGTGATGTGCCAGCCAAGGCAGCTACACATGGGTGAGTTTGCACAGCTCTTTTATCCACCTAGTACAATAAAGGTATGAAAAAGTTTTAAGACAAGAAAAAAAATATATATATATATATATATACACACACACACACACACACACAAACATATATATATTTTCAGATTGCATAATGAAATGGCACTTTTGTCAATCTGCAGTGCCGCTTTTGACCACTAGATGCTGCTACACAGTTGAAAATTTTATATGGTTTTAAATTGAATAATATACAAAAAAATTGATTTTTTTTTTGGTTTGGTCCTGACCACCGATCTTACATCAGTTACAGTGGGTAACACACTCGCCTACGAACCAGAAGACCCAGGTTCAAATCCCACTTACTACCATTGTGTCCCTGAGCAAGACACTTAACCCTGAGTGTCTTCGGGGGGGACTGTCCCTGTAACTACTGATTGTAGTCGCTCTGGATAAGGGCGTCTGGTAAATGCTGTAAATATAAATGTAAATCTGAGAGGCGCGATTTCTCTCTCTGACTTGCCGTTCTCCACCGCATCCGCATTGCGAGACAGGACTGTTCTGCGTCTCCCCCTGATCTCCCCCACATGCAAGTGTGATGAAGCAGTTCTGTCTGTGTGTGTGTGTGTGTGTGTGTGTGTGTGTGTGCGCATTAACAGGCCTCAGATTGAGCACGGCTTGAATCTCGCCTCCGTTTACTCGCATTACCTGAAAGACGGACGGAAAAAAGAGATCACCACCTGTCACTCAAAAACGGCCATCACCGTGGACTACATCTTCTACTCTCCGGCTGCGGGAGACGTCTCCGTACAGTCAGGTGAGTCCGGGCCCCGACGTAGCGGCGCCCCGCCCGGTGTTTACTCTTGTGACGGTCCGTACTTGGCAGGGCGGGGCGCGGCGTGCGACCGAGGCCTGCTCCTGCTGGCCAGGCTGGCGCTGGTGGACGAGGCGGTCCTCCAGGCGGCCAACGGGCTGCCCACCGAGCACAACTCCTCCGACCACCTGCCCCTGGTGGCGCGGTTCAGACTGCAGCGCTGACCCGGCCGGACTGTGCCAGAAAACTGTTCACGCACAAGGTTCTTAACTTTTTATTATTTTACGGAACGCGTGGCATTTCTCCCCCACGGACTGTTTGTTCCTATTGTTTTTTTTTTTTTTTGTACGATTGTTTTAATGAGGAATGACGATTTACTTTCACTAATTCCAGTGTATTTATATGCTAAAATGGTGCAAATTCATTTTTGCTCCCCGTAATGGGAACAACCGTGTTGTGATGGGATACTGAGCGTAGATTTGTGACTGTTTTAATTTGTTGAGCCCAATGTGCAGTAGAAGATATCCATAAAAAGATCTTCCTGTATGCAAAATCCATGCGTCTCTGTGTACAAAAAAGACTAAACATATTTTTTTAATATCCAACCAGTCTTGTGGTGCAGCTGAAAGGTAAAATCCAAAATGTATATCAAATTCTTAATTATTTATTATATAATATCTTATTAACCAAAACCTAAATGACAGTGAACACACAGAACACAGAAGGGAGCTCGTGACTTCTGTAGATTTTAAAACGTATGCCGTCCTCCATGCGCGTTAAGAAACGCTTCTATTAAAAGGAACTCGTGTCCTGCCACCCTGTGGAGTACTACCGGCGCGGCGTCCCCCTGATGGACCGTCATAATTTTATTTCACCGTGGTGATTCAAATATTCTCTTTCATCCACAGCAACATCCAACCTGCTCATTTGTCAATTATGCTAATAATACGGTCATTAGCATATTCTGAGCATGTAGTCCGAGGATCCAACGTGTTTATTGTCATGTGCACGGAAGGAAGTATATTTCTTCTTTCTTTTCTGTCCACATACAAATGCCGAGTTAGGTTAAGTTCAATAAAAAAACGTTGTGGAGGACTAGAGTGTTGTGGCGATATAAATAAAAATGAACTGTAATACAGTAGTCATTGAAAAGGAGAGAAACGAGGTGAATTATTATGTGTAAGTTCTATGAAAGCCCCTGACCTTGCAAGCCTGGAACCCTGCACGTGGGTTCAGGGTGAAGGTGATCTGGGGAAAGGCGAGTCGGTAATTGTGCAGGAGGACCTTTCGCCTGACCAGTAACCGAAGCCACATGTCAGGATGAAGAACGACCCCCACCTTCTCAGGTCCTCTGACCTGCAGCTTCTCAGCAGAAGATGGTGGTGGTGCCATCCATCCGGCCAAATGGCGACTTTATCACCCCGATGATCCCACCAAGACCGACCACTTCTCTCCTCTCTCCAACCCCTGGAACTGGGAACTGGAGCCATGGCATTAAAATGTGATCCTGGATCCAGAAAAATGAGCTACATGCATGGCGGTGGAATAATAATAAAAAAAAAAACGGCACAGCCATTAAAAACATAATTCTTTTATTAAAACATGCTGAGTTTGTCAAGTTTAAAATTGGTCTGGAGTTTTTTTCCCAAATCATCAACACTGTTATTTTTTACAAAACATCGTCGTCTCTTGGAAAAGATGGGACCAGATTTAGCACGAAAACGTTTCCTCCGGCCGCGCAAACATGCTGCTACGCCGCGTTTTAATTTTCCTTTTCTTCTCATTACCCAGCATGGCAAATATGGATCATGATCAGTGATCAATACGCTGGTGTCCAGTTGAGCCACTTTTATAGCAGAAAAAACAAGGGATGAAGTGACAATTTCCACCAGAAAACAACATTCCATGAAAGAAGAGAACTACGGATTCTGTACATTTGTACGTTTTTCGTCAGTCCGTGTCCTGATTGTATCGTACAGGACCGCCCTGCGGCGGTATCGTTGTGATATGTCATCAGATCGCGGGACTCGGGGACGTGATGGACACACCGGCCCCAGTTGCACCGAACCAATACTAAACCGAACACTGCACTTCGTAACGCCGGCTCCGGAGCAGAAACGCGCCGTGGTCCCGCCCTGACGTTTCTAAAACCGAATAAAGCTGATAAATGTTCCGAGGTCCCGCATAAGACGTGGCATGTAGGGACGTGTCCACTAAAGTCACATTCACTAGTTTACCGTGTGAAACAAGTCTGAAAGTTGAGTCGTGGCAACTGGACTTTCTTTCTTTAACGTAGAGACGTTTCATTCTGCATCCACAGAACTTTGAAACGTCTCTACATTAAAGAAAGAAAGAAAGTCCAGTTGCCAGGACTCAACTTTCAGACAAATTCACCTGGACGACTGAGAATCTTCACAGACGTGTGAAATAAGGTGCCGGATCAGCAGTGGGCGTGGTCCCGGGGATGTCATTTGTGGCGTCCACTGGCGTCCCCTCTGTCCAGGGAGTGTAGAGAGCGGAGGGGAAAGGGAGGAGAGGGACGCAGCGCTACACCTGGACGTCTCACGTATTGACAGGAGGGTTTAAATTGTCCAGAATGAGGAAGGGTGCGTGAGAGCTGTCAATCAGGCATACAGGCTCCTCCCCTTTTTCAAGCTTTGTTAAAGTTCATCTTCTGGGCGCCTTCCCTTGATAAAAAGACACGTTCTGCTGCGTCATGTCTTATATAAATAACAGATAACACCTCATGTGGACATAAATTACCATTAGACTCCTTTTATATGAATATAGAAGGTGGTCTTTCCCAACAATATATGATGCTTGGCCACGTCTGTTTCTGAAGATCAGGCTTCGCTTGTGCTTTAGAAACGGCCTCTACGTGGACGAAGTTGTCGTAATTGGTAAAACGGCCACTTGTGCACGTCGGACAGCATTTTCCTTTCAGGTTGAGACCACAGGTACGTGGACGCGCCGTATGAAAGACTGACGGCGCCGCCTGTCTGTGTTTTCAAGTATTGGAGAAATCCAGACTGAAGGCCTTGGTCAGGGAAGACGTGGATTCGGGCGAATTATCATTAAATCCCTCCGAGTGACAGTGGGGACAGGCAGGAGGGACCTTGTCCATTTCTCACACGTTAAGGCTTCGCTCGATCAGAACTCCACGAGTCTCCCTGTCTCGCCAAAGACCGATGGCCATTAAATTAAAAAATACGTAGCTATGGACACAAGTGATGTCCGCATTCAAAAAACACAAACCACCCTCGAAATAAAAAAAAAAAAAAAAAAAAGATTTTTTTTTTGTTAAAATCCCCGATAAATACTGATACGTTTCTGCATTTGGGGAATAAAAGTGATTTGGACAAACGGTTTGTTCGCGATGCAGATACGGGTTCACGGCGGGGCGCGCCGCGCTCTCGGGTTACACCGCAGGGCGCCGACGCCCATCTTCCATGATGTCCGTGTGGGCGGGGACGGGGCGTCCGGTGTCGGTTTTCAGCCTCAGACGTGGGAACGCTTCCTGCTTCTGCTTAAAAGGTCTCTCGTCAAAGGGACATCTATACAACCCTGACTGGACAGCGGCGGGGGGGGGTTTCAGCTCCGGAGAACATCAGATACGGATCTGGTACCCATCGCTCAGGGTGCTGAGCTCCGCGGGCTTCCGGTCCAGGGCTGCAGGCCTAAAAAAAAAAAAACAACTAAATTATTATTTTCTAATAATTACAAATATTTATTTTAATATTATAGCTTCAGAATGAATCACAATTTTCAAAGTAAAATCGCAAACAAATCAAAAATCACACACTGTGGAAATAGTTAATTACATCTCGTTCTTTGCCAATTTTTTAATCAGCTGAGCCCACCCGACTGACACCAGAAAACCGCAGTGTTGTTTAGGGGGGGGGGGGGGGGCACGAGCCCAGACAAAGATCCGTTCTGACGGTGACAGCAAAACACCAGGAGGGCCCAGTCCGAGGCAACAGAGGAGAGACGGACAAGAACAGACGTCTAGAACGCGAGCGTTAACGTCCAGGAACAGAACGGGGCCGCCGAGCACGACAGCGGAAACCTGATTCCGCTTTCTTGCTATAGCGGCAGCCGGGCACTGCTGCTCGCTCTTAACTCACAATAAACCCGGCTGATTGGCCAACGCGAACAACGGCCCCACAAGTCACCCCGTCATCTTCAGCACCGCTGCTTGTTTCTGTCACGGTTTTAAATAATATAACAAGATCAAGGGGACCACGTTCAGGATTCGAACCCGCAACCTTCCGAATACAGGTCCCCTTTCTTACCCGCTAGTCCACAACTGTGCCATTATTTGTCATACAGTAGATATTGTACTACAGCACATAATATAGACACATACAGTACAGGCAAGAGGTTTGGACACCTTCTCATTCAACGTGTTTTCTTTATCTTCATGACCATTTACGTTGGTAGATTCTCACTGAAGGCATCAAAACTATGAATGAACACATGTGGAGTTATGTACTTAACAAAAAAAGGAGAAATAAGTGAAAACATGTTTTATATTCTAGTTTCTTTGCTCTGATTACTGCTTTACACACTCTTGGCATTCTCTCGATGAGCTTCAAGAGGTCGTCACCTGAAATGCTTCTCCAACAGTCTTGAAGGAGTTCCCAGAGGTGTTTAGCACTTGTTGGTCCAGCTCACCCCAAACCATCTGGACTGGGTTCAGGTCCGGTGACTGTGGAGGTCAGGTCTCCACTTTTTGTTAAGTACATAACTCCACATGTGTTCATTCATCGTTTTGATGCCTTCAGTGAGAATCTACCAACGTAAATGGTCATGAAAATAAAGAAAACACGTTGAATGAGAAGGTGTCTCCAAACGTGTGTGGCCTGTACTGTATTATACCGTAGTTTATCATTTGAAACAGAAAGCTAAAAACGACGTTCCATTTAAAGAAGCGCACGGATCCTGAAGGCCTCCCTGCTCCCCTGGATGGTCGAGGTGCTTCGAGGTGCAAACCGCTTTTTAAAAGGCACACCGTACCTTTAATTAAAAAAAAAAAATATATATATATATATATATATATATATATAGAGAGAGAGAGAGAGAGAGAGAGAGAGAGAGAGAGAGAGAGAGAACGAACAGAACCCGGAGCAGGCATCTCTTCAGAAGAAGCCGCGGTTTAACATCGACTTTAAACCCACATGTCTGAGAGCCACGTGGGGTTAATAACAGCCCTTTAAAAAAAAATTTTTTTTTTGTTCTTCCATTTCGAACTCGGATAATTGTCGGTGTCGGTGACAGATGACGAACAGGGTCGGTTCTTGAGGAGAGGAACTCGCCGGCAGGAGGTGGAGGTCCACGGCGCTTCCAGCGCGGCAATTAACGTCTCACGACAACAAAGAGTCGGAGTGGGCGGCGGACCGAAATAGCTGCGTGGCGGCCCTTGCGGTCTCACCAGCACGGGCACACTGGCTCTAATCTGGCTTAGAGGGTCAATCCCCTCGTTGACCCGAGATGCCAACCGGCACGGCGGCACACCGGTGTGACAGATCAACGTTGGGGAACTAGCGATGGCGGCGGAAAGGCAGATTTGGCCGGGCCGCGTCTCGGCGAGGGATTGCGGGCGATGGCTGCTGGTGTTGAACGCAGCTGCCACGCTCGGATCCTGTTACCGCGGGCGTCAGCAAAAAAAAAAACGCGCCGGGGCACAACCGTCTCTGCACTCTGTGTGTGTGTGTGTGAAAGGAAACACTGGATCAGACATTTCTGCCCTCGGTTCGCCACGTCACCTCCTTCAACAGAACATGACAGAAGACCCAGGTTCAAACCCCACTTACTACCATCGTGTCCCTGAGCAAGACACTTAACCCTGAGTGTCTCCAGGAGGGACTGTCCCTGTAACTACTGGTTGTATGGGTGGTAGTAGCCTAGTGGGGTACCACGCTCGCCTATGAACCAGAAAAACCAGATTCAAATCCCACTTACTACCATCGTGTCCCTGAGCACTTAACCCTGAGTGTCTCCTGGGGGGGACTGTCCCCATAACTACTCTCGTCTGGCGTCTGGTAAACGCTGTAAATGTAAACGAAATCAGTTAAAGCGCATCCCTGGACAGGTCCCAACTCCAGACAAGGACATCTGTGGTCCTCACGGCGCGTCTCATGGCCAGGCTAATACGGAAAAGCATCAAGATTTTAATTGTACAATTATTTTTTGGTTTGGTGTTATAATTAAGTATAACTTTCAATTACCAATAATTTTCTTGATTTCTCCAGTACCACAAATGTCAGCATTTCATCATTGTCCCCTGGGAAAAGGTTCAAGAACCGGTTCCGGCAAACGGGCTTCAGCTGTCGCGGGGGTTCCCCCGACTCGCCTGCGGCTGAGCCGAGACCCCGAAACACGAGGAGCTCCAAACTCGGCCGCAGCTGCTCGCCAAGATTAACGCACACAGGTTGCGCCGCACAAGGCTCTCGCGGCCCTAAAGATGGGATCTGGCGGCGAACTCCCGGTGAACTTCCGGTCGGAGCTCGCAGCGCGTCCGATCCGCGGAAAGGGAGGTTAAAACTCGAATTCCGTCTGGAGCTCCGATAAGCCGCTGGGAGGAGAAAAAACTCGGAATACACACTGTACAGCACTTTCACTTTCAATCGCTGTAAAGGACCACAATTGTCCTTTTATGGGTGGACATTTTCTTGATGGAAATATTAACATTTTTATTGTATTCACTATAATGTATTGTATTCTATAATGTGGGTCGTTCGTGTGTTTGTGATGGTGTTGGCAGAGGATATGGTTGTCCTGCTGCATGTTTGCATTTCTTGGTGGGCGCAGCGAGGCGTGTTCGTTTTCATGCGTATTTATAGTTCTGAATTATGCGTAAAACGTATGTAGTTATGTGCATGTTTCTGTGTATTTTAATGTAGTTCTCACGGTGCTGTAAAGAGACAAAGACCGGATGGGTTCTAAAGAGCTTTGAATAAAGCGAAAAAGGAACCTAAGACTCACTTTTGGATCCAAGTGTTGCTACAGTCGCTGCTGGACTCAATCCCCCTGGAAATCATTGCACAAACCTTTAACTTTTAACTCTTTGTCACTTTGTCACTTTATACTCCACCCATTTGCACACCTTCACCCTGCCTGTTACACGTGTTTTATGTCAAAGACGTAAAAGTGTAATATTTGGTTATGTTTGCAATATTTGCACATTGGTTCATTGTATACTTGCAACGTTTGCAATACTGTGGTCAGTATCGGTCGCTAAAATCATTTGACTGCATATCATACCGTGTACGACCGTGTATGTGACACGTAATTTGAATTTAGGCATAAATTTGCCAAAGCGCACGTTCCAAAAGATGGCGTTCCGGCCTGATGTCACGGGCCATTTTCACTGGCCGGCCGCGGTCACTTACGATTTGTCTCTCCTGTGGAGGTGGCGTCTTTGGGGGCTGCTCTGGCGCCGGCGCGGCGAGAGGGACTTGCCTCTGGTCCGCTCCTTGATGGGCGACTGCGCGCTGGACGACTTCAGGATCTGTGTTAAGAGCGGATGGCGTTGGTTAGCGCCGGGTTCTGCTCCAGACACCCTGCTGTCACGACAAACCCTGCACGCCCCGCTGAGCTCCGTTCGCATTTATCTCACGCCGCGTCGCCGGCAGGAACAGAGGGAGGCTCCCCGCGCGGCGGCGGCGTCATTACGCTAATCGACTCCGCTCGATCGGCCCGCCACCCATCTGCCTCCCACACGCGGTAAAACATCAACTTCCTGTTTGTGGCCAAATGGTCTCCTTCTGATACCAGGAAGGCAGGTGGGTAGGGGGCGGTTAAGGAAGCGGCCCCGTAATCAGAAGGTTGCCGGTTCGAATCCCGAGCCGCCAAGGTGCCACCGAGCAAAGCACCGTCCCCACACACTGCTCCCCGGGCGCCTGTCATGGCCGCCCACTGCTCACCGAGGGTGACGGTTAAATGCAGAGGACACGTTTCGTCGTGTGCCCCATGTGCACCGTGTGCTGCGCTGCTGTGTATCACAATGACAACCACACTCTCGTTTCCACCGAAAACCAAGCTGGCGTCTGCTGGCACAGCTTCAGCAGACACAGGAGACCGGGAGGCGTGGCCTTAATTAGCATGGACAGCTCAGACGGCACCGACCTATCGGCAGCCAGGATTCTGCTGGTCGTCTGAAGCTGCCATAACGAGACTCGACAAGCGGCGTCAGAGCTGACGCCCTTCGGAAGACGCGCCCCGCGGCTACAAAACACTGACCCCAATGTGCCAGTTACGTCTCCGCGGCCTCCTCTGAGCGGAAGCGGGGCGGGCGGGCGGGGCTCGGGGACCCACCTTCATCCTCATGTCGCGGCCGTGCTTCTCCAGCTCCTTCCTCATGTCCTCCCGGCCCTGGCGGGAGGCGTTGAGCACCAGGTACTTCCACTCGATGGGCTGGAAGACGTGCGGGTCGTGCGGGACGTACAGGCCGATCTTCACCTTCTTCATGGTGTGCTGGTAGCGGCGGTAGGAGTCCTCGAAGTCGAAGACCAGCTCGCCGAGCGTGCGGAAGGTCAGCGCCTTGTCCATCAGGTCGGCGCGCCTGCTCATGCCCAGCGTGCCGTAGCGGCCGTTGAAGTAGACGCCCAGCACCACGTGGTGGAAGTGGTTCCCCGAAAACTGGGTCTTAAAGCTGATGGGGAAGCGCTCCACCGAGGTCAAGCCATTGGTCAGGTAGCTGGCGGCGGCGGCGGGGTCAAGGAGGTCAACCACTCAACAATTTCCCAACAATTTCAACAACCAAACCCAGGTTTCGGGCTTCAGACGCCACTGTGGGCGCTTCCAGGGTTCAATGGCAGTCACTGGGTGGTAGTAGCCTGGTGGTTAACACACTCGCCTATGAACCAGAAGACCCAGGTTCAAATCCCGCTACCATTACCATTGTGTCCCTGAGAGGGACACTTAACCCTGAGTATCTCCAGGGGGGGACTGTCCCTGTAACTACTGATTGTGAGTCGCTCTGGATAAGGGCGTCTGGTAAATGTAAATGTTATGTTGGAACTGGTCTACCTCGGTCATAAACTGGTCTCAGTTTCTATCGTTGTCCTGAACCAACATAGTCCTGGATGGCGGTCATGATTCAAACCCTCGTTTAACACGCCTCTCTGTTTCCATCCAGTTCTGTAACTGAACCAGGTACGGTGGAACGTTGGAACGTTAATCGTACACCATGACTGAGAAAAAAGCGAGACGCTTTTGCTGCGGAAGCCCTGAGTGAGAGCGGCGTGGCGCGTGGGACTCATCTCTCGGGGGTACTGGCCCGTGTCTGGCATCTCCTGGACTCTTATGTAAGCGCAGCTTGTGTTCACTGCGGCATCGGCGGACACAATGCAGGAATGCCTCGGGGTTATCACGCGGAATGATTTCCCGCCCGGGGCCGCAGGAGAAGAACGACGCTTGTCAGGGAGACTGGGCTCTCTGTGGACAAGCAGTGATCACGGGGAACATCTAACCACCAGAAGAAAACATTTACATTCAAGGAGTTTGGCAGACGCCCTTATCCAGCGACTTACAACGTGCTTCCATGTCACCATGGATGAAGTGGTCAGTTCTGGTTCACTAGGACCCCCAACTATGAATACAATCTTTTTATTCACTCTGTTCTAGTTTCTATACAGAAGTCAGACAAGAAGAAGGTTACAAGTTCATCTAAATCTTCTCTAAAGAGGAAGGTCTTGAGCTGCCGTGTGAAGGTGCTCAGTGACTGAGCTGGAAGCTCATTCCACCACCGAGGGGCCAAGACGGAGAAGAGTCTAGATGAGCGTCTTCCTTTTACCTTCAGAGATGGAGGGACCAGGCGAGCAGTACTGGAGGCTCGGAGTATACCAGGTGCAGTGCGAGGTGTAATAAGGGCTGTGAGGTAGGATGGTGCTACTCCATGTTTGGCTTTGTAGGCCAGCATCAGTATTTAGAACCTGATGCCTGCAGCTACTGGGAGCCAGTGGAGGGAACGTAGCAGAGGGGCGGTGTGGAGAACTTGGGAAGGTTAAAGATCAGTCGTGCTGCTGCATTCTGTATCAGTTGTAGAGGTCTAATGGTACAAAGTGGTAGACCAGCTAGAAGGGAGTTACAGTAATCCAGTCGTGAGGTTACTAAGGACTGAACCAGTATCTGGGTGGCCTGGGTTGATATGGACGGATCCGTCTGATATTGTAGAGAAGGAATCTACAGGAGCTCGAATGATGTGAGAAAAAGAGGTCGCACCTTCTCTTCCCCGCCGCAATCACGGCCATTGCTTGCACTTTGGCTGCGTTTCTGAAAAGCCCGTTTGTTGCTGTTCCCGCAATCTGCTAAGTCATACGAGAACATGCGTCTTTCGAGGGCGTTTTTTTTTTTTTAAACACGAGCCGGGTGCCGTTTTTTTTTTTTGGAGCGACCATCTGCTTCCCCGGCACCCCTCCCACCGGCTCTCGCGTCCATCCGTCACCTTAATGTTCTGCCTGCCGGGCGGCTTCACAGCACAAACCGTTCATAAAATAGTCCTGCGGGCCAGAAGAGGAAAGATTCCGAGTATTGTGTGGAAACTGGACACAGTCACCGTGTCAGACTAGGTTTTGGTCGCAGTAGGATGCACAGTATTGTGGCAAATATCAGCCAAATCATCAAATACTGGTTACTTACTGACTCAAACATTCATCAGTATTACAGCGTTTGTGCTCATCCTGCCCTATCGACTGGTGCGGTCTCCCTAGACGCAGCCATTACGAGAAACGCCGTCCCTCTCGGCAGGAATTTGTCTCAGGGAGCCATCAAGGACCCAGCGTGGCATCAGAAGAAAGCGGCGGGGCGGCGCGTAGCAAATCTCTCGCTGTCGAAGCGGAACGGGGACCCGGGGCCAGACCTTCTTCATGACACCAACTCATCTTACAGACACCCGACAGCCGGCGAGACGCCTCGCTCGGCCCAGGGAGGTCGCTCCCTCCGAAGACTCCTGGTTTCCTAGCAACAGCCAAATCTGGAAGTGGGGGGGGCGGGGCCAAAGCGGAGAGACTTGTGAACTCCTGCAGGTTCACTCTCTGCATCATTAGAGAGTGAGATTAGGAAGATTCAGCCTTTTCTTTCACAACAGGCAACGCAGCTCCTCATCCAGGCAACAGTCATCTGGACTATTGTAACTCTGTCCTGGCTGGAGCCTCTGCGGTCACCATAAAACATCTCCAGATGGTCCAAAACATGGC
Source organism: Denticeps clupeoides (assembly GCF_900700375.1). Lineage (NCBI taxonomy): Eukaryota > Metazoa > Chordata > Actinopteri > Clupeiformes > Denticipitidae > Denticeps > Denticeps clupeoides. The sequence goes on along the minus strand of NC_041720.1, from coordinate 2,133,682 downwards.
AGCCCGCCTCATCTTCAACCAGCCGAAACACACACATGTCCCGCCTCTTCTCACCTCTCTCCACCGGCTCCTGGTATCTGCATTGAATTTAAATCCTTGATGCTGCCTACAGGGCTGTAAATGGAAGTTCTCCCTCTTACACCAACACACTACTAGCCAGATACACTCCTGCACGCCCTCTCAGATCTGCAAACGAAACAACACTGAAAATTCCCTCTTCACGGGGTCTCCGATCCCAATCGACTCTGTTCTCCTTCGTTGTCCCTGGCTGGTGGGACAACTTGTCCTGCTCCATTCGACTAGCCGAGGCTACCGCCACCTTTAAGAAGCAGCTGAACACCCACTTGTTCAAAAAGTATTTCAAACGAGTCCAACGCTAACACACACACAAATAAAATAAATAAAAATGAATCTAGCACTTAACAATTTCCGAGTAAAGTAAAGTGAACGGTTTTAGCTGAAAGGATACATTCCGAGGATCACGGCCTCGAGGCATTTGATAGGGAGGGATTCTCTTATCATTTCTCGCGCCGTCTCCATCAGCCTGCAACGGAGACATCAGAGCGTTTAACACAAATGGCGGCCGACCCGGGCGGGGTGACCAGTTCTGACAGCCAGAGGGTGAACTTGAATCGCGTTACCGTGCCGACCTGCAAGTTCACTTACTAGGAAGGGCCAGACCCTGTGGTGACCCCCTAACGGGACGAGGGGCTCCACAAGTTCACTTACCCGCACAGAGGCCTGGTCTTCTTAATCTCGAAGAACTGGGTGCCTGTGTGATTGTATCTACAGGTAGTCAAGGCAGAACAATTACCCAGAAGCGGCCGTTCAGGCCGAACAATGCAAATAGGACGTCTCCACGGTGACGGGTCGGGCGCGGCCGTCGCTCCACCTGCGCCCAGCGCCCCCCTTTAAGAGATGAAGGATACTGCAGCGTCTTCATGTAGTTCTGGACGGCGTGGAGCCAGTCAGGGACCGACGTGGACGGCCTGTAGCTGGGAACCGGTGGTACCGGATGCTGCAAGGCAATCGGACGACCTCGCCGTTAGGACATCCGGGAAAACTGGCTGCGCACGCGTTTATACGTAATTACATTACAAATAACAGGTCGAGGTCAAGTTTACTGCACGTTTCACAGTTCGAAACAGCCACAAAGTCCTGTACATGTGACGTAATGCAATGTGGCGTCTGGGGACACATAAATAAATACATAAGTACAGCTGGGATTTCAAACTTTTTCAAAGCAATGAAGACTCGACTGATTCAACATGGGACTTATGGCATTACGACAGCAATAAAAGCTTTTTGGGGAGGTGGTTGAACTTTCTTTTGTTCTTTTTTTGCTAGATTTTGGAGCTTGTTTTAACTGTGCCACTTATCTGTTGCTCCAGAATACTGAGACACGACATGAATGCTTCAGTCGTGAATGGTTGACAAGATATTGAATTATGCAAACCCAGGACTCACGTTTTCATGTTTATGGGGTGAAATGTTGGCAAATGTGGGGCTGCTAGTAGCCTAGTTTGTAACACACTCATCTATGAACTAGAAGACCCAGGTTCAAATCCCACTTACTACCATCGTGTCCCTGAGCAAGACACTTAACCCTGAGTGTCTCCAGGGGGGACTGTCCCTGTCACTACTGATTGTAAGTCGCTCTGGATAAGGGCACCTGGTAAATGCCGTAAATGTAAATTTCTTCCAGTGTCTTATTATATGATAGGGACGAGCTGTCCATCATAGTCATAATTCATAACTATTTGCAGTCTCCCCACCCCCCAAAATGATAAATAAAACATGACATGGAAGCTGCACAGGGTTTTATTCTCGATAATCCCCGGCGCGGCTGATCCCCGGGCGCTGTGTGAGCTTTAGACCAGGCAGGATTTCAGGATCACCCCCCACACTTCCCTCCGTCTCTCTTTATCTTTTAAGTACAGCAGGGGGGGGGTGGAATGAAAGAGGAGGACGCCTTCCGCGGTCAGAGGGAAGCCTTCTGGCCAACGAATTTTCACCTGCAGTCTCACACGTGTCCAGGCCATCGTTCAAACCTTCACACAGTGAAACCTGAGACCCTGCCGTGATGATGATGATGAAGAGGAGGAGGAGGCTATGTTTGGAGAATGCTGGGCTCTCTTGCTCCACTTTAACAGCTGCTGGCCCCGGGGTCGCGGTCAGGACGTCCCAACGACCCTGATCTCGCCCCCCACCCCGCAACTCAATTTCAGCCGGTAGACCAGCATCAACGCCCTGATCCTACAGTTTATGACCTTCTTATGAACGTCTTGGAAGTTCCAAAGCGGATCAGGAGACCAAAATCGCCAAGTGACAGCAGGACCGGGCCATCACAAAGGCTCCAGGACAATGCGGCGTCCTGACAGGATGCCCCACCGGGACTTCGGGGCGGGGGGGGGGGGGCATGTGGTGACGGTGCGACCCGGGGAACTTACCCGGGCCAGGTAGGCGGCGTTGCGGACCTTGTCCACCATCTCCCGGCCGTCGGGGTGAATTCGGGCCACATGCGTCCACATCCTCTCCCAGGTGACGCCGTCGATGGGGAAGCCGCTCCGGTTCACGTAGAAGAGCGCGCCACCATCTTTCTCCTCCTCCTCCCCGGACGAGCGGCCGGCGTTGTTGGCCGCGGTGCCGCCGGACGAGGCGCCTTCCGCCGCGGCCGCCGAGCCCGGGTGGCGGCCGCCGGTGCTTTTGGAGCGGCCGTGTCGGGCCAGCCTGGCCGCGGACGAGGCGGCGCCGGCGGCGCCCGGTCCGGTCATCGTTCTGCGCCGAGCGGCGACCACGACCTGGGGGACGTGTTGCGCTTCCCCTCCATCCCCACCGCGCGGAGCGACAAACTAAAACCAGCAAATATCTATAAACTATTTCCCGGTTTTATTACTATTCTTATTATAGTTCGTGCTGCTCCGCAGCGGAACTCCGGGCTTTTAATCGCAAACGAATTCAGTTACTGTTATTGTACCCCCCCTCCCGACTCCGCCCTCAACAATTCCCGCCGCGTCCGATTGGACCGCGCAACAAAGAGGGGCGGGGCGTTCTCCTTATATGGCACGGTGCGGCGCCCCCATTGGCGGGGCTTCCGGAAAGGGGCGTTGAGCCGCGTCCCGACGGCCTCCACATTTAAAGGGACCCTACACGGGAAGCCCGTAACAAGTGGTGATTTAACAACAATAATACACGCGATAAAAACACTATTATCACTTGAATGCATATACGACTGTTGTAAATACGAGTAAAACGAGTGGTGTCAGACAAATTCCCACTGATTCAGACGTTAACCACTTTTTTAATAAAGAAATAAATAAAGGAAAAGCAGGGTTCTTTGGATTATTCAAAGTATTCCACAATTCATGAGAAGATATCGCTTGTGCTGTAATAGAGTCATAAATAAAAGTGGTGTTTGGGAATGATTCACTTTCGCTCGTCGCCAGAAGAGGGCGCCACACAGCAGCAAATCCTCCCTGCATGGGAGGAGCTTGGAAGAATGTTTAACTTTATTATTATGTATATATTTTTAATATTCACAGCATCTGCCATGTCACATCTCGCAGTACTGTGACATGATCTGCAGATTTGGACCATGGAACTGGACACAATGCAAGACGTTCGTCATGTGCACTGGTGTGTGTGTTGATTACCTGAGGAACCGAGATGCATTATGGGAAACTGTATTCCTTATAATAAAGGGTGGGTAGATGTGGGGTGGTACTACCATTACTACCACTGTGTCCCTGAACAGGAGTGTCTCCAGGGGGACTGTCCCTGTCACTACTGACTGTAAGGCACTCTGGATAAGGGCGTCCGGTAGATGCCAAAAATAGGAATATATTAAATATTAGTCTGCATAGTTTGAACAAACCTCGTATACTCTGAGCCTCCAGTACTTCTCGCCTGGTCCCTCCATCTCTCATGTAGACTATTCTCTGTCTCGGCCCCTCGGTGGTGGAATGAACTTCCCGTCGAGGTCAGAACATCTCAGTCACTGAGCACCTTCACACAGCAGCTCAGGACCTTCCTCTTTAGAGAAGATTTAAATGATCTTGTGACCTTCTTCTTGTCTGACTTCTGTATAGAAACTAGAACAGAGTGAATAAAAAGATTGTATTCATAGTTGGGGGTCCTAGTGACCCAGAACTGACCACATCCATGGTAATATGGAAGCGCGTTGTAAGTTGCTCTGGATCAGGGCGTCTGCCAAATGCCTTAAATGTAAAAACTGACTGAAACTTTTCTCAGATGTTCTACCCTTATGCTTTATTCATTCTTTTGTCATTAGTGTTCACACAAACATGAAACAGGCGTAAAAAGTTCCATTATTGATGCAAACACATCCATCCCAACATTCAGCAAAGAGCAAATATAATAACAATAAATACAAATAAATAAGATGAAAAAAAAAAAAAAAACAAGCAAATGCAAATAAAGCAAATAAATTAATTGCATTATAACGGCTCTTCCTGACAGGGCAGAACAGTGAACTGATGATTAGCAAACTAACATTTAAAAGCATCATTCATTTACAATGTACATTACTGATCACAGATTAACAGAGGCGGCAAAAGCCCAGTAGAAAAGTCTAGATGCTCGACCTCGTCGTTCAAGTTCAAGTAGAAAAAAAGTATGTGCTCTGACGCATACTTAAACGTACAAAAGTAAAAAGATAAAACTGGATACAGAGACATTTATAGCATGTGGAAGGAAAAAAAAAAAGCAAGAGAAAACGTGGAAAATAATAAAAGAAGCTCTATGTGCCGGTGTCTCCATGATATATGGTGACGAGCCAGAGAGGGGGTGTGGCCACATAAGACAGATTCAATTCTAATTAGGGAACGTTAAATATTGCGTCTTTTAATCATTGAAATGTAAAGAATCATTCTTGTAACCTTCATAATGCAGATTTTTTTTTTTTTTGCAGAAATGTGGTCATTTTAACAACACCAACAGTGTCTGTAATGTGCTCTGTTACAGTAAAGTACAAAAGAGTTGAAGGTTCTAGTGGTGTCGAGAAATCAAAACATTTAAAACCTTGAAATAAGTTCCAGCCGCTGAACCCGCAATAAAAGCCCGACCGATTGGCCAACGCACCCGAGGAAAAAACGCACAAATGGACTTGATTGGTTGACGCTTGCTTACAATAACTGTAATTATTATGGCAAGTTTTAGTCTTTCGAATTAATCAGGATAAATGACATCGGTCATGATGGTGGATCAGTGGTACTGAAGTATTTCCGATTTTGACGTAACGTAAATAACCAGGTTACAGCAGGTTTAACTGGCTTATTTGCGCTACGTCAGTGCTGAAATATCAGGTGAATATCAGGTATATTAGGTGACAGGTTAGCCGGTGTGGAGGCTGCCATATGTTCTGAGGCGGTAGGCGGTGGCCGGTGTGTGCTCTTCGGCTGACCTTCCGGTCGCGTGTGCCGCCCGGTCCCCGGCTGACCCCGTCAGAAACCGGGACGAGGAGGACCTGCCGAGGGACCCGGACGTACTTTGTGCTCCAATAATCTGATGTTTTTTGGGGTTTTTTTTTGCTTCCTCTCCGCACCGCGGCCCACGTATTTACTGGCACAGAAACGGTCACGATGGACGTCCTTCCAAGGGACCGGGAACGTTTGAAATGACCATTAATAGTGTACAGCATAATGGCTCAAAACACCGTCTCTGAAGACGTCCCGGTGTAAACGCACCCCTCAGCCATTGTTCTGGCGCGGAGAGATAAACCACCGTGGCCCCCGGCGGGCGTGACGAGGCGCGAAAAAAGGCCAGACGGTGCGTCGCGTAGCGGCAGGGAGGCTCGGCGGCTACACGCACGTCTCGTGCGAGAGGCCGGGCGAATGTTCCCGCTTCAGGCCGTTCTGGGCTTTTTCCGAAGGGCACTCGGTGGGAACCTTCAGAAAAAAAAGAATGACGGGTTATAAACCCACATAAACCCCCCCCCGTGCGGCGACTGTCAGCGCACGGCTTCCCCAAGTAAAGGCCGGGGATCCGGTGTCAGGCGCTTTAAAAATAACGGATCGAATTCTCCGTGAAGGTCAGGCAGGGACGTATGTTTCCTCAGGCATTTTATTAATAGCTCGTGTCCGATGTGTCCTGGTACAGCTGTGGGCTTCGAGGGACGTGATGTCCACAGGCTTGAAACAACATGCTGTAGACCACATCAAGCCATGCGAGACATTTTCTAGCACGAAACGTCATGAAATACCGATCAGCTCGTGACTTCAATGAAGGGTGGTAGTAGCCTAGTGGGTAAGACACTCGCCTATGAACCAGAAGACCCAGGTTCAAACCCCACCTAATACCATTGTGTCCCTGAGCAAGACACTTAACCCTAAGTTGCTCCAGGGGGGGACTGTCCCTGCAACTAGCGACCACAAGTCGCTCTGGATAAGGGCGTCTGATAAAATGCTGTAAATGTAAAATGTAAACTTCATGAATTTCAGAATGCCAATGAGCCGTCGCATCTGAGAGTTGGGGTTCATCTGTATCACATCCCACAAGATCGCTTTATATAGATCTATTACTATGGGCCGGCAATATGACACGCTGGTAACATACAAACTACAGATCCCACAATGCAGTGCGCACTTTGCTGACAAACGCGCTTCACAACCCGTTTGCCATGGACGTGGCAACCGCTCCTGTACAGCTGCGGTGTAAAGGTAAGGTAGCTGAAGCACTGCATTATGGGACGTGTGTGTTATCGGTGCTTCATCTCGTCTGGCCACAATAATAGATCTATATGAAGTGATCTGGTAGGGTGGTAGTAGCCTAGCGGGTAGATGCTATTGCAGACATGGGGACGATAACGTCATTGCTGTTTTATTTTGTCTGCGCTAAGAAGACGCCGTTATCGCGAGTGCCTTATAATCAGTAGTTACAGGGACAGTCCCTGCTCAGGGACGCCATGGTAGTAAGTGGGGTTTGGACCTGGGACAGAGGCAAAAGTGTTAACTACTAGGCTACTACCACCCTAAAAAGTGAAAAGTCACCAGACGTCCATCAGGGAGGGAAGGAGCGTATCGTGGACTTACTGCTTGTAGCGCGCACTTGTCTTTGCCCATGTTGATGTTGTGCCTCTTCAGTTCAGATTTTATCAAGGCTGAAACGAGAAATGCGTTTATGGATGCTCAAAGCACACGGACCCCGAGACCGGCAGAGCTTTACCCGTGAGAACGATGCCGACGAACATCCAGGCACACAAGAACGTGTTCCCGACCAGAGGGCTGTACTGTGTGGTGAGTTGTCCCTGGATGAGGGTGAAAATGATCCCAAATATCTGCAGCCAAAGAGAGAACACAGTGGCATTTTATATGGACACGGAAAAACATTTTTTTAACGTGCAGTAGTCCGAATACCAACAGCGAGCCAGACATGATGCTCAGCCAGATAAATAAAATTACGAAGTCCACGCTCCTTCAGGTGGGCGTCCCCCAGAAGCAGTAAGACACAGACTTCCCTCAACAACGTAATGAGAGCAGAATGCAATATTACAGAAGAAGGCAGATCTAAGTGCTGTACATCCAACCACTTACTTGGGCAAACGCATTGAGAAGACCAGAAGATGTCCCTTCTGATTCTGGGTACGTGATCTCGACCCCGAACTCGAAGCCAATAGGCAGGTAGCCGGTCATGAAAAACCTTTAGGAGAAAAAACGGAACACGAAAGACATTGGTTTGCCTTCTCTGAGAAGCATTAATGGCTGATGAGGTGTTTCTGACGTAGTAACGGTCCTTGGACATGATGTTTGAGACTGCACTGCAGCCAATCTTCCCCTGGGAAATGCTTCTCTTGATCAGACCAGTAGAACTTCTAGATCCCTAAGCACTGTCCGGCTGTTTCCTAAATTTGGTGCAGCTTGGTCTTCACGGCAGCAGAGCTGGTCTGTCTTAGTCTCTTTAAGTTGTGTGACCTCGGTGATGTACTTGGTGTGTGTGGAGACATGTTGGAGCAGCCACATTGCTGCAGTGTTTGGTGGTATCAGCGCGCTGAGGTTGACGGAGTTCTTACCCCAGAACCCCAGCAGTGACAAAAACCACAGAAATGTAGCCCAAGTCCAACGTGAAGGTGAAGACCAGCATCGAGACGAAGGACAGGATGTAGACGATCAGCGTTGTCATTCTAAACACAGAAAAGAAGCGTTCAGGGACATCAGTCAGGAACCGGCGTTTGTACGACGTTCCTACAATGTTTCTACAACGTTTCTACAACGTTGGCAAATCCCATCCTCCCATCCACCCGGGACAGCATGTCACCAGCACACCTGACTCACATGCAGGGAAGAAGATTTGAATAAAGCCCGCTTTGCATGGCAGAATTTCCCTTCGTAATGTTCCTTTCAAACAACGCTGAAATTAAAAAAAACGATATTTCTCTATCGGCTGGAGGGCGCCAGTTCTGAGCATTAAGCGGTAGCCAGCCGTGCATTATGGGATATTCTACTAAAGGTTAATCTTCATCACAGAGTGACTTTTGGAACAAGTCGTGAGCCAAAGCTCTTTACATATAATGAGCCTAAGTGGCGTGATGAAAGAGTGCGGGTGTTCATACTTGTAGGTTTTGGAGTAGTCCAGCCAAAGCCCGCAAATGATGGATCCCACCATTCCGGCCACAACCAGGGTCAGGCCGATCATGCCGGCATTCACTTGCTGGTTCTAGAACGAGAACGTCAGATAAGAACATATGCTGCAGCCGCCGCGCTAATGAAACGGATCTAGTGGGTGGTGCCGTTCTAGCACGACGTTTCATAACTAATACGATATTAAATCGTAACCACATTATTACAACTCCGTAGGACAACACAAGATTGAACTAGGGCTGGGTAATTATACAATCGTGATTTCGATTCAGGTTGATTAACGATCACGGTTACGATTAAGGTTGATCATAGGATCGTGGTTACGATTCAGGTTGATTATATGATCGCGATTACGATTAGGGTTGATCATAGGATCGTGATTACGATTCAGGTTGGTTATATGATCGCAGTTAGGATTCATGTCAATTCAATATATGTTTGCGGTTAGAATTCAGGTTTATTTTACGATTGTGGTTGCCATTCAGGTTGATTACACTATCATAATTGCGATTCAGGTTGATCATAGGTTCGTGATTTCGATTCAGGTTGATTAAACGATCACGGTTACGAATCAGGTTGGTTATATGATCGCAGTTAGGATTCATGTCAATGAAATATTCGTTTGCGGTTAGAATTCAGGTTTATTATACGATTGTGGTTGCCATTCAGGTTGATTACACTAGGGTTGATTACAGGTTGATTACAGGTTGAGTAGCCGGTCATGAAAAACCTTTAGGAGAAAAAACGGAACATGAAAGACATTGGTTTGCCTTCTCTGAGAAGCATTAATGGCTGATGAGGTGTTTCTGACGTAGTAACGGTCCTTGGACATGATGTTTGAGACTGCACTGCAGCCAATCTTCCCCTGGGAAATGCTTCTCTTGATCAGACCAGTAGAACTTCTAGATCCCTAAGCACTGTCCGGCTGTCTCCTAAATTTGGTGCAGCTTGGTCTTCACGGCAGCAGAGCTGGTCTGTCTTACACTATCATAATTGCGATTCAGGTTGATCATAGGATCGTGGTTACGATTCAGGTTGGTTATATGATCGCAGTTAGGATTCATGTCAATTCAATATATGTTTGCGGTTAGAATTCAGGTTTATTTTATGATTGTGGTTGCCATTCAGGTTGATTACATTATTACATCATTATTGCGATTCAGGTTGATCATAGGTTCGTGATTTCGATTGTATGTATGATCACTGTGAATTATGATTACAATTCAGGACAACTATACAATCGCAGTTACAATTGACGTTGATTATATGATCATGATTATGATTTGGGTCGATTATTCAATCACGATTCATGTCAATTGTGTACAATCATCATGACGATTCAGGTCAATTACGATGCCAATCCGTGTCCAGCTTTTCCTGACCCACTTCCGCCAGTAGTGGCAACACGGCAGACCGAGCTGCACTTGATAACGTGAGCCGCCAGGAAACATAATGTAGAAGAGAGCAGGATGACCAAAACTGATGCTGGACATGAGAAAAAAAAACTCCACCGCCTCCGTTCTGGTAAAAACGGTGCAGCCGTGATGTTTTACAGTGTTCACAATTTGAAGAATGTGAATCAGCGCATGCGTGTTCGTATATTTGTATACTTTCTGGGTTCCGCTGGAAGTGTGGCTCTCCCCGCACCACGCGAACGTGGCGTGACCGTCAAACCAGCCGCCATGCCGTCTTACCGGGTAGTGGGCCATGATCATCTGGCTGAGCAGAGTCGAGACGGAGTAAAAGGCGCCCGTCATGATCCCTGGAGGAGAAGCAAACTCAACATCACACGCCCAGGCAAATATTTACTCAGCGGCAACGTCTCCCGTCGCCTCTCACCGTAGGTGATGAGCAGCAGGACGAAGGGCCGGCACTTAAACAGGTTCATGATGGAGCGCTGGTAGGAGTAGCCGTCCGCCTGACCCTCCGGCAGCACCGCCTGGGCCTGGCTGGGGGGCAGCGGGGGTCGGTCCTTTATAACTGCACACGCGGGAGATAAAGCCGCTGACACACCGCCACTACACCCAGAAATACCGTACAGGCCAAACGTCTGGACACACCTTCTCTCTCAATGTGTTTTATCTTCATGACCATTTACGTTGGTAGATTCTCACTGAAGGCACCAAAACTATGAATGAACACATGTGGAGTTCTGTACATAACAAAAAAAGGTGAAATAAGTGAAAACATGTTTTATATTCTAGTTTTTTTGCTCTGATTAGTGCTTTGCACACTCTTGGCATTCTCTCCATGAGCTTCAAGAGGTCGTCACCTGAAATGCTTCTCCAACAGTCTTGAAGGAGTTCCCAGAGGTGTTTAGCACTTGTTGGTCCAGCTCACCCCAAACCATCTGGATTGGGTTCAGGTCCGGTGACTGTGGAGTCCAGGTCTCCACTTTTTGTTAAGTACAGAACTCCACATGTGTTCATTCATAGTTCTGATGCCTTCAGTGAGAATCTACCAACGTAAATGGTCATGAAGATAAAGAAAACATGAATGAGAAGATGTCCAAACTTTTTGCCCGTACCGTACGTCCACATGAAACACATTTAACGCATCGCTATGGGGCTCTGAGGATTAACAGGTTTAATGACTAAATAACCGGGTCTGAGCACCCTGGCCATGTGACATGTGCACATGTGATTCGGCCCCATAGTGCATATTAAGAGTCACATTTTCTGGGGAGTTACATGTAAACTGGTGCCATTTACCACACGCTTTTATCTGGGGTCCAACACTGGACGTGAACTCACCGATCGCGGTCAGGACGAACAAGACAGTGGAGACGACGGACGTCCCGTAGAACATGACGCTGATGTTGTGGCCTATCTCTTCCTTGTCCTGTGTGGTGTTGGGAACCAGAACAGGGGGTAGAAGGAACCCAACCGCGGTCCCCAGCTGAGCGATGAATAAAAAGACATCACTTATTAACACACTTATGATGATGATGACGAAGATGATGGTGATGGAGCCTGGTCCTCGCCTGGTTGCCCAGCACCGCCGTGGCGCACGCCGTGGACACCTCCTTCGGCCCGAACCACACGGACGCGATGCGGGAGGGCAGGCCGAGGATGAAGACCTGCGCCACGGAGCACACGACCTGCGCCGCCAGGGTCACGCCGAAGCGGCCGGGCCGCACGCTGAGGCACTTGGCCCAGGCGCCGACGCAGTTGAGACCCGCGCCCAGCAGCGCGGTCACCTTCAGCCCCCTGCGGTCCAGCAGCCACGTCGCCGGCAGGATGAGCGGCACGTAGGCCGCCATGTAGACGACGCTCAGCCAGTCCACCCTGTCGCTGGTGACGTCATAGTAGAAGGTGAAGATGTTGGCGATGATGCTGTACTGGATCCACTGGAAGGCGTTCACCAGCGAGTACAGGCTGAACACGGCCAGCACCGCGAAGCGCCGGCGGTACAGCCGCGTCCCGGGCGCCGCCGCGTCGCCGCCGGGCAGCATCGCGTCGCGCTCGTCGGCGGGCGGCTCGGCGGGGCTGGCCTCCTTCAGGTCGGGGAGCTCGCCGGGGTCGGGCGCGCCGCCGGGTCGCACGTGGTCCTGCAGGAGCTCTCCCGCCACCATGGTGCACGTTCCGCGCCAAAAGCGGGTGCCGTCATGTGCGCGCGCGCCTCCTAAACGTCCGTTAGACGCAGACGGATCGCGGTTCCAGTCACGTTCATGAGAAGCTCGTTTATAAACCGGTATTAATAAACTAATAACTAACTAATAAATATTAATCTCTGGATACGGAACGATGAAGATGATGATGATGATGATGCTTCCGCGTGGGGAGCATCCTCTCTGCGTGGCCGCTTTGGTCGAGCCTGAACCCGGCACTCCAGCTCCGGCCCCGCCCCGTTGTCTTCCGGCGACTCTCCGGCCAATCAGATCGCGCAGCGCGGCGGGGGGGGCGGAGTCCCGAGCGAGAACGGCGCTTTACCTCCTGACAAGTGTTGAACAGAGCGATAATTTTCATGCGATAATGTCATCAATCTCGATAGTGTAAAAAGACCACGCCCATTCATCCTTTACATCACGTGGAACACGCTTGTTTGAATGTTACAACATTAAAACAAAACACTACGATGTGTTTTTACCCGTACGCACCTGTTCTATCTATACATCTATACATCTGCCTGTCTGTCTGTCTGTCTATCTCTCTTTCTCTGTCTGTCTGCCTCTCTCTTTATCTCTCTCTCTGTCTGTCTGTCTCTCTCTTTATCTCTCTCTCTGTCTGTCTATCTAATACATGAGGTGCTTCCACTAGAACTTCTGTAGATGTGCATATGGTCTCTTGTCTATCTGACACTAATCCTTAAATCTTAGTTTAACCCACTAGGCGTGGCTGGTGAGTCCACTTGCGAGGATAAAATGAACCAGGAATTTATTGCAGCTACAGTACCAGAATAGGCCCATTTTCTGTAACATTACCACCATGTACCGGGTGCAGCAGCCACGGTTATATTAAAAAATATTTCAGTGCCCGGGACTGAATAGAAGGGGTTTTCGTATTATGCACAATTATTTCATATTGGGTGGCATCCGAACCAAAAAAAAAATCTATTCACATTTCAGTATGACGATGCTTGTTAATTTCCAATTAAAATTAATATATTTAGGAAAAGTTCAAGGAGATATGGTCACCATTTATTGATTATGTTAAATCATCCAGTTTAAGTCCGGCATAGGCCTGTCATTTCTTAATGCACATACAAAGTAAAATACTACAACACTGAGAGGAGACTTCTTCCCTCCGCCCCTTTTCTTTTTTTTTATGATTTTTTTTGCTTTTGTTATTTATTTGTTTGGTTATTTTTCTTCTTGCTGTTTGATGGGTGGGGCTGAGGGTGGTGGGTGGACATTGGTCAACAGCTGTTATTTGTTTGTTGTTGAAAAATTGAAAATCACAAATAAAACATAAAAAACTAAATAATTTAATATATTTACATCACGCAAACTGTGACATACCAGAGAGTTTAGAGTATTTGGGGTTAGTGTGAAGGGGTGATAAGACATGGTTGATGGGTGAGTTGGGTGAAAGTTATAGACGTGGCCAGCAACACGTCATGTTATTGAATTATTGACGAGCGTCCCATATCCATGTGCTGGGCGGTTGCTGTGGAATCGGTTGTCCGTTGTGTTTGCTCTCGGTCGCTAGGGCCACCTGGTCCTACCGGCTTCCTGCCCTCGCTGGGCAACCCTGTCGTTGCTAATGCCCTCAGCGATGGCGGACGCCAACAAAGACGGCCTGTACGAGCAGAACCTGCGGCGGGAAACGTGGTGTCGAGTGGAGGCGGGCGGCAGGTTCTGGCAAGGAGCCGAGAGGAGGCATTTCCGGTGCCATTTACGCACCACGTTGGACCTGCAGTCGCCCGGGAACGGCATTCCAGAGCAGAGGTCGGCCTGGATGGAGCAAGCCTCCCAGTACCCAGAGAGGAGGCATTTTAACGGAGCACGTAAGACATGAACGTTCAGTAACGTTTATTACCCCGTAACCCGCACGCGTGACGGCTCTGTTTCTTCGCCCCATGCAGATAAAACACACCTGGTTTGAACCTGGAGGAAACATCTGAAATGCTCAGCATCTGCAGGGTGGTCTAGTGGATAAGACACTCGCCTATGAACCAGAAGACCCAGGTTCAAATCCCACTTACTACCATCGTGTCCCTGTATATGTAATGCCCTGATGTCAACAAAAAGCTTCTGGTCGCTTCTCCGTCGCAGGTTGCTCAGTAACAAACACCTTGAGTCAAGTAAAGATAATTCTGTTGCACAGCGCCACTTGCATTCATTTCTCATCGTATTCGTTGGTCACATTTATCTATCGAACCGTGAAAAGCATCAGGATACGAGACACCGGAATTCAATGAACAGATATGAAAACGCATGTGACGCACTTGAGGGTTCTGCACGTCCATGGCGTGAAGGACAGGGGTGGCGGCAGCTGATGAAACCTGCTGGAAAGGTCAACGGTCATGGCAGGTTACATGCATGCCACTGCAGGGTGGCTGGATCAGCATGGAGACCAGTGAATAATTAACTGAGGCGTGTTCCTGCTGAGAGCAGGCGCAGAAGGAGAACCCGACCGCGATGCCTTCCAAGGCGGCCCTACAATGGCTTGAACGTTCAAGACAATCAAATGAATTCAGGCCCTGATGCCTGTAGGCCCGTGTTAGTAATATTTACAGCTGGTGACCTGACAAGTGTCTGTGAGGAAATGAAATCAGAAAAAAAATTATAAAAAAGAATGTTGGACTCCCTGAACCATCCTACAACTTATCAGCTTCAGTCCTTCAGGTGCAAAGGTCAGCATTTCCGGTGTGGTTATCAGCGTCTTCACATGAACTTAGATGCTGACTCTGTCCTCTGTACAGAATTATCTCCCCAACACACTCACACACATACATGTGCATGCATCACGTCCAAAGACCAGTGTCAAGGTGAAATATTACATTTTGCCCGAGTCTGAGTTCAGGTCGTCGTTGCACAGCGTTCCTGCACCGGCGTCCTTCCACCACAGGAATTCGGTGTTTTGTTAACACCCACTGTGTGAATGCCCTTGTTCCTGAAATAATAATGATAACACCAATGAAAAGGCTGACAGGCTGTGTTTGTTATCTGCACAGTTCAAAGCCACACCGCATGAGAGGATTGGAATCCGGAGCTTTGGCTGGTATGGATCCCAGAAAAAAAAAACAGGAAAGAAAAGATCATTTTTGAAGGTCTAACAAACATTGGTGGATTGGCAATGTTTTTTTGGTAAAAAAAATGCATGTGGTTATTAGATGCATGTGGGTATTAGAAACATTCTGGCTACCAATTTTAATGGTCAGGTCGATTAGCAACAACATTTATTTCTTATATAGCCCATAATCACATACAATATGTTTACGCTACAGTTGACACCCCCATATTGGAGCCTTGTGATGTAATAACTCTGCATCACAATGCACAGACATTACTACAGCAGCATTAACGTTGGTGCGAATTAATCACAAAAAAAGGTAAAGATGGAATAAAAAAAAGCTGAAATAATTACAGCGGTTTTTACGTTGGTGCGAATTAACCACAAAAAAAACAAGGTAAAAAAAAAAATCTTAAAAAAACTAAATTACTACAGCAGCTTTAACGTTGGTGCGAATTGACAACAAAAAACAAGGTAAAATGGAATAAAAACCCAGAAATTACTACTGCAGCTTTAACGTTGGCGCGAATTAACCACAAAAAAGGTAAAGATGGAATAAAAAAAAACTTAAATTATTACAGCAGCTTTAACGTTGGTGCGAATTAACCACAAAAAAACAAGGTAAAAAAAATTTCTTAAAAAATTTTCATTACTACAGCAGCTTTAACGTTGGTGCGAATTGACAACAAAAGACAAGGTAAAAGGGAAAAAAAAACTGAAATTACTACAGCAGCTTTAACGTTGGTGCGAATTAACCACAAAAAAACAAGGTAAAAAAAATATCTTAAAAAATTTAAATTACTACAGCAGCTTTAACGTTGGTTAGAATTGACAACAAAAAAACAAGGTAAAAGGGAAAAAAAAAACTGAAATTACTACAGCAGCTTTAACGTTGGTGCGAATTAACCACAAAAAAAACAAGGTATAAAAAATATCTTTAAAAATGAAATTACTACAGCAGCTTTAACGTTGGCGCGAATTGACAACAAAAAACAAGGTAAAATGGAATAAAAAACCTGAAATTACTACAACAGCTTTAACGTTGGTGCGAATTAACCACAAAAAAACAAGGTAAAAATGTATTTTAAAAAAATGAAATTACTACAGCAGCTTTAATGTTAACGTTGGCGCGAATTAACCAGCAACGGAACGGAACCTATGCGGCCGCCCAAGCGTTTCCCCTCCGGACGGATTAGTGTGGTGCCCACTGCCGCTTTCCCCGCCACAGCGCCGCGGTTCAAACGCAAACGGCGCCGAAGATGGCGGCGGCGGCGGCCGATTTCAGGGTGGAGGTCCGGCGCAAGCGGGCGGCGGCGGAGCAGCTGAGCCGCTACGGAGCGGCCCTGGCCAAGCTGCTGGACGCGCAGCCGGGAATCGGCGCGGGCGCCCGGGAGACGCTGCGGCGGGAGCTGCTCTCGGTGCGTCGCGTTTACAGCATTTATCCAGAGCGATTTACAGTCAGTACATTTACAGCATTTACCAGACGTCCTTGTCCAGAGAGACTTACAATCAGTAGTTACCAGTGTTGGGGCTAGTTACTCCAAAAAGTAATATATTACATATTACTCTCAAAAATAGTAATGCCTAACTTTACTCTATTACTCCCTGGAGAAAGTAACTAGTTATATTACTAGTTCTTTTTTTTTCTTAATTACTCTATAATTGCCTGAGATGCATCAGATGGAGGGAGAACATACAAAGGAGGAGTGTTCTTTAGGGTCTTTATTACACCAACAACAGACTGGCACTGTCTAGCACAAATAACTACAAACAACTGTACTTGTGCAATCGGTCCCTGCTGTCGGTATTTTGCAGATTATCTTTCGAAAAGACAGCGATTCGACGGTAGAAAGAGGTAACATTTCTTCTAGTTCGTACGAGGCAACAAGCTTAATGATGACTGATTCTCCTCCCGTCGAAACTAGCTTTCTGTTGCTGGGAACCTTCCTCTGAAAAACAGCTTGCCGTTGTTGACGCTTCCATTTTTCCCATCTGTCTTTGCGGGTGCCGCGCGGTTGCCGAGTGTCGACCAATCGGTGATGGTAAATGATCCCTCGTGCCAAACCCAGACCAATCACTGTTCCGGCCACGCCCCCCGCCCCGCCCCTTCTGTTCTCTGGGTTGTGTGCCTTGTGTGTGATGATTAAAGTTAAAGTGAAGTGATTGTCACTTGTGATACACAGCAGCACAGCACACTGTGCACACAGTGAAATTTGTCCTCTGCATCTAACCCATCACCCTGAGTGAGCAGTGGGCGGCCATGACAGGCGCCTGGGGAGCAGTGTGTGGGGACGGTGCTTTTGCTCAGTGGCACCTCAGTGGCACCTTGGCGGCTCGGGATTCGAACCGGCAACCTTCTGATTACGGGGCCGCTTCCTTAACCGCTAGGCCACCACTGCCCCAAAAATGGTGCTCCTGGCAAATGTAACGCAAGTAACTAGCTCGGGAAAACTGTAATAATATTACCATTTTCAGACGAGTAATGCCTTACACTACTAGCTACTGAAAAAAGTAATATTATTACAGTAACGCGTTACAAATTATGTAATATATCACATTTGCAAAGTAACGCGTTACACCCAACACTGGTAGTTACAGGGACAGTCCCCCCCTGGAGACACTCAGGGTTAAGTGTCCAACTCAGAGACACGATGGTAGTAAGTGGGATTTGAACCGGGATATTCTGGTTCACAGGCGAGTGTGTTACCCGCTAGGATACCACCTGCCTAATCACCCTTGGTGACAGTGGGCACAATGACAGGCGCCCGGGGAGCAGTGTTTGGGGACCTCAGTGGCACCTTGGCCGATCGGGATTCGAACCGGCAACCTTATGATTACGGGGCTGCTTCCTTGAATTGCCACCGCAACAGCTCACGTACGTTAAGACAACGACATGCGACGTGTAGCGCATAGATCCCGCGTTACTCTCGTCATTCGTCTGTTCCTTTTTTACAAAAACGCCACGCTCGGTCCAGGAGTCTTTTCAGCGAAGTGATTCTGAAGATTCGGTACGTCTAAAAGAACCGCCGTGCCCATCACTAGAAGAAACACCATGTGACGTCACAGAAAGGGGCGGGACTGGGTTTCTTAGTCCCGTCACCCGAGCAAAAATAAATGTTCATGTGTGGGGACCTTTAAATGCTTTGTATTGTACCGCTTTTTGCCTTAAATGATAATGTCATTTTTTTTTTTTTTTTTTTTTAATGAAGAATTTTGAATTGGCCGTCCAAAACAACATTGTCATCAATGGCCTTTCATGGGAGGACGCACCAGAAGAGGACAAGCCCAGCGGTAAGTTATTTTATCATTTGGATCGTTGTGGAAGGAGAAGCGACAGCTTGGCGGCGGTGAAAGTGCTGTCTGTAGTGGTGAAGTTTTACGCTCGCCTGAGTGAGGCAGCAGACAGAGGACAGTTCAGGGTGGCACGTGGACGATGACCACGGTGGTCTCCCCTCTCGTCCCCTAGAAAGTCCAGGTTGCTTCAAGTATCGGATCGAATCGAGTTGTCCATGTGCAGCAGGACTTATTGGCTGCATGTCTTCCGACGACTTTTCTAATCTGGCCTCTTTTCGTCCCTTTAGAAGACGAACGTGGGATTTTAAATGATTTATTGGACGAGGAAATAGTCCAAACCACTTGGAAGCGGAGGTGTTACTCGAAGAAGATCCTTCCTCATGTGGTGCGCGCATTAAAGTCTGAGCGGAAACTCATGGTTTGTCTTTTTTTTTTTTTTTTTTTTTTTTTTTAAATCAATGTCCACATGTCACACTGAGAGCCATTTAAAGGTCCCCTGACATGACAATTATCGTTAATACGAGTTCCCCGAGCCTGTCTTTAGTCCTTCGGTGGCTAGAAATGGCTATAGCGTGTTTTGGTAGTAAAAACGGCGACACGACTTCCTGTCTCAACTTCTATAGGCCGCTCTCCTCCTGGTCCCGCCCCTCTCCTCCTCATTAGAATTTAAAGCTACAGGCGGTGAAACGCCGCGTCCTGGGAAATCTCATCGCGGGACTGGATCAAAGTGCCTGGAATTCTGCACCGCGGCTGAATTTCAGATACGGTGTTAGTGGACCAACAAGACTGAAATAAGAGCAAAATAATTGTTCATGTCAGGGGACCTTTAAAGTCGGGCAGAATAAAAAGTGACCCGGAATCTTCTGGACTCGTAACAGATTTGTTGTAAATTCCAGGGATTGTACGAGCAGGCCGTGAGACCAGAAGAAATGAGGACATGTCCACTTCAAGGTACAAACTCACAATGCTTGTTGTATTCTCCACTGTTACTATTAACTAATTTGGGACGATGGTGGCCTGGCGGTTAAGGAAGCGGCCCCGCAATCAGAAGGTTGCCGTAATGCCGAGTCGCCAAGGTGCCACCGAGCAAAGCACCGTCCCCACACACGGCGCCCTCTCTTCCCGCCATAACGGACATTTACCACCAAACGCTGCACCGTTTACAGTTTTACATTTACACTTATCCAGAGCGACTTACAGTCAGTAGTTACAGGGACAGTCCCCCCCCCCTGGAGACACTCAGGGTTAAGTGTCCTGCTCAGGGACACGATGGTAGTAAGTGGGGTTTGAACCTGGGTCTTCTGGTTCACAGGCGAGTGTGTTACCCGCCAGGCCACCAGCACCCTACACACCTCACTCACATGCCCTCTTCACCCTCCTGCCATCCGGTAAAAAAGGTCCCTCACTGCCTGACTGCAACAGCTTCGTCCCTTTGTCTGTCTGTCTCATGTTTATTTGATGTCACTCTTGTTACTTCTGCACCGCCTCCGTCCCGTTTTCACTTTGTCCGTCGTACACGGTCACTTTGTCGGTGTGTAACGCTGTTTAAATGTTCCACGCAGCACCGGGTTCGTTTCACTGCGTACCGTCCAACACGTACACACCGCTGAAATGACGACGATGCAGAGCGCCGCGCTGCCGAACTCAGCTGACGTCATTAATTAATGTCATTAAGTGAAAGTGAAGTGGTAGCAGGTAACACACTCGCCTATGAACCAGAAGACCCGGGTTCAAACCCCACTTACTACCATCGTGTCCCTGAGCAAGACACTCCAGGGGGGGACTGTCCCTGTAACTACAGACTGTAAGTCGCTCTGGATAAGGGCGTCTGGTAATTGCTGTAAATATAAATGTAAATGATTTCCATCGCGATGCACGGCACAGTGAAATGTCTCCCCTGATGGGATTCTTACGGTCGTGTCAAAACCTGTTGAAAAAGAGAAACGTTTTGGGATATGAGACCCGATTGACCCGTGAACGCATAAGGAAGTATACGGTTCCTGTAAGAAACGTCTGTGAAGTTAAAAAAAAAAAAAAAAAACAGGGAAGTGGTTGTCACTTGTGATGCACAGCACACGGTGCACACAGTGAAATTTGTCCTCTGCATTTAACCATCACCCCGAGTGAGCAGTGGGAAGCCATGACAGGCGCCCCGGGGAGCAGTGTGTGGGGACGGTGCTTGGCTCGGTGGCACCTTGGCGGATCGGGATTACGGGGCCGCTTCCTTAACCGCTAGGCCACCGCCGCCCCTATGTTAAGCATTTCAGGGTTGTCAGGAATTTAGTTTTAACAATATTTTTTGTTAATTTTGACTACCACATTTGCACAGAAGTTTCAGAGAACGTGTGGTGACGATAAGTCATTATGAACCCCGCGCTGCATTTGTGGGTGACAGCAGGGTGGCCTGGCGGTTAAGGAAGTGGCCCCGCAATCAGGAGGTTTGTCGTGGCTGCCCACTGCTCACCAAGGGTGATGGTTAAATGCAGAGGACGCGGTTCGCTGTGTCACCGCGTGCTGTGCCGCAGTGTTTTTTTTTTGCTGTCACTTCACCCTCGGCGCGCAGCGTGTGGGGACACGGGGGTCCGCCAGGCTCTGTGGGATCTGCTTCCTGTGCTCTCGCTGCCTGTTGAACCTGCTCTCCTCCCGTCTTCAGAGGGCATCAAGAAGAACGTGTCCGAGGCCGCGCCCAGCGTGCGGAGACGAGCCGCTTCACTGATGAAGGTACCGACCGCCGCCAGTAATGGTGGACGTGGAATACAGAACGGACGATGGATCCGTTTCATTTAAAAAAAAAAAAATAATTATAATGGGGTATGGTAGTAGCCTAGTGGGTAACACACTCGCCTATGAACCAGGAGACCCAGGTTCAAACCCCACTTACTACCATCGTGTCCCTGAGCAAGACACTTAACCCTAAGTTGCTCCATGGGGGACTGTCCCCTGTACCTACTGATTGTAAGTCGCTCTGGATAAGGGCGTCTGGTAAATGCTGTAAATGTAAAATGTAAATGTATAATTATTTTTATTGAAAGTCTTTGCAGGTTTTGCAGCAGAGAGCCGAGGGGCTGCATCAGGTGCTGGACACGGCCGCCCGCGGCGGAGCCGCTGCAGGCGTACAGGGACGTGTTCGGGCCCCCTGGCGGACGGGCGGCCGCCAGGAGCGGCCTGCCAATCACGAGGGCCGTGGCGGAGGCCGAGTACCGCGGGGACTTTGTGACCGTCGCCAAAATGCCTGGCATTGCTTCTGGCTCCTCAGCACCCCAATAAAATTCCCTCTCATCGCAATGTCTGTCTGTATGAATATGTACATGTTAGGTGAATTGTAAGCAACATCTTGGAAAAATGACAATTTTTGTGGATGTTGGACATAATTGCATATAAATAAAAGTGTCTTTTTTTTGTGAAGTTTTTTATTTATTCCCTGGCATGAACATTTCTGTATTGTGAGTCGTTTGATTCATAATAGCTAATATTTAAATAATTTAAGCCATTTTTTTTTTTTAGTCCTTTTTTTTGTTGTTGTACAGTACAGGCCAAAAGTTTGGACACCTCATTCGATTATGTGTTCTTTACCTTCATGACCTTTTATGTTGGTAGATTCTCACTGAAGGCATAGTATAGTAATAGTGGTACAGTCCAAAAGTTTGGACACACCTTCTCGTTCAATGTGTTGACCATTCACATTGGTAGATCCTCACTGAAGGCATCAAAACTATGAATGAACACATGTGGAGTTCTGTACTTAACAATAAAAGGTGAAATAAGTGAAAACATGTTTTATATTCTAGTTTCTTTGCTCTGATTACTGCTTTTCACACTCTTGGCATTCTCTCGATGAGCTTCAAGAGGTCGTCACCTGAAATGCTTCTCCAACAGTCTTGAAGGAGTTCCCAGAGGTGTTTAGCACTTGTTGGTCCAGCTCACCCCAAACCATCTGGATGGGGTTCAGGTCCGGTGACTGTGGAGGTCAGGTCTCCACTTTTTGTTAAGTACAGAACTCCACATGTGTTCATTCATAGTTTTGATGCCTTCAGTGAGAATCTACCAACGTAAATGGTCATGAAGATGAAGAAAACACGTTGAATGAGAATGTGTCTCCAAACTTTAGGCCTGTACTGTATGTCTTTTAAAAAAAAAAAAAAAAAACGATCTGTCTATAAGAAATGTAAATAAGCCACGCCCCTCTCCCC